>NC_069386.1:76197500-77402500 GCF_027475565.1 Acinonyx jubatus
AACAACTGGATTATTTTCCTAATTCCCCAAAGAAATTTACTGAAAGCTTGCTAATGAACTACAGATTAACATGTTTTGCATTAAAATCACTCACCCTAAATAGAGACAATATAGGTTACAGTATCAATTTTACTTTTGGTGACCAAAAATAAGAATTTCCTGTTGTGAAGGGAGACTGAAATATAATTTTGAATGATCTTGTTTATTACATTAAATTAGGTTTTAACACCACCTCAATTATTTCCTAATCATTTTCACTACTTTAGAAAGGTATAGATGAGGGTAAAAGATGCTTAATGAATAGATAATATTGACAAATTTAGTAAAATAATTTTATTTTTGGATTATTGAAGGATATAGAATATTTTTGTCTTAGATGCGAATCTTAGTAGGGAAGTGATTGACATGTAGGAATAAATATGTTTACTGGTCATAATTAAACATTTCGGCTATTTGATCATTTAAATAATCCCCATGTGAAATTTGGTGTTTATTTTTTAATGAAGTGATTGAATTTGTCAATCTAGGCATACTCAATAATTTGTCACATTGATAATTAAAATCTCCATTTTAAATAGAAAACCAATATTTGCTTATATCTGTACAAAATATTAGAAGTGAGATTTAGGGATAAAGAAAATTATAAAGTATGTGGTCACACAATATGCAAAAAGTTTGCAATATCTAATCAATTCTCTGTGCAAACTCATTTCCAAGCCCACTGAATGTAGAAAGTTTTCAAACAAAGTTGATGCTAAAATTTACGTAGGATTAAAAAGCGTTTTATCAAAAGTAAACTTCTAAAAATATTGAGAAGGTACCTAATGCAATGCTAATTTATATCAACAGAAACCTGCTTATGAAAAGAATTGTACCAAATTATATTTGTCTACAAATTACAGTAAAAACTGACTAAACACTGGTTTAAATAAACTTGGGTTTAGAGTTTAGAATAGAATTTGCTTTCACAGAGGAGTATCAGTCAGGCTGGAGATTTCTGGAGTGTGGCACATACTCACATATAGACGGTGGTTACATATATAAAAATGCATATGGCCACATACATATGGTGTACACATGGATGTATATATTTGTAAAAAGCCACCAAGATGTATCCTGAAGATCTGTGTACCTTGATGTATGTAACTTATGATTTTGTATTTAAAAGGAAAGAAAAGAAAAGAATAAAAAGATACAGGAGTTTATCCTCATGCAAAAAGAAGTCTCTTATGGTGAGCATCACTCTCCGTGCTATCACAGGATAGCACAGTCTCTGGGACTCCCTTGGGGTTCTTATTTGCATGATGGTTTCTGTTGCTTCAGCAGCATATTTTTATCCTAGGCAGAGAGGAGGAGAAAGGAACACTGGGTATGTAGACAAAGGTATGGGGGAGTCTGTCAAGAAAGAGAAACTTTTTCAGAATATGCCAGCAAACTTCTGTTGACGTTTCATTAGCTGGTCTAGCCACATGGTCAATTCTAGCCGCAAGGGAAGGTGGGAAATAGAGGTTTCGTTAGATATATTTCTCCCTTGGGAGGGAATGGCCTCCGTTAATAAGGGATAGAATGCACAGAGTGCAGACAATTAGCAGTGCCTGCCATATCACAAATGTGTGATTTTATTAGAAGTATTCTAAGAACATATTCTCTGAGCCAATTATAGATTGAATGTGTGAAATATACAAGTGAATAATTGTCATTTCCTAGTGAATTTAGATTCATTATGTGCTTTTATATCTTGAAATATTATTTCCTTGAAAATACTTTATGATTCAATTTTTAATCCTTTCAATTGGTTTGTCTTCTGCTAGTTTGAGCAAGTGATGCTGTCTGTATTAGCAACTGCTCTTTTTTTCTTTTATAGAATGTTGAGGAATAGCTAAGTAACAGATAATGGCAAAAGCTAGATGATACATATATGTGCCTTTGAGGCCAAAACCAAGTTGGGTGAAAAAAATAAAAATTCTACCATGCACACTGATCCTATAAATCCATATGATTGAGATTCTAGTTTAAATCTGGTTGAACTTTTTTAAATAAAACGCTTGAGTTTTATTTTTTAAAATTAATACACACAGGTATATGGATAAAATTTAGGGCTGAAATGGCAACGAAAGTGTCTTAAACCAGATGACATAAAAAAAAATAGGTTTCAGATTTATGCTTCCATATCATCTGCCAGCCTGGCAGCTTAATTCCCAATCCTCTCGGCAGAAAATCTTTCATTTGAAGCGAGCTTCTGTTATGTGATCTTTTTCCCCCTGGCAGATGATGTGTTAAAAATGTACTATCTGGGAGATGGACCAGAGGCAGGTGCACAGGTTTTGATGTGGAAGGCTTGGCAGGTGTGACCCAGAATGGAATATATTCTCCTCAGAGGGACCCATTGAGATCAGATGTTCACCAGAACGACAATGCTCAAATTATTCTAACATGCATATAATTATTTCTTAACGTGGTATTGTGACCTTGCTGTAATTTGCACACCAGCAAATACATTTAAGCCATGTTAACCACATCTGAACTGTAATGTTTCTGGATCGGTACAAACATGAAATTGCATTTCTAATCTTTTATTGTACTTATGAAATTAGAGGGTAAGTTAGTTGCCTCCATTAAAAGGGAAACATGATAGTAACTAGAGTTACTTGTAATTTTCTGCCCAGTAAAAGGCCACTCTTTAGGCACTTTGCACCACGGTTTCGATTTTTCGTGCTCTCTTCTTCACAGTCTCTGTGATTGCCCTTTCCCAAACACAGGTCCCCTGTGCAGAGCTCCCTCCCTTGACCTGAGACTTATCTCTACATGTCTACTTCATCTTTCTTTCTTTTTTGTTTTTAAGTGTATTTATTCTGAGAGAGACAGAGCAAGTGGGGGAAGGGTAGAGAGAGAGGGAGACAGAGAATCTCACTCAGGCTCGACACTGCCAGCACAGAGCCTACTGCAGGACTTGAACCCACGAAACCAGGAGATCATGACCTGAGCCAAAACCAAGAGTTGGATGCTTAACTGACTGAACCACCCTGGCGCCCCCATGCTACTTTATCTTTCTTAACATGACAGAGATTTTCAAGTTTTGGGACTTAACGGAAGTTCTACCAAGTGTGCTGCTAGCAGGTCACATGATAGGTATTCAGTATACATTTTTAAATTAATAAAGGACCGTGTAAATGAAGAAGGACACTCGCCATACTGCAAGGAAAGTTAGCCTTTCTTTTTGTTTTTACTTCTTTTGCTTTTTGCTTCTCCAGAATGTAGTAGGCTGTGTTTAGTATTGAAGCTAGGTATATTACCAAAAAATATTATGACTTGACATTTGTTCTCATTTATGTTTGCAAAAATAATTACAATAAGCTCCAAATTTTTTGGTATGACATCATTAAGATTATAGTTAAGGGAAACTGGGTGGCTCAGTTGGTTAAGCTTTCGGCTCAGGTCATGATCTCACAGTTTCATGAGTTCAAGGCCCTCCTTGGGCTCTATGCTGACAGTGTAGAGACCGCTTTCAATTCTCTCTCTCTCTTTCTCCATCTCTCTGCCCTTCCCCACTCATGCTGTCTCTGTCTCTCTCAAAATAAATAAATACGTAAATTTTTTTTAATTGGAAAAATTATAGTTAAACCACTGGCAACAAGTGTCAGTAGCTGTTAATAGAAGACTGTGTAAAGAAGTTGTTGACAAAAGTCCTTGTTAGAATGCAAAGCACTAGAGCTTTGTCCTTGTGATTAGAATAATTTTTTAAAGATCAGCAGATATTTGCATAAGTTATCAAAAAGGACATTAATGTATACTTTTTTGTGTCATTTCATCATATAGTTAAGTTTCTGTTTGTTTAGTAAAAAGGGCAATGTTTTTCTGTGACATTGAATAGATATTTAAAGTTAACTTCCAAAAATTAATAACTAATAACTTTGGAACTATGTATGCATTTGTAAGGAACAACATTTGTTGACATGTTTGTTTTGAAGAATTATGTTTATTTACATAAACTTATATAACATGGTTGTCAAGAGAAGTTGAATTTGCTCACTTATTTTGTGATAATTGACAGAGCTAATCATAACTTATTCAGTGTATAAAATGATGTGTCTTCTTCTCTGTTAAGAATGTTTTCTTAGACAGCTATTTTGCATAAAGTTTACCCAAGTCAGAAATAAGCACCTGACTTTTTATTTATTTATTTTTTTTTAGGTTTATTTATTTATTTTGAGAGAGAAAGAGAACATGAGCCGGGGAAGGACAGATAGAGAGGAGGGAGAGAATCCCAAAGCAAGCTCTGTGGGGTCAGTGCTCAGAGCCCTACAGGGGGCTCCAACCCATGACACCATGAAATCATGACCTGAGCGGAAACCAAGAGTCAATTGCTAAACTGACTGAGCCACCCAGGCGCCCTGCATCTGACTTGTAAAAATAAATTTTAAAAACAGCAAAACTCTCCCTCTTCCACAGTATGGAGTTTGAAGGTTTTTGTTGATGTTGTCAACAAAATATTAGATATATGTGTCCAAAATGGCAGCTAAATGTGTTGTTTTGTTGGGGGGACTTCAAATTTTAGCAATGAAACTTAAACTTGAATATTCAAGATTAACAAAAATTCAGTGATACCAGTCCTTAACAGGTTTTCTTTTGCAGCGTGTTTCTTCTTTTGCAACTTAGAATCAGTTTTTAAATGTCCTGTTGCTCAGGGTGTCTGGGTGACTCAGTGGGTTAAGCTACCAACTCTTAATTTCGGGCTCAGGTTATGATCTCACGGTTCATGAGATCGAGCCCCGCATCTGGATCTGTGCTTCAGCTCTGGATTCTCTCTCTGTCTCTCTCTCTCTGCCTCTCCCCTGCTCACACACTCTCTCTCAAAATAAATAAGTAAACAACAACAACAACAGCAACAACATGAAAACTAAATGTTCTGATGCTCTCTTCTCATGTAATTCCAGCATCTCTCCCCCCTTCTCTTGCTAGTTTGTCATTAGTCTGAAGTCCAGAGTTGTGATGGAGAAGTACGTCTGCATGCTTTTGCTCTCCATGTTTACTTCTGTTTTATCTTTGTGTTTGCTTTGTTCCTCCTGTTTTTATCTCATGTCAATGGGCCTGCTTAGAAGTACTTAGTAATTCTAGGGCATGTGGAAAATACGGCTTATCTGATTGGTCAGCAAAATTAGAAAACTTGCAGTTCTTTCACGCTAAACTTTTCTTAAAGGCCAGCAAGTGATCACTGGGAGTGTGAGCACTGATCACTGGGAGGGTATGCATTGACATTCATGATATTACTAATTTATCAGTAGATGCTCTACTCTTAGGAGAAAGCAAATAGTCATTGGATCAAAGGGTATTAAACACAAAGGAGAATGTAGTGGCCTGGGTAACTTCTCTGTAAGCATTTTTGTTGCAAGCATTTTTGACATATAAATAACTGGCTGTAAAACAATTTTGTCATAAAAGATAAAATAACGAAAAATAAGAGGGGCATTTAAAAGGATGTAATCAGGGGTACCTGGGTGACTCAGTCGGTTAAGCGTCCTACTTCGGCTCAGGTGATGATCTCGCGGTCTGTGAGTTTGAGCCCTGCTTCAGGCTCTGTGCTGACAGCTCAGAGCCTGGATCCTACTTCAGATTCTATACCTCCCTCTCTCTCTGCCCCTCCTCTGCTCACGCTCTGTCTCTCTCAAAAATAAGTAAACATGGAAAAAAATTTTTAAAAAGGATGTAATGAAACATGAAAACTTAATAAAATTATTAATTCCTTCCTTTCTTAGAAGAGGTATTAGCAAGATGCATGTTTGTAACTGAGCTTTGTCTTGCTTTTGTGAAAGCTTTCTACACTGTTGTTCATTCTTGGCATATAGTCACATGAGTGTTGATAGACTTTCCAGAGTTCTAGGAAAAATGTGGGTGAAAAGCCAGTGCTGGAATGCATTTATAACTGACCTTTGTTGTTATTGTAACTGATATGTTATCATTTTATAGTACATTATAGTATGTAATCTGGGTTTGCACTCTCTTATTTCATACTTCCAGTATGTTTTATCACCATGTTTTTTATCAAGACAACATATGGTGGTCAACACCATTGTTTACAGACAAGAATATGTTATTTTGGGGCTTATTTTGCATTTTTTGTTTAATTGCTTTCATCAGTGTGTGCAATTAACTTGTGCAAATGTAAGTTGCAAGCTTATATCAGTGTTCTGGTATATTAAAATATAGATATTTAAATTATTCTGTATCTGACAGCTTTCCGATCTCTTACATTAGACTATTAAAAAGAACAATAATCACAACCTCAAAACCCTTTTAGGAATATATTTTTTTCTCCAAAAGTTTCATTATATGGACTTTTTTTTTTTTTTAATACTCCCCAGTATCTATCAGACAGGGTGCTATGTCCAGACCCTGGGGAGTCTAGCTTATGAGGACATGATATCTAAAGCTAGATTTGAGAAAATACGGGAGAAAAGATAATGAACTTCAAGTAAAGCACAGTAATTCACCAAGAAGTTGATCAAAAATTTTATATTCTGTAGGTCTTTGTGTCATTACATATTTTAGTCTCTGTGACTTTAGTGGCCTTATTAACTTTTGCAGTGTGTTTCCTGTAGAGATGATGTTATGGGATTTTTTACCACAATACCTGGGGTTCGCTGTCTCACTGCTTGGAAGAATGAAGACATAGACATAAAATGAACAGCAGGCAAAAGTTTATTAGAGAATAAGATTAGAAAGTAAGAATAGTAGGAAAGCTCTCTTTACAGAGAGGGGACATTCGACTGTGAATGCCTGAGGACTCCAGGTGAGGGTCCTTGTTTTATAAGATGCTGGTCAGCCCTCTCCCATCCCTTCCCTCTTGTTCCTTCTCAGATTCTACCCTTATTGGCTTGATAGCTCTAGGTGTTGGGTTGTCCATTCCTGATTGGCTTGTTTCCATTGTATGAGAGGTGGTCTATGGCCCCACTTAGGTCATTTGTCAAATTCCTGAGAGAAACCTGAGGGGGCGTGGGTGGAGGTGTGTTCCATTCTTAAGAGGAGCCTTAAGCCTGAGGGGGTTTGCTGTGGTCAGACACTGCTAGCATTGTTCCAAAATAGGTGTTTTTCCCCATCCAGGGACCTCAGGTGCTAGTCTTTCCCTCTCTGTCTACTGAATCCTATCTTCTCCTATCATAATAATATGCCTTGACTCCTGCCCAAGGAAATGGAGAAGGTAGAGAAAGCCTATCAACTGCTTTGATGAGGGATCCGGCAGAGTGCTGCTTTATGATATTCAGAATCGGGGGGACAAGGGGTACGTGATAGTTTACCATGGAGTAGATTTGTGCCTGTGAGAGAGAGAACCAGTGTGGAATTATCTTGTGTCTTTTCTAGTCATGCTACAAGATAAACAAAGAGATTTTTGCAGACAGTTCTTGAATTTAAGGTACCTACAGAGACAAGTCCCAAAGACACACATACACAGCACATGAAAACTCCCCACAAGAATAAAGAACGCTGGCTTTAAATACCTACATCATCAGAAAGGGGAAAGCCAGCTTAGAAAGTTTTTAGCTCAAGTGACATTTTAACCACTCCTGTTCCTCTCCCTGGTCTCCAAACGCTAGCAATGCAGGGACTTAGCAAGGTGAGAGAAGCAAGGCAAGAAACAGAAAAAGCAATTAGGTAGCCCTTGCCCACAGCAAAATTCCAACCCAAAGCACGACCAAGCAGGGGAAGGGAAAACATATATTTGGTCAAGTTTTGAGTTTTGATTATTACATGACCCTAGGGGCATCCCAGTTTTTTTAATTGAGACCATTTCTGACTTAATGTGATGGTGGGACTGTTTGTTACCTAAGAGTGAACAAAAAAGTTATGGATTTGCCAGAGTTGAGATCTAAAGACAGGGTAGGATCACCTCTACTGAATAAACTTTGATGGGATGGCAGAAGAAAATCACATTGCATTTTGATGATAATCCATGTGTCATGTTTATTTAACATACCCGTTTCACATGCTTCTCCACTGTCTTTCTATACGAGCCAGGAGAAAAATTTATCACAACACTTATTACTGATTTACTTGTCTGCCTCACTTAGAAGATGAATGATAAGACAGAAACTCATTCTAAAGAAAAGCCAGTAATAGGAAAATAGTTACGCTTCATAGAAAGTTTTCTATCAGGAATCAGGCTTGCTTGAAAGCGGGAAGGAAACTCTGATCTGCAGACGTTTTATTTGAAAAGAAAAAAAAAAGCACATTTCTTGTATTTGTCAGAATGCCACAAAAAAGGAATTTTGAAACTATTGGCAGAAATATCTTTGTTGTGTAAACACTTGCTAATATAATACCCAGCCTTTGCCTCAAGGGCCTCTAGAGCAATTGTTCTGCTCCCTTGTTTGAAATGCTCAACTCAGCAAGCATTCATCATTTGATCTTGTTATTTAAGTTACAGGGGTAGATATACCAGACTGGTTTTCTTGGCAAGTTTTATGATCCATATCAAACTTACTTTGAGTTTCAGTACTACTGACAACAACAAATAGGAAAACGGAAAAATTAATGATGCAAAGGCTTCAACATTATACGCAAATTATGACGTGTCTAAATCATTCTGAATACTTGAAAATGGAACTGTTAAAAACCAAGAAACATAAAGGACTCTCTGGTTCTGAGATGAATTCATTTATTGAAATGCAATAACATTCCTCTAAAGGAATCGTTGACCTTAAGTGAAGACTTATCTGTTGTAGGTTGAATTCTCCAGGATTGGACACACTGAGATGGAGTCAGGAGTGTAAGATGTTTGTTGGTGATGACACCAGGGAAGGAAGGGGGAAGGTGCATGATTAGGCAGAGGAAGAAGTTCAACTGCAATATAATCCTGAAAAAAATCAACCCTGCCAGAAGCTCCAGAACATGTACTGGTCGTCAGATTGCCTAAAATTACACCAAAAGGTTGAGTGGTTTTATCTCAATCTTGCTTGATCAACAGATAAGGGCTGTTTGGGGAAGTGTTTGCCCTTTGTTGGCAGTTTGCTGTGGCTATGGCTGACCCTAACAGAGTTGACAACTGGAAGGCTGTTTGCTGACCACCCTCTTTGCATCTGGCCATCCTTTCTTCGTGAGGAGTAGGCTGTGCATTTATGCATCTACTGTATTATCCGCTACAAATTTTGTACGCAGTAAGCTTAGTTAGCATAGACACGTATTTACAGAAGATGTTTCTGTGTGTTCAACATTTAAAATAAGTGAGTATATATTCAATGAGAATTAAATCTTGGTGTGTGGAAGTGTCTACCTGAGTATTATTCAAGAAATGTATAGATAAATCAACCTCCTCTAACTCCCTAAACTTGAGGTGTTCATGACTTGATGATATAGTTGCTCAATGAAAAAAAAAATTGTAAGGATAGTAATTTGAAAAACATTGATTATTGAGAGTAAATATAATAGCTATGAGCCATTGCTATCATATAACATTACATATGAATTCTAAAAGTTATGCTATGCAAAATAGAACAATAAAAACTACAGGCCTTGAGGAAAAAATCGATTTAGGGACACAACACTCAAAATGTTCATCAATGACACATTACTAAATATCCCCACTAAGTGGGATCTTTAGGAGATGATTAGGTCATGAAGGCAGAACCCTCGATTAGTGCTCTTATAAAAGAGGCCCGTGATAGCTCCCTTGTCCCATCCACCATGTGAGGACCAAAGTGGTGGTCTGCAACCCAGAATTCTTTCACCAAAACCCAACCCTGTTGTCACTCTGATCTTAGTCTTCCAGCCTCCAGATCTATAAGAAATACAATTCTGTGGTTTTACAAGCTACCCACTCTCTGGCATTTTGTTATCACAACCTAAATGGATTAAGATTCGAGTGTGCACACCCACACACACTTGAAGATAGGCCATGATGAAAACATCAACATAGTTTGCTCAAGTGAAATTGTTAGGCAGTGCCCAAATACTATAACGAATATGGCACTTTACCTGGAAAAATACCTGAAGTTTGCTTGCAAAAGCGGTCATAAGATGGGTTGAACCTTGTAAGTTATAGATAGTGGTTATCTGAGATCAGATAGAAAGGCATATCAACAAATATGGATGGGTGTGCCTCATGTCTCTCTCTCCCCACCCCTGTTTCTCTATCTCCCTTTCTCTCACTCTCTTTCTCTCTGTCTCTTACACACACACACACACATACACACACAGTGTGTTTGGGAAGGGAGATGTTATTCTTGCATGACTCAGTTCAGCTGGGTGCACTTGTATGCATTCACCTCCTGTTTCTCATGGATGAAATTATGTATAAACAAGCTCAAAATTTGTTTTATGCTCAAATTGTTTCCATTAATGGAATAAATTTGCATTTCCAAAACAAACCTTATAGCAGAATGACTGTCCTTTTAAGACATGCCATTTCCTCTTTGTTCTTTAATGGGAAGACATAGCTAATAATGTGCCAGATGTTTTCACTTAACAGCCATTTAATCATCTTATCTCATTCAGTTTTCTGGGTAGCCTTGAGAGGTAAATGTTATTGTCTTCAGGTTTATAGATAAGGAATAAACTGAGAGCATTGAAGAAAATTTCCAAAGGTATTACGGTCCATCAGTGGGGGTCAGAAATAAACTCAGATCTGTCAAATTATAAAACCCATGTTCATTGTGCAGATTACACTGTGTCTCCATTATTTAAACAAAGTGAAGTGTGAGGCAAAAGTGGTAATTTAAAAAAAAAATTTCCACTAGTACAGCTCTACATTTTAAGGCAATAGGTAACTATATTTTCAAACAGTATAAACATTAGCATACTGTTATAATTTTTATGATTTTTTATGTTTATTCTTAGCCATTTCCAAAGAAACCGCTATTTCCGTGAATGACATTAAATATTTTTCTGCTGAAAATGCTTTTCCTTATCTACCTAATTTACATATTTCTTAAAAGAAAATGAAATCGTAATAGAAAATCTATGGAACAGTGAAAAAGAAAAAGTCTCGAGTCACGTATATACATTTTGTTCAGTTAGTTTTCAGACATTAGAGTAGTGGTATGTTACACCAAAAAGCATTATAAATAGAGCAATTGAAAACCCATCATTAACATAGCTCAAATGACTTGCAAACTTCTTAATTTGCTCTTTCTCATAATCTAGTCTATGAAATATAACACCACTACTTTACAGCTGGTAGCATCATTCCTTCTGTGCCTATGTGCATGATTTTAAGAAATTTTAAAGCACTCCTCTTCATTCCTTTTGATTCCGTAAATGATGGAGACCGTAACTGTGTCATCTCATGTGCTATAGAACCATGTCACAACCACAGAAAACATTGCCTTCCTCCGTAGATTAAGGAACTTGCTTAAGCATATGCTGTCCCATAAGTGCCCTGCTCCTTTGCCAAAAAGCAGAAATTACAACTGGGTAAAGTGCGGGCTCATTTAGAGTATATAATATCGAGTGTACAACTGAGACTTCCTGTTTCAAAAATAATTTTAAACACCTGACAACCGTAATAATCCTAATTGATAGATTCACCTGAACGCATGTAGGTATAGAGGTATTTTTCTTTTATAGCTATATTTGTTTCCTTAGAACTAAAAATACCCTGCGAATGATTAACCTGTTAAGTGGCTGTTAGCCATTAACGGCTTTGTGTGCATATACTTTCACCTACCTCTGTATCTCTGTTTTCATTGTGAGTTTGTGTTTCTGCATTAACATGTATGTGTGTGATAACCATTATACAGATACACACTCTTTTGAAACTTCTTTTCATCTGTTACATCATAGTAGTCTTTTATGTCAGTATATTTTCATATACAACATTGTTTCTATGGGCTGAATATTATTCCATTGTATGGAAACATCATAATTTTTAACAAGTCTGTGTTTTGACAGTACCTCTATTTTTAAATTAAAAAAAAATTAATATTTATTTGTTTTTGAGAGACAGAGTATGAGCAGGGGAGGGGCAGAGAGAGAAAGGGAGACACAGAATCCGAAGCAGACTCTAGGCTCTGAGCAGTCTGCACAGAGCCCGATGTGGGGCTCAAACTCACGGACCGTGAGATAATGGCCTGAGCTGAAGTTGGACATTTAACCAACTGAGCCACCGTTTAAATTTTTAAATATTTAGAAGTATGCTATGAAGGACCACCAAAAGTATAAATGTGCACAAATGAATTCATACTCTCTTTAGGCGAAATACATGGAATTTTTAGGTCAAAGGGTGTGTACTCCTTATGACATTTGCAGTTATTTCTGAAAAGGCCCACCATAATTAGAACAAATATAGATCTATAAATATGAGACTTTATTCCATACTTAATAACCAGTAATAGATTGTACAATTTTAAAAGTTATATGCATTCCTTGGTTGTTTATTTTATGTGATGCTTTTTTTTTTGCCCGTTGTCTATTTTTACATTGAAATTTCACCTATTTTTCTCATTTTTTTCCAAGTTGATGTTTTTCTAAGTCTGTTTGAATTTGCTTTTGCTAAGCATTTCATGTAAATGGAATAATAAAATCTGTGATCTTTGTCACTGACTTCCTTTACTTAGTGTGTTTTCAGGGTTCATCCATGTTGTAACATGATCACTTCTTCATTTCTTTGTATTGCCGATAGTATCCGATTGTGTAGATATACCACATTTTGGTTTTTGTTCATCAGTTGTTGGGTATTTGATTTTTTTTTCCCTCCACTATTTCTTTAGGTTTTCTTATCTTGAGAGAAAGAGGGAGAGAGCAGAGGAATGGCAGGGAGAGAGAATATCAAAGAGGCTCTGCACTGTCCGTGCAGAGCCCAGCGTGGGGCTTGAAATCATAAACTGCGAGATCATGATCTGAGCCCAAACCGAGAGCCAGCCACTTAACTGACTGAGCCACCCAGGTGCCCCTTTCCTCTACTTTTTAACTACTATGACTAATGCTGGTATGAACATTTGTGTGCAAGTTTTTGTGTGGAAATATGTCTTCATTTTTCTTAGGTATATACCTAGGAGTGGAATTGTTGGATCACATCTATATTCCCCTTTATGACAAACCACCCAATTCTTTTCCAAAGTGTGAATTTCTGTTCAATATCTCCACATCCTCATGGAAATATGTAATTGTCTTTTTTTTTTTTTTTAAGCCCTCCTAGTGCAGTGAAGTAGTATCTCATTCTGGTTTTGATTTGCATTTCCCTGCTAATGATGTTAAACATCACTTCATGTAGTTAGAGGCCATTTGTATATCTTCTTTGGAGCAATGTCTGTTCAAATCCTATGCCCATTTTTAATTTGGGTTACTCGTCTTTTTATATTGAGTTGTGACCATTGTTTATATAATTCTGGATACAAATCTCTTATCAGATAGGTGATTTGGAATGTTTCTCCCATTCGGTGGATTGTCTTTTTTTTTTTTTTTTTTAATGGCGACTTTTGAAGCACAAAGTTTAGCTTTGCTGTAGTCCTATTTATGTTTTCTTCTGTTGCTTGTGTCCTATGTAAGACACCATTGCCTAACCAGTTCAGGAAGACTTCCACCTATCTTTTCTTCCAGTTTTATAGTTTTAATTCTTACATTTAGTTCTATGAACAATTTTGAGTTAGTTTTTATATGTGAAGTAGGAATTCAACTGTATGTATTTGTATATGGATATTCAGTTGTCCCACCACCATTTGTTGAAGAGACTCTCTTTCTTCACCAAACTGTCTTGACAAACTTGTTAAAAATCAGTTGATCATAAATGAAAGTGTTTATTTGTGGACTCTAATTTCTGTTGATCTATATGTCTATTTATGGTACCGTACTGCCTTGATTACTATGGTTTTGTAGTAATTTTTGTAACAGGGCTGTATGATTATTCTGACTTTGTTCTTCCTTATAAGATTGTTTTGGCTGTTCTAAATAGCCATATGAATTTTAGGATCAGTGTGTCCATTCCTACAAAAAAAGGCAGCTGGGGATTTGAAAGAAATTGGGTTGAATCTGTAGATCAATTTGGGGATTATTGTCATCTTAATAATGTTACGTCTTCTGATCCCTGAACACAGACTACTTATTGAGGTCATCTTTAATTCCTTTTAACAGTGTTTTTTAATGATTTTCAGTGTATAACATACCAAAGTTGTGCCATCTAGAAAGATGTCTTTGTCAGTCACAGACTAATAAAGAGACGGTTCTGAGATCATTATTCAGCTTCTTTAAACTTTGGCTAGAAAGTAAAATAAACCATTCTGTCCATAGCTTGTTAGACATAGCTAGTTGGATGACCCTAACTAACAGCAAGGGCCTGGGGAATGGGAGAAAATGGATGGAATGCTTTCTGAGCACCTTTTTCTCTGATACAAACTGATGTAGGAAGGAAAGAACCATCAGGCTTTTTGCTATGTGGGGGAAGGAGGGAGGAAGAGATGAGAAACTGCATTTATTCTAACATTTGTGTAAAAAGAGGGTTATGTGCATAGATGTGTTTGAATTTGTGTGGAAAATAAATAGCATGGTACACAAAAACTGGTAAGTACATTTGCCTCTAGGAAGGTAAACTTGAGAACTGTGGGATAGGACTGGATATGAAATTTATTTTTAGCTTTATACCATATTTTACTTTTTTAACTTTGTGTATTTTATCATAGCAAGCCGCATACAAAAAATTAAAACCTGAAATTATTTTCATTAAAATCAGGAATAAGCAGTGAATACATAGAATTCTACATTTAATATTATTGGAGAAGTTTGATATAACAATACTAGATGAGAAAATATATTAATAAATACAGATAATTGAGAAGAATATATTTTTATTTGTAGAAGATATGATGGATTTCTCAGGGTTGCATGGGTGGCTCAGTCAGTAAGTATCTGACTCTTGATTTCAGCTCAGGTCATGATCTCATGGTTCATGAGTTCAAGCCCAACATCAGGCTCTGCACTGACGGTGTGGAACCTGTTGGGAATCTCTTTCTCTCTCTCTGTCTCTGCCACTCCCCTTCTCATACTCTCTCTCAAAATAAATAAACTCAAAAAAAAAAAAAAAAGAAGAAGAAGAAGAAGATATGATAGATTTCCCAGAAGAACAGACCCAACTATAGAGAACAAAGTGATGGTTACCAGAGGGGAGTTCGGTGGGCAATGGATTAAATAGGTGATGGGGATTAAGGAGAGCATGACACCCATGTATAATAACTAATGAGACTTCATTTTACATAAACCAAATATATACATACACCATTCTTGAATTTGTAAATGGTAAAAAGTCTATTAAAAAGTGTTCCATGTAGACTATATATCTTATAATAAAAGATTTATATAAAATAAAAATTTCCTAAATATATTTATCTTTATTCACTAAATAAATTGAAATAAATTCATTGCAATATAGTAGTATTTAATTTAACTATAGCAAAAGTCAAAATAACTTTTGTAAAAATATAGTAATATAAAATCTGTTTAGAGATGTTAATGTTGCCTTTGAATTTTGGAAACCTTTGTTTTGTAACTAAAGTAGTATTTGTGGGGCGCTTGGGTGGCTCAGTTGGTCAAGTGTCTGACTTCAGCTCAGGGATTGATCTCACCATCCATGAGTTCGAGCCCCGCGTCAGGCTCTGTGCTGACAGCTCAGAGCCTGGAGCCTGCTTCAGATTTTGTGTCTTCCTCTCTCTGTCCCTCTCCTGCTCACACTCTGTCTCTTTCTCTCTCTCTCAAAAATAAATAAACATTAAAAAAAATAAATAGGGGCGCCTGGGTGGCTCAGTCGGTTAAGCGTCCGACTTCAGCTCAGGTCATGATCTCGCGGTTCGTGAGTTCAAGCCCCGCGTCAGGCTCTGTGCTGACAGCTCAGAGCCTGGAGCCTGTTTCAGATTCTGCGTCTCCCTCTCTCTCTCTGACCCTCCCTCATTCATGCTCTGTCTCTCTCTGTCTCAGGGATAAATAAACGTTAAAAAAAAAAATTAAAATAAATAAATAAAGTGATATTTGAGAAAGTCATTTCATATCTTTGGTCTTTAAATTCCATTTGAAAAAAATAAAAAATCTGTAACTCCTGCTTCTCTGCCATATGTACTAAAAAAATATCAATAGTAAAGAATCAACAGTACAGAATGAGATCACTATATACATGCAGTCCCTTTAGACAAAGGTGACACAGCAAGGTAGTGAGGAAAGAATGATCTTCCAATAAATAGTGTTAGTCAATTTGCATCCCATATCAAAAAAACAAAACAAACCCAAAAAGGAGTGAATTCTTGTCTGATACATAAAATTAACTCCAGAAGTATTGCAGATTTAAATGTGAAAAATATAACAATAAACATTTTAGAAGAAAACATGAGAGAATATCTTCATAGCCATATGGTATGCAGTATTTTCTTAAATGGGATGAACAAAGGTTTAATTATAACCAAAATAAAAATTTTTAGACTACATTAAGATCAACTCCCTCCAGGGATGCCTAGGTGGCTCAGTCAGTTAAACGCCTGACTTTGGCTCAGGTCATGATCTTGCGGTACGTGAGTTCGAGCCTGGCATCAGGCTCTGTGCTGACAGCTCAGAGCTTGAAGCCTGCTTTGGATTCAGTGTCTCCCTCTCTCTGTCCCTCCCCCACTTTCTCTTTCTCTCTCAAAATAATACATAAACATTAAAAAGAAAAAGATCAACTCCCTCCAGTAAGAGTGTGAATAAGCAGCCCACAGAATGAGATTATTTGTAATACATATACTTGCAAATGATGTGTCAGAAAATATATAAAGAACTCTTGGAAATCAGTAAGTAAAGGAGAGAAATCCAATATAAAATCAAGCAGAAGATATAGACAAGCACTTAAAAAATGGATATTCAAATGGCCAACAGACATATGTGTTTAAATTCATTCATCTTCAAAAAATTATAAAATGTAACTACAATATGCTACTATTAAAATCAAAGAGAAGCCAATGCCAAATGTTGGTAAAATTGTGGAAACATAAGCTGACAAAAAGACTTTGAAAACCAATTTGGCACTATTTACTGGCAGTGATCATTTGCATACGCTGTTCCTCAGCAATTGCACTAGTAAATACATACTCCACAGAAATATGTACGTACACTAAATAATAGAATGCTCACAGCAGCACCATATAGAATAGCTAAAAACTGAAACTACCAGCTGTAGAATGGATATAAATGTGTGGTGTATTCACACATGAAACATCAAAACATGGTGAGATTGAACTGTGAGTGCCTTCATGGGTGTGGTTGAAGCTCACAAACACAGTATTGCATGAAGGAAGTCATATCCTCAAGAGTTCATGCTGTCAGAATCTTTTTGCATATAGTTCAAAAACAAGAAGAATCTTCATTATACTAAAGGCCAAAAAACAGTTTACCTTTCTTATGTGATTGCCTGTCTGGGAGTTCCAGTGAAGTTGTTCCTTGATCTGGCTGCTGGTCACCTGGGTGTGTTTGGTTTATGAAAAGTCACCCAGATCTGCCCTTATAACTTGTGCACTGTCCTTTGTATACCTTATTCTTCAATAAGAAATTGAAAATATATTAAGAAGTCTGGCTAAAAAATATATTAGGAAGTGTGGCCCAGAGTTATTTTGGAATTTATTTCCTGCATTAACCTGCATGTAGAGAGAGGTACTAGAAGATTCCAAACCAAAAAAGGAAAGTGGAAAGGAACATTTGGAACCATGGTCTGCTGAGAATAATACAAACTTTGTTTCCTGTGGTGAGATTAAGTGGAAATATTTGTCTCCGATTAGCTCACTATCTTTTTTAGGAAAAATTTAAAAATTAAAAACTTAGCATTTCAGGCTTTCTTACTGATTCAAAAATCTTTATGCATCTTCTAAGGGCTGGTGTCATCTTTTCATTAGTTTTACCATATCTGTAGCAAGCCCATCCATCGCGTCAGCAGATGTGGATAGGCATTTAAACATTGATCAAAATGTAGGCAGATAAAACATAAATAAGTAGATAAGACTTGTTATATCAGGGATCCTACATCAAAACAATATTTTGAATGGAAGAGTTTCTTAATAATAATTTCATATCCTAATCTATGGGAAAAATTCCATTTGCTCTACCTGCTATGGGTATGAATTTTCAATCTGACTTTCGTATTAAGGCTGCAGTGAACAGATTCTCTGTAAAGATGAACCGAGTAATTCATTTCTTGCCCCAGTCGTAAAAACCCTGTTTTGAGTTTGACTGAAGTCAAAATAGCAGTCCCTTGCCTGGCAATCTGTATTCAATGTTATGTGATGTATAGGTCTTGCTAAATCTGATGGCTCACTTAGGTCAGTAATCCTGGCTTTATATGTCAACTACTAATAATGCTAAGAAATGGAATGAAAATAGACTTTCAGATCCAATCTGGAGTAAATAGATGTAGGGATTTTCTGAGTCTCTTTAGGCATTTAAATTCAAGTTACATCAAAAACTCATCAATATTTTCTGTTCTAATAGTTATTAGTGTATGAATAAGGTTTGCCATCAGTTCCTTCATTTTTTTCAAGAGCAACTCAGCACAATAAATTCTTTGAATCTCCAATTTTCTTTAAAGGATTTCTAGGTATTTATAATCAAGGAATCATGATTCATTTTAAAGCTATTGGGAGATTAAACAATTGGAATTTAAAAGGTTAATTTTAACAACTAGAAAACTATAGTATCTTCTCAATGTGTTATCTTGACGAGGAATATACTAGGCAAATGTAATAAATTTGTGCAAACTAATGATTACTGATGACATGATGAACAGTAGCCCATGTGTTTTATGCTGGCCAAATTTAAGTTTTATCCGAGCTATTGGATGGTCCAAAGCCTGTCATGGTGTTTCTATCTGTGGTGTTCATGGTGTTTCTATCTATCTATCTATCTATCTATCTATCTATCTATCTATGAGGGTGACCATACCTCCTGGTTTGCCTTGGATAATCCCTTTTGTCCAGGTATAATTGTTAATACTGGCTCATTTTCCCTTCAAAAGTATCCCATTTAGATGCAAATTATATGGCAACATGATCATCCATGATTTTCGCAGCAGTAATCATTGTGTTCTGTACATTTTATTTATAAAATGGATGTGGAATGCAGCTTCTTCTCTCCATCTCTACTGCTGTCATTCTAGGTCTGTTACCAGACTCCTGGGACAGTTTCTAGCACCTTCCCCACTTTGCCCTTCAAATCTTTTGCCTACACAGTAGACCCAGTAATCTTCTTAAAGCAAAGCAAATGCCTATTTTTAGTTGTTTTTATTGCTCTTAGAATGAAATCTAAAATCCTTACGCTAAGTCCCTAACTGACCCAGTCTTGCCCTACATCTCTGGCCTCATGAGAGAAGAGCAAGGTGTGTTTGAGAAACCTCATCCTTAAGGTTTGTGGTCGTGTCACCACTTAAGAGATCTTTGCTATTCAACATATCTAAAGAGATTCCTTTTTTATTCTCTATCATATTGCCATATTTATTTCTGTCATAATTCTTATAACAATTTGGGGAAAATGGTTTTTGCTCTTTTTTTTTTCTCACTGTTTCATGAGAACAGACTGTTCACTAGTCCATGTTCAGTGGTGAGCAAAGGGTCAGGCATATGGTGGTTTTTTAAGCAACCAGCAAGTATATTTCAAACGCCTGATTTACCCTGAACCTTTTCCAGGTAATGGAGTATGGTGAGGAAGACAGGTGTCATCTTTACCCTCAATACGTATATTCCAGTGTAATTAAACTGGCATATGTTACAAGGGCCATAAAATCGAGTAGCGACTTAAAGCAAGACCAGAGGAGAAAGTCTGTGCTTTCACTTTAGTGCTCAGAGAAGTCTCAATGAGAAAGTGCTATTAGATGCAAGACCTACACTATGAGTCAGGGAGGGCTCTATCAAGAGACCCACAAGGAAGAAAGCGAGAGAGAGAGAGAGAGAGAGAGAAAGAGAGAGAGAGAGAGAGAAAGCTGCAAGGAGAAGGAAATCTTGTACAAAGCCCCTGAAGCCAGAGGGCACTTGGCATTTTTTTTTCAAAAAAAATTTTTTTAATGTTTATTTATTTTTGAGACAGAGAGAGACAGAACATGAACGGGGGAGGGTCAGAGAGTGGGAGACACAGACTCTGAAACAGGCTCCAGGCTCAGCTGTTAGCACAGAGCCCCACGCGGGGCTCGAACTCACAGACTGGAGATCATGACTTGAGCTGAAGTCGGACGCTTAACCGACTGAGCCACCCAGGCGCCCCAAGGGCACTTGGCATTTTAAAAACAGAAAGATGGTGAGCTTGATGACCAAGTGAATAATTCATTCAACCTTTCATATAATTGAATAGATGTTTATAAAACATCTGCTGTATGCCACTGATTGCTCTCGGCTTTTAGAATACATCAGTGAACACAATGAGGAAAAATCTCTCTCCCTGGGAGCTTTACAATTTTAAAAAAGGAAGAGTAAATTGTGATATTTAACAGCAAAATAACTAGGTATTTTAGAATCAATAATTTCTAGTGTCGCTTCTGATGCTCAAAAGTGAATTAAGTTTTTAAATTATAACACATTGAACAGTCTTCACATGTCACCTAAGGAATCAGGGAGGACTGTAAGCCTAGAACACAGATTGACTTGGTTCACTAGACGATCACCTCATTCTAAAGGAATGAGCAGTGTCTTCCTACATGAGTTGTGTTTCCTGAATTGTCAAATCTAATTTTATGTTCACCAGTATGCTGAACTATTTTTTACCACTCTAGTCACCTTGTCATTAAAGGAAATGGTACGTAGTCTAGCATGTTGATTTCTGTGACTTTCTAAGGGCCAAGAAACCAGAGACAATTCTAAGTTTATTCTTTTCTATGGGAGCAGAAAAGTAAGAGTGTTATCCAAAGACCATATTGAAGAGGCCTGCAAAACAAGAATTTTTCACTTCAAAGATCATTGAAGGAATTTACCTTAGGTCTGTTCTATTTATGACACTGTTATTCCTTTCATCAATGCCTTATCACTTTAACCAAAGACTAATTAAATAGAGCTACATACTCTATTTGTTCTATAAGAAAAATATGACCTGTTTTGTTTTTTTGTTTGTTGGAGGGGAGGAAATTTAGTGACAAGGCCTGAAACCCTTTAGACCAGAGGGTATGACCCACTGGTCACAGCATTTTTTAGCCTGCACAATGTAAAGTTAGACAATGCTTGTTTAGATGTTATTTTTTTAATTGTAGGCATCCATATTTTCTATTTCAGCCCAAAATAAATGACTATCTTGCAGCAGGAAAAGGGATATTGCTCTGTATTTTCATACAAAATGATGTCTAAAATTACCCTTTTGATTTAAATCTTATTTGAATTAAAATCAGCATAAAGTATCTTCTCCCTTTCTATAATGTTCTGATATAATCCTATCTTTCTAAAACTGTGAGAATAGTTTGAGTAACATGCTGATCAAATACCTGAAGTGTGTGACCCTGAAAAGACATAATGGAGTGTTGATGTGGCTTCTAAAAATTATAATTTGGTTTTAGGTTATATTAGTAGAAATACAGTATTTAGCATAGAGAAGGTGATAATCCTGCTCTACTGTTCACTAGTCAGGCTTCCATAATAGTATCATGTTCAGTTTTGAAGAATATCCTCTGTGATGTTTAATTTGTGTCAATTTGAATGGGCCATGGGTTTCCTAAATACTTAATTAAACCATATTCTGTGTGAGTGTGTGAGAGCGTTTCTAAGAGATTCACATTTGCTCCTGTAGAATGAGTAAAGCAGATTGCTTTCCCCAGTGTGTGTGAGTGTGTGTGTTGGGCTGGGGGGGTGGTGTGTGTGTGGCAGGGGAGGGGACAGATTCAGGGGCTTCATCTAATCCACTGAAGACCTGAATAGAACAGAAAAGGCAGAAGGGAGAATTTGCTTTCTTTGCTTAATGATTGTCTTTGAGCTGAAACATCTGTCTGCTCCTGCCTTTGGACTTGGACTAAAACTATATTGGCTTTCTGCAGTCTCTAACTTACAGATCTTGATACTTCTCAAAACTGCATGAGCCAATTCCTTATGATAAACTATATCTATCACTATATCTATTTATGTTTATATCTGCTATCTAATCTATGTAACTTACTGGGTTTGTTTATTTGGAGAACACAGATTAATATACTAAGAGTGGCATTGGTAAAATTAAAGTTATTTATAAAATATGTTCAGGACGGTTATGGAGTATATTAATTATGGAAGTCTAGGCTAGAATAACATACAGATCCAAAAACCGTATAACTATTTCAACATAACAGTTTAGCTCTCATAAGGGTTCAAGTTGATTTGAAGATGTGAATCAAGTTTAGTTCCATGTAGTCATTTAGAGTCCCAGTTGGATAGAGGCTGTACTGTTTTCAGTTATGTGGGGTCCACAGTCAACTTGGGCATTTCCATCTTAGGCAAGTAGAGGGGTAAAACAAAAAATCAAGCACAGATTCTCATGAGTCTAGCAGTGGAGACAAACTCCAGAAATCATAGAACATCAGTGAGAAGTTTCTCTGTTTTGGACTTGGGAGAGGCTCCACAGATGATGCAGAAGTTGAGCCTGATGATGAAGTAACCTGCTTCGTGGGACCTGCTCAGGGAAGTTTCATAGCATTTAAAAATCACACTCCATGTGGGACACCTAGGTGCTCATCGGTTAAATGTCCGACTTTGGCTCAGGTCATGATCTCATGGTTCGTGGGTTCGAGCCTCACATCGGGCTCTGTGCTGACAGCTCAGAGCCTGGAGCCTGCTCCAGATTCTGTGTTTCCCTCTCTTTCTCTGCCCCTCCCCCACTCAAGCTCTGTGTTGCTCAAAAATAAAATAAATATGAAAGCTAAAAAAAAAATCAAACTCCATGTGATTCTTATAGATATGAATATCCATATATATTATGTGGAATTTTTACTTTCTCTTAAGTCTTTTGTTACTAGTACAGCGTCTCTAACAAGGTGTTTTGAAGAAACATTTGTATCCTCATGTCTCACTATCCCCTAACTCAAAATTCTGTTCCATTTGGTGACTGCTACTTGACATACAACAGGAGACAGATGTTTCTATTTCCCAGATAGATAGCTCCTCAAATCCTTATTCTCATAGATGAAATTATTTTAGTATAAATTACCAAGTGTTTCAGTGATTTCCATCAATTTCTTCCTTACAGGTTTCTGTAAGTAGCTTATTTGGAAATTTTCTGAATGAGGATGGTATAAAATAATCAAGTAATGGATAAATAAATAAGTAAATAAATAGTAAATAAGTAAATTGAAGGTATGTCTTAGAAGTTTTTGTCTGCCTCTATTCAAAGTCTATTCAAAAAATCTTCATCTATTATAGACTTTACATTATGGTATTACTTTGGATCAGTTCTTTGCCAGAATATAGGACTTTACTCTCTCGTTAGCAAGTGAGGATGAGAAATAATCCAACTACTCCCCCTGTGTGTCACAGCGTGTCTGTTAATCATATATACTATGATAATAATAAATGAATGACATTGGGATATATTACAAATTCCCAGTAGGATTTAGAACAAAGACAAAGGAGCTCTGAGTTAGTAAATAAACAGCAATGGCAAACTAAAAAAGTCTTCTTTGTTAGGAAACAAGCTAGATGAGAGAACATCTTATCAGATAAATATGTGCTGAATAGAAGTTTAAAAAAAAGCGTAGTAGGTTATTGAACTTCTATTTACCTCATTTTTACAGAAAACAACTGTGAGTTGATTCCAGCCTACATTTGAATAATGTTTGCAGTTAATTCTCCCCTGGAAAGTTTGGAGCTGCTTTTTTTTTTTTTTTTTTTTTTTTACCCCTGAAGAAACCTACAGGTTATTAGTGAAATTTCTGGTACTGTTGGCTTCAAGTTGTTCTCTGTTGGCTGCCTCATAGACATGCTGTCCTTCATTTATGCAGATGGCACGGATGACCCACTATCAGTAGGATATTGCATCAATTAATGGCACATAATTGAGAAATAACAGATTGGGGTTAGGGGTGCAGTCCGTGAGTAGAGAGCAAAGTTTTCCCAGTCAGGAGTATACTGGCCCATATGGAAATTAAATATGTGACCTTGACTTTAATACCACCAGGATCTAATTGAGTTAACCATCTCTGTCACACAATGTCGTATAAATAACTAATATTCTTGTCATTATCACCCCATGATATCTGTTAATGTTATAAATCTCTACGTTTCACTATTCAAATAATACTGTTTCCATGATAACATTTCTGATGGAAATGATTTTTTTTACATAGTACAGATTCAGTATTGTCCTGGCACCACTTTAAACTTTTTAAAGTTATAATTATTAAATGCCCCTTTAAATCAAAATTTATAATTTAAACAAACTGCTTAAAAGACACTTGGAGAAAGTACTTCTAAATTCTAACTCACAAGAGGTACTGCATAATGGTTGCTTGTTAATAAAATAATAGCTGTCTCATTTTGGGCTTTAAGGAGACAACACTATTGTCTTCTCATTGAATTTCAGGAACCAAATGAGGAATAAGACACAAGGGTCACTACTAATCATCCCACATAGGGGTGATATACCAAAATGCATTTTGTTTTTTCTATAGGCAGGCCAATTCAAAAGAGAGAAGATCTAGAAAAGACAGAAGCAAAGAAGTGGAGTTTCTTCACTCACCCTCACCAAGTGGAGTGAGGGATGAGGAAAAAATTCAGATTTCTTTTCCTGAATTCCCTTACCAAGGAAACCTGGAGAATAGACGGTCTCTCACTCCAAACATCATACTTACCTTCTCACAGCAGATGAACAGCATGTTTGATAATATGATAAACTGTTTACGTGGGTGGCCTCACATTGTCTTCCAGGTATGTCATGAGTCAGTTTTTATTGTCTCCAAGAATAGAGGAGAGATTAGAGGCCCAAATAAGTCAGTTAATTTTCTCAAATATCAAGTGAGAGGCATGATTCTGAATTCAGGACTCTCCGATTACGAAGGCTATTTTCTTTATTTCTATAATTCTCTGCAAGTAAGTTATTATGTTTAATAGCAGCAGCCAGATGCTGGCAGATGGAGTAAAATTATTTCTTCTTTTTGAATGATTTTGTAACTTTAGATTTGCAGAAATATATTCAAAGCTGCTAATAAGCTTGATAAATGCAATCCCCAGCTCCCTGTCCCTATCCCCAATTCCCTTCCACTCTCGTGTCACTTTCTCACATGTAGAAGATCCAGAGACAGGTCTAGGAATCATGTGTTAGAGAAAATAAACTCATTTCTCCCATCAGTCAGTATTGCTCCAAATACTTACTCTACATACATTATATGCAAATGTTACTATCTATCTATCTATCTATCTATCTATCTATCTATCATCTATCTACCTATCATCATCTATCTAATATGTCATTATCAAGCTATAGCATTTTGTTTTTTGAAGTCTGATCTTATTTGTTAGTCTCAGAAAATCTCATTGTTGACTGGACTCAGACTAGAGGAGAAGCTCTCAGAGAGGACAGCCTCCATCTCTCGGCATTCTGTTCCTGGTGTTTTAATTTGGCCTCCTTCATTCACTGGGACAAAAGTTGAGGATAATCTGCAGCCTTGTCTTTATTTTTCTTAGTACAATGTTTCTTCAGAGCAATAGGTCAACATGTGTGTTGGTGGACACAGGAAGTAACAGGATGCTAAATCTTGGGTGCTTTGGTTCTAGGTCTCTTATCTTGGTTTACGGACTTTCGCACAATACACTGGCCAACATCATCTTTTTTAGAGAGATTGGCAAGTTTGCATATTCTGCTAGCTCTTTTGGGTCCCAGGTGATGAGGCTCAGTGGTATCAGTGAGTCCAGGAATATCCTTCTCCCCTTTTGTTACAATGACCAAGTTGACAACACTGAGACGAGCACCCACAATGCAACCTCAAATAGATTTGTGCTCTTTTTCCCCAGTCCTTCTTGGTCTGTAGCAGGAATGACCCTTAATGAGCAGCAGGTAGACATGGCCATAGGTCAAGACACCCTGCTTCATGGGGAAGCCTTGGTTGTCATTGCCACCACTGACTTGGACCAAGTAACCCTTCCATTCTTCACCCAGAACATCAGCAGCAACTTCTGTGGGTATGCCCTTCTCAGAAACGGTACAAGTTTTGCATTCATCATCCACTTTAAGGAGATTCTGGCAGTGAGTAGCTGGGAGACAGGTGTTCAGCTTCATCCTAAAACAGCCTTCTGCCTCTAAGGTGCCATGGAAAAAAGCAAGCTTTAGCATTCAAGCGTACCTTTGACAAGAGCTTAGCTTTTCTTTTTTTTATTAAAAAATTTTTTTTAACATTTATTTTTGAGAGACAGAGAAAGACAGAGCACAGGTTGGGGAGGGGCAGAGAGAGAGAGAGGCACAGAATCTGAAGCAGGCTTCAGGATCTGAGCTGTCAGCACAGAGCCCGACACGGGGCTCGAACTCACCAACCACAAGATCCTGACCTGAGCCAAAGTTGGACGCTTAACCGACTGCGCCACCCAGGTGCCCCAAAAACTTGGCTTTTCTGATCAACTAATATTGTTAACACTTGTGACATTATTGGTGTCCATTTTGACTGGTAATTTATGCAAACTAGAGTTTCTTAGATAACTTCAGTCTAAAAAGTCTTTTAGGTAATCCTACCATTGGTTTTTCAACTAAAGTGTTTTGTTTTTATAAGTCCCATGTTGTGACTGACCATAGTTTCCTCATGGTAAAAATTAACTTGAACATATCATGCAAATTTCTTTTCCATTTCTGAAGATTATGTTCATTTCACATCTTCCTGAACTCTCTCAGCTATTTCCTCTGTCTTAAATATTCTTCTTCCCTTTTTGTGGGTCAGTGAAACTCCTACTCTTTATTAAAGTCTCAAAATGTTAAGCTACTCAGTAAAGATTTTTAGCTTCTTGTTTTCCCACTTCAAATTGTATCCCCTTCTATGATCAGCACTTTTACATAATACTTAATTTTCACTTGTTTCCATTCTTTTGTGTACTAAAAAGAAGAGATTACATCTTAATTCTTTGCCTATACATTTATTCTAGTATATTTATTGACCTATATATATTTCTTAAAGTAAGTTGCTTTCTCTTTGTTTCTCTGTTAGAGACAGAATAGTCATGTGTTGTTAGGAAAACTTCTGATTTTTATGAATTAAGTGTGCTCTCTGTTCCATCATCAGTAAAGTAATATTTGATCAAGTTTCTTCCTCTTTCTTTAGCCAATGTGTACTCCACATCTCCAGTTTTATTGTCATCTTCTTAGTCCCTCAACACTAGATGTTTTTAACTTATGGATAATGAGGTATTATGTCATGTGCATGTCTTTCCATCTCAAATTTTGAATTAACAGCTCTCAAGAAGCTGTTTCCTCAATGCTTTATTTTCACAACTGCATAACCATTCATTATGTTTCTCTATGGATTTTAATCCTCTTAAAACCTACTCTTTTCTAAATTTGGCATTGCCTAAATATCATAATTTGTTTTCTTTTATTATTTATTTTGATTATAATAAAATTTCAATCCATTTACTTATTTTTCTTGGTTTCAGGAATAGAATTTAGTAATTCATCACTTATATACAACACCCTGTGCTCATTCCAAGTGCCCTCCTTAATACCCATCACCCATCTAGCCCATTTCCCCCCACCTCCCTCCATCAACTCTCAGTTTGTTCTCTATCATTAAGAGCATTTTATTATTTTTCAATCCATTTTAAGTCTATTGGTCTTTCTCATCATAATTACGTAGTGATGTAATATGATAATCTGATGAGGAACAATGCAGTGCAATGTAGACATGGCTAGCTCATGCATTGTCACTGTCTTCTAGGAGAACCTGGCAAAATGATTCCTTTGCTTTATATTCTCTGTCAAGCCTCTTTCTATATTAAGGAGGCTATTCTCAAATTTATGTGAATCCAGTTCAGTCCAGGTACTTGATGATTCTTAATTCTGCACAATTGTACCCTGCAAAGTTTTCTTCGAAGAAGAATGGATTAAGTCCCAGCAAACATATATATATATGTATGTATGTATATGTGTGTGTGTGTGTATACATATACATATACATATATATATGTATTTTTCCCCATCTCTGGTGATAATACTGCTCTTATAAAAACATTGACCAACATTCGAAAAGTGAGGCTTACAGCAAATTAGGGATTATAGTTCATAATTTACAAAAATTCTTCCTGTACCTTGGTGACTGATTTTACTCAAAAACAAGATGTTATAAGTTTCTGTTGTTTCCCCAAACACTGTGGCAGTCCTAGTCAGAAACTAGTCCTTGTTAAAAAGTTATTGCAAATTGACTTCTGCTCTATTCTGCTTGCATAACTACAAGGCAATTCTATGTAATCACAACCTCCAGAGAGCTAAAATATTCCTCTGGATTATTACTTCCAAAAAAGGTAATATACCATTCACTAGGTAGCAAGTAGAACTATTTATTTGCCTCTTGCAACATATATTTACACATATGTGTCTCTGTGTGTGTATATATACATTCATAGAATTTTACTATGTGTAAGGTATTTCAGTACCTACTACTTGAGTAATACATAGTAGTTACGAGCGGGTTCTTTCCTATCAGACTCACCATATTTCTCTTTGTTCTGCTGCTTATGCAATTCGTAACCTGGAGCAAATTATTTCATATCTCTCTCCCCCATTTTCTTATATTCAACATACAGAAAACAATATCTTCCTAGTGTTGTTACAGGCATTTCTTAAGGTAATATAGGTAAAGCAAACCTTCACACACTGCTAGGATAATCTGATAGGCAGAGGGAACATAAGGATTAAAACACAGTTTCTGTCTTCCAGGACTTAAATCTACATCTGCTTATATAAACTGAAAAAAAAAAGAAGTTAGAGGTGTATGTTAGGATAAATAAATAATTCATATAATTGATAAATGATGACAATGTTTAAACCTTTTATGTGGTAATTCTCTAATACTCTTCTTCCTAAATTCTTTTCATTTAATGCAAGCATTTTAACAAAGCAATGTAAGTTCAGAAAGTATTGAAAGGTCAAAAACTTTGAAGTACCACTGGCTTAAATGTAAGAAATGTTCACATGAAAGTTTTTATGCTGTTCACATGTTAGGTATTTTAGCTTTTAGTATCTTTGATCATGTACTATGTAAATATGGTACTTAATAGAGAAATAAAGTAATATCAGCATATTGAGGATCAAATTTCTGGCAAATTCCTCAAAGGCAGAACTTGACAAGGAATAAGAGAGTCATAAGAATATTCACTGTGTTATATTGACCAGAGGAAAGATGGGGAAAAAATGAGAACATGACATTAAGCCCAAGCCTGGCTCAGTAACAAACAGGAAAACCTTGTCAGCGTCAAACACTGGAAACCAAACCAAACCAAACCAAAACAAACCAAAACAAAACAAAACGAAACAGTGAAATTTGGGTGGTTTTATAAGAAGAGAATTTGTATTTCCCAGATCGTTTTTCTTACAATCTGTAACAAGTTCGATATCCTTTTTATACTAATCACAGTCTGTTCTCCTCTGTATTGCATGAGCACTTTCCTGGTTAAGTTAGGAAATTTGTGTGCCGATATCACCATTTTACAGTTAGAGAAACCCAAAGAGAAAGCATGGCAACTTTCTGAGATTCAAATTCCTATGAATTTCATGCCTTTGAGTGCAGGTTTCTTTTCTTCAAAAGACTGTGACATAGGACAGTGGCAAAGTGTCAACAGCCTCTGGCCTTGGCCAGTTGTTCCTTATGTGGAACTCTAAGGCCCTTTGTTAAGAATACTTATCATGCAATGAGTAATTAATTGTTGAAAGTACTTTACTTACTGGCTTTTTGCTCTAGTTCAAGATTTAGGTATGTGCTTCTAATGATTATGTTCAGTAATAGTTAAAATGATTTCATTACTGACAAACTTGGAGTAAGTCTGCACAGTTCATTATATCTTTTATATTATTTCACAATAAAAATTATTATTTCACAATTCATTATATCTTTTATATACTTCTAGATTCTTAGGAATCTAGAATTGCAGCATTAAGAGACATGATAATTCTTTTCTTCTCAGTACTATCATTTGATGATAAAAGTGAATTCCTTTGGGTTTAAGGAATTTGACCATCTTATCGTGCAATGCTTTGAAGTAAAAACCAAGAAGTCCTCATTTTTGTTAAGCAATGATCTGATAATGTTAATGTGTTATACATACTTTTTGGATTCTGCAGTGCATTCTTGGGAAGTTAGCAATCTGCAGTCATTCACAAATGAGAAATAAGAAGCCAAATACAAGAAGATGTTAATTTCCTAGGTTATAGGGAGATCTAATGATTAGCTGTCGGTGTAACCTCAAAGCATATTACCAGGAAGCCCAATGTATCCAAAAGGTATTCCAAGTAAAGCTTAGTTCAGACCGTTCCAGTAAAGTGACATTTCTCTCCTTTCAGCAATCCTAGACTCTTTATGGGCTCATGGTAACAAAAAGGAAAGAAATCTGTGTCTTGAATAACTCAGGAGATTTGATTCCCATTGACATTAAAAGAAATGTTGATGTAGCATCTCAAATACTTCTCAAATAATAACACAATACACAAAATAATAACATGTATACTCTATAAAAAGGAAGCAAAGAAATAGGTTTGCACTGTAAAAATAATAAATTATCAAAAATAATAACAAATATCAAAACTGTATCATCGAGGACAAAATGGTAGACTTCTATTCCTTATTGTAAGTGGCAAATATAACTACCATTTGTGTATCCTTCTTTTTAGGTTATGCTAACATAGTTAATACTTAGTTTGAGGTTGAAAGAATACCATCATCAGAGTTCTAGGTGAAATTATTAGTCATTCCAAACAAGTCGTTCCAAATATGGGGGGATACTTTACGTGGGTGATAATACAAGGAGCAGAATACAGACATGGGAAACATTGTGATGACTGCTCTCGGGGTTGTGGATATCCAAGTCATTGATGTGTCCCTAATTTGAGAAGAGTGCGGGAGTAGTGAGCATTTACAGAATAATAAAAGGGGTGGGAGTTGAAGGTGGACCGAATGGAGACGTTGCAGAGGGCATATGGATACCAAACAGTTGTGACGGAGCAGCCCAGTCTGATTTCTAATGATTATCATTCATTCTGAATTTGAGTAGATGCTGAGCAGAAATTGATGATCTTCTGTGTTGAGCATAGGAATTACGGTTGTAGGAGATTCTAAACTTCAGAGTGGGACTCCTATTTCATTTATTTGAAAGGAAATGCCAAGGTCCAAGAAAGTAAATTGTAGCTAACATAATGAAAAAGTCATTTGCTTTCAGATGGGTTGTACAAATATGACGAATACCAAATTAAAATAAGCACTGCCACCTTTGCTCATTGGTATGACACGCATTCCTACTCATTCCAGGTTATCTTTCTATCCGCCATATGTGGTACCTTAGTTACCAAGGAAAAGAGACTGCTGGCTGGCCTTGTTCTGCACAGAGTACAATATAACATTGTGGAAATACTCATTCTCCCCTGAATCGGACCTTTTAGCATGAACTAGCTATTAGACATGGTAGAAGGTTAACACCTTTTTGGTTTGCTTTCTGGTCCAGGTTTTTAAACTGTTCCCTCTTCTTTTTTGTCAGCTTTGTGGAGTCTTTTTGTAAATCAAAACACAAAGACCTTGAGCCACAATCTCACAGTTGCAATTCCATCTTTTCAACAACTTGTTATATATATTTGGCAATTCATCTCTTTGTGATTTCCTTTCTCATCCTAGAAGAGAAACTAATAACTGTCACTCACCTTCATTCTTACCCACATTGTAGAGAATCAATTATTAATGACTACAAAGCACTTCCCAAACAGAAAGCAATAGATGTTCTTTAAAATAAGTATTTTTCATAATATAAGCTATACTGCCTCTTTGTATTTGGTAGAGGTGTTCATTTATTTATGATTCATTTTATAGAAAATAAAATATTTTACTGGGGAAAAATAAATATCATCACCAAAGAAATAGTTAAAAGCTTCCAGCCAGAGTTTTCATTTTTATCTCTTTGTGTATAGACTATATGCAACAGTCCATACTTTCATTTAGTGATTTTCATAACATTGACACATAAATAAAAGGAGTTAGAACTCATATCTTGTGCGTATTTGACAAGCTCTAACAGAATTGTTTGCAAAATTTTATTGAAATCCCTGCCTTCATTTATCTTTGTTAGCACAAGCCTCAGAAACCAGTGGTATGGAATTCTTGTATAATTTAACTCTAAGAGAATTAGGTGTGCAGGTGTTCAGAGAATAGCCTATTTTTCTAAGTAAATAAAATCTTTTGGGAGAAAATATATTATTTTTATTACCTTATGAAAGAATATCCAATTGGTTTGATTCATTTCTAAAAGAACAAACAAAAAATATTTTGCCAAGAAGGAGATGAGAAACCAAGAAACAAAAATGCAATTAGTTGCCAGTAATCTCATGAACTTGAAATAGTATAACAAAGTGAAATTGCTCGAACGGCTACAACAAAGAGTGTTAGAGCTGCAATGCTTCTTAAGATTGCTATATTAAACAAGGGCATGTGCACATTTAAGCTGTATTTCAAAGATTTTGATCTGTGAGCACTTTTCTCCTTGCCGCGCGCTATCCCAAATTCATCATACAAATATTCGCACTCTGGAGAGCGGAGGGAAACTTAGGAAAGATAGTCCTTGTAAAAACTTCAAGTGTTTCTCTTTCCTCTCCACTTGGTAGGCTGGGCCTCGTGTAAACTTTCCTAGATAAATGAGTTTCAAGTGCATTTTGAAAGGTCTGTACAAAAGAAATTTAGTACTTTCCATTTTAATGGCTTGCAGTCCTGATGGAAGTTCTTTCTCTTAGCCAACCTAAACGCTTTATACCACATTTCAAGCTCACTTATTCTTGTTCTGCCCTCGGTGGCATCGGAGTACCGATCAGCACCTTCTATGTAATAATCCTTCATGTAATTGAAAACCAACTTGTTTCCCCAGCCTATTTTCCAACTTAAATAATATTAGTTCCCTTAACCTTTCCTCTGAGATTCTATTTTCCAAGCTATTAATCATGTTTATTGCTTGTCCTTAAACCTTCTTCAAGTTTTCCAAGGTCTTTTTAACTTAGTGAGTCCAGGCTTGCACACGGCACTGTGATTATGCTAGGAGAATTACTTCTCACATCGTATGCATTGTTCTTCTGTTTCTCTGTCCAGGGAGTTCGAATTGCTAATTCACCTTTGAAATGTGACTCTTAACACTCTTGTACTCCTTGCTGTTGCCTTCCTACCACCAAATCCATCGTTTCCCATATAATGATCAGAGTTTACCTTTAAGTACACTACTTTTGCCTTTAATTCTGAACGTTTCTAGTTGCAAAAAACATTTTTAATTTTCTATTTCTTGTTTAAAATGGGGTGCCTGCTCACCTCGCCTTAGTACTTGTTTGTTTTTTCAGATAGGTGTTTGAGACTTTGAGATACGCATACAATTTTATATCAAAAGAGGCACTGTTATTAGATTTACAGCGGCTAACATTTCTTTATTTGGCAACTTTCAGCTTCTTTTTATGTGTGATTTTACGTGTGATTCATTTTAAAATGAAATGAAATTTAAAACATGGGCACATGGGCTATGCTGTAATCACCACAATGCTTTTCACTTCCAATATCATCATTGTTACTTCTCACAAAATTAGTATCTACAAATTTCTTAGTTGTGTAGTTTAGGCTTTCTACAAACTTCTTAGTTGTATTTAGACTTTCTCTGTTCCTACAATGGAGCATATGTGGCTCCCACTAATACTTAGGAGTCCTCAGCATGTTGATTCCAATCTTCCTTACATTCTTTTCTCCATTTTTTTCCAAATGAGAGCAATAGGAAATATAATTACATTTCATTTCCCTCGTATATGATTTCCTTCATGCAGTTCTGCAGATATTTTTTTTACCATGCCTCACTTTCCAGTTTTTAGCCATTTTCACATGCTGTAATAAAATATACATGCATTAAACCAATATGCCACAAATGATTTTTTCTCTATCAATATTTTTTAAAAGCTAAATAGACCATCCATGCATTTTACAAACACATCTACATAATGCAATGCAGCATTTAAAAATGAGCCATATATTGTTAAATTTTTCTATAGCTACCTAATTCTGAAACTAGTTTAAAACCCATTTGTTTGCAGAAAAAAAAAAGTTATCACCTTGTAAAAACAGAGGTGTTAAAATAATGAGGTATGGTTCCTTCCTTGCCATGGTCAAAAACCTACTGAGATTCTGTTTCCTTAAGCTAAGATTCTATTTACCTTTAGAAGAAATAGATGAAAGATTTTATTGTTTATCCCTCACCCTTTTCCACTTATTTTGAATAGTACAAATATTTTGGAATTTATGAAAACTAGAGATTCCTCTGAGTCCCTTTCCAATTCTGCTGAACATTACAATTTTTTGCTTTGGCTTTAGATCATGAAGATCCTATCTTTATGTAGCTTTTGTTTAGAGAACTTTGTCTTAGCTTGATTTCTAAGAATTTGTAAGGTATGTGCAATTTTTAAAAGTATGTATGAATAGGTTGAAATTGTATGCCACATGTTTATTTAACCTTCCTAATAATTGTTGACACGGAGCATTTTAGCATAATATTTGCATGGTTTATCTCACGCATACTCACAACAAGCCACAATTAGTTACTACTGTCATCATCCCTGTGTTACTAAGACATGAAGTGGGCCTGTTTCTGAACTGTTTATAAAGCCTACAAGTGGTGAAGCTGGGATTTCATCCCAGGTAACGAAACACTAGTGCCCATGTGCCTCTAACTGAGCCACCCAGCAGGGAAGAATTGATGTTTAAAATGCAACTGATAGCACAAGACATACCTAACTGATCCATGATCAGCCGTTCAATACAGATTCTGTTAATTCTCTTTGGGGAGAAAATAAGCAAAGGTCTTCATGAGTGTTATTCTGCTGCAATTATATGTTAGTTTTCTAAATGACTTATTTATTATATCATTAGTTTACAAAATATAGTCAGTTTATTGTTTACATTCCTTTATAAGGACACATTGGAAGGTCTGACTGCCATTTAAAAATAAGATGACTTGATGTTACATTTCTAAACTATACATAATTTTTCAAAATAATATTCTAAAATCATAGCTTTTAAAGTAATTAAATACAATGATATACTAAAATTTTACGCATCAGAAACTTTAAAAGGAATCTCTTATGTTGAATATTTTTTTCAATATATGAAATTTATTGTCAAATTGGTTTCCATACAACATCCAGTGCTCATCCCAAAAGCTGCCCTCCTCAATACCCATCACCCACCCTCCCCTCCCTCCCACCCCCCATCAACCCTCAGTTTGTTCTCAGTTTTTAAGAGTCTCTTATGCTTTGGCTCTCTCCCACTCTAACCTCTTTTTTTTTTTTCCTTCCCCTCACCCATGGGTTTCTGTTAAGTTTCTCAGGATCCACATAAGAGTGAAACCATATGGTATCTGTCTTTCTCTGTATGGCTTATTTCACTTAGCATCACACTCTCCAGTTCCATCCACGTTGCTACAAAGGGCCATATTTCGTTCTTTCTCATTGCCATGTAGTACTCCATTGTGTATATAAACCACAATTTCTTTATCCATTCATCAGTTGATGGACATTTTGGCTCTTTCCATAATTTGGCTATTGTTGAGAGTGCTGCTATAAACATTGGGGTACAAGTGCCCCTATGCATCAGCACTCCTGTATCCCTTGGGTAAATTCCTAGCAGTGCTATTGCTGGGTCATAGGGTAGGTCTATTTTTAATTTTCTGAGGAACCTCCACACTGTTTTCCAGAGTGGCTGCACCAATTTGCATTCCCACCAACAGTGCAACAGTGCATTTTGGCCACTCTGGCGTGAGGTGATATCTGAGTGTGGTTTTGATTTGTATTTCCTTGATAAGGAGCGATGTTGAACATCTTTCCATGTGCCTGTTGGCCATCCAGATGTCTTCTTTAGAGAAGTGTCTATTCATGTTTTCTGCCCATTTCTTCACTGGGTTATTTGTTTCTCGGGTGTGGAGTTTGGTGAGCTCTTTATAGATTTCAGATACTAGCCCTTTGTCTGATATGTCATGTGCAAATATCTTTTCCCATTCCGTTGGTTGCATTTTAGTTTTGTTGGTTGTTTCCTTTGTGGTGCAGAAGCTTTTTATCTTCATACAGTCCCAGTAATTCATTTTTGCTTTGAATTCCCTTGCCTTTGGGGATGTGTCGAGTAAGAGATTGCTACGGCTGAGGTCAGAGAGGTCTTTTCCTGCTTTCTCCTCTAGGGTTTTGAAGGTTTCCTGTATCACATTCAGGTCCTTTATCCATTTTGAGTTTATTTTTGTGAATGGTGTGAGAAAGTGGTCTAGTTTCAACCTTCTGCATATTGCTGTCCAGTATTGTGCCAATACCATGCACATGATGAATACAGCTTTGTAGTAGAGGCTAAAGTCTGGGATTGTGATGCCTCCTGCTTTGGTCTTCTTCAAAATTACTTTGGCTATTCGGGGCCTTTTGTGGTTCCATATGAATTTTAGGATTGCTTGTTCTAGTTTCGAGAAGAATGCTGGTGCAATTTTGATTGGGATTGCATTGAATGTGTAGATAGCTATGGGTAGTATTGACATTTTGACAATATTTATTCTTCCAATCCATGAGCAGGGAATGTCTTTCCATTTCTTTATATCTTCTTCAATTACCTTCATAAGCTTTCTATAGTTTTCAGCATACAGATCTTTTACATCTTTGGTTAGATTTATTCCTAGGTATTTTATACTTCTTGGTGCAATTGTGAATGGGATCAGTTTCTTTATTTGTCTTTCTGTTGTTTCATTATTAGTGTATAAGAATGCAACTGATATCTGTACATTGATTTTGTATCCTGCAACTTTGCTGAATTCATGTATCGGTTCTAGCAGACTTTTGGTGGAGTCTATCGGATTTTCCATGTATAGTATCATGTCATCTGCAAAAAGCAAAAGCTTGACTTCATCTTTGCCAATTTTGATGCCTTTGATTTCCTTTTGTTGTCTGATTGCTGATGCTAGCACTTCCAACACTATGTTAAACAACAGCGGTGAGAGTGGACATCCCTGTCGTGTTCCTGATCTCAGGGAAAAAGCTCTCAGTTTTTCCCCATTGAGGATGATGTTAGCTGTGGGCTTTTCATAAATGGCTTTTATGATGTTTAAGTATGTTCCTTCTATCCCGACTTTCTCAAGGGTTTTTATTAAGAAAGGGTGCTGAATTTTGTCAAAGGCCTATTCTGCATCGATTGACAGGATCATATGGTTCTTATCTTTTCTTTTATTAATGTGATGGATCACGTTGATTGATTTGCGAATGTTGAACCAGCCCTGCATCCCAGGAATGAATCCCACTTGATCATGGTGAATAATTCTTTTTGTATGCTGTTGAATTCCATTTGCTAGTATCTTATTGAGAATTTTTGCATCCATATTCATCAGGGATATTGGCCTGTAGTTCTCTTTTTTGACTGGGTCCCTGTCTGGTTTAGGAATCAAAGTAATAGTGGCTTCATAGAATGAGTCTGGAAGTTTTCCTTCCCTTTCTATACTTGGAATAGCTTGAGAAGGATAGGTATTATATCTGCTTTAAACGTCTGGTAGAACTCCCCTGGGAAGCCATCTGGTCCTGGACTTTATGTTGAATATTTTTAATAAGACTTTTTGTAATTAAGAACTCCTGAGAATATTCTAATGCTATGTTATAGTCTCCAAACCATCTAGTTCGCTTTTATCAAGGTTGGATTCCTTTACTTTCCATTCCGAATCTAAGACCAGGCTAAACCTGTCCTGGTACCAGTATTTTTGTTCTTGCCCTTCATGTCCACATGAATTGTAAATATGTATATGAGGGAAACGCATGACCTTTTTTAGTCAATCTTTTAATTTAGGCTATAATGATAGGGATTACTTTGGGAGTTGGTGTGCATTGACAACTCCACAGTGAAGCAAACAGAGGTAAATAATGTAATCACAGCAGCAGCTGGGTTGCGGGCATGCCAACAGTGAACTTAGAGCTTCCTAGGCAGCTGGGGCAGGTGTTAGTGATCTAAATGAGGTTGGTAGAATGACTTTTATTACTTTACAATAGTTCTGGCAACTAGACCTATGTTCCTGCCATTCCTGTCCTAGTTCCCACTTTATTTTCTGTGGTTTTCCAGCAGGTTTTTAAAAGTTTTATATCACCCCCAACAGCTTTACTACCACCTCTCTCTCCAGGCCAGATGAAGAAGTAATACACAGGATTGTAGCACTTCATTTTGCAGTATATGTTAGAAGCATAACCATAATTTAAACATCCTGCCAGTAGTTCTTTTAGTAATAAAGTGACCCCAAACATAATGGCAAACACTACCCCGTTTTGCAATAACAGGGATGTATTATCTTTTTCTCTAACACTAAATCAACAAAATTGATGGAATGCCTGCCATACATAAGACACTTTTATAATAACTATTTAGAAGTAGTTTCCCTGTCTTTAAGGAGTTTAAAGACTGTTGAGAAAGCAGGCTATAAGCTATGAAATAAAACTAACAATAGATGTTAGCGATTGGCCAGTGCCAAATTAATGGTATAGATAAGAAATTCTATAGGATTTTCAAGGTGATCGAAAGTATATAGAAAATTCACATACATGGGTTCTGTGGACTTGGTAAGGCATAAAGATAATGAGAATTTAGATAAAGTCAAAAGAAAAATAAACATAGTGTAAAATTGGCATCCATTCCAGTTTATCTCTAGCAGATAGCTTCTGTTTGACAACAATGTGAGATAATACAGAGAAAATAATGGAACAGTTGTGTGGCAATAATTATAGTTACAATAATAATGATATTAAAGTAGCTAAAATGTAGATGCTTACTGTGAGCTAAATACTATATGTTTTCTTTGTGCTAAATGCATTAGTTTAATCCTCAGAACAAAATCATACAGCAGATAGTATGATTTTTCTGAAATTTATGTATAAGGAAATTGAAACTTAGGGAAAGTAAATACTTGTGCAAGGACATATTCCCTTAATGATAAAGCCAAGGCTTGAATGCATATCTCTTTGATATAAGAACTTTTTTATTTAGCAAGAGCTCACTTTGCCATCAGAGGAACAACTTAAGGCATGGCAGCATGAGGACAGAACTAGGATAAGAGAAAATTCTTTAAGACGATAAATAGGTTTGTAGATAGACAGAGATAGGTCTCAGATATGTCATCAAAGATAGACATATCTATATCTCAGACAGATATATCTCAGGTATATATTGCAGTAAGGAGAGACAAAAAGTCATTTGGAGTACCGTGGACTCTCTCACCTCCTTTTTTTGCCACTCTCCCTTTGTAGATCCTTCTACCCTCTTTGTTCTTTCCCAAATATGGGAGAGATCTTAGGGCCATGAGGGCCTCCTGACTAGGATGTACATGTTGTTCTCTCTTCCTCTGGAAGGAAGTGTGGTTTTCTCTCTGTCTCTTACAAGGTTTTACTCAAATATTACTTCTCATGGGGGCTTCTCTTGACAATTCTGTTAAAATGCACGAACCTCCTTCTCCAGGTACTTCTGATCAACCTTATGTTACTTTGACTTTTGCTTTTATTCCATAGCACTTTTCACTTAAAAAAATATTCCATAATTTAGTTACTTATTATGTATGTTGCTCATTGTCTCTAACCTCTCCAAAATATAAACTTAACAAGGGCAAAATGTCTTCTCTGTTTTACTCATTAAGATATCCAAGAGCCTAGAAGACAGTCAAGTATATATAGTTGTTCAAATATTTTTTGAATGAATGATTATATCATTAAAAACTTATTACTCAGATAACTAATACCCATTCTTGAGCCAAGGCATAAGAGACTCTTAGAAACTGAGAGCAAACTGAGGGTTGATGGGGGGTGGGTGATGGGTATTGAGGAGGGCAGCTTTTGGGATGAGCACTGGGTGTTGTATGGAAACCAATTTGACAATAAATTTCATATATTGAAAAAATAAATAAATAAAACAAAAAAAACAAAAAACAAAACAAAACAAAAAACAACTTTAGAAATATATAAAGCATCATAAAACATTAAAATAACCATAATTTCACCAATGATAAATATTATTAACATTTATTATTACAGTTTTATGCATTCATATATTTCTATTACTAAAAAGCAGTTCTGAATCTATTCATTTTCAAAAATATTAGACATTAAAAATATCGAGATTATTTTTGAGACATTTTCATTTGGAAGAATATTTATAAGTATGCATTTTAGTTATTCAAATGTCACCAAGATTTTTGTTTTCACAGTTTAGATGGATTTCATGATTGTATGTCTTTAATTATGAATGTAGAATACAATTGGAGATATGATGATCAGTAAGATTTTTTTCATTGACAATAAAAGCATTGTTTAAAAATATTATCCAATGGTTTATAATCCAAAATGTGATTTCAAAGTAAAAGTTTTCAGTGAGATGAGGCAAGGAAGATGAATGTAGAAATGATACTGCTGCTAAAACATTCCAAATGTCCAGACCAGTAAGCTACGCAAATGAAAGCTTTTCAATATTTCCATATTCATTAACCTTTAATATAGCATCCATCACCTTGAGCAGCATTTATTATTTATGCATCTCTATGTCTTGTATATTATTTCTCTCTAAATCATTCTCCATATTGAAGGGAGTGAGGAGTGATATACCTGATGTATCTTAAAACCAAATATGTGACCTACATATATATATATGAGCATTTATAATTTAAACTAAAAGCCTAAACTAAATAGTAATAAAACATGAGAAATGTAGTTTTATGAAAAAACTGAAATATTACAGACATAAGTGCTATGAGTAAGGTAGACAAGGCATGTCCATAGCATGAAACAGTGAGAAAATGCTTTAGATTTTGTGATGAGGTAAAGCCTCTCAGAGCAGGTGAAATTCTAGCTGAGAACTGAGGGATGAGAAGAAATCAGCTAAACAAAATCTACGGGAGAGATTTCTAAGCCAGCATGTTTTTCTTCATCATGAAAAGTGTACTCCTCAATCCCCATCCCTTATGTCACCCATCCCTACACCCACCTTCCCTCTGGTAAGCATCAATGTGTTCTCTATACTTAAGAGTCTGTTTCTTAGAGCACCTGGGTGACTCAGTTGGTTGAGCATCCAACCCTTGATTTCAGCTCAGGTTATGATTTCTCAATTCATGAGTATGAGCCCCTGTTGGACTCTGTGCTTGCAGCTTGGAGCCTGCTTGAGATTCTCTCTTTCTCCATCTCTCTTCTCCCCTTCTGTCCCCTCCCCCCATTCATGCTCTCTCCATTTCCTTCTAAAATCAGAAAGAAGGAAAGGAAGGAAGGAAGGAAGGAAGGAAGGAAGGAAGGAAGGAAGAAAGAAAGAAAGAAAGAAAGAAAGAAAGAAAGAAAACAACAAAGAATAATCTTTGAATACATATTCAACCTACCAAGATTAAATCATGATGAAATAGAATATCTGGACATACAGATTACTAGAAAAGAAAGAAAGAAAAGGAAAATGCAGTGCAGAAAATGCAACTGGAGCTCATTAAACAAAAGAGACAGTGATGTGAGTTGAAGTTGGTGAGATTGATGGATGCCAAGATGATAGAGATTCATAGTGTCTAGTAATGAGTTTAGATTTTACTCTCTGTGAAGTTAGAAGTCCTTGGATGATTTTAGCATAAGGTGTTATATTATTTACTTTAGGTTTTCCGAATATTAATCTAACTGCTTAGTGCTATTGGATTGGAGAAAGGAGTGGTTGTAACTGGTTATGTAAGATTAGAAGCTATACATTGTTGTTAACAATATTATATGCTTGAAAGTTACTAAGATAGTTAATCTTATATGTTCTCATAACACACACACACACACACACACAAATGGTAATTATGTGATTATGTGAATTGATGCATGTGTCAACTAACCTTATTGTGGTAATCATTTTGCAACATATATGTTATGTTTTACATACCTTAAATTTATATAATGTGATATGTCAATTATATCTCAGTAAAACTGGGCAAAAGAAAAAGAAGCACAGAGACGGTGGAGCATGAATGACCTAATCAGTTGGTCTAACCACGATTTTGAATCTTGAGACCAGAGTTGAAGACATTAGTATATTTCACCTGATTCCTGATACTTGGCCATACATTTACATGATTTGGGAATGGGCATATTTTCATATTTATTATTTTTACATTATACACAAATATAATGTTCACAAGTGTGTATAAAAATAAGTAACAATCTTTGAATACATATTCAAAGATTAAATCATGATGAAATAGAATATCTGGACATACAGATTACTAGGAAAGAGATTAAATCAGTAATCAAAAACATTCCAACAAACAAAAATCCAGGACCATATGGCTTTACTGGTGAATTTTACCAAACATTCTAAGAATTAATACCAATACTTCTCAAACTCATTCCAAAAATAGAAGAGGGAAGTCTTCCAAACTCATGAGGTTAATATTACCTTGATACCAAAACCTGACAAGGATGCCATTAGAAAAGAAAATTACAAGCCAGCATTCTTGATGAACATAGATGCAACAATTCTCAACAAAATATTAGCAAACTAAATTCAGGAATACATTAAAATAATCATACACCATGACTAAGTTGGATATATCCCAGAGATACAAGGATGGTTCAACATCTACAAATCAGTGTGATACACCATGTTAACGAAATGAAGGATAAAAATTATATGGTCATCACAATAGATGCAGAAAAAGCATTTGACAAAATTCAATATCCATTTATATAAAATTCTCATTAAAGCAGATATGGAGGAAATGTACCTCAACATTACAAAAGCAATAAGCCTGCAGCTAATATCATATTCAACACTGAAAAGCTGTAAGTTTTTTCTCCAAGATTAGGAACAAGACAAGAATGCCTACTGTGACTATTTTATTCAATATGGTATTGGAAGTCCTAGCCGGATCAATAAGGCAAGAAAAAGAAGTGAAAGACATCCAAATTGGAAAGGAAGGAGTATAACCATCGCTATTTGTGGGTGATATGGTATTATATATATTAAAAAACCTGTAAAGAATCCATCAAAAATGGTTAGAACTAATAAATGAATTCCATAAAATTGTAGGATACAAAATCAATACACAAAAATCTTCTTCATATCTATACACTATTAATGAACTGTTATAAGGAGAAATTAAGAAAATAATCCCATTTACAATTGCATCAAAAAGAACTAAATGCCTAAATTTAACAATTTTTTAGTGGTCTTTTACATCAACTCCATGTTTCAGACATTAAATATCATAGTTTTCTTGAAATGGCTTTCCTATTTGTGAGTTAACTCATCTTTCATTTGGCCAAAACTGTATCTTCAAATAAATTTTTCTGTGAATGTATATGATTACATTGTTGAATCATTAAATAGCTTAAAATTATTTTCTATTTCCTTTGCATATAAAAATAAACCTACTCAGGAAGAGGCAACACTGTCTTTTTTCCCCACACTGACTTGTCAAATTTGATCTGTTGGCCTCTGGCTTCTGATATTGTTAATGTGATGTTGAAAACTATAAAATAATTCCAGTTGTTTGGTTTCTTTGTGGGCAATATATTTTTATTTTTCTTTGTGTCTTTTTTTTGAAATCTAAGATAAGTCTTATGTGCTCTTATATATAAAAGTTTTATAGGGGATGAGCTATTTTCTTTGGCAGATTAAGAGCAACTTGCTTTTCCACAGTATCTTTTATTTTTCCAGAGAAGAGTTCAAGTTTGACTGGACTAAGCAAGGACAGCTTTTAAACAAACTATTCCAGTGTTTTGTATGCATCCTGGACATTTTTACTAGGATCAAAATAATACTTTTTTTTTTTTAAGAAAAAAACATCTTTTAAATGTTTATTTACTTTTGAGAGAGACGGGGAGAGAGAGAGAGAGAGAGAGAGAAAGAGAGAAAGAGAAAGAGAACACGTGCATGAGCAGGGAAAGGACAGAGAGAGGGAGACACAGAATCTGAAGCAGGCTCCAGGCTCTGAGCTGTCAGTATGGAGCCCAACGTGGGGTTTGAACTCACAAACTGTGAGATCATGACCTGAGCCAAAGTTGGACGCTTAACCAACTGAGCCACCCAGGCACCCCAAAATAATACTTCTAATTATACATTTTTTTTCTAATTTAAAAGTAAATTTATAAATAAAAATGAAAAGTAAATATTTTACAATCTTTTAAAAATAAGTGTTCAAATTATTATGAGTAAATTATTCAAAATGAATGAAAGAAAATTGATAAAATGGAAAAATGAAAAATAGTCATTTAGCTAAGAAATTAGAGTGTGTACATACATCTGTTGAAATGATTTTTTTGAGGGTGATTGAAAATATCTTGTATTTTCCAAATGTTTGTAAATAAATGTTTTTTATTTATAACTAAAAAGTATAAAAATCATGATCAGGAATATAAGATTGTTTTTGAGAAAATTTGTCTATTTAAAATTTTTGGCAATACTTTGCCTGGTTTTGAAAACCAGAAGTTTTGTGACAGCAATAAAATTAAACTTTGGCTCACTAAAACCTATGTCTAAGTTGTAAAAATTAAGCAGTTAGTCAAAATGAAATGAAATAAACTTGTATTTTATAATTCCCTTTTATTTATGTTTCCATGGAAATAAGCAGCTTCATCTATTTGAATGTTTAAACTGGACTCAGTAATTTGATGTTTACCACATTTACTGGATATCAGTTATGTGTTAGGTATAGCAAAATGATGTACATTTCCTTTTGTTCTAGTGTTCCTGAGAGAAAATTTAGTTAGCTAGTAGCTAGAATTGACTGGTAGTGGGAAATTATAAATCTTTTTGTGAGGTCTTATTTGGAACCTTGGTAGTCAAGTTTACTTGCTCAAAAATTATTAACAAATGGAAATTCTTCTTTTCAACATATTTATTTGTATGAATACAAATAATGAATGAATACATTTTCTGTTATGATTACGTACAAAATGTTTGAGCAAAATATTTGTAATAGTCGGTCCATGTACTTAGCCCATGTGTACTAGGAGAAATTTGTCTGGCTAGGGTTTCAGGCAGATGCTTTAATATGCTTGCTAAATTATATCAGTTAGGTTTATATTCAGCCATAGAAAGAGAAACTCAAAATAATTGTGATTAAAAAAAAGGTAGAGAGATTTATTTCTTTCTCAAATAAAAGGCCAGAGGTAGATTGTCAAGGGCTGTTATCATTTTCTGCGGTGACAGTTTCAGGCTTCTTTTATCTGTGCTCTGCTGTGCATGTACTTAATTTCTAGGGTCATTTCATGGTCCAGAGTGGGAGCTCCAACTCTGATATCACATATGAATTTCATGAGCAAGAAGCACAACACTTACGTTTACCTCCCACTGGCCAAACTGTAGTCACCTTTCTATAACTAGTTGCAAAGTACAAGGAGAGAAGCAATCTTCAGGCTAACTGGAATATATCCTACCCAAAATATAAGTCTGTATTTCTAAAGAATTTGAGCAATTGATTCTGGGAAGCAAATATTCTCTGACAGATACCATTATTAGGCACTTGGAATTTGGCACGCCACCTTATTGCTATAGATGAGACACTTCCTAAATAATAATAAAAAAAATCTATAATAGAGTTCACTCTGTTTTCTACCACGTATACTTCCACATTTTATTTTCCAAACAGGTGAGTAATTGTATTAAAGGACAGGTAAGTCTCGTTATTTATCTGCCCTTAAACTTCCTATGGCTACCATCTCACTCAGAATAAAATCTGTTCTTCATCATGACCCTTAAGGCCGTCCATGATGTTGCCTCTCACTATTTCCCTTCCTATGAAGCCCAGCTCATCATTTTTTTTTTTTTTTAGCTACCTTGACTCCTTCTTATTTCCTAAATAAGCCAAGCACGCTTCCAAAGTAGGGCATTTACATGTCTTGAGAGATACTTTCCTTGACCACTGCATTATTGTTAATCCCTTAACCTGCTTCATTTTTCTTCATAGAAATATCACCTCCCGGGGCACCACCTCCTGGGTGGCCCAATTGGTTAAGCATTCTACCTCTGCTCAGGTAATGATCTCCCAGTTCATATGTTCAAGCCCCTTGTTGGTCTGTGCTGGCAGCTTGGAGTCTGAAGCCTATTTAGGGTTCTGTGTCTCTCTCTTGTCTCTTTGCCCCTCCACTGCTCATTCTCTGTCTCTCTCAAAAATAAAAATAAACATTAAAAAATTAAAAAAGAAATATCACTTCCTAACTCACATTAAGTATGAAATTATTTTTATCTCCTCCCATTAGAATATAAACTTCATGGGAAAAGGATCTTTGTTCATTGTTAATTTGTTTCTACTCCAATTTCCTATTCCTGTAAATAATCACCACCCTTTTGCCTATTCTCCTAATCAGATATAAATGACTAATATTTATCTTTTTAAGATAACTATTTTTAATCACCGAGATGCATTTTTCCTTAACTGTGGCACTTTAATTTATTTCCTCTTTCAAGAGGACATGATCTTTATAATCATTTTACCTTCTCTCCTCCCATCTGCTAGTTTTTGTTTCTTTTTTCCATTACCCCTGTAGAATACATTTACTTCCTCCCTCTTAGCCTTCATTTCCTAGCATTTTTTTCTTTCCTAATCCTTCATATCTAATAGAAATTCTCTTTTTTATTTTATTATTTTTATTATTATTATATTTTAAAAATATAATTTATTGTCAGATTGGTTTCCATACAACACCCAGTGCTCATCCTAACAAGTGCCCTTCTCAATGCCCATCACCCACTCTCCCCTCTCCCCCACCCCCCATCAATCCTCAGTTTGTTCTCAGTATCCAAGAGCCTCTTATGGTTTGCCTTCCTCCCTCTCTGTTTATAAGTATTTTTTCCCCTTCCCCTCCCCCATGGTCTTCTATTAAGTTTCTTAAGATTCACATATGAGTGAAAATATATGGTATCTGTCTTTCTCTGACTGACTTATTTCACTTAGCATAATACCCTCCATTTCCATCCACGTTGCTACAAAAGGCCATATTTCATTCTTTCTCATTGCCATGTAGTATTCCATTGTATATCTAAACCACATCTTCTTTATCCATTTGTCAGTTGATGGACATTTAGGCTCTTTCTATAATTTGGCACATGTACCCCAATGTTTATAGCAGCACTTTCAACTCTTCTGATTCAGCAGACTTTCCTTAATATTGATATTATATACTTTGAAGAGATTATCTTTATTCATTAAATATGTACATATGTAGTATATATCAAGGTTCATGTCTTTTCTTGAAAAATTTTTTTAACGTTTATTTTTGAGACAGAGAGAGACAGAGCATGAACGGGGGAGGGGCAGAGAGAGAGGGAGACACAGAATCCGAAGCAGGCTCCAGGCTCTGAGCCATCAGCCCAGAGCCCGATACAGGGCTCGGACTCATGGACCGCGAGATTGTGACCTGAGTTGAAATTGGACGCTTAACCCACTGAGCCACCCAGGCACCCCTCAAGGTTCACTTCTTACCACTATTTCCTCTGCTGTTAATCTTTCCCCACATTGAGGTCTCTCTTTCAGTTTCTTCATTATTTTGGGTGAACTCTCCTCAAGTACTTGAGTAATAAGGTTTCTTGTTTTTTTAATAGCTCCATATAATATTTTTCCCCTCCCATAACAGTTATGATATGGTTGGAATAATCTTTTTCTCTCTTATTTTCTCATTTCACTCATTTTCTCTTTTAATTCATTGTTTTCTACATTCTATTTTTGCAAATGAGAAGTTCAGTGCTATTTTTTTTCTTTTTTCTTTTTTCTTTTTTAGTTTTTTAGTGGCCTCTCGAATTTGAGACCTGTGTTTTAAATATCAATATGGATAAACTCTCTCATTTGGTGAAGGTAGAAATGCTGATTAATGGCTCTCTGCTGACCATTTCCAGTGTCAAGGACACCAACAGACTCCTGTTGAAGTTCTCTTTAGACTGAAGTACTCAGACTAAGCTCTTCCTGAGGTCTGTTGGCCAAGCTCTACCCTTGTTTTCTCCTGATTACCTTCCCCCCAAAGACTACTGAGGAAGGAGCGCTTGGAAAATTTAGTAGAAGTAATGCCATTCCAAGTTGTTTTCCAGTTTTAGAAGAATCCTGGCTAAGCAGGTGCAAGCAAATTGTAGTTGGGTTTGAAGGGTAAGGAAGGTATACTTAGGTGTCCATATTCCCAGAATCCCTCAGCAAGAAAGAATCTCTTGTTAACAGCAGGGTGTTGAGATTAAACAAGATATGGCTTTTTTCTTCTCATAGAGATTTCCAGATAAAACAATAAATTATAAAGTGTTTATATCGAGAATGTTTACTTTCAAGTGATTTGATTATTAACTATGGAAATTATTTATTCCGTAAGATAACACTTTGTTGGAATAATGAAAATGCTTAAATTTTATTTTACAGTGGTAAGAACAAAAATAAATTTAATTGTTAAACATTGAGAGAGTACACTAATGTTATTATAAATCACAATGACTTTTACAATTGAACTTTTGAGCAAAGAAAGGTTAACCTAATTATTCTGTTCTGGCAAGATTTTTTTTTATCTGAAAAGAAGGAGGTAGGAAATCTAATTAAGAATATTTCATGGATTTCAGAGAAGGGTGGTAGCATAAGAATAGACTTACCAAGATATACTTTAAAAATCTGACCTAAATGATTAAAGAAAGATGAAGATGCCTAAAATCATTTAAGCATCATTGAAACAAAAAATCCTTTCTGACTGTAAGATTTAATCTCATGAAATTGCTTATATTCAACCATTTTTTGTCCTACAAAAATACCAATTTCATATGGTTCAGCTTAATATCAAACACATCCTTAGGGAGAATTCTGCAGACACACTATAATTTGATCACATATGATAGAAGAAACACACAACTAATATTATAAAGAGAATTATGAATTGTTGTAGGAAGTTGTAAAAATGTAATAAGTATCAAGTTTTTCATGACACCACTACCCTTTAGTAATTTCTTAATTTTAATTAAACAGTCAGTTGGCTGGGTTACTTGTTTAAAACATTTGTTCTTCTTTTAAAAAAGTTGTATGCATGCTATCTTTTCATAACTCCTGAGTATTTAAGGATATATCTTGTGTTTTAGTCATTTAACGTGAGGAATATTGTTCTCTATCAAAAATATAGACTTAATCTTTGTTTTGCTTCTTCAGAGGCAAATTCCATGGGCAAAATAACTTTCTATAGAATTTTTTATTTTTTATTTATTTACTTATTTTATTTTTTATGGGCCACCTGGGTGGCTCAGTCGGTTAAACATCCAGCTTCAGCTCAGGTCATGATCTCAAAGGTTCGTGGGTTCGAGCCACACGTTGGGCTCTGTGCTGATAGCTCAGAGCCTGGAGCCCACTTTGGATTCTTTGTCTCCCTCTTTCTGTCTGCCCCTCTCCTGATCATGCTACCCAGGTGCCCCTAGAATTCTTTTTTTAATCCATGTGGGTCAATATGCTCATCAGGATATATCTTAATCATTATGCTCTGTCTTTATTGTGTGTGTATTGGATAATTTTATCTAAATTTTCAGGCATTCTGTTATTTCAAGAACATTTCATTAAATATTGAAAAATTTTTCCTGTACCAATTTTTTCCTATCTTCTTCAGACATACTAATTATTGCTACACTGAATCTTGGTTTTCTCCCCTCCATAATGATCATCTTCTTACTAAATCCCTTGTATTCTACCTGAAATTTACTATGATTTTCTGTGATTTTTCTCAAGCTTTTCATTTACTACTTTAAAAAATATTTTTTACTGCATAAATATATTATCTAGTGTTGGGGCACCTATGTGGTTCACTCAGGCATCCAACTCTTGATTTCAGCTCAGGTCATGATATCATAGTTCATATGAGTTCAAGACTCACGTAGGGCTCTGCACTGACAGTGTAGGCTCTGCTTGGAATTCTCTGTCTCCCTCTCTCTCTGCCCCTCCCCCACTTGCTCTCACTCTTTCTCAAAATAAATAAACATTAAAAAAATATTAATATATATATTTATTACCTAGCATTGCTTGTAAGAGAGGAAATTAATACTGTTCAAATAACATAAATACATATGTATTTACAAACTGTGAAGAAAAAGTACATGGGTTTTGAAAGTACACATGAGAAGAATCTTATATTTTTCAGGTGAAATATGGGGAAAATTAATAGGAATTTATTAGCAAAAGTAGTAAGAAGAAAAATCAGTTCTACCCAGTGAGAGAGTTGAGGTGAGTTGATGGTCCTGAGATGGGAAGGATCATTTCATATTAGAAAATTCTACTCCAAGGCTGATGCGGCTAGACTATAGAGGTAGAATGGGATTCTCACAAACAGAAAGCTGGAAAAAAAATAGGGCATTTGGGGCATTGTTTGTTTACTCAGAGTTTAATCTAAAACTATTGAGAAAAAATTATAATCAGGGGTATAATCAGACTTAAAAATGTATCACTTCAGCTGCAGTACTAATAATGAATTTGATGGAGAACCAAAGGAGGAGGAGTAGAAGTCTATTGAAGTAGTGAAGTGAGAATTAGCAGAATATAGAAATAGAATATAACATAGAATGGCACTATGGTATTAATCTTATTTTTCCAACATTAAAAATGTTGGAAAGTCATAGAGAAAATATGTTTGATTTCGTTCATATTTGAAATATAGACACACAATTATAATGATAAAGCTTATGGGAATGTTGTTCCATAGAGTCTACTCTGGAAAATAAAGGTAAATTGAGAGAAGGCTATAAACTGACACAAACAAGGAAAGAATAAAAAAACTGGAGTTTTCAATACTTTGCTGATAATTTATATAATTATTACCACAATCCCGTAAGGTAAATACTAGTATTATCCTAAAGATAGATAGATAGATAGATAGATAGATAGATAGATAGATAGATGAGGGAAATGAAGTACAGAGAAGTTAAGGCACATGTTTCATCGTGTAAATTTGAGAGATGGTATAAATCAGATAAAGCACACAGAGAAGGAGGGAGAAGGAAGCCAGATTGAACATCGCATCCTTCCTGGACAGGTGATATGGGCAGCACATATCCATGTTCCTCATAAAGTGCAATGGGATCGTCTTGGAGCAGTTTTCTTTTTCCTCTTCTGAATTCTAGTAATTTCCTTTTATTCTCATTCTATATCACTATAATGCCTTTTTTGATTTCTTATTTCATACCTACCATGAACTTTAAAAATTCTCTTATAGATCAAAGCCATAGAATGTTTCTTTTGTTTTTGAAACTAAATCATCTTCCAAAGTGGTCTCTTCATGCCTTTGTTTTTTTAACATATCATATTCCTCTTCCATGTTGAATAGATTCCATATTGTGTCTTTTCTTTCATATCATCTCTGACTTATGACTATTTTGTCTGTATGTGGCTGATTCTTCCATGAGGTAGCATTCATACAGATTATGAAGTATATAGTGCTTCATAACTTATGTGGTGAGTGAGTCCTGTGTTTGGTCTTCACATTTTAAAGGAGCAGTATAAAAGTATTTTTCCTGATCCCAGCAGTCTGACTTACTTAACTTCAGGGGTTCTTACCAAATATCCTGAACTATAAAATGGCTTTTATTTCAATGTCATTTAATGTTTAAGTGTACTAGGGGAAAAATTAGGATAATAAACAATCACAGTCTGAGTATACACTCTCCCCAGTGATTACCCTTCATTTCTCAACTCTTCTGCCTCAGTGTATCTATTCTTGTAGTAGAAAAGGGGTGCCTCCCTTCCAGCACTAACACCTGCTCACTTGCTTCTTTTCATGTTTACCCTTTCTCTGATGCAATGCCAAGAGTAAACCCTTTCAAGAGGTTAGGCCAGGGGCTTCTGGGTGGCTCAGTAGATAAGGTGTCTGATTCTAGATTTCGGCTCAGGTCATGATCTCAGAGTTTTCATAGGATGTGGGATCAAGCCTCACATGTGCTGACAGTGCAGAGCCTGGTTGGGAATCTCTCTCTCCCTCTCTCTCTGACCCTCCCCTGCTCAGAATCACTTGCTCTCTCTCGCTCTCTCTCTTGCTCTCTCTCTCTCTCTTTCTTCAGCTCTCAAAAATAAATAAATAATCCTTTAAGAGAAAGAGTTTAGGTCATTGCAAACATTTGAGTTAAACAGACATTATGCCATAGATTTTTGTATATATTCCTTTATTCAGTCTACTTTGGTTAGCAGTTATAAAGATGGTTGTAGAATTTTCTTTTCTATCTTTCCAGCCTGCCTTAGCAGACTTCCGTTTCTCCCTCTCCTTTACTAAAGTCTAGATTAAAAAAAAATAAAATAAAAATAAAACATTCACTAAAACAAAAATTGAGGGACCACTAGGCCTTCTTTTCAGCCCTGTATTCCTTGCTATTGAACTTCATCACAAAATAAAACATTTGTACCTTAAAAGGTGCTATTATTTACTTTTCCTTGAAAGTACTGTTTCCATCTTTGTACTTCTGCTTATATTAATCCCTTAGACTATGAAGTCCTTCCTTCTTGTTATGACTGTAAAATCTTTTTGCTAATTAATATTCAGATCAAATGCCATTTTCTCTAAGAACACTCTTCTGATTTCCCAATGAAGAATTAAATAATTCTCTTCTTTCCTCTCAAATGCTTAAAATCATTTCTTAACTCTGCAATTAGTGTAGTACTGATTATATCCTGCTGCATCTTATAGTTATCTTTAAGTTACAATCTGGTAGCCAACGAGCGTGTGATCCCCTTGAGGACAGAGATCATGTCCCTTTTATATTTTAATTTACCACCACATTAAGCATATTGGTTTGTTCATTGGTTAAATAATGATTCTCTTAATAGATAGCAAACAAATATATCAATATAGCCAATACTTCTCCCTTACTTAACCTAATAAAAGAGTCAATGTAAAAATTCGGTTTCATAGATTTAACTGGAAATGGTGTCAGTCTCTACCTGTGAAAGCATTGCAAACCAATCAAAGTTTAGATTCTTAAAACAAAACAGATGCTAAATAACTAGATTAAAAATAGATTGAATAGGTTGAAAATTATTTCCTGGTCCTCTGTAACTGAAAGCTTAATGTAGGACCCCTATTTCTTGGAATCACCTTCAGTATTTACAAAATGAAGTATAACACAGTTAGCCTTGTACAAGGGGATCTTTTACTTTTTATGAGAAGAATATTACAAACAAGTCATTCATTATGAGGAATTATGAATCACAAAGGTGAATAGATACAATTTTTTTATTTGAATAGCCAACTAGGATCTATAAATGTCCACTAGCTAAATTACAATAAAGTAAGCTAAATCTAGGAATGCATCCTAAATAAACAATTTAAGATGTAGACAAAGATTATGTGTAAAATTGTTCCTTGAAATACCACTGTGGCAGAAAGTGGAAGTAATAGGCAGAGTATCCATTAGTTTCTGTCTCCAGTTTACTTTCTACCCTTCCTGACGCTGCTGGGACTTGGGATACTGACTTGCACAGACTGTATCAAAAGACTCCCCTTAACCTCTGGCTTCAGGTTAGGTTCAGCCTGTGAGAACCCTTGGGGGAGACAGAAAGAAAAGATGAGAGATGTCATAGTATTTATTCGGCTGATTCGTTCCCCATAAGATCTCCTTCACTAAGTGTATCTCTCTACAGAAAAGCACTGTTGTTCTTGAAGTGGCCAACACTACAGCTCCCTTTTTTCCCCAAGTTTTACTAATCTCTTCTTTTCTCATCTAGCCTCAGTTCCAGATTTATTGCTTGTAATTTCCTTATGCTCTTTCCTTTGTATTAAAACATCCTCAAGTTGTTCTTAATTGTTTACCATCTGTTTCCTATAGAGACTCTGACTAAGACAAAATATAAACACTCTGAGAGTCAGGTCATGCTTTCCTATGTTCCCTTTCTCCTGTCTCTATGACCCTGACTGGCTACATTGGAAGGAGGAGCCCCTCCTTGTCCTGCTAGGAATGTAGCCTACACTAAAATCAACCTTTTATAAACCACTGATATTTGGGATGTTTCTTACGATTGTATAATAGTCAAACTTGTCGTGACGAATAAATATTCAACTGTCAGGCAAGGTTCTAAGTATTGTGAAGAAAGTAAAAAACAAAGCCCCTGGCCACAGGGAATTTATATTCTGCTATGTGAGAAAGATAACTAAAAATAGAGAATATGCTCTTAATTTTTGAGTAGTAAGTATCGTGATGAAAAAAAACAAGTAGTGGTAGTTTGCATACTTTACCATTTGTATTAGTTTCCTAGGGATACTAGACAAAATACCATACACTTAGTAGCCGAAACAACAGAAATATATACTCTCACGGTTCTGGAGGCTCTTAGTTCAAAATCAAGGTGTTGACAGCACACTTCTTCCGAAACCTGTCTTCGGAGAATTCTTTCTTGCTGCTTACTAGCTTCTGGTGGCAGCCATCAGTTCTTGGCATTTCTTGGTTTGCAGCTGCATAATTCGAGTTTCTGCCTCTGATATCATATGACATTCTCCCTATGCTTCTATGTCCTCTTCTTATAAGGTCTACTCTCATATGACATCATCTTAGTCCTATCTGTCATGACTCTATTTCCAAACAAGTATACATTCTGCAGTCCTGGGAGTTAATACTTCAACATGTTTTGGGGGGCAGACACAATTCAACCCATAACACTGCTAGGGTCAGTATCTCTAAATGCAATAAGGTAATAGTAACTATAAAAATAAATATTCAAATGGAGCACATCCTACATTTGATATATAAATATAAAATAAGTTGTAATTGCTAAAGACCTCATTGTTATATAATATTTACAGCACACTGATGTTTTTCATGTTCTCTGTAAACATGTTTTTTTGTTGTTGTTGCAACCACAATGTTTTCACCTATGAGAAGTATCCGCAGAACTTTTATCAACACCTAATTTAAAAAAATTATGTTTATTTAATTTTGAGAGAGAGAGAGAGAGCGTGAGCTGGGGAGGGGTAGAGAAAGAGGGAGACACAGAATCTGAAGCAGGCTCCAGGCCCCGAGTTGTCAGCCCAGAGCCCAACAGAGGCTCAAACCCATGAACCATGGGTTCATGAGATCATGACCTGAGCTGAAGTTGGATGCTTAACCGACTGTGCCACCCAGGCACACTTATCAACACCTAATTTTTTAACAAGTTGAAAACATAGTAAATAATTCAATTTACCCTGTGAATGTTTTGTTTTTTGTTTCTTTGGACTGAATATCCCTGTGATTGACAGGATGAAATGTTTAACTATGAAAAGAGCCATATTTCTTATTGTGATGTTCATCACTGGGTAATTTTACTTTTATTGTGTCAATTGTGTTTTGCTTGGAAACAAAAATCCACTGAATATTACAGCATATAAATGTTAATACATTCTTAAAAATTAATAATTTCCTATTACTTTACCATCATATCTTCTGAACAATAAAAGCATATTTAATTGATACCTTTACCTGTTAGGAAAGAGCCAAACTAAATTAAAGGTTATTAAAAATGCACCCTGAAGAAGAAATAATATAGAAGGAAAACATAGGAAATTTACCTATTTTAAAAAGCTAAATTGCATATTACCAAGACAATATGCTTGGCTTAGAGCATGTGTTTTGTTTGTTTGTTTGCTTGTTTTTATTAATTAGTGGAGTGTATTTATTAGAGCAGCTTTGGTTAAGAGAAAAAGTGACCAGAAAGTATAGAGTTCCAATATACCCTCTCCCTTTATTATTTATTTATACCCTCTCCCGTTCCCCCATTTCCTATTATTAACATCTTGCACTTGTGTGGTACATTCATTATAATTGATGAACCATATGCATACACTGTTATTAGCCAAAGTCTATAGTTCAGAGTTCACTCTGAGTATAGTACAGTTCCATGGGTTTTGTGAAATGCATAATGTTGTGTATCCACCATGGAGTATCACACATAATAGTTTCTCTGCCCTGAAAATCCCTGCGTTCTACTCATTCATCCCCCCCACACCTATACCCCGGCTCTTTCCAGGGGGTCATGTAGTTTGAATCATACCATATGAAGACTTTTCAGATGCTTCTTTCACGAAGCAATATGCATTCAAGATTGCTCCATGCCTTATCATGACTGAACAGCTTATTTCTGTTTAATTCCCGAATGGTATCCTACTATATAGATGTACCTGAATTTAGCTGTTGTTTGTCCATTTACCTTTTGAAGGCCAACTTGGTTGCTTCCAAGTCTTAACAGTTGTTAATAAAGCTGAAATAAACCTTTGTGTGCAAGCGTTTGTATATAGGCATGGTACAGTATGCTGTGTCTTTGTTCTAAAATGCTACTGTGTAAACAAATCTGAAGCAAGCACTGCATTGCTGACTTTGGTTTCTAATCCGTAAGGCAACCTGTTTTTGCAAATTTTGAAGAGAGATTTTTTTACTCTCGATTTTGTAAAATAATACACTGTCCTGGCCTTGACATAATAAGTCACTAGGTTCACTTTCCATTCTTAATATGTTCAAGAAATTAGCACCCATAAGCTTAGACCAACATCTAGGTTACAAGAAGGAAAGGGAGCACAAACACTTCCTGAATATATGCATCATATCAGAAATGATGCAAAGCATTACAGTTCTATAATCTCTTTATTAAGGTAGGGAACATAATGAAGTAATGCTAGTTGATTCATATTTTTAAAGGAGCAATCTATATTCAAACTCACTTACTTTTACTGAAAAACTTCTGTACCAAATGAAACAAACAAAATCACTGTAGTAATTCAAATAATTCTTAATTACATATTAACTCTAAACTCCATGAATCATTATACAGATTGCCTTTCCTTTGGTGTATCAAATCATATACAAACCATTGTTTGCTGCTTCTCTTTTATTTTATTTTGTTTTAGATTCTGTTTTATTTCTAGTAAAATATTAGCTGGTTGATTGGGATATCAAACGGTGAAGAAAGAGAACACAGAAGAAATATTTGAAGCAATAATGGCTGAACATTTTCCAAAATTAAAAACATACACCAAATACAAATCTAAGGAGCTCAGAAAATGGCAAGCACAATAAAAGCCAGATTTTACACTCAGATGTGTCATATTCAAACTGCAGAAAAGGAAAGAGAGATATTTTGAGAGGAGCCAAAAATAAGCAAAACAACTTTTCTACAGAGAAATAAATATGACAGTAGATTTCTCATCATAAACCATGGAAGCAAGAAGAGAGTGGGGTGACATATTTAAAGTGTTTAAAGTGAAGAAAAAACCAAAACCTAAATTTCTATAGTGGGTGAAATTATCCTTCAGTAGTGAGGAATAGAGATCTCAGGCAAACAAAAACTGAGAAGCTTCATGCCCAGTAAACCTGCCTTCAGAAATGTCAAAAAAAAGTACTTCATGGAGAAGAAAAGTTACATAGGTCAGAAAAAGGATCTGCAAATAGAAAAGAAGACTATCAAAGAAACAATACATGAAAGTAGAATAAAATATTTTCTTATATTAATCTAAGAGATAATATCTTGCTTAAAGTAATAATAATAATGTATTGGGTGATTACAGCATATGAATAAATATGATAAATGTCAACAATGTCATAAAGAATGGGAAGGAGGAATCGGGAATACTTTGCTATAAGGTACTGACACTATGCACACAGTGATATTTGTATTATTTAATTAATTAATTATTATTTTTTAATTTTTGAAGTTTATTTTGAGAGAGGAGAGAGAGTGAGCAGGGAGGGGCAGAGAGAGAGGGAGAGAGAGAATCCCAAGCAGGCTTTGAGCTGTCGGAGCAGAGCCGGATGCTGGGTTTAGCTCACAAACCGTGACATTATGACCTGAGACGAAACCAAGACTCGGATGCTTAACTGAGTGAGTCACCCAGGCACCCCGTGTTATTTATTTGAAATGTTATTTGAAGGTGGGCTAAGATTAGGTAAACATGTATATTACAAACTCTATGGCAACCACTAAAAATTTCTTTTAAGTGTGTTAGCATTCTAACAGAAGAGATATAGTGGAATAATGCAAAATGTCAGTTAGAACCAGAGAAGGCAGAAAAAAGAGGGGAAAGGGCAAAAAAAAAAAACAACAAACCAAGTGATATTAATAGAGAACAGCTACAAACATGGTGGATGTCATCTAAATATATCAATAATAACTTTAAATGTACATGGTCTAAATATACCAATTGAAAGACAAATATTGTCAGCACAAATAAAAATATAAGACCCAACATCTAGTTGACAGCTTTCCCTTTATTTATGTTATAAATATGGACATCATTTCAAATCTAATTCATAAATTTAAAATTTCATGTTGATGAATGTACTTTATCTTAAATAATTTAGTGATTTTTATATAAACATCCCAGGGTAACATACAAGTAACTGATATTTACCATTTAAAATCCCAGCATGTATGTGACATTGTAGTCTTTCTTGTGGTTATCTGCCCAGATATATCTGAATAGCCTCTTTCCTACTGAAATTCCATGACATTCATAGATCAAGAATTCATATTGAGGTAAAAATCAAGGGGCGCCTGGGTGGCGCAGTCAGTTAAGCGTCCGACTTCAGCCAGGTCACAATCTCGTGGTCCGTGAGTTCGAGCCCCGCGTCAGGCTCTGGGCTGATGGCTCGGAGCCTGGAGCTTGTTTCCGATTCTGTGTCTCCCTCTCTCTCTGCCCCTCCCCCGTTCATGCTCTGTCTCTCTCTGTCCCAAAAAAACAAAAACAAAAAAAAAAACAAAAAAAGTTGAAAAAAAATCAAGTTTATCCCCTCAAATTTTTACATATCCAATTTTTATTTACTATTCTATATCAAATTCTAGAGAAAATTACAATTAGAAAAATCACATAAATTTTAAGAAACCATGAATCTTTAAATAGGAGATTCCATAATTTGTGCTTACATTTTCTTGTACAAGACCTGCATATTGTTTTTACATTTTCCCCATGGTTAGCACCAATCCATGGCTTCTGTATCAAATGAGGCAATTTATTTAACAAGGCATTTACTAGACAAGGTTTGAATGACCACAATGCCTATATAGAAAAGTGAACAATTGGCTCGTTTCTGCTTTTTTATTATTAGGTAAATACTTATGAAGAATGACAGAAAGTAATACGAGAGAAGGAATATGACGGATAGTTGATAGAAGATATGATGGGAAATATAGAATTGGTTAATGTACAACTCAGTTGTTTTGAAACCTACTTGCTAGGGGTGCCTGGGTTGCTCGGTTGGTTAAGCATCTGACTTTTGATCTCAGCTCAGGTCGTGACCTCATGGTTCTTGAGTCGAGCCCAGCATTGGGCTCCATGCTGATGGCATGGAGCCTTCTTGGGATTCTGTCTCTCCCTCTCTCTGCTGCTTCTCTGCTCTCTCTCTCTCTCTCTCTCTCTCTCTCTCTCTCTTAAAATAAATAAATAAACTTAAAAAAAGAGAGAGAAATGAAACCTAGTTGCTATTCTGTGCTAAATTGTGTGTGAGTTTTATCAGGATGAAGTGGTCTTCTGTATCAGAAACGATAGTGTAGAAATAACAGAATTATTTTGTGTTTCTAAGTAGTAATAACAATGAATAGATAGATCTCTTCTTCATAGTTAGAAAAAAAGTCAATAGCATCCTAAATCTACAGGCACATGTGTATGTATAATTTACACTTTTACAAAGCATTTAGTTTTCTAGAAATGATGATTTTTGAGCCAATGGACTATCATGTGATGGAGATAATAAAAGAGACTCTTAGTCACAGGTAAAATCTGTTGATGAAATGGCTAGAAATTTAATATGCACAACTCAATATCATTAACAAGAAGGGGAAACGCATAAGTGACAGGATATAGAACTTGGCCCTAAAGTCTGTTGGGGTTCCTATGTCTCCCAGCTAATGTTTGACTTTACTGGTGTTTTTATGGAGAACATCAACTAGTTTATATACTAGAAATATTTGTTTAGGAAGAGCATAATTCAGTGCATGCAAAGTCTATGCAAGTTTCTTCACTGATCTCCTTTCAAGCAATGGGAACTTTCTGGAAAAGAAAGATTCTTTTATTGCAGACCCACAGAGCAATCTACAGTTCATAGTTGTTACTGTTGTCTCACAGCACCCATATTAATACCCAGGTAGAAAGTAAACCGAAAATTAAAAGAAGTAGCTGAAACTTCATTTTGTCCTCAATTTGAGCAAACCTAGGTAAAAATTGATACATTAACCATGATATCTAGAAAAAGGCGACTGGAAAGAACATTTGGCAAATCTAAAATATTTATTATTTAGGATTTAAATGTTTTTCTTTTAAACTATTGGAAATAAAAGTCAAATATATCATCCATAGTAATCATATATGTACTAATTACATTGAAATCTTAATTGACCCACATAGCTGACTAAGAATGAAGTGTCAAAAGTTTTTGTAATTTGTAATTGGAATCATAGGAAAGGATGATCATTCAATGATAAATATTAAAACTAGTTTTCTAATTTTTACAGTGATTTATACAGAGGAAGAAACATCATTTATATGAAACATTTTTCTACATATGAAAATAAATTTTGCTTGTGAAATCTGTACTATTTTACATTTTGCTAAATATATTTAACCACATGAAAAACATAGAATAGAATCCATAACTTGATTTGTCTCCTGTCTTCATAGATTCTAAACATTGAGTTAGGACTCAGAAAAGACCAAAAAGCATTTAGTGAATTTGAATGTTGTATTCTAAATCAGACCATGCTGATTTGATCTTGTCCTTTGCTGTTCTAATGCATTAAAGTAGCAAATTAAAGTTTCCATTGCTATAAAGGTTAACTAATTACTACTAAAAAGTCTGTCATTTTTCTTAATGGTTGCAACAGCCTTTAATTATCAATATAAAAAGGCAAGTTATTTACTACAAGTGAAAAAATTATGTATGTTAAGAGTTGTTTACTTGAACTTTTTTTCTTAATACAAGCATTTATAGCATAATTTTATTCTAACATCTGCTTTTGCTGCATCCCATAGGTTTTGGAATGTTGTGTTTTCTTTTTCTTTTGTTTTGAGACATATTTTGATTTGCCATTTGATTTCCTGTTTCACCCCTTGCTTGTGCAGTACTGTGTTTTTTAATATTTATGTATTACGTATTTAATATTTACATTGTTAAAAAAAAGGAGTATACACACACACACACACACACAGACACACACACACTTTGGAATATTATTCAACCATAAAAAGAATTTGCCATTTATAGCAACAATGATGGATCCGGAGGGCATAATGCTAAATGAAATAAATCAGAGAAACACAATTCTATGATTTCACTCATATGAGGAATGTAAGAAACAAAACAAGGATAGAAGAGACAAATAAAGAAACAGACTCTTAAATATAGAGAACAAACTGATGGTTAGCAGGGAGGAGGTGGGTGCAGGGATAGTTGAAATAGGTGAAGGGGATTAAGAATACACTTACCTTGAGTACTGAGTAACCCATAGAATTTTTTAATCACTATATTGTACAATGGAAACTAATATAACACTGTATGTTCATTTAACACACACACACACATACACACACACACACCACTCACAGAAAGGTATTTTCCAGTAACATTCAGGCCTATGTCAATTTGAGTACTTTGTAGGTCAGGATTCTAATAAGTAGTAAGTGAAAAATTACTTATTTCTATCCATAGCATGCTTGAGTCTATATGGTAAGTACAGTTCTGTACCTTTTGATGGTTCCCAACTAAGAATAGTTAGGGAACAAAACTGCTACATATATGTAGCAAGCAATATATGAACAATGCTAAATTATACAACTATTTTATCCACCAAATAACATTTTTTGAGCAACAACTGTGTTAGAAATGTGTGCTGCAGAAATGAAGGAATGAAACTAGTGTGCATTTTACTCTTGGGAGAAGGATTATGAAAAAAGCAGATACCAAAAAAAAAAATCAGAGCAGAATCAAATAAAGCATGAAGTATATATATGCAAAAAAATTGAAAAACATTTCTTTAGGGAAGCGATAAATCTTTATGATGAAATTGTACTTAATTTGGACTTAGGTTGAAAGAAATGCATTTAACTCTAAAGGTATAAAATACTCTGAAGTACAAAGGGAACATAAAATGAGTAATTACTTTAAGAAATATTCATGCACTCATTCACTCACTAAGCATGTGTAAATCTGGAAGTGGGGAAAAAAAGAATATCCTTATGAATGGAGCATGAAGGGGAACATAATAGTAAGGACTGGGAAGGGCATGATGAAATCAATGGCTAGAAGGTCTTAAATTCCTTCCTAAATGAATGCTATAAGGCAAGTTAGAACCAGTTCAATCTATTCCAAGCCTCATCATAACAGTCTGGAAACTCCCAATAGATAAAAGTGGGCACAGAGAACAAATTAGTATGAATGCAGTCCAATAAAAGATATAAGGAGGATCTGAATTGCTTCAGACCATTGTCCTTCCAAACAGTAATGCAAGGAACTGTAATAATTAAAATAATAATGATAATATGCTTCATTAATCACTTTGATTTAAATATAGTCTATCCAAGAAGTAATGGGCTATTAGAGCTCAGTATGTTTCTACGGCAGGTGATCTATAGAAATCCTAGTCTATAAGTCACATTCTTCCACTTCACAATCAAAGCCCTCCTATAGTGTACCCCAGTCATTCTCCCAGGCGGGATGCAAATTATTTATCTATGATTGTGCTGATTGAAATAGAGCATCCAGTGCCAGGACCCAATTCTGGCTAAAGAGAATCTGGTGTAGGACTTTGGTTTTAATCATAAGTTTGGAAAGCTTTTCCTAGCACTAAATTAAAATTTTTTTTTAATGTTTACTTATTTTTGAGAGAGAGAGAGAAAGAGAGAGACAGAGAGACAGAGCACAAACTGGGGAGGGGCAGAGAGAGAGGGAGACACAGAATCCAAAGCAGGATCCAGACTCTGAGCTGTCAACACAGAGCCTAATGTGGGGCTTGAACCCACAAACCATGAGCTCATGACCTGAGCTGAAGTCGGACGTTTAAACAACTGAACCACCCAGGTGCTCCTATAGCACTAAATTTTAAGTGAGATATTATATGGTCTTGTACATGAGGGAAGTGTTTCTTTGAAAATGGGTCCAAACCCAAGGAAGGATAGATAACGAAGATAAGCTGAATTCTGATTACTTCTTTTGGATCTTTACATCACTTTACCTGAAACCAGATTACCCCTGGGCTTAGTTACATAAGTCATTTGTTTTTCTCATTTATGTTAGTGCCACCAAAAAAGTCTTTTTTTTTTTTGGTCTGAAGCCATCTTTTATTTTCATTTTTTAAAGCTTTATTGAAGTATAATTTATATACACAACACTGCACATATTTAATGAATACAATTTGATGACTTTGGGCATATGCATATGCTAATGACACTGCAATCAAAATAATAAACATATCCATCACCTCCAAAAGTTTCCTTATGTCTCTTTTTGTTTTTTTTTTTTCATGCTAAGAACACTTAACATGAGATCTAACTCTTAACAAAATTTATGTTTAAATATTTTTTTAATTTATTTTTTAACATAATTTATTGTCAAACAGTGTGTATAGTGTGCTCTTGGTTTGGGGAGTAGATTCCTATGGTTCATCACTTACATACAACACCCAGTGCCCATCCCACAAGTGCCCTTCTCAATGCCCATCAACCCACTTTCCCCTCTCCCCCAACCCCCATCAACCCTTAGCTTGTTCTCTCTATTTAACCCTCTCTTATGGTTTGCCTCCCTCCCTCTCTGTTTGTAAGTATTTTTTTCCCCTTCCCTTCCTCGATGGTCTTCTGTTAAGTTTCTCAAGTTCCACATATCAGTGAAAACATATGATATCTGTCTTTCTCTGGCTGACTTATTTCACTCAGCATTATACCTTCCAGTTCCATCCACATTGCTGCAAATGGCCAGATTTCATTCTTTCTCATTGCCAAGTAGTATTCCATTGTATATATAAACCACATCTTCTTTATCCATTCGTCACTTGATGGCCATTTAGGCTCTTTCCATAATTTGGCTATTGTTTAAAGTGCCGCTATAAACATTGGAGTACATGTGCCCTATGAATCAGCAGTCCTGTATCCTTTGCATAAATTCCTAGTAGTGCTATTGCTGGGTTGTAGGGTAGTTCTATTTTTAATTTTTTGAAAAACCTCCCCACTGTTTTCCAGAGTGGCTGCACCAGTTTGCATTCCCACCAATAATGCAAGAGTGTTCCCATTTCTTCACATCCTCTCCAGCATCTGTTGTTTCCTGAGTTGTTAATTTTAGCCACTCTGACCAGTGTGAGGTGGTACCTCAGTGTGGTTTTGATTTGTATTTCCCTGATGGGGAGTGATGGTGAGCATCCTTTTATGTGTCTGTTGGCCATCTGAATGTCTTTTTTTGGAAAAGTGTCTATTCATATCTTCTGTCCATTTCTTCACTGGATTATTTGTTTTTTGGGTGTTGAGTTTGGTAAGTTCTTTCTAGATTTTGGATACTAACCTTTTATCCAATATGTTATTTGCAAATATCTTTTCCCATTCCTTTGGTTGACTTTTAGTTTAGTTGACTATTTCCTTTGCAGTGCAGAAGCTTTTTATCTTGATGAGGTCCCAATAGTTCATTTTTGCTGTTAATTCCCTTGCCTTTGGAGATGTGTTGAGCAAGAAATTGCTGTGGTTGAGGCCAAAGAGGTTGTTGCCTGCTTTCTCCTCTAGGGTTTTGATAGTTTCCTGTCTCAAATTTAGGTCTTTCATCCATTTTGAGTTTATTTTTATTTATGGTCTAAGAAAGTGGTCCAGTTTTATTCTTCTGCATGTTGCTGTCCAGTTCTCCCAGCATCATTTGCTAAAGAGACTGTCTTTTTTCCATTCTATATTCTTTCCTGCTTTGTCAAAGATTAGTTGGCCATACATTTGTGGGTCCAATTCTGGGTTCTCTATTCTATTCCATTGGTATATGTGTCTGTTTTTATGCCAATACCATACTGTCTTGATGATTACAGCTTTGTAGTAGATGCTAACATCTGGGATTGTGATGCCTCCCGCTTTGGTTTTCCTCTTCAATATTACTTTGCCTATTTGGGGTCTTTTGTGGTTCCATGAAAATTTTAGGATTGTTTGTTCTAACTTTGGGAAGAATGCCAGTACAGTTTTGATTGGGATTGCATTGAATGTGTAGATTGCTTTGGGCAGTATTGATGTTTTAACAATATTTATTCTTCCAATCCATGAGCATGGAATGTTTTTCCATTTCCTTGTGTCTTCTTCAATTTCCATCATAAATGTTCTGTAGTTTTCAGCATACAGATCTTTTGCATCTTTGGTTAGGTTTATTCCTAGGTATTTTACAGTTCTAGGTGCAATTGTAAATGGGATCAGTTTCTTGATTTCTCTTTCTATTGCTTCATTATTGGTGTATTGAAATGCAACTGATTTCTGTATGTTGATTTTGTATCCTGCAACTTTGCTCAAAGTTCTAGCAGACTTTGGGTGGAGTCTTTCAGGTTTTCCATGTAGAGTATCATGTCGTCTGCAAAAAAAGTCAAAGTTTGACTTCTTCTTTGCCAATTTTGATGCCTTTGATTTTCTTTTGTATCTGATTGCTGATGCGAGGACTCCCAACACTATGTTAAACAACAGTGGTGACCCTGTCGTGTCACCTGATCATGATCCTGATCTCAGGGTATCCCTGTCGTGTTCCTGATCTCAGGGAGAAAGCTCTCAGTTTTTCCCCATTGAGTATGATATTAGCTGTGGGCTTTTCATATATGTCTTTTATGAGTAGAAATTTTCCTTCTATCCCGACTTTCTTGAGGATTTTTATCAAGAGAGGATGCTGTATTTTGTCAAATACTTTTTCTGCATCTATTGACAGGATCATATGGTTCTTATCCTTTCTTTCATTAATGTGATGTATCATATTGATTGATTTTGAATGTTGAACCAGTCCTGCAGCCCAGGAATGAATCCCACTTGATCATGGTGGATAATTCTTTTAATATGCTGTTTAATTTGATTTGCTAGTATCTTGTTGAGAATTTTTGCTTCCATGTTCATTAGGGATATTGACCTATAATTCTTCTTTTTTGTGGGGTCTCTGTCTGGTTTGGGAATCAAGGTAATGCTGGCTTCATAGAATGAGTCTGGAAGCTTTCTTTCCATTTGTATTTTTTGGAACACCTTGAGAAGGATAGCTACTATCTCTGCTTTAAATATCTGGTAGAATTTCCCAGGGAAGCCATCAGGCCCAGGACTCTTATTTTGGGAAGATTTTTTGATAACTGATTCATTTTCTTCACTAGTTATGGGTCTGCTCAAATTTTCTTCCCGTTTCAGTTTTGCTAGTGTGTGGGTGTCTAGGAATTTGTCCATTTCTTCCAGGTTGTCCAGTTTGTTGGCATATAATTTTTCATGGTATTCTCTGATGATTGCTTATATTTATGAGGGATTGGTTGTGATAAGTCCATTTCTGTTCATGATTTTATCTATTTGGTTTTTCTCTCTTTTTGAGAAATCTGGGTAGGAGTTTATCAATTTTGCTTATTTTTTTTTAAAAAACTGGCTCTTACTTTCATTGATCTGTTTTACTGTTTTTTTAAGGGGGTTCTATATTGTTTATTTCTGCTCTAATCTTTATTATTTCTCTTCGGCTGCTAACTTTGGGGTTTCTTTGCTGTTCTGCTTCTAGTTCCTTTAGGTGTGCTGTTAGATTTTCTATTTGGGATTTTTCTTGTTTCTTGAGATAGGCCTGGATTGCAATGTATTTTCCTCTTAGGCCTGCCTTGCTGTGTCCCAAAGGGTTTTAACTGTCATGTTTTTATTTTCATTTGTTTCCGCATGTTTTTTAATTTCTTCTTTAATTGCCTGGTTGACCCATTCATTGTTTAGTAGGATATTCTTTAACCTCCATGCATTTGGAGGTTTTCCAAACTTTTCCCTGTGGCTGATTTCAAGTTTCATAGAATTGTGATCTGAAAATGTGCTTGGTTTGATCTCAGTTCTTTTATATTTATTGAGGGCTGTTTTGTGGCCCAGTATGTGATCTATGTTGGAGAATGTTCCATGTGCACTCAAGAAGAATGTGTATTCTGCTGTTTTAGGATGATAAGCTCTGAATATATCTGTCATGTACATCGGGTCAGGTGGATCATTCAGGGCCATTGTTTCTTTATTGATTCTCTGCTAGATGATCATGTCAGCTGTTCCAAGTGGACTATTAAAGTCCCCTGCAATTACCACATTCTTACCAATAAGATTGCTTATGTTTGTGATTGTTTTAAATATTTGGGTGCTTCTGAACTGAGTGCATAAACATTTATAATTGTTTTTAATTGTAGCTCCTCTTGGTGGATAGAACCCATAATAATGTTATAATGCCCTTCTTCATCTCTTGTTACAGACTTTAGTTTAAAATCTAGTTTGTGTGATATAAGTATGGCTACTCCAGCTTTCTTTTGACTTCCAGTGCATGATAGATAGTTCTCCATCCTGTTAATCTGAAGGTGTCCTCAGATCGAAAATGGGTCTCTTGTAGACAGCAAATAGATGGGTCTTGTTTTTTTATCCAATCTGATACCATGTGTTTTGATAGGAGCATTTAGTCCATTTACATTCAGTGTTATTATTGAAGGGTATGGATTTAGAATCATTGTGTTATCTGTAGGTTTCATGCTTATAGTGATGTCTCTGGTTCTTTGTCTCTGGTCTGCAACATTCCACTGAGAGTCCCCCTTAGGATCTCTCGTAGGGCTGGTTTAGTGGTGATGAACTCCTTCAGTTTTTTATTTTTTGGTTTTTGGGGTTTTTTTTCTGTCTGAGAAAACCTTTGTCTCTCCTCCTATTCAGAATGATAGGCTGCTGGATAAAGGATTCTTGGCTGCATATTTTTCCTATACAGCACATTGAAAATCTCCTGCCACCATTTCTGGCCTGCCAAGTTTCAGTTGATCGGTCTGCTACTACCCTTATGTGTCTACCCTTATAGGTTAAGGCCCATTTGTCCCTAGCTGCTTTCAGAATTCTCTCTTTATCTTTGTATGTTGCCAGTTTCACTATGATGTGTTTTGCAGAAGATCAATTCAAGTTATGTCTGAAGGGAGTTCTCTGTGCCTCCTGAATTTCAACGTGTATTTCCTTCCCCATATTGGGGAAGTTCTCAGCTGTGATTTGTTCAAGTACACCTTCCACCCCCTTCTCTCTTTTCATCTTCTGGAACTCTTATGATACGCATATTATTACATTTCATTAAATAAATTAGTTCTCTAATTCTCTCCTCATGGTCTAAATTTTTTTTATCTCTCTTTTTCTCAGATTCATATTTTTCCATAGTTTTATCTTCTATTTCACTTATTCTCCCCTCTGCCTCGTTAATCCTCACTGTCACCACCTCTACTTTATTTTGTATCTCATTGAACAGCATTTTTTAAAATTTAAATATTTATTAATTTTTGAGAGAGAGAGAGACAGAATGTGAGAGGGAGAGAGAGATGGAGCCACAGTATCTGAAGCAGGCTCCAAGCTCTGAGCTGTTAGCCCAGAGCTCAATGTGGGGCTTGAACTCACAAGTGGTGAGATCATGACCCGAGCCTAATTTGGACACTTAACCTACTGAGCCACCGAGTTGATCCTCATTTAGAGCATTTTTTAATTCATCATGACTGTGTTTTAGTTCCTTGATCCCTGCAGCAATAGATTCTCTGCTGTCTTCTATGCTTTTTTTCAAGGCCAGTGATTAATTTATGACTATTATTCTAAATTCTTGTTCAGTGATATTGTTTATGTCTGTTTTGATTAATTCTTTAGCTGTCATTTCTTCCTGGAATTTCTTTTGAGGAGAATTCTTACATTTTGTCATTGTGGCTAGTTTTCTGTCCCTTGTGTGTATTAAAAGCTTGTTATGTGTTCTGCACCTGCGAGCACTACTATATTAAAGAGGGTCATACAATGTCCAGGACTTGGCCCTTCAGGAGGTGTTTTTTGAAGTGTGTTACTTGCTCTCTGTTGTTGTGACTTTGGTTGCTTTATCTCCCTACTTGTAGTGATGTTTTGGACCCTCCACCAGGAGTGCTTTGATTTGTTCATTGAAATATCCCTGGAAAAGAAAAGCAAACAAACAAACAAACAAAAAACAGAAACAAAACAAAACAAAACACACCAGCTACAATAAAACAACAGGGCAGGGAAAAAGAAAAGAAATGAAAATTGACCAGGCAGAGAAACTATATGGCTTAATCCAGAGAAAGAGAGAGGAAAATAAAGGAGATATAGAACAGGTATAAAGAAATGGATTAAATTTGTCTGCTTAAACAAACCAACAACCAGAATAACCAGACTAGAGGAGGGGAGAAATAATAAGGAGAAAAGGAAGAAAAATGTGTGTGTGTGTGTGTGTGTGTGTGCGTGTGTGTGTGTGTGTGTGTGTATGAATTGTCCAAGAATTAAATCAGAAAAAGCAGAAATGCTGGGTGCCTTGGAACCAGGGGCAGCGCTGGTCTGGAGGAGGGGCTGTCTGGTTGGTCAGCGTCAATCGTCAATCTCTGGTGGATAAGCAGTTACCAAGTGCAGAGGGCGTGGTTTGGTGTAGGCAGGTCCTGCCTCCACTGTGAGCCCGTTGTCCCTTCCCGGAATCCCCACGTTGTTGATAATGGGGAAAAAATGATGACACCCCAGTCTCTCCTCCATGGACCAGTGTCTCAAACCACTTTGTTCCTCACAGTGTCTTCACAGTGCTGTGGTCATGAATGAGGCAGTTTGTCCCGCTCTGCTGACTTGACTCCCCTGCCACCTGGTGCTAAGCGGGGATTCAAACCCCAGTGTCTTAGAGTGTCACTTCATGTGTCCCAGTTCCCGAGAAGTGCTCCTCCACGCCACTGATATATGGCCTCTGGCTGGCGGGCGCAGGCAGTCTTTGTCCTTTGAACAACACTTTGTCCTTTGTCCTTCTCCAGGGAGAGGATTGCTTTCTCTCACTGTGGACTGCACCTCTGGACTAGTTACTGAACCCAGGGCTGGCTCCTCTCCTCCCTAGATGTGCAAACAGCTCAGTCAGCCCCAGTGCGGAGAAAGCCCCACAGTTAGAGATTAGATCTTTGTCAGTCCTGGTCCATGGTTTTTCTTTTGTCCAGATACTGTCCTATACTTTCACAGCCTCTCTTTCTCTTCCCTTTGTCTCTCTGCAGATGGGGATCCGTCCCCTCCGTGCATATGCAGCCCCATTTATCTCTCCCAGTTCGCGGTCACCCACCTATCCTCCGCCAGTTTGTCCCCGTGGGTCCCCGGAGATGTCTCTGTCACTCTATAGTTCGGACTCTTGGAATTCAAAGTCTGACCTCAATACTGCTGTGTTTGAAGGACGAGGGAACTTCAGGTCCCTCTACTTCTCTGCCATTTGGATCCTCCCCACTAACAATATTTGAAGTACACAATACAGTGTTAACCAGAGGTATTATGTTGTATATCACAGAACTCACCTTGTGTAACTAACTTTATACCTGTTGAATAGCTTCTCATTTCTCCCTCCCCACATTGCCTGCCAACCACCTTTCTATTTTCTGCTTCTATAAGTTTGACTATTTTAGATACCTCATGTAAATGGAATCATGTAGTATTTGTCCTTGTGTGACTGACTTGTTTAACTTAGCATGTCTTCAAGTTCCATACATGTTGTTGCAAATGGTGGGATTTTCCACTCTTTTGAAGTTGAATAGGGATAGATGGTCATTCAGGTACAGGCTCAGAAGAATACTCAAGATATGAAGAATCACCTCTAAGAGAATGGTAAAAAGATGATCCAGTGACAGGATGAATAAAGGAAATAACATTTGAAGGAGTTCTATATTCATGAACAGGTAGAGAGAGAGAAACTGACAAACAGCTAGTGGAGGAGCAGTACCAGAAGGGAAGGGAAAACTAATTTCTTTGAAGTTTGTATATGATGGTTATTTTTTTGTCCTCCCAATCTCTATATTCATATTTAACAGCCTGGAAACCCTATCTCTATTACTGATCTTTCCTCGTTGAAACTAGTAAGTATACTTGTAGTTCAACCTACACCTTTCCAAATAGAAATGGGGAACCGTATTCTACTGAGGAAGCTGTTATTTTAGCTGTTCTAAAATAGATGTGTGTTTTTTCCAAGCTTTCAAAAACTATTTTGTAAGATCAAAGAGCCAAATAAAACAGAATGTCAGCATCTATGAGTTTAAGCATTTGGACTTAGAGAGTCAAGGATCATCAGCAAATTCTGGCACCAGGTATTGTTCGAAGAGGGAACTTTATTCTTTATTTTCCTATTTGCTAGAGGCAACCACCAGTAATTTACTACCTTTATTATTTCCTTTCAATAGTTGTTGTTCCTAGCAGGACAGAATCTCTTAGAGTGAAAGAGCCATTGAGGGCTAAGGAAAGTAAAATAATTTAGGTACAGATATAAAAGCACTTTCATAATCACATTTCATTTATGAGATACACCATCTTGAATTGTGTCTTGGAGAATAAGCAGGGATCTTACTTTCAATAGAGGCAGGCCTAACCTAATCACAGGAATTCCTTAGAAGAGTTTTCTCTGGCTCACAGCCCGAGTAGTCACAGAGATTTGAGGCATAAGGATTTAGGGCATAGGTACTGTTTGAAAGATAGAAGGGACTTCATGCTACGATCAGCAAGTGCCCTCTAGCAGCTGAGATGAGCCCCAGGTGACCACTAGAAAGGAAATAACATCATCAAGGCTACAATCATAAGGAATTGAGTACTTCCAGGAAGCAAATGAGTTTGAAGGTAACTTTCGCCCCAGAGCTTCCAGAGAAGTACCAGTCTTACTGATGCCTTGAATTTGGCCATGTGAGTTCCTAAGTAAAGAATCCAGGAGGGGGGCACCTGGGTGGCTAGGTTGAGCGTCTGTCTGACTTAGACTCAGAACATGATCTCAGGGTTCGTGAGTTCCAGCTGGGCTTGCTGCTGTCAGCACAGAGCCCACCTCACATCCTCTATTCCCCTCTCTCTCTGCCACCACCCGCTGGCTTGTGCTCTCTCGAAAATAAACATTTTTTAAAAATTAAAAAAAAAAATCCAGTAGGGCCTTCCTGGACTTCTACAAAACTGTGAGATAACAATTGGATATTTTTTTAACTCACAAAGTTGGTGATAATTTGTTATGGTCTGACACTTGAGGAATGGAAACTCTGTAATCATTTTGTTAACTTTTAGAAGTATTTCAAACCAAATAGGCAGAAATAAGTAATTATATATTTTGTCGTGAGTTGTTTTCCTGCTATTCCCTATGTTAATATATTCAAATATTCTAAAATACCCCTCCACAGAGTTGGTGAGGATATATATCCTCACATTTTGGAAGATGAGTGTGTATTTTATCAGTTGAGTTATGTTTTTCAGTTGCATTATTCCTTCCATATTTTTCTACTTTTTTTATATCTGGTATTCTTTCTTTCTTTCTTTCTTTCTTTCTTTCTTTCTTTCTTTCTTCCTTTCCTTTCCTTTCCTTTCCTTCCTTTCCTTTCTTTTCTTTTCTTTTCTTTTCTTTTCTTTTCTTTTCTTTTCTTTCTTAGGTTTCCTCTAACCTAGATTTTCTCTCTCCCCATCCATGTATTATCATTTTTTTTTTCAAATGTCTCTATCATATTGCCTCCCTCCCCACTTACTGGATGAATCCATTTAATTTTCTCTTTGTACTCATTCATATGCAATTCTGTTTCTGTATTTCACATTTTACTATTTTAGTTCCATTCTCCTTTATTTTCCTAAATAAAAAACTGTCTTCCTGAAGCAAGTTATTGAAACTATCAAAGCATGATCCACTTATTTGGCATTTCATCAATAAGCATACTTCTGTGAACTTTATATTACTCTAAACTTCTTTTTCCTATAAATAAAATCCATCAACAGCCATAAGCTGAATTTTTACATTAAACGACTTGTGCATTTTCTTGTGCAATATTCTGTTATAGTTCTTGTTGAGCAGTGGGACCAAAACATTAGAGCAACCACCTGGCAGAAGTTTCTCTGACATGTTTTGTCTTTACCTTGCCTGTAAAGAGGTCTTGTAAGAATTTTTGTTTTCTTTTAACATTTCTTCGTCTCTGTCTCTTCCATTTGATATTAAAATGTAACCGTTTGTTATTTGTGCCTGTTTTACCTGTTCTTCTTTGCATTCTGTTCTCCAAATCATATAATTGTATCCCGCTTGCCTAGAATCAATAGCCAAGTTTAATTTCACGTTGAATCATATATTTTTCACTGATTACTTACATTTTCTCTGCTTTTTTTCTTGACTCTTTTTGTGGTACCTCATTTCAATGATTAAAAATTCACTTATTTTTTTACTGATAATTACTGATAATATAGTATAAAGACTCTCAAAATCATGAGTCTTTATTTTTCAAATACCTGGAAAGTCTTTTAAAGTATGGGATCCTCTGACCATGCCAGTCACCTTAGAACACGCTCCTTTTACCTGTCCAAAAGCCTGGCTCTGATAACTATTGGCAGGTTCAGGACTTGTGAGCAGTAAACCAGGCCACTGTCACCATACACACTCCTGAATCCCTATACACTTTTGGGGCTCATTCCTGCTGAAGATGCCTTCTTCACCTCCTTGGACTTCAAAGATGCCTTCTTCTGCATCCGCCTGGCCCCCAGAGCCAATGGATCTTCCCTTCCAGAGGGAGGATCCTAAAAATGATGATAAGGGCTGGTTGACTTGGACCAGATTGCCTCAACGGTTCAAAAACTCCCCAACCATTTTTGTCACCGCATTAGCCTCTGACTTAAAAGCCTGCCCAGCAGGAGCACCTGGGTGGCTCAGTTGGTTAGGCCTCTGACTTTGGCTCAGGTCAGGATCTCATGGTTCATGAGTTTGAGCCCTGCCTCCGGCTCTGTGATGACAGCCCAGAGCCTGAACCTTGCCTCAGACTCTGTGTCTCCCTTTCTCTCTGTCCCTTTTGCACTCACGCTGTCTCTCTGTCTCTCTCTCAGAAATAAATAAACATAAAAAGATTAAAAAAAAGCCTTCCCAGCAGATCAATATGACTATGTCCTGCTTTAGTACGTAGAAGACTTGCTTCTGACTGGAAGATCCCAGGAGGATTGCATGAAGGGACACAGCAGCTCCTTACCCTTCTATGGAAAACTGGCTTCAAGGTCTCAAGGAAAAAGGCCCAAATCTGTCAAGAGAAAGTCACATATCTTGGCTTCCACCTGTCCCAGGAGTAGCACCAACTCAGCCCAGAGAGGAAGAAGGCCATTTGCTCTATCGGGCCCTGTCAACCCAACACCAGGTTCAGGAGTTTCTCAAGGCAGCAGGTTTCTGTAGAATCTAACTTTTCAGTCCCAGCAAAACCCCTCTATGAGGCTACAAAGGGAGGATACTAGGAGCTCCTGATGTGGGAATCAGTACAGCAAAAAAACCTTTGAGGAAATAAAGTGAGCCCTCACTAATGCGCTTGGTTTGGGGCTCCCAGATATGACCAAGCCTTTTTGCTTGTATGTCCACAAGCACACTGGTATTGTGTTGAGAGTCCTAACCCAGATGTTGGGGTCATGGCATTGTCCGGTGGCATATCTCTCCAAGCAACTTGACTCTGTTGCCCAAGTCTGGTCCGGCAGCCTACAGGCACTTGCAGCCATAGCCCTCTTAGTGTCTGAGACTTACAAGGGAACTATGGGACAATAATTGACAGTCCAAGTGCCACATTCAGTATTGACATTAATGGAATGCAAGGGACAATACTGGCTAACCGATACCAGGATGGTCAGATATTAGGGAATGCTTTGTGAACACCCGCACATTCACCTAGTAATGTGGACCCTAAACCCCACAAGCCTACTTCCTGTTGGGCCAAGCCAGCCAGACCGTGACTGCATTAAGTCATGGATGATGTTTTCTCTAGCCGACCAGACTGAAAAGACCAGTCCCTCAAGGACCCTGATGCAGATTTGTAAAAGAGAGAGAGTCCCTTGCAGGTTACTTCGTGGTGACCCTGAATTCTGTCATTGAGGCCAAACCCCTGCCAAGGGGGACTTTGGCACAAAAGACAGAGCTCATCACTCTAGCCAGAGCCCTCCAACTACCAGCAGGGATATGTGTTAATATATAAACAGACTCTAAGTACGCCTTCACCACACTCCAAGTACATGGGGCTTTATATAAAGAGAAGGTCTAATAAACTCAGGAGGGAAAGACATAAAGTATAGTAAGGAAATCCTTGAACTCTTAGACACTATGTGGGCCCCTAAGAGAATGGCAGTCATGCATTATTGGGAACATCAAAAGGGAGACATCATGGCTGTATGGGGAAACCATAAGACAGACTGAGAGACAAAGCTTGTGGCCTCCAAAGGAACAGTGGAATCAGCAGCTTTAACTGCCACACTGTTCCCTGGTCCACTGGCAGAATGTGACCCTAATTATGTCACCACAGGAGAGTACCTGATTTAATATTGAAAAATGGAAGCTACCTCCCAGGTGGATAGTGGAAATTTGAAGATGGCCCAGTAGGAGGGTGCAGAGTGTCGGGGGAGCCCCATTGGAAAATATGATGGTGGACTTCACTGAGCTTCCCAGTTCCAAGGCTGTAAATATCTGTTGTCTTTGTGTGCATGTTCTTGGACTGGGCAGAAGCCTTCCCTACTCACACAGAAAAGGCACGGAACGTGGCTCAGCTTCTTCTAAAATACATCATTCCTCGATTTGAGATCCCTATCACTATGGGGTCAGATAGCGGACCAGCGTTCATGGCTGAGGTGGTGCAGTTGGTGGCAAAGGGGCTAGAGGTCACCTGGAAGTTACACATGACATACCAACCCCAGAGCTCTGGGAAGGTGGAATGAATGAACCGCACCCTGAAGCTGCAGTTAAGTGAACTATGCCAGGAGACCCACCTACACTGGGACCAGGTGTTGCCAGCAGCCTTGTTCAGAATCAGGTGTAGCCCCACAAAGCAGACAGGGTTCTCCCCTTATGAAATCCTTTATGGGTGCCCTCCCCCCCCTTATCAAGGGCAGAATGGGGGATTTAAATGAGATAGGCAATCTAACCCTAAGGCAACAGAGGCAGGCCCTTGGCTTTACCCTAACCACCTTACACCACTGGGTTAGGGAGCGATTACCTGTGGGTCTGACCACAGACGCTCACTCCTTTAAACCAAGAGACGCTATATAGGTAAAAGAATGGAATGTCCGACCCCTAAAGCCCCTGTGGAGGGGCCCATTCACTATCATTTTGTCCACCCTTACCACAGTAAAGGTGCAACAAAGGGGCGAATGTGGTAGAGTCCCCACCCTAAGGAATGTGGTGAAAGAAAAAAAAAAACCCTCAAGATAAGGGAAGGCAACCAGACTAGATGCATACATGACATTCTACATGACTCTGTCTGTACTATATCTGTACATGACATCCATCGTGACCCTGTAACATGAGACCGCCCAAATCAGACTGCATATCTATGTGTTACCGTGTTAAGGGAGACAAAGAAGTAGAAAATTGATAAAAGACTGCACCTCACTGCACTCAGGGCTCAGTTTTGCAGGTATGAACCCAACCGAGCCCATGCCAGTGGGAATAAAGTTGCTTCCTGGAAAGAAAAGCCTTGGTGTCACGACTTTGTACAAACCTTGGTCCAATTACAATGTCTTATATATATAACAATATATGCCTTCTTAAATTTCTTTCTAATACTAATACATTGTTTTCTTATTTATGTGTGTAGAACTCCGTCTGTTGGTATATAATTTCAGAGGTGTGATGTAGTAACAGAAAGAAATAATATCCATGAATGTATTCTAGTCAACTTTCTAGGATTATCAATAGTTATGAGGCTCCTAGTAATAATTAGATGATGTACGTAGAACTCAATGAAAAGAGATTTGATTTTAAAAATAATCCAAATAGCCAGAAAATAATAGGAGGTGATTTAAGAATTATTACAGCCATCTCACTGAGGTTAAACATTAAAAAACACATACACACAAAAAACAAAACAAAACATAAAGTAGAATCAGGAAGGCAAGGATTGACTAATATATAACAATTGATTATTTGCTCATAGTCAAAAAACTAGAAAATAATTAATATTCTAAAAAATCAATTTGTATTGTATGTTTTGTATGTATGTATTTTATGTATTGTATGTAAAAATCAATTGATTGTATGTTTATATGTATTGATTTATGTCCTAGAGTCAACACTCATTGAAATCTTTTTTGTCTTCTGTGACATTGCACCTTTCAGTTTCTTTCTATTTTTTGAATCTTTTATAGTGTTCTCTTCACTGGATATTTTTTTTTTCTAATCTTTATCTGGGGGACATTTCCTAGGTCTTGGTCTTTCTATCTTCACTGTGAATTCATTTCACCCACCCAAATTAATTTCTTCTTCCCTTTTCCAAAATAGCATTTTATTGACAGTTATCATGCTTATCTACATTTCTGTAGTCACTGTCTCTTTCAAACCTTATTATTTTATTCCTGAATTGCCAAATTCTAGCCTGTACTTTAGGATTTTTTTTCACTATTCTCTAAAGCAGACTAAATACATCACTGGAAAAAATTAACTACCAATGTCAACTTTGAAAAAAATTTAACCTAAATTTGAGGAAGTGATCAGAGATGGACGTAATCACTAAATACATTAGCTTGATAAGTGTCAATCAGAAGCAAGTAAACCCTAAGACCTGAGGAAAATAATAGGCTTGCACCAAAACACACAATAAAAGCAATAAAAAACAACAACAGCTAAAACAGTATGGGCTATCATACAGAGGACAGAAAAGAAGAACTCGACCAATTTAATGCTACCTGACATCTATCAGAAAGAACAGATTCTCCACATCTGTACTCTGCAGAATTTGTAACAAAGAAATAAAATAAGATGCTTTTCTCCAGGAATTTTGGCCGGAGAACACGTGTGAATAATTTAAGTACCTTGAAATTCATTTACATTTGCTGTATGGTCAGCATATGGTCGTTTTATTTTGTACAACATCCATTGTGCTCTTGAAAAGAATGTGCCTTCTCTATTTATGTCAGGTTAAGTCAAAACAAAATTCTAACTACAAAAGAACAAGAGCTGATCACCTAGTGAGGACTGAAAATGAGCTTTATATCAAGTTTTAATACTAGCAACCTGGATGCAAGAAGATAATGGAAATAATTGAAGTATTGGAAGAAAACAACTCTGATGTAGAATCTTATATACAACTAAAATGCTGTTGAACATTGACAATATTAAAAAAAAAATTCCCAGACACCTTCATTCTCAGTTAGTTTGGTATTCAAAGCATATACTGAAAATATTTTTAAAGAAAGCATTCAAATAAGAAAATCAAATATAGATGGTATGCCAAGAGATATAAGATGTACAAATCATAAGATGTCTTAATAAAATTTGTTACTTCTTAATTTCTTTTTAATAAGTCATTTATTGATGTTTCACCTGCATAGAAAAATAAACACAAACTATAAATTTATATCTTTATTGATACCATATAATAAAGATTTCAATGGATATCACAAAATAAAAAGAAAAGTAGACTAGAGTTTTGCAATATTTTTGTTTTGCAACATTTAAGTGGCAACTTAAATGCAACTTAAAGTTGCCACTTAAATGCAACTTAAATGCAACTTAAGTTGCATTATAGAGTTTTGCAACATTTAAGTAACAACAACCTAAGCCAGGAATTAAACATGATTAGCAACCCAGAATTCCTCTCAACTTCTTCCCAGGATAATTGGCTCCTAAGTTTTCTGGGCAACTAATATTTGAACTTAAAAAATATCTACATAATGCTTTCTAGGTTTCTATTTTGAGGTATTGTACTCTGTGAATAGATTAATTCCTGGATAATTGGTATTTATTATTTTATTTTTAGTAGGATATTATTTTTAAATTTTATTTTTGTAAGCTCCTTCTTTTTGATAACTGAAAATGCAATTGATTTTCCATATTATCTTATAGCTGTCTACCTTGTAAATTTATCCATATATTAAAACTTTATCTGTAATACACTTAAGATTTTCTGTGAAAAATGAGTTCCATTTCTTCCTTTCAAGTATTTACATCTTCTTCTTGCCTTTTTCACAGGCTATATTGTAAAGTATGATTTTGAACAAAATTGATGATAGATGGTATAAGTTTTTGAAAGTTGCCAGTATCAGGAGGAAAATGTCCAATAATGTCACCATTACAAAAGATGTTTGCTACAGCCATTTTGGAGATAGCTGAAACGCTTAGTTCCAGCTCAGGTCAGCATCTCACAGTTGGTGAGTTCAAGCCCAGCGTTGGCCTCTGCACTGACAGTTTTGGGTTTCTCACTGTCTCTCCCTCTCTCTACCCCTCCCCTGCTCTCCCTGTCTCTCTCACTCCCCCTCTCTCTCAAAATAAATAAATAAATAAACAAACTTTAAAACAACGTATTTTGAAGAATTTCCTATTGAAGCATCTGGACCTAGAATTTTTGCATATGTATGACAAAATTAGTTTTTATGCATTAATTATTTTTATTTTATTTTTATATTTTAAATTTTTTTTCCTAATGTTTATTTATTTTTGAGAGAGAGAGAGAGAGACAGAGTGTAAGCGGGAGAGGGGCAGAGAAAGAGACGGGGACACAGAATCCGAAGTAGGCTCCAGGCTCTGAGCTGTCAGCACAGAGCCTGACGCGGGGCTCAAACTCATGAACTGCGAGATCATGACCTGAGCTGAAGTCGGTTGCTCAACCGACTGAGCCACCCAGACACACCACATTAATTATTTTTAATACGGATAGGAATACTTTATTTTTCATGTCTTCCCATGTCAATTTTGGTAAATGGTAATTTTCAAGAAATTTTTTTTCCATTTAAGTTGTTACATGTATTGACATGAAGTATCTCATATCCTACGAATTTCTTAATTCTATAGAATCTATACTTATACTGTGTTTTAAAATTACTGTACATTCACCTGTTCTTAGGTCCCTCCCCATCCCACCCCCAAGTTTTGAAAAAGATTAGTAATTTTATTTTTCTTTACAAGGGAACACTGAAAAAAAGATCATTGATTGTGTGATTCCTAATGTACTCATTACTGTTATCTTCATGTTTTTCAAATAGCTTCTATTTTCATTGGATTTGATTTACTATTTGGTTTCTAGCTTCTTTAAGATTTTTGGGCTTATTCCACTTTCAACTATTTTTTTTTTCAATGTGTATTTATTTATTTTGTGAGAGAGAGAGTGAGAGCAGGGGAGGGGCAGAAAGAAAGGGAGAGGGAGAATCCCAAGCAGGCTCCACACTGTCAGCACAGGCACTGTCACTGCCTGTCACAGGGCTCCATCTCAGGAGAGGTCAAGAGTCCTATGCTAGATGTCCCAGCAACTCAACTGTTGATGTAACTATTTAGATTATTGAATTTCTCCTCTTTTTTCCTTTTTTCCCCCCTTTACTTTAAGACAGAGAGAGAGAGAGAGAGAGAGAGAGAGAGAGAACAAGCAGGACAGAATGTCAGAGGGAGAGAGAGAATCCCAAGCTGAGATGTGAGGCTCAGTTTCACAAACTGTGAGGTCATGACCTGAGCCAAAATAAAGAGTCCGGCGCTTAACCAACTGAGCCACCCAGGCACCCCTTTTCAAAACTATTTTCAAGATTTCGCTGAGGTTTATTTTGGGACTTATGCATCATTTAGAAATAGATTGCCTGACTTTAACACATTGGGGGATTTTTATGTTGTCATTCGTAATCGATTTCTAGTTTAATTCAACTAGTGTCAAAAAATATATTATTTCACTCCTTTAAAATTTGTCAAGACTTGCTTCCTTGGACAGCATATGGTGCATTTGAGTGAATATTAAATGTGCACCTCAAAGAATGCATTTTGTAATGATTGAACACAATGTTCTATATATGTTAATTATGTCAAAATCTTTAAGAGATACTTAAACTGAAATTCTTACTGATATTTGTTGTTTATTTCTTCCAATAGTTAATAAGAGAAGTAGCTAAAAATTTCTAGTATGATTTCTCCCACTGTTACATGCGTACACAGTTAAAAGTGCCATATCTTCCTAGTGTGCTTCTCCTTTATCATGTTTATGAAACATGTTTCATCATTATGAAAACATTTCTTTATCCTTAGTACCCATTCTTGCCATAAAGTTTGTTTTTATTTCATATTAGTATACCTACTCTAGATTTTCTTTGGTTATGATAGATAATTCTTATCGTCTTTTTTTCAGACTTTCTGTATCCTCACATTTTTTGTGTAAAAAGTATTCAAATATTTTTAAAAATAATTTTAGAAATTTCCCCTAATGGAGTTTTGGAATTACTTACATTTAGCTAAAGGTATTTAGATTTTAATCTACTGCCTTGCTATTATCTCCATCTGTTATATGTACTTTGTGTTCTCTTTTCTTGCCTTTTGTTTTGTTTATTTTTTAATGTGAAATTTATTGTCACATTGGTTTCCATACAACACCCAGTGCTCATCCCAACAGGTGCCCTCCTCGATACCCATCACCCACCCTCCCCTCCCTCCCACCCCCCATCAACCCTCAGTTTGTTCTCAGTTTTTAAGAGTCTCTCATGCTTTGGCTCTCTCCTTCTCTAACCCCTTTTGCCTTTTGTTTTTAAAGTTTTATTGATTTAAGCAATCTCCACTCCCAGTGTGGGGCTAGAACTCATGACGCCAAGATCAAGGGTTGCCTGTTCTACCGACTGAGCCAGGCAGGTGCCTCTTGCCTTCTTTTTGATTAAACGTTTTTGCTCTTCCACTTGCCCTTTTATTATTTTCTTGGTTCAATACCTTTTGACTTTGCCCTAGGTATTATTAGATGGCTCCTTCACTTATTAATGTCTAATAGAAAGGAAAATTTTGATCACTTTTCTTAAACTATAAAGATCTAGAATATTTTTGATTTATGGTATTATGTAATTTTTGTCAAATTTTATTTAAAAATTTACATGATAGAATTTTTTTGTTTATATGGTCAGTATTCATTTGGCTTTTTCCAAATGCTTTATTCTTTCCCTTATGTGGTATTTGTTTCTGAATGTTTATGTGTATACTTAGTTGTTTTTTTTTTTTTTTTGCCTGAAGAATACTCCTTTCCTTTTTCCTTTAGTGTAGGGTATATCCGATATAGATAAACACCTCATTTTTGGCTTTTCCAAAGTGTCCTTTTCCCCCTTTTTAAAGGATATTTTCATTGTGTATAGAATTCTGGTTGGCAGTTGACTTCCATTCAAGAAGTCATCTCTAGTCATATTGTCACTCCTTTGAAAATAACATCTTTTTCTAACACTTTTTTTTTAGAACTACTTTTAAGATAGTCTCTTTGTCATTAGTTTTCCTTAGTTTTACAATAGTAGCTATTTGATTATCCCTGTGTTTCTCCTGCTTCATTGTGGTACTTCTTGAATTTGTGACTTAAATTATTTCATCACTTCAGAGAATTCCAAGTCTTTACCTATTTAAATGCTCATTTAAATGCTCTTTTGCTCATTATATTTCTCATCTCCGTCTGGAATTCTACTTACTAATTATTTCTGGTTAACTCTAAACATATATTACAGCTTATAAATGCCATGATGCCTTTCTTTTCATTTCTTAATTTTTGATTATTATGTTAAGGTTAGAATTTCCACATATTTCTTTAGTGAATCACAAGTACTTAAAGTCTAATTCTAATGATCCCTGTATTTGGATCTGGACTTGTTTCTATTGTCAAATTTTTTTCTTGGTTTTTGGTCAAGCTCATCTTTTATTAATTTATTGCATATGCATATATACATACCCCTACATACAAACATATTTAAATGATGCTCATTGCTTATGAAAAATTTTTTGATAATGTAAAAATTGTGGTTTATTTTTTTTTTCCCAGAGAAGACTAATTTTGTTTTTTAGAGATGCCCTATGGGTTGGTGCACATCACTTTCAAGCAAGTAGCAATTAAGCTGTTTTGCATTTGGGTGACAGTTCTTGTGAAGGATAACCTGTTTCATTTCTATACTTGTTCTTGAATTTGGTGTTTCAGATGAAACCTTTACGTGTTTCCAGGGATCTTCTTCCTTGTGAGTCCTGAACCATACTTTTTATCCCTCTCAGCGCTATAAGACTATCAACATTTCTGCTTAGCTTCTCACCCTATCAATAGACATTTACAGATGGGAAAATCCTTCAAGGGGGAAAGGATAATCAACAGTGCTATCTCCTCTCTGAAGTGACCTTTTCTTCAGTATTTTAGCCCTGCAATCTTTTTTTTTTTAATTTTTTTCAACGTTTTTTATTTATTTTTGGAACAGAGAGAGACAGAGCATGAACGGGGGAGGGGCAGAGAGAGAGGGAGACACAGAATCGGAAACAGGCTCCAGGCTCCGAGCCATCAGCCCAGAGCCCGACGCGGGGCTCGAACTCACGGACCGCGAGATCGTGACCTGGCTGAAGTCGGACGCTTAACCGACTGCGCCACCCAGGCGCCCCTCCATGAATATTTTTTTTTAAATTTTTTTCCATGAATATTTTTAATACAGTTTTTCTGAAGTGCAGAGTTTAATACAGAGTTAGTGTATGATTTTTTAAAGAAAAAGGTAAAACAAGAAGAATAAAATAAAGAGAATAAAATTTAAAATGAAAACAATTGAAATTATAGGAATCCTAGGATATTCATCTAGTAGATTAGAGCACCTTTCTTGAAAAAATTTTATAGAACTAGCAAAGACCAAACTGAAGTTGCATTGAATTACATCACAAAGACTGGTCTGTGTCTTTGAAAAAGTTGGATCAGCATTCTAACTTTCACCAATTTTCATTTCTTGATTTCTTTCTATTTTTGTTATGTAGAAAGGTAAGTTCTGAGTTGCATCCATGACACAAGAGAGTTTTTAGTAATAGTATTGAGAAATACTGACATATAATTTTAATATGGAATTATAACCAAAATGTTATAACCCAATTGTGATTCTGACTTTTCAGATTGGTAATACAGTTGACCCTTGAACAACTGCCTGGGTCCACCCACATGCATATTGTTTTTGATAAATAGAATACAGTACTGTAAATGTATTTTCTCTTTCCTATGATTTTCTTAATAACATTATCTTTTCTCTAGCTTACTTTAGTATAAGAATACAGTATATAATGCATAGAACATTAAATATGCATTAATTGACTGTTCATGTTATTGGCAAGACTTCTGGTCTACCACAGGGTATTATTAATTAAATTTTGGAGGAGTCAAAAGTTATCTATAGATTTTTTACTTTCTTTGAGCAAGTTTAGTATTCATTTGTTTTTTTTTTCTGCCACTACTGTGGGTTTGTGTGGTAACTGAGGTCATGCAACAGAGATGTATTTATGTATAGAACACAGACCCCTGAGCAATTGCAGTTCACTACTAAAATAACAATAAGGGGAAGTGGTAGTAATAAAATGTTTTTAAAAAACAAAAGAAAACATAATAAAACCCAAATGGTAGCACATACATGGATAAAAGTAAAAGAGAATTATAAACATAACCTGGAATGTGTGTTTACCTGTTGTTATATTTCATCACAAGTAAAGAAATTCCATGTACAGTATTTAATGTATTGGACCATCAGGTTCAAAAAGTTGGAGTTTCTTTTCCTTTCAGTATGTTGATATTCATGCATTATGGATTGAGAGAATCATCAGGACCTTTGCATTCTGTATAACTTCCAAGATGGCTGTCCAGTTGGTTAAAAAAGAATGGATAGATTTCAATTCCCTAATTTCTTTCATAAACATTCACTCAGATTCAAAAATAAAGAGACACATTAGAAAATTGCATGCAATAATTTGATTGTTACAACCTTTCTTTTTTTAAAAATCTTGCTGTTGAGCTCAGACTGGGCTGTTTCACCTTTCATTACAAGACTCAGTGAATAAAACATATTTGATAGCTTGGCAACAGAAAAAAACTTTGTATTTAAATGAGGACAGAAGACAGTGGGCAGAAATTGATATGATTGTGCCACACCTGATGAATCATAACTAATGACACAGTCTAGTGCTCATGAAGCAAATTTGCAGACAGGAGAGTGAGGAGGAGACAGTGAGCCCAGAGGTGGGTGCAAAGAAGACAGGAGCACATCCACACCTGTGGCAGGGGATTCTTTAGCACAAAGCTTGTTTCTAATGGTGTCTCCATGAAAAACAATTTGTTTCATTTCCAAAGTTCTTTGGAGTGAAAGATATTATATATCATAAACAAACACACATACACAAATTGATTCTAATAGCACTTGAAACTATGTTGGTCTTGAGGTGCAGATAAAGATAAATGGATAGCCAACAGACAATTTGGGATATTTACAACTCAGATTTTGTTTTCTGTCCTCATATATAATGGTGAAGTAATTAATAAAAAATTATGCATTTTTCAGAAATACCCACTCCTACCTTTTTCATACATTTTGAATGATTCAACATTAACATTGGGTTGTGACTTTCTTCTTTCTTATTGAAGTTCTTCTCCTATCTTGTCTAATATTTTTCTATTCTTCTGATAATTTACACATGATTATAACAAAACACTAGAAGTCCTGTATTTTGATCTCCCTATCCTGAGAAACCCTCTAAGGGAATATATTGTTCCTTTTCTATGTTTATATCTGGGATCAAGTAGAATGCCTTGCTTGTTTTGGTTGAAACACGATAAATGTGGAATGCCTGTTTAAAAAAAAAGTATATATGAAAATGGCTTGAACTTGAGAAGAGACTTGGGATATTTATATTATAGACACCTGTTTTGTTTTTTCCTAAAGTAAAACTATTGCTATAAGTTCGATATTGTGTTAACTTAAATTCCTTTACAGAAAACAAACAAACAAACAAAGAACTAGTGGATGAAAAAAAATATCTCTCCTTCTTCATAATTCTTACCCCTGAAAAGATGTTTGGATTAGCTACTATGGGGCTGGTGCAAGGATGATCTGAGCTGAGCAAGGAGATGATCAAGGCTCTTGACTCTTGAAATCTTCTCACTGCAGCGTTCTTTGAGTCGTGCTGAGTCCTCATAGCTTATTACATCACCTAACGTTGCATCTATAGCCTAGGCAATAAGGAGACAGAGGGGCACAGGACAAACTGTACTGGATAATTTTATTTCCTTTTCAAGAGCTTTCCCAGAAGTATCACCTAATACCTTCCATTTGCTTTTCATCTGTCACAACCACATCAAGTATCTTCTCCCAAATGCCTAGGAGATTGAGAAGTGTTTGTTTGTTTGTTTGTTTTTGTTTTGATTTGTTTTTGTTTTCGTTTCTGTTTTGAAATTTTCACACCACCGCAAACACAATCAGTCTTCTCTTAATAGATAGAAAAAAGTAATTGTTTGGGGAGGCAACTGATGATGTCTGTTACACCCATTGTTGATTCAAATAGGTCTCTCCACAAATTTCCTTGTTGACAGGGTATCCTTTTTGCATGGATATGGGGAAGAATATTCTTTGATTACCCTGTCAGGGGACATTTGTCAATATCTGGAGAAATGTTCTCTTGTCACAAATGTGCAGGCAGGTGCCATTGGAATCTAGTGGATAGAGACCGGGGATGCTGCTAAACATTGTATCAAATGCAGAGCATCCTCCAAGAACAAGTAATTTTGGGCCTGAAATGTCAGTAGTGCTGAGGTTGAGAAAACCTGGTCAGTACCACCCGACATTGGCATATGATTTCCAAAAGAAGTCTTAAAAGAAATGCAATATGAGGGGCACCTGGGTGGCTCAGTCGGTTGAGTTCCCAGCTTTGGCTCAGGTCATGATCACACGGTTCACAATTTCAAGCCCCATATCGGACTCATTGCTGTTAGTGCAGAGCCCGCTTCAGATTCTCTGTCCCCCTCTCTTTGCCCCTCCCCCGCTTGCACTCTCCCCAAAAATAAATGAAATAATAATTTTAAATTTTTTTTAACGTTTATTTATTTTTGAGACAGAGAGAGACAGAGCATGAACGGGGGAAGGGGCAGAGAGAGAGGGAGACACAGAATCGGAAGCAGGCTCCAGGCTCTGAGCCATCAGCCCAGAACCCTACGCGGGGCTGGCACTCACGGACCACGAGATCGTGACCTGAGCTGAAGTCAGACGCTTAACCGACTGAGCCACCCAGGCGCCCCGAAATAATAATTTTAAAAATGCAGTGTGAAGCAGCAAGTGCGGTAGCATAGCCATAGCTACCATAACCAACCTCAGAACTTAATTGTCTCCAAATATCGAATAGATTGCTAGACTTGTTAAAAATAGAAGCAAATTCCTCAGTATTGCTTCAGAAGGCAAACCTGAAAAAATGTGAAAATTTGTAATGATGAATATATTAAAATTATACAATCATTGGAACTGTCCAATGATACAATATTAGGCACCTTTACAGTACTCAACATAATTGGAGAATGTTACTGCATCCATTTGTGAAGAATTCTTTATAGTAAGAAATTCTGAACTGTATGAGCATTTGAACCAAATCAACACAAAGATCATTTCTAACTCCTTAATATAAGCACTTTTAGATGGGAAAAACTATCAGGGTGGGTCTATACAGGCCACTAGCCTATGCCCCAGATAATTTATACACCAAGAGATTTGTCACTGAGGAATAGAGTGACTGCCTTCTGCTGGTCTCTCCTGTACACACTGGTGGAAGAGAAAGAGGAGTGGCTGTTCTTAATCCCCTCTGCAGAACTATGCTGGCCTGGTCTCTGAACCACCTGTCCCTACCGAGCTCAGTTAGGGCTGTGTTTCAGTTAACAATGAGAATTATGTATCAGAAACACCGTGGTAAAACTTTGACCCGATAAGAAGCATTCTTGTGCCAGTGAATGATTTAAATAAATAAATAAATAAATTTTAATGTTTATTTTTCAGACAGATAGAGAGAGTATTAATGGGGGAAGGGCAGAGAGAGAGAGAGAGGGAGACACAGAATCTGAAGCAGGCTGCAGGCTCCAACATCAGGATCCGTAAGATCATGACCTGAGCGGAAGTCCGACGCTTAACCACCTGATCCACCCAGGCACCTGTACCAGTGAATGATTTTTCTATCTTTGCCTCTTTTTAAATCCAAGCTAAGACAGGATAACTCAGACTGCAAGTGTACAGACTTCCATTGTTTTAAGTCAGCAGCAAGAGCAGAATTAAAATTTTAGTGCTAAAACGAGGAATATTTCTACTGCCTTTTCTTTACTGTCTCTCTTCCTTGGTCTTTCCCTTTATTTGCTATTTCTCATTCATTTCTGGTGGAATGGGTGATTATAATTTATATAAAATATACTTGAAAATACAAATGCTTAATCCTTCTATATAATTATAATCAGCCAATGCAATTTTTAAATCTATTTATGTTGAACATCAGTCTACAACATTTATGATCCATATAGGAATTCATTTATAAGCATATGTTAAAAATGAAATCAATTTGTTTTGTACTTCAGTGAGTCAGCTTAATGAGGGTGATGTAATTCACAAAATAAATATATTTATAAAGTTATTATAATTCAGTAAACTTTTTAAAAACATATTTCCTACAAGGAACAAATAATATCCACTGAATACATAACTATCACTTTTGTAATTTTCACTTTTAGCCAACAATCTTCACATCAGAGTTTATCTTTTGTAGCACATCAGCTTTTTTTTCTGTGTAAACGCAAAACTTTAACATTTTTTTAATGAGAACAGAGAAATACCTACTTATTTCCTCTGCATCTCCTTCCATTTGCTGGCTGATAGCACTTATGTTAAGCTGCTTTCTGGTGAAACAGTGGACTAAATTTTGGAAATGTAGTAATACAGTCTCAGTTTGCAAAAAAGATACTTGAATGAACAGAGAACTTTTTATGAAGGTATAAGATGGTCACATTATTTGGTGATCTATGACAACTCACCTCTGAAGTACATCATGTTATAACACAGAGCCATTTGCTCTGGACAAAGTCACTTTCAGGAAGGGTTTTATTACCATGAAAATGAATAGATGTACTGGCTCTAAAGTGCAACCATTGCCCTTTATGAGGATGGTGAACTAGATTAGTTGGCACGCTTCCTTCCCTCACTCGTTATGATCCTTATGTGTTTGGGGATATTTTCAACATTTTTATCTGGATGATGTTATTTTCAGCAAAATCCTATAACAGTATTCACATAGGCAAGGAAAAAGTAAACACTGAACTTGCTTAATAAAAATTCAGTCATGAAAATGCATGCGAATACATTGGTTTAGCAATCCTAACACCGTGATCTTTAGACTTTGCCCAGAGAAATCTTTTGAGGTTTTGTGTTATGGTAACTTACAGAATCATGAATGTAGAAAAAAAAAAAAAGAAAAAAGGAAAATAAAGAGATTTAAAATGATAGGGAATATGTTTATTTGGTTCCCTGGTTAAAATTAAGTTTTGCAGTTATGCTGAATATAAGTATATTTGAAGAGTCAGATAAAAGTAAGTATAAGACATAAGAGATTGGTATGTCTAAGTTGAGAAAAGACAGTGTGGGTTTTTGTTGTTGTGGTGGTGGTGGTTAGTATTAATACATGTATGTTGGACGAGTACCTTATTCTCAAAGCAATTCAACAGTGATATACATATGCCTGGTATTTTATATAATGTGCTAAAGGAAACATTGTTCATGTAAAAAGAGCATTACAGGGAGGAAAGTGGTAAATGAAAACTAATTTTGTCAAATAAATATTTTTAAATAGTCTTGTGGAGGTTGATTAGACTAAAGTTTTGAGGACATTATCTTCCCGTACGTCATTTTCACCGCCACTTTTGAAAAAAGCTAACAGTACTACTTAGTTCTATAGCTAAGACTTTTTTTTTTTAACTCTTCATGTCAAATAATTCACTGATTCACTGACTGTATGTGCAAAGAGTTCTCTATCCACAAAGTGTCAACATGAAAGTCTTCTTCTTACCGAGGAGTCTCTCTGTTACTGAAGATCAGTTAGTAGAGGTTATGATGTCCCCACTAATAACAGTTTGATCCTTCGCTAGATTTTTCTTCGCTCCATTGTTAAGTGAATCTCTGCTGAAAAGTAGGTAATCAAAACTACAGTACCTTAATGACAGAGAAGGAATGTCGCGAGGCAGTCCGTCACCATCAAAGCATCAGGGATGTATCTTTTCAAAGTGAAAAATATAGCTTATCTAGTTAACAAAAAGGTCAGCAAGTTCCTTTATAGGTGTAAAACGGAGTCAGGAAAGCGGTGCTTGTCAGCCAGATGTGAGTTCTGACCTCGACCTCAACATTAGATGATCAAATATGTATCTAGTCTGCATTAAAAAGGCTATTATCACAGTATCCAACATGCAATATCAAAGAGAGGCCAGTCCTCATCACAAGCAGAGGAGTTTTCTTTTTGCATCTCATTCTGTACTTGAAGACTTGAGAAAAATAAGGGGGTGGGAAATGTTCACATTTAGCCTTGAAGATATGAGGACAGTGAGTGAAGTAAACGCCATGACATAAAGGCTTCAGTGCATGGTATTGTGTGTGACTGTTGTGTAAGGGTGGGACATTTCCATACTAGAGATGAGAACAAGTGGACTTTTATATTCTGAACCCTAAATATCCATTCTCTCTCGGGCCCTTTGTTGACATTATTTCACTAAATTGGCCAGCAAAGATCAGAATCGTCAGATCATCTGTTACAGGGAGCTGGAACTTTCATTTAATAATATGCATCCCACAAGTATGCAAAGTCCATCCCTCATTCCATTTTCACACAGTAGCTGGTGTGTGTGATCCACGTGACTCAGATGTCTAAAGGGATATATGCAATCAACTGTGTTACTGAGGGTAAGTTATAAAGCGTTAAAGAAATGATATGAGTCCCTATATCAGTTGCCTAGTAAGCTAGTAGTACAGATCTGCACAACTTAGGTCAAAGCAATGCTAAGATTGAGTTGTAAAATATGACATTTCTGTATGAAGATGTCACCAGTGGAGCACATATATAATTTGCATTTTGAGTTTAAACTTTAGAGCAATAACTTAATCAAAAAGTCTGTGATGATGGAAATTTCTATGATATAGAAACAGACTTTTAAATATGGCTAGCATAACTATGGAAAGGCATTTTTTATTTTATTTTATTATGTTTAATCTTAATATAAATGTAAATGGGTATGTCGAATGGCTATCCTACTGAATAGCACATCTTTAAAGCATCAATAAAAACAAAGGTGCACATCCACAAATAGTTGTAAATATGGCATAGCAAATGTATTGAAACAAATAAGACTTATACTTATTTTGAAATACAATTAAGGTGACATTATATTCACTTAACCATGCCTATATGTAGCAACCTCATCAACAATGTTGCCTAACAAATATATGGCTAAAGGAGTTCTAAATATGGCTAAAAGGAAGGCATACAAATTCATCGAACGCAGTTTTATTAGGAATTCCGAGAATTCATAGATCAGTTGAAGGTAGGCCCTGATTTTAAGAAACAAATTATTTGGTGAAGAGCAAAACAAATTAAAAACCAACTTAGGTAAAAACAGATGAAATAAGATCTCTAATATACATCAAGCATAGTGCTCTGGGAGAACAAGAGTATTTAATTTCATTGTCAGATAAAAGAAACTATTTCCTGGAAAGAGGGGTATTTGGGTGAGCTTTGAAGGATGAGGAGAATAAAAGAAGTAAATGACATAGTAAAAAGACCAGAGGCGTGAAATAGCATATTATATTCATGGAAGTTTCAGAGGGATTGGAAAGTTGCAGTTTAAAGGGATACTAATAGGGGCGCCTGGCTGGCTCAGTCGGTGAAGTGTCTGACTTTGGCTCAGGTCATGAACTCACAGGTCGTGGGCTTGAGCCCTGCGTTGGGCTCTGTGCTGACAGCTCTGAGCCTGGAGCTGCTTCGGTTTCTGTGTCTTCCTCTCTCTCTGCCCTTCCCCTGCTCATGCTCTGTCTCTCTCTCTTTCTCAAAAATAAATTAACATTAAAAAAAATTATTAAAGTGACACTAATAGTCTGGTACCGGGACAAGAGGGGTCCTCAGTTTGTTACGCCTAGAAATTGGAAACTTATTCTGTGGAGTGCACAGATATTTTGATAGGTTTAGCGACATGATTTCATCTATGCCTTAGGAAGCAAACACTATGACAATATATGGGGTGACTGCCATAATAAGAAATTAGAGTAAGGAGAATCAGTGAAGAAGCTACTAACTATAATCCAAGCAAGAAGATACTACTAGCCTGGGGACACCTGGTTGGCCCAGTTAAACCTCCAACTTTATCTTGGGTTATGAGCTCTAGGTTCCTGAGTTCCAGCCCTGCATCCAGCTCTCTGCACTGGGGGGCCAGCTTCTGATCTTATCTCCCCCTCTCTGCCCCTTAAAAATAAATAAACATTAAAAAAAAGATAATAGTAGCCTGAACCAGGCTAGTATTTTAGAAGGAATGTAAACAATATCTTTGTGGACAGTGCAGAGTTTGGAGTTGATTATTTAGGGTAAACATCTTTAGGAGAGGGAGAGGTCAAACGTAGTTCATGCCTTCTCATTTCAAGGCCTGGCATAAAAGGTGATGTCTTTAAGAGAAGGTTTGGCTTTAGTTTGCTTACTTCTTTATTTTGCTTCTTTTAATTTTTTGGTTTCTTTAATTGGTGGGATTGTGCTATTTTTGCGAAGTCAGTGCAGAAACTGATCATTAAGGAGAAAGGACATGAGTTAAAGAGACATACAATTCACAAAGTAGAATTCCAATTATAGGTACATTTTTTTAAGAAAAATATTATGGAGGTAATGCAAATTCAGTTGCAAAATACAAGCAAACAAAGATGTAAAGCAAAATAAAAAGCAAAATTAACCTCACCTCCACCTTTCTACCATCCTACCTGTGAGGATTTCTGCTGTTGATAATTTACAGTTTTTATTTCCATAGCTTTTTCTACATAAATATAAACATATATATATATATATATATATATATATATATATATATATATATATATTTTAAGTGCTAACAATTTCTCTTCACTGGTGTAATTGTATGCAGAAATATCTATAACTCAAACATAATAGTGTTACTGAATTACATACCTGCTAGAATTGAGTAATGCTACAGCTATGCAAGTATGTACATTTATTAATACAAGTAGAATGAAATTCAGTCAAAGAAACAATGTATTAATTTATCAGATACACCTTTTGTGTCAACATGTATAGATCTATGTCATTATTTTTAATGGTTTGCAGGGTATTCCAAAGCCTGGATGTATCACTATTTACCTGTTCTCTTTGTAGTCACATTTAGGTTGTTTAAAATGTGTTTATGTTATAAATAATGGAGATAATTTAATACTTTGGTATTAAATTAGGCATGCAAATAAAAATTCTAACATATTTGCAGTTATTTGCAGTTTTTAGAAGCTCTTCTGAAGAAAAAGAGACAATGGTAGAAATTATCAGATATAAAAATTTTAAAAATATTAAAAAAATTTTAATGTCTATTTATTTTTGAGAGAGAGAGAGAGAGAGAGCGAGCGCCAGCAGGGGTGGGGTGGGGCAGACAGAAAGGGAGACAGAGAATCCAAAGCAGGCTCTAGGCTCTGAGCTATCAGCACAGAGCTAGACGTAGGGCTCTGGGGCTCGAACCCATGAACCTGTGAGCTCATGACCTAAGCTGAAGTCAGATGCTTAACCGACTGGGCCACCCAGGCACCCCTAAAAGTATTTAATAATTGACTTTGTATTGTTCCCCACTGAAGACGCAGTCTCATCTTTATTCAAAAATTATTCAAAAATCATATTATATATGCATGTGGTTTTAAGTTTTGTATCTAGCCATTCACATAGCTTCCAGGCTACAGTGACACACACCACATACACATGTTCACACAAACTTCAGGTCCTTCTACAATGTATCATTTAAAAGTGATATGTTTTGCTTGAGGTTCAGTCTATGAACTCCCGCCCCATTGCAGTTCCAAGAATTTCCATTTGAATAGAGGTGAACACAATTTTCACCTTGTGAATATTCAGAAATTGAATCTCAGGAAGAAATTTACTCCCAGTAAACATTGTTTTTATATGGGAAATGAGGACCTAGGAAGTGGCTATTTTCAGAATGATGCAAATCTACAAACACAACTAGAAATGCATTACAGCTTAGCGGGAATTGCAAAGAACTTTTTACTTGTGCAAATGTAATTCTTCCCTGGCAGGGAATTTGACACTGCAGTTTCTCTTTAACTTCACTCAGCTTAATTCAAATCTGCAATTACCACTTCCCATAAAAAAATAATCTGTTCTTCTGAAGGTAGAAAGTTAAAACTACAATTAACTAATTATCAATATTTTGGAAGCCATATCTATAAATTGTAGAAATCCAAATCATTCTCTGCCAATCCTATGATCCTCTATGTCTAAAATCACAGAAGACAGAGACTTATGCAACTGTTTGTTCATATTTGAGATCCCTAAATGTTGGAGCCAGAAAGAAGGAAATTATAATTTTTTCATACAGAAACTAAAACTTAACAAAACAAACCAGACCACCTACCTCATGGGGCCTTCATTTGCCTTAATATAGGAGGCTGCACAGGTGACTTTCTGTATGACTCTACAAGCATATCCACCTGACACATGGTTTTAAAATGCCTTACTATGCCAAAGACAGAAGTGTAATTTTGTCAGCCATAGGGGATTCCAAATGTCAAGTTTTTGTTTTTCTTTACTACCAATCCCCTCCAGGAAGATTCTAATCAGTCTCCTGATGTAACTTCTGTTTTGCTATACTGGATTTGAAAGTTTTAAGCATACAATAGCTTCAAAAATCCTTCACTTTTGGAATTGGATTCAATAGAGTGAAAATCCAGAAATGCCCTGATAGTTCTAGAATCTCTACAGCTTTAAGCTTGTGGGCACAGCTGGAAAAAATGCAGTTTTCTTACACAATAATTCCAATTAGAATACAAAAGCTTCTGTTAGTTATAAGACTCATTACAGGGGTGCCTGGGTAGCTCAGTCCGTTAGGCATCCTACTTAAGCTCAGGTCATGTCCTCACGTTCGCGGTTCGAGCCTCACGTCGGGCTCTGTGCTGACAGCTCAGAGCCTGGAACGTGCTTCTGATTCTGTGTCTCCCTCTCTCTGGCCCTCCCCTGCTCACGCTCTGTCTCACTCTCTCTCTCTCAAAAATAAATAAACATTTAAAAAAAGACTCAATATATTTTACATAGGTTTAACCGAAATTATATGACCATAAATGTCTGTCAATAAAGAACTAGCTAAATAAATGCTGGCATATTGTGGAATGAAATATTAGGCAATTTGAAGAAGAAAGTGGGGGCAGAGGACAAGAAAAAAATTCTATATGTGCCTTTGGGAATGAGCCCCCAAACATGGAGAAATACAGGGAGAAAAAGAGAGAGGTATATATGCATGCTCACATGCAAACACACACACACACACACACACACACACACACACACACACACACCGTTTTCAAAAGAAGATAATGACCACATTCAGATGTGTGTGTACATGCACACAAAAATGTGAGAAGTTAAAAAAGCAACAGCGTTTTCCAATCAAAATTAGGATTTATAATAAAATTAGGATTTTTAATAAAAACAACACACCTCTACAACTCTGGAAATTAATTGCTTCATTTGTTTTATACATTAAAGCGAATAAAATAGGGGTGCCTGGATGGCTCAGTCGGATAGGCACCTGACTTCAGCTCAGGTCATGATCTCATGGTCTGTGAATTCGAGCCCCCACCTCATGGCACAGAGCCTCTGTGCCAGCTCAGAGCCTGCAGATTGCTTCAGATTCTGTATCTCCCTCTCTCTCTGCCCTTCCTCCACTCGTGCTCTGTCTCTCTTGCTCTCAAAAATAAATAAAACAAAAAAATTAAAAAAAAATAAAGTGAATAAAATACTATGCATACAATACTTTATGTTTCAATTTTGAGAAGTAACAAATTAAAAAACATGCTATAAACCTGTAATTATCATTATAATAGATAGATTTATTCACTTCACTTCTAAAAATAATCTTTCTTAGTGATTTGATTTATATTTGTAATCTACAATAAAATAGAATTAGTCATTGAGTAATAATTTATATTCTCCTTCTTTCTGTGCCCAAACATAGACACACACGCATACTCGCCAAGACTTCCATAATCCTGTGAAAGAAATAATATTATCCCCAGTTTATGGATGAATAAAATGAAGCTCACTCAGAGGAAAGTCTGATATCACAAAGTATATGCTGAAACCAAACACAAACACAATTCAGTCTGATTTCAGAGACTATGTTCTCTCATAATACCACCCTGCATCTTCCTTTCATGATGGCTTTTCTCAACATTCTTACTGTCATTATTTATAATTACCTTTTTAGAAATCTCATCCACTCTTAAGATTTGAATGTCCACTTTTCTATGAATAACACTTAAAGCCATATCTTCAGTCCTGGCATTTCCCATATAGTGCAGCCTCACATTGACAAGTGCGCTCTCAATAGTCACATAAATGGCCGGCCATTAAGTTCAAAATAATTTTCTCTTAACTGGAAATCATTTCTCCCATCCCAAATCATTTCCCGCCCAACAGTCCTGCAGCACTCAGGCTAAATATTTTGAAAGCTTTTTTTCCCATCTTCATTCTTCACTGTAAAATTTAATCTATTATTGAATTCTTTTTAAATTAGTAAAAATTTTTAAATTAACATTCAGTGTTATATTAGTTTCAGGTGTGCAATAGAGTGATTCAACAATTCTATACATTACTCAGTTCGCATCAAGATACCTGTCCTCTTTATCTCCTTTATCTGTTTCATTGCCCCCCACCTCCCAGCCTACCCTATGAGGGCAACAATCAGCTTGTTCTGTGTATGTAAGAGTCTGGGTTTTAGTTTGTTTCCTTTTCTCCCCTTTGTTTATTCTAGTGTTTTTCTTCTTAAATTTCACATATGAGTGAAATCATATGATATTTGTCTTTCTCTGTTTGACTTATTATGCTTATCATTATACCTCTAGGTCCATCCATGTTGTTGCAAATGGCATTATCTCATTTCTTTTTTTTGTGGCTGAGTAATATTCCATTATATATATTATATATATATTATATGTTACATATATAATATATATTATATATTCCATTATATATTATATATTACATATATAATATATATTATATATTACATATATATTACATGCATATATATACACATATATATTATATATTACATATATATATTACATGTAAATATATACATTACATATATATTATATATTACATATATAATATATATATATTTTCATTCATCTGTGTATGGACACTTGGGTTGTTTCCATATCTTGGCTATTATAAATATGCTGCAATAAACATAGGGGTGAATGTATCTTTTCAAATTAGTGTTTTTGTATTCTTTGGGTAAACACCCATTAGTGAAATTACCAGATCATATGGTAATTCTCTTTTTAATTTTTTGAGCAATCTTCATACTGTTTCCACCGGGGCTGTACCAATTTGCTTTCCAATCAACAATGCACAGTGTTCTTTTTTTCCACATCCTCATCAACACTTGTTATGTTTTTGATTTTAGCCGTCTGACAGGTGTGAGGTGATATGGCACTGTCCCTGATGATTATAGGTATTAAGAATCTTTCATGTGTCTGTTGGCCATTTGTATGTATTCTTCAGAAAAATGTCTATTCAGGAGCTCGGCCCATTTTAATTACGACTTTTTGGTTTTTGGGTTTTTTTTTGGGGGGGGCTGCATGAGTTAATTAAATATTTTATTTTATTTTTTAAGTTTATTTATTTATTGGGGAGGTGGGGAGAGGAGCAGAGAGACAGGGAGAGAGAGAAAACCCCAAGCAGGCTCTGCACTGTCAGCACAGAGCCCAATGTGGGGCTAGAACTCAAGAACTGTGAGATCATGACCCGAGGTGAAATCAAGAGTCAGATGCTTAACTGAGCCACACAGGTGCCCCTATTATTTATATATTAAAATTTTTTTTAATGTGTATTTCTTCTTAGAGGGGCAGAGCACAAGAAGCGGAGGGGCAGAGAGAGAGAGGGAGACACAGAATCCAAAGCAGGCTCCAGGCTCTGAGCTGTCAGCACAGAGCCCGATGCAGGGCTTGAACCCACAAACCACAAGATCATGGCCTGAGCTGAAGTCCAGTGCTTAACCGACTGAGCCACCCAGGTGACCAAATCCACTGTATATTTTAGATTTATTGGATGTATCATTTACAATTATCTTCTGTGTAATTATCATTGCAAATATCTTCTGTGCAAATGTTTTTAATTCTAGTGTAGTCTCAATAGTTTAGTTTTGCTTTTGTTTCTCTGGCCTGAGCAGACATATCTAGAAAGATGTTTCAACTGCCAATGTCAAAAAAATTATTATCCATTTTCTTCTAGAAGCCTTATGGTTTCAGATCTCACATTTAGGTCTTTAGTCCATTTTGAGTTTATTTTTGTGTATGGTATAAGAAAGTGGTCCAGTTTTATTCTTTTGCTTATGACTGTTCAGGTTTCCCAGCACCTTTTGCTGAAGAGAATGTCCTTCCCTATTGCGTATTCTTGCCTCCTTGGTCTTGGATCAGTTGACCGTATAATTGTGGGCTTATTTCTGGGCTCTCTGTTGTGTTCCATGGATTTGGGTGTCTATTTTTGTGCCAGTACCAAACTATTTTGATTACTAGGACTTTGCAGTGTATCTTGAAATCTGGGATTTCATTGTCTTCATCCTTTATTCTTCAAAATTTAATTCTAAAATTAAATTCTAAAATTTAATCTATTACTTACTGACTTTTTCCACTTATCACTTTAACCTCTTTCACATTTGTCTCTTTTTATTCACTTTTACCTGCAATATTTTTATCCAACGCCTTTATTCCGAACATTTTATTAATAAAATGATCTTCCAATTATTCTCCTTAGATCTAAATTCTGCCTTCAAATCCATGTCTCATAAAATTGTCAACATTTCTGTCAATTACATTTTTGGTTGCATTCAGATTTTTATGTTTTGGACAAAAAACTTACAGCGATGATTTTAAATAATAAAATCTGGTATATTCTACACATACTTTTTAAAGACAGTTTATTAAATTTGGGCTCCTACAGTTCTATAAGTTTCTTCAACACTTATGTTATTCCGTACCCTTTCTCATCACTCCAAACTTGCTAAACAAAGAATTGCTCTGGCTGCTTAAGGAAGCTCCCACTTTAAGGAAATACCCCACTACCACATCAAACACATACACAGACAGTCATTTTTTTTAAATATTGACAAAACTTAAGAAATCTGTCTAGCCATATTTCTTTTGTTTTTACATTGCTCATACTCAGATCGGCAAGAAGCTGAGTGATAAGATTTCACTTCAGCAATGCAAAGGATAGAAATCAAAGGCTTTTGAAGAAAAACATCGTGATCCGTTTTGACGGGCTCTGTATGAAAAGTTAATATAAAAAGTGAACATAGTTATCAAGACTTGAGATGAAGGAGATAGATATTGGTGTTCTTTAAGGGAATAGTTTCAGGGAAGCATCAAGGTAGAAACTAGTTGGAGTGCAAGAGTGGGGGAATCAGCAACTGCCATCTGAGTTAGTAGAACAGTGGTTTTCAAACCTGGCTATGTATTAGAATCACATGTGGAGTTTGAAAATAAGATACTAGGGGGGCGCCTGGGTGGCTCAGTTGGTTAAGCATCTGACTTCGGCTCAGGTCATGATCTCAAGGTTCATGAGTGAGCTCAGGACTCTCATTGGGCTCTTTGCTGACAGCTTGGAGCCTGGAGCCTGCTTCAGATTCTGTCTCCTTCTCTTTCTGCCCCTTCCGCACTTGTGCACTCTCTCTCTCAAAAATAATAATAATAAACTTAAAAAAAGAGTCTGTTTAGAAATAAGATACTAATGCCTGTGCTCTACTCTAGAACAGTTGAATCAGAATTACTGGGATATGGGATTGGACATCAGTATAGCCCCAAAGCTCTCCATGTGATTCTAATATATAGTCAGGTCTGAAAACCATTTGCATAGAGTATTCTTTTCAGGAGCGTGCCTGTAGATGGAAGGAGAGGAAACAGAGAGGAGAGTAAGAGACGTGACAAGACGAAAAATGAGAGAGCTGACTGTGTCTGAACAGAAGCTGAAAATACATGAGATTAGGATCAGGTTAGGGAATGACTGGAAATACAGAGATCAAGGTCACTGGTGGAGAAATCATCCCTAAAAAGAAAATGATGAAACAGCTCCTCCTTTGTGACTGCTGAAAAAGATATGAAAGTGAGTATCATTATAATTCTGTTGTTTTGCTTTGTGTGTTATATAAGGAAGTCAAGATAAGAAATTGAGGGAATTTGACTCATAGCCACAATTTTCCCTAAGATGATATTCAGCTTCTGCAGTAATGGCAATAAGGTAAGGGCTTGAACAGATTGGTAAAAATTTCAAATGACTTACATGGGGAAAGGTAATCAAGATAATTAAGTAGTTCATACTGACCAGGTGAGATTTAAAGCATCATAATCTACATAGATAGGTGATTTTCTCCAAAGTCACTCTGATATCAGGATATAAGAGGAGAAAAAGAGATTGGTTAGAGAGAATCGGAAATATGACACAAGGACAGGAGATCTATACATTGAGAATGCTGGGAGAAGTTGATTCAAATAGACTATTATTTCAGTAGATGAAGCGCTAAAGTTTCAAGTTCAAAATAGTTTCGTATGAAGTAATATCCAAGAATGGTCCTGAACACTATCAACCAAGAGCTTGGTTCTACGATGTGAAATATGGGAAAAATATAAGCCAACGTATTTGAAATCATAGTACTTGTGTTATTATCCATGATAAAAGCAATATTTAGATTGGAAGAAGCTAGTAAATATCCAATGAGAGAGACAGGGAGAGGAAGTGGGGGAGAGAGAGAGGGGGAAGAAATGAAGAAGGAAGAAAAGGGGGGGGAAGGAAAAAGGCAGAGGGAAGAAAGGAGATGAGAGAATATGAATAACCTGAGTTCATGATGTCTTAGCTTTCCAAATCCCTTCCTTTGTTTTCCTCAGTTTTTAGTTCTAATTCTTTTCTCTCTCCCCTCTTCTCAAATGTCAGTGTTTCCCAAGCTTTTGCTCTTGGCCCTTTTCTTCTTTTCTTAGAAGGGCCCTAATGATTATCTTCTCTCCCCCATGTTCCATTTTTATAAATATGTTTCTAATCTACATTTCATATCTAGACTTGTGTTCTTTAGCCTCAGATTTATAGTCAAGTGGCTACAACGTACTTCTAGCTGGGCATCCCAGAGCCAATTCAAATCCAATGCTTCTAATGCCAGGTCCTTCACCTAAATTACTCTTCCTTCTTCTAGTGTCAAGATGCTCAACCCTGAGTCCCATGGGGATCACCTGGGGAAATTTCACATTCTGGGACTGTTCTCACAGACATTGATTTAATTAATCTGGGGTGCTACCTGTGTTTTGGGATTTAAAAAAATGTTGTTTCAGGTGCCTCTAATATTCAGTGTAGGTTAAGAAGCACTGTGTATGATTCTAATATCAAAGTTCTAAAGTCTGGCTTCACATCAGAATTTCCAGGGGAGCAATTTTTAAATACCGTCCCAGGCCCAACCCCTAAGCAACTGAATAAAAATCTCTGATGTTGTATCTCAGGCAGTAGTATTTTTTTTTAATGAGGTATAGTTGACACACATTGTTATATTAGTTTCAAGGTGGTACTATTTTTAAAAGCTTCCCAGAGGAGGTTCATGGGTAGCCAAGAATGAGAACCATAGCTGGCGTAGTTCTAATGTCAACGAGTGACTATATATACAATCACTTTCAGGCCTGAGAGTCTTGATAAACCCTGAATTTACCCCCACCTTCCTCTCATTCTACACTCAATTAAAAACCAAGTCTTCTGTATTCTACCTTTGTAGAAGATTCTTAGTAACATCTTCTCTTGGTGGGGTGGTGCCTGGGTTGCTCAGTTGGTTGAGTGTCCAACTCTTGTTTCAGTGTGGGATCAAGCCCTGCCTCAGGCTCTGGGCTGAGCCCGGGGCCTGCTTGGGATTCTCTCTCCAACTTTCTCTACACCCCCCTCCCACATCACATTCTCCCTCTCTTAATAAAAATAAATAAATGAATAACATCTCCTCTTGAATTTCTAGTAGCCCTTTTATGTTTAAGATATATAAAACCAAATTTTTGATAATTGTCAGTCAAAACTAAGCTTGCAAAGTTCAGAAGAATCATTGTGATATTATTCTTTCTGAAATGGTACTACAGGGGGAAAAATCAATATTGCCAATGTGATTAAAGCTAACTTATTTGAAAGATAGGGATTTAAAAAATCTGATGGGGTAAAATGTTTCTCTGGATTTTGTGTATCTTCCCCCCCCCTCAGGATACATTGTTAGATGAAAATATTTAAGATTCTAGTATTATGAGTATCCTTATGTAGAATGACAGAATAAGAAATTTATAGGTCTTGTTTTTGAAAGAAAAGAGCCTATAAATCTGCTCTTCATCTCTTTTTCATGAGTCGGGAATAGAAATTTTAAATGCCAGTGAATTGCCAACGGAAATTTGACTCATCATAAAAAGCAGGAAGAAAGAGTATTACATTGTGAATTTGAACTTCCTTGAGCTTGAGATGTTTCTTTGTCCACTTGCTATCCATTTTAAAAATATTTTAAGTTGAAAGCAATTATAAAAGTTATACTGTCCTCTTTGCTGTTAATATTGGCCCATATAATTTCTGAGTATGGCATTGCTTTGTTTTTGTTTTTGTTTTTTTAAAGAAAAATGAAAACTACCCCAATGTGGGTTTCTAACACAGCTTTTCAATACCTTTTATGCCCGAGTCAATGAATTCATTCTGCCCTGATAAAATTGTAGCCGTGACATAGACCAGTCACTGCAAGGAAAAAAATCAATTGTTCCTAAGAGAAATATGTACATATTTGTGCAACTAACAGGAGCTATCACATCCAATGTTTATTTGACAGTTGTTAATATATAATATTCCATTTGCTTACTCTTCCATAAATTTGTAAATAGGCAAAGGGAAAGAAAAAAAGTAAAAATATTCTTCCAGTCACACAAGTGGCTGAAAAGGCCTAATAATATTACCTTTACAGTTTCCCCATAATTCTATATGTTTAGCTTTTAGAAATCTGTCTTTCAAGTATGGTATTTTTCTTAATTTGGAGTTAATCAGCTAAAATAGGTTCATCCCTTTCATTTCATCAGTACCACAAAGTGACTGTCTGGGAGCCTGAGTTCTAATGAGGCAGCCATTCCAAACACGTACAGACAAAGCCGTGGTTTCCCTGGCAACGAGCACCATGAAAAAGCTCTTAGCATAGTTATTCCCACCCTTACACATGAGTCCTTTTCATTTCAGTAAAGCTTCCTGTCAGAATGCATTCATCAATGTAATTTACCAATGAAGTTTGAGAGATTAAATCCCTCTCCCCCCCAAGAATTAAAAAATAAGAACTACAACGAAAGAGCAGCAGCGATCCTGGACTTGTACAGGTGCTGCCAGAGGATGCTTCAAAGGAAGTGAAGGACACCATAAGATCCCTGAATTCAGTTAACATCACTTTGAACGTGAGATTAATTTTTAGTTGATTTTTATCTGAGGACATAGAAGGTAGATGTATCAGGAGGAGGGGTAAGTGCATTTAATCACTGCCTCTAAAAGTATGATGATCCCAAAGCAATTTTCATCAAATAGTAAAAGTTCATAAAAAACTTAAAACTGCTCCATGTATCAAATTAAGATTTATAGTATTCTTCATAAGGATGAAACCTTTTTTAGTGATGTTTACCAAGAAAAGCAAATTCTGAAAGCACGATGTTATCTTTTCCATTGATGGAATTAAGCAAAAGATGTTTGAATGAGGTACTTATACCTACTTCCCATCTTTGTATACAGTATAACAAGGCACACAAAACAGGTAGCATCTTACGTTATGTGGCATTTCAAACAAGGAAGGAAAAAAAATTGGGAAGTAAAAGGAGTTGAGTTGAAAGAATTGCCCATAAATAAAACAATTGCAACACTTTATTTGGCTTTCTTACTAGAAGTCAAACTCCTTCAGTTTAAAATACACCCACTATAGGTAATACCAAATGAGAATAGCACACTTTCATCATTTCGAAGAATGCAGCTAGCGCCCTACAGACGCAGACAGAGTTTACATGCTAGTGATTTAGTCTGGCCTCTTCATGGAGCATGTACGTATGCCTGTTTTTCAGCCAGCATGCTACAGCAAAGGAACATTCGTGTTGCCCAGGGCTATTTCTTTATGCAGTATCAAAATTACTTTTACCATAGATTAGGTTGTGTTTTAGTGCCGAGAAAAGTCTATCTTCTCTTCATTTCTGACCCATGACATACTTAGCCTTATAAGAGCGTTATGTGATCAAGGCTACCACTGCAAAATAAAACAAACACACACTGTTTTTTTTTTTTTTTAAGAGGCAAGAAGAGAAATTTACATCACTAGAGAAAGCACGGCATTCTCACTGTTTTTTTCACCTGAAGATTGAAAAGGAAATTCACTTCAGTTTGTAACATTGCACAGATTTCTCTAGACACACGGTGAATCAGGTCTCCTGTTGGATTATGTGGGTGGTTTTTCTTCTCTTCCCTAGTGAAATAATTCTTTACTCATAGCTGTGGCACGCAAACTCAAATATTGTCTTTCTCAGAATGTTTTTGAAAAGTGGGTCCCCATTTTAGTGTTGTTTGCAGATAATAAAACCACAAATTTCATTAAGTATCAAGAAGAATATGGAATAAAATAACAGTGCATCAGAAGTGACAATTTAGGATACAATAGATGGGAATTTTATTCAATGAATATTCATCAATTACTTAGAATTTGCATAGTATGTACAGGCTGCAGGGAAAAAATGTAGTCTGTGTGTTTAAACCTCAAACTATACTTCCTGCTGCTTTATCTTTGCAGCATAGAAAACATCCACATTATAAAATATAGGGTACATATTTTTAAATATTCAAATCTGTATTTTACTCTAACCAATCTGTATCTGTAATTGATACTAGTTATCAGACCTTTTAAAAAAGATAAAGCGCAAGGATTTTGTTTATTGCGATTATTTTCTTTAAAACGGACATTCGCGATTTTGTGCCTACAACACAATCCATAATTCACGTACTTCCGTGAAATAAAGTACCATAATACACAGTTCTCTATAATTGAATCTACAGTGCAAAACCTCCACTGAAAATTACTTATAAACCTTCCAATTACAGTTTTACTAGTTTGGGTGTTTTCTCCACAGTTGAGAAACATAATGCAAAGGAAAGTTGAGTGTGCCTCTCTACCTCCGACTGCAACATAAAGTTGATCTTCCATGTCATGTTTCTTAAGAGCAACTCTAAAATAAGTCTCCTCCAGATCCTCTAAATTATTCCCTTTCCCTAATGGCTTGTTGTATTGTTCCCCAGCAGAATGACTGGAAAAGCCCTATTGGACTTAATCTAATTAGGGATTTTCAGAGAAACAGAGGTTACAGAGTTCTCATTAACTGACTGGAAAAGTACCATCTCCAGAGGTATTAAAAAAAAAAAAAAAGAAAGAAAGAAAGAAAAAGAGAGAGAGAGAGAAAGAGAGAAGAAAAGAAAAAAAAAAAACAAAAACAGGATGATTCCTTTTAAAGTTCCAGAAATGAGTGTAAGTGTTCATATTCTGGTACATTAACAGTTTGTTCCAGTACATTGATATTTTATGTGGAAGCCCTACTCTGCAATTAATATGCCTGATGCAAATTGAAAAACCCATAATCCATCCTTCTCTGTTGGAATGTAAGAGTATATTATTATTGAGAAGCTACAGGATACCAGAACCATTTTTTAAACTTGAGTGCTCATTACCTTAAATCTGCATATAAAACAGTTTTGCATTCAGACGAGGTAATACATAATGGGATATATTGTGGTGCATATAAAAAAAGTGCTCCAAATAAAAACGACCTGTGGGCTTCCTTTGTAGAAGAAATTTATGCCGTTCCAGGCATTAGGGATTAATGATAGCTAACAGCGAAAGAGGAGGAATGAACATTAAAATACTGTGCCTAACTTTCCTGACTACCCCAAGGCTACAGGGCAAACTGAATTGTCTAAATTTTCTAAGGTAAGGACTAGGTATTTATCATTAAGCAAATATGGTATTTGGGGATTGCGTCTGATTTTGTCACATTGGCATGCAGAATATTTCTTATAGCTTTAAAGGAGAAAAGACAACCTTAATGGAAGTAAAGAGAGGAAAGAAAAAGATGTCCTTTGTTTCTATCGGCTCAGAAAATCTCTTTCCTTGTTTCTTGTTTCCAGAATTACACATACAGTTATTTACAGGACATATAATTCAGCTGTTGTCTTATACGATTAACCAAATCCAAGATTTTAATGAACGTTTTATTGTAATTATTTTAAAGAGAAGATTAATTATACAACGCTAAGGAAAGAGATTAAAATATAATATGTGCTCAAAAATGGGAAGGTTCCATGAATACAGGTTTATTTCATGGATCTTCCCTAAATCCGTGCAATTCACTTGATTCCTATTCATTTTAATTCATTTGAAACTTGTTCAATTCATTTACTTCCATCACCACCACCTGAGATCTGAGCCTCGTTAGTGTTTTCGTATTTGCATGGATCCTTCTTAGTTGTCTTTCTATGCATTGTTTAGGACATGTGATGCTTCCCACTGGCAGTTACCTGTATATCTGTTTTATTTCACTTACCAAGTGAAAAGATGCTTAAAGCAAGAAACTGTGTGATATGTCCCGCATCTTCCAAAACAAGTATAGGGGCAGAAAAATGTTCCCTTCTTCCCTTCTAGGTTATTTGGCTGATCTCATAATTAAATGGATATAAGATTAATAGGAAAGAAACCCACATATTGTATGTATATGAGCCCTATAAAAATATGAGACCCAATAGGCAGCCAAGTAATGGAGACTTACATGACATCCTGAGTTCAGGACAGAGGTAGGGATCTAGGGTTAGAGAGGGGAGGAAGACCATTCACAGGAAGGCAAAAGGAGATGTTTGGAAAACATCTTATCTCCTTAGATAAGTTTTTTTTTTTTTTAGGTAAAAAAATAATCTCTGGCAACATCTCTCTTCCTGGTACAGGGGAACTTTTCCAGTGTAAATTTAGGCATTTGAGGGGGGAAGTAAAGAGCTTTTCCTGAATCTGCTGGATTTTGATTGCCTTTAGCTCAACATAATGCTCATGGCAAAGAGACCTGTTATGAGGTGACACATTCTGCTCCTCTCCAGTCCTGTCTTTGAAACTTCCAATAAGTTTTATAGTACAGAAGTTAAATTGAGAGACTGCTCCATGTCTCATTAGACCAGTCTGTCTTGAGAACAGGTCACTCCACTTAAACAGTTGTGTTTCATTTCAGACGGAAGTGATGCCACTGGGCTCCCAAAGTTAGGCCTGTATTGTGCAAGGGATCAGGTAGTTAATAAGTGGCATTTCTCCGGGAATAAAAGACACACAAAGTGTAATGGTTGGGGCAAATTTAAACCCAGTGATTGAATCCTGAGAGCTGCTAGTCAAGATTTCTAGGTGTCAGGCTCAAAGTATCTTCAAACAGAGTGAGGACAGGCAGTGACAATCAGACAGATTTTTCTAGTTTGCAGTTTGAATGTCTCTGATGATGTCATGGGGCATACCGGTAAACTTTCTGAGTGGCACAAAGAAGATTGTGTAAACGTAAGTTATTATGGCATTTCTCTAAAGTCTATAATCAAGTTTTTAGCTTCAGTTTGTGGTGTTTCAGGAAAAAAAAAAGGGCAGTTTTAGTTCTCAGCAATTCTAAGTCAAAAGGTTGGGGGGAAACGGGGACATGAGTTTGAACCATCATAGCCAGATATTGAAGGAAAGTGGAAGACTTCAGGATCCAGTCAGTTTACAGGTAAATAGCAAAACCTCAAAGACAACAAGCAGCACTAGCATCTAATATCCACAACAGGGGCTGCTGATCGTTTTTCTCACTAAATCACCTTCATTTTGACCAAAAGTAGCCACACTAAGACTAGTTTGTTTGCAGAATAGACCTGATTATTTACACACATGTAACAATAGTGATTGGCCACATAGACTCAAAGTTTCCTTTGCTAGAGCTTTTTCATAAGGAATCTCAGATCCAACTTTTAAAGTTTTCTGGAGGTTAGGAAGGCAAGCCAAGGACTTGCTACCAGACTTCACCTACGATACCTATTGATTTGTGTGAATTCTTCTCTTCGAGGTCCCAAATAGATGCCAAGGTTCCTGAACCTACCAGAAAGTGACCTTTCTTCCTCACCTGGTTGGGTTGTCAGGAATTCTGTAATAAAGTATCAGGCTGTTTCTCCAAGGGACTTTGTTGGCTCCATAAAGGCAACCTTAATTACCTGAAGCTGTCTGGCATGTCTGATTCTATGTCCATCTCTCTCAATTACATTCCAGTCAAAGCTTCGGTAATATAACCATTGTTTCCAGTTTTGTCCAGTTATAAGAACATATTATCAATATGTTATCATATTATTAACATATATTATGTTATCATATTATTATCAATATGTTATATCATATTATAAATATTGCCATGAAATAAGAATATTCACTAAGATTTTCCAAACTGTGGAGGGATCAGGTAGGGAGAAAATGGGATTGTTTCAGCTTCGTTTACAGAGGTACAGTTAACCAAGTTGCTGTAAAATAGGTAGCTTAAGAGAAAGTTTTCTTAAAACTGAAAAGGCAGAACATGAAAGAACTAGCATCATTTCAAACAAAAAAAGTCATTAAAATTATAATCATCTTATCAGTTCATTCAGTCCCATTTAATTCATTATTCTTGAATCCAGTTTTGCCATTAGTTCTGAAAAATTCTTACCCAGTTTAATTTTGACCTTAAAGTTACCTGACATCCGTGCTTGCCAGAGTCCTTTCCATGAATCCCCTTGAATGCAGCACTGTTGCAAGAATGCTTTTGCAAAGGCATCAGAGTAAAACAAGAACAGTAAACATTGACAGAAGACTTTAAAATGTCAGTTGTTAAAGACCAGGTGATGCATTTGACACGACAAGCAATTGTCAGAAAAATTTGGTTATTTCTGTGACACACCATATTTCAAGAAAACTAGAAATACAAATTTTTTAAAAGTTTATTTATGTTGAGAGAGATAGCATGAGTGGGGAGGGGCAGAGAGAGAGGGAGACAAGAATTTGAAGCAGGCTGTGCCCTGTCAGCACAGAGCCCAATGGAGGGGGTGGGGCTCAATCCCACAAAACCATGAGATCATGACCTGAGCTGAAACCAAGAGCCAGACGCTTACCCAACTGAGCCACCCAGATGCCCCTAGAAATACAAGTTTTAACTTTGTACCAGAACATAGAATGTTAGCAATTTTATATGGTTTCTATATACCTGTAAAATACAACATAAGAAAAAGCTTAGCATTACTTCTTATATGATGCTTCCCATGTAATTTAACATATTAAATATGTTTGCCATAACATCTTCTTATACAGAGAGAGCACAAATCTTTTGCTATCTCCTGTGGGCTCTCTGGAAAATTACAAAGTTGTTTGAAAGTAAAAGAGACTTTGTTTAGACATTTAGAATTTGATTTGGGGAAGGTTATAAAAAATATTGAAAGGTTTGTACACTTGAGGCCGTTCACAATAAGGAGAGAGGAGATGTTTAGCAAACAAAGGTTGCTCTGTTATACAAATAACTTTCTTAGGTAAAAAAGGAGTAACTGGCAATAGTTGTCTTCTTGGTATAGGTCTCTTTTCCACTGTAAATTTAGGCAGTTGAAAGTGTGGCAAAGCAGTTTTCCTGAATCTGTTGGGTTTGATAGTCTTTAACTGAAAAATAATGCTCATGCCAAAGTGATGTATTTGGGGGTAACTAATTCCCCTTGACAAGCATTGATAACGCTTGTAAATAACGTTGATCTGCATGTTTCGCACAATAAATTTTTGTTGAAAAAATAGTTTATTTTTATCCATTTGGGAGCATAAATTTTATATCCAGAACAAAATAGGAATTTTAAGTGTCTCCATATTTAAAAACATGGTGAATATGATATTGTTGGGGAGAAAGAATCCCTGTCCCTTCAAAGTCCCTCAATTCATCAGACAGATTAATAGGAAGAAAGAAAATTTAATAGTGTACATATGGGGAATCTACACAGACATGGAAATTCCAAAGACACACAGGCAATATGAGGTAGATATGTCATCCTGAACTAAAGAGAAGAGGGGAGGGGGTGGGACTTCAGAGGAAAGAGATGCACTTCACAGGGCAATAAGAAGAGTAGATGTTTGATTAGATGTCTGCCTGGCCATACAGATGGATCACTAAGATAAAATTTATCCCATAATAATAATAACCCTTATTCTGTGAAATAGAATAGGGATCTGTGAAAGACCCCTCCCCCCCACCTCCCGCCATAAATTGTTGTGTGTAGTTAAGGGAAGGGCAGAACTTTCCCTTGAGCCCATAGGGTCTCAGTTGTCTTTACCTCAGAATAATCTTCATGGCAAAGTGGCTTATCTTGGGGCAGCTTGCCCTTGGCTCCTACAATATGGTCATCTGTATGGCCACACATTAAATTTTTCACCTGCTGCTTTTCCCATGTAGTAGGCTAGGACAGAAAATCAACTAGAGCTTATCATTGTGATCAAGTTCACATGCTAAGTTAGTTGCAGAGTCCAATTTCTTCATCTCATTGCAATGTATTTTTTTGTTTATTTTACAATGATGCCACTATCTGGAAAAAAATTAAAATGTATACTAGATTTTTATGAGAATAATATGTCATTTTATATTTCAGAGCAGCATATGATTTCACACTCACTTGGAAAGATAGTAGTTTATATCACATGAATACACACAGCCAACTTTGACTCTCAATAGGATAGGACTGGGTGGTTCACATACTTTCTCCCTAGTGCACATGTTGAGAGAGGGCTAAAGAGATCTTTTATGAGAAATTTCTTTTGATAGAATGAAGTTCATGTTCTTCAAACTGACTAACATAATTATTACTCAAAAAATTCTTTAGGAAGACTGTGAAAATAAGAATGTAAAAATTGACAGAAAGAAGAATAAAGCATGGGAGGAAGAGAGGTTCTCTCACAGATCAGGTTCATTGCATATGTATGTGTAATCAGAGAATAAAATTGCCATGCGATTTGATTCATGCTAAAATGACTCTCACAATGAAAAATATCTCTTTTAATAGCCTTGCACAGTGTTTGACATTTTCACCATTAAAACAAAGGCTTTGGCTTAAGATATTGCATCTTATGACATCTTTGTTACAAAAGAAGCAAAATTAAAGGAGGAAGTTAGGTAATACACAGACTCTGCAGGGTACTGCAGAGGATTGAGGGAGGGAGGGAAAAGGGAGCTAGAAAAACCTGTCCTGAATTACAGCTGAAGGTTTTAGTTTAGACATAAAGAGAGTATTCTGAATGTAAATAACATTACATCTAGTGCCAAGGGAAGTTGCGGAATTGCCTTCCCATGACAATTTTTAAGAATAGTACAGCTTCACAGCTGGCTAAGGTGGTAAGGATAGAGATGTAGGCAAGATAAAAGTCCTCAATGGCAAATCCAAACACTATATAGTTCTTTCCAACTGGTGTGGTTCTTTTTTTCACACAGATAATCACTTTGTATATTTCATTAAGCTGTTTTCAAAATCTCTGAGTGTGCCATGAGGATAGTTTTAAATGCTTTCTCTAACATCATAAAAATAGTTTACAGCAGCCAAGGTGAACTGGTGCCATTATGGAATAACTTTTACTCTGTTATTATTAGAAGTGTATATGTATATATAATTTGCTGGCATGGAATGCAAATAAATAAATTAGGGAGGGGGTTTGAAATAGTAAGCAGCTGTTCTTTTTGTCCACTGAGGACAGGAGAGTAGAAATGCTTTTCATTTACAACAGGAACAGTTTACATTGAGACATTAAGTATATTATTTTGTCGGTTAAGGTTGTTAGACCTTTTGATATGTGACTGTGAGATGTTTGGAAGCTTCCTTTCAATATGTTCTATGCTTAAGCAATTATTTTTCTTTTTGATGTGTATAATCAGAAGCTCTTAGAATAGAAGGCTGTTTAAATATGATCTCTCAGGCTCACCTCCAACACAATTATTACTTGATAAATGAAATTGAAAATATTTTTTAAAGTTTATTCATTTTTGAGAGAGAGAGAACATGCATGCATGTTGGGGAGGGGCAGAGAGAGAGAGGGAGAGAGGGAATCTCAAGCAGCATGAAGCCCAATGCGGGGCTTGATCCCATGAACCATGAGATCATAATCTTAGCTGAAATCAAGAGTCCAACACTTAACCAACTGAGCCACCTAGGTGCCCCCAAAATAGTTTCTTTTTTAATTTTTTAAACTTTATTTATTTATTTATTTATTTAATTTTATTTTTTGAGAGACAGAGAGTGAGTGGGGAGGGGCAGAGACAGAGGGAGTCACAGAATCCAAAGCAGGCTCCAGGCTCTGAGCTGTTAGCCCAGAGCCCCATGAGGGGCTTGAACCCACGAGCTGTGAGATCATGACCTGAGCTGAAGTCAGAGGCTTAGCGTACTGAGTCACCCAGGTGCCCCCAAATAGTTAAAAAGAATAAAATTGAACGCAGTTTATATCTTTCCTTGGTAGATTATACCATAAAATCCAAGTATTTCTACTTCAGTGGATATTCCTACTAGTTAAACTGGTGTGTATGGTTGAAGAATGGTCATTTTGTCTAATTCCCACATGTATGTAAACACGTTTAGTGCATTGGCTATATAGAAAAGTCATTGCTCTGTGTTTCATCATCACCTCATTGTGGCATATAATCTTCTCTAAATAAACTTAACATAGAAAAACTCCATCCCACTCACCTAGGAAACTATATATTCCACGTGAAATAACTCCTAAATTTGATCAGTGAGACAATGCAAAGAATCAGAGTGTCAAATCAGACTCCTATGAGCCAGGGATTTACTAGTCATTCTGATGACAAAAGAGACAAGGATCTAGATGCCCAGGGAGAAGCAGAGAGAGATATCTTGACTCCATGGGTCTTCTCTTACTGCATCAAATAGACTCTGGTACATGACACAAAAAATAAATAGTATCCGTTATGAAACATTTCCCTTTTATATTCTTATAGGCACATAACATATTTTCCAGGTCTATGCCATGTATATACATATATGTAGATTTGTATATGTATATACACACACTATAGATTTGTTCAATGTAAGGAACGCTAGGCTAGGCAATCAGGTACATCCTGTTAAAATCAGCCCATAGATAAGAACTCTTCCCCTAGCTAATACTGTTAGCTTGGTTGCCAAGAAGTCTGTTACTAATCTATTTACAAGTGTATTAGTCTGCTAGTATCACAGACTGGGTGGCTTAAAAAAGAAAACTTATTTTGTCACAGTTTTGGAGAGGGAAGTCCAAGATCAAAGTGTCAGTAGATTCGGTTTCTCCTTGGCTTGCAGGTAAGTACCTCCTCACTGTTGTCACCTGGCCCTTTTCTCTGTGCATGCCCACCCCAGTCCTCTCTTCCTCTTTTTATAAGGAAGAGAGTCCTGTTGGATTAGGGCCCTATTCTCATGACTTCCTTTAATCTTAATTATCTCTTTAAAGACCTTATCTTCAAATATAGTCATATAGTTACATGGGAATTAAAGCTTCAACATATGAATTTGGAGGGGGGAACATTATTCAGTTCGTAGCAACAAAGATACAACTTTTTTTTTTGGATACAACTTTTTTTATTTTGTGGGTGTCCCCCAGATAAAGGGAGAATGTGAATAGCAGACGTGCTTCTTATCTCTCATTCCTAAATGCTTCAAAATCCTGTAGAATAGAGGAACTTCAAAAGGACGACTAGGAAGAGATGAACATACAGATAAGCCAAATCTTCTTGAAGGCTATATAAAAACAACAAAGAACGTTTACCACCAAAGAATTCTGAGGTGATATAAAATACTGCATTTATAATACAAACCTGAACTTACATAGAGTGAAAATATAGGATTAAGTTTTTGAGAGCTACCAAAATATCTCTTCCTCTAAAAACAAATATATTCCTAACAGTAATTCCTCTGTAGTAAAGTGTTCACCATTTTAATGGTAGCTTTGAATCAAGCAAATCTTAAGAAACGTGTCATAATATAGACCATAACACAAAATGTGAATTCACACAGTAACCCATTTCACTTTTACACCACGTTAAAGTCATTAGTTTCCCAAGTCATTTCCACAATTACAACAGATATGTTTAATCAGGTGTTCAAAATCTTAGGTTATCAAGTAGTTAGCTGCCTTTTTAGAAACACAGAAAGTACAGCTACAAAAGCAATTCTCACACAGATCAATTTTACTAGGTATAGTCAAGTAGATCAGCCACAAATATAGAGTGGAGCATACAGTGAATGCCCCTGACAGAATTCTTAAGAAAACAAAGTTGCCTAACCCACATACCAATTTCTTTGTTAACAGGACTCTAACTTCATTCAGATGTGCACATAGTCCCTGTGACTTGGGAAAGGCTGACCTTATTTCCTAGATTCAGAATTGAACCATGATTATTCTAAGACAATCCTAGGAATTCTTTTCCACTGCTCATGATTTTTTCAGAAATCAAACTTAAGTCAATCTGAACATGAATTTGTCCAATTGTTGTTCAGGGATAAGTAGATAGCTTAATTTATCTCAATTATATTGAAGCAAAAGACTTATTCATAAAAGGGTAGTGCCTCTTTCCTTTTATTCACTGGATTTACATGTGAAACCCTTTAGTACTCCTAACTTACTCCTGGCAACCATTACCAGGGGAATCAGGTGCAGAATGAAGCTGATGGGTGCATTGCAGAATAGAGAACAAAAAGAATGTGGTTTCTTGCTAGTATATGGGAACCATGAATTGAGCAGAGCTGAAAACTTTTTTTTTTACCTATTTACTTTTTAATATGTAATCTCTTCATTACTGAGGTAGACTTTCTTTTACTTTCAGCTAAAAGCAAGATATATAAGGTATAATAAAGGAAGAACCAAGGATGTAGATACATGTGCCCAATAGAGAAGAGCAATACAAATTTTTGTAAGACCATAGGGGAATTTTACTAAACCCCTTAATTCTTGAGAAAATCTGGACTTATTTTATTTTTTTTTCAACAAAATCCCACAAATCTGTGCATTTTCCCATTTGTACACTTATTTTAATCTCCAAGGTTTGAAACTTCACTGTCTGCTTGCACTCTTCCTGACCCTTCTTCGATACACAACCAACCATTGGCAAGAGGTGTGCATTTTCTTACCATAATATCTTTCCCAAATACATCCTGTCTAATCGGTGCCATGATCATGTGTCAGATATTTAGTGTTCCCTGTCTCTTTTCATTCTAATTAATCCTTTAAAACATCATAGTTTATTTGGTAATAATGCTCCAGAAGTGAAATATAAAATATTGTACGTGAACAGAGAGATGATAAATGGAAAATAATAGAAAATCCAGAAACAGATCAATACTAAATCTTAAATCATTGACGGAAAATGTTGCCATTTTGCAGGAAAACAATATGAGTGATTGCATACTTTTTACTACTTATAATAAGATTATTTTACAACAGATTAAAACATTGACTTTAGAAAAATTAAACCATAGAGGCTCTAGAAGAAAACATGGGGAATTTCCTTTATGACTTTGAAGTAGTAGTTAAGGTCGATCTAATTATGACCAGAAGTCCAGAAGCCATATGATTAAAGATGGATACATGTGAATATATTAAAAATAAACTTATTTATAAAAACAGTACTGAAAAAAATGAACCCATAAGCAATCAATTGTGAAACAATATTTACTCCTTATATAGTATATAATTTATCTAATATATGAAGGATTTCTGGAACCTTGAGCAAAAGATTCCCAGCCCAAGAGACAAATAGGCAAGCACGTAAGCAATTTATTGATAAGTAAATTCTTTTTTTAATTTAAACACATTTTTTATTGTTTGTTTATTTTGAGAGAGAGAAAGAGAATGCATGTGTGAGTGGGGAGAGGCAAAGAGAGAGGGAGAGAGAGAATTCCCAAGCTCACGGCATGACCCTGACACCAGGCTCCATCTCACAAATTGTGAGATCATAACCTGTGCCTAATTCAAGAGTCAGACACTTAACTGACTGAGCCATCCAGGCACCCCATAAGTAAATTCTTTTAAACATTTGAAAGAATATTCAAGTTCACTCAAAGTAAGAAAACTGTCATTAAAACTGTAATTTAATTTGGTGGGGCACATGGGTGGCTCACTCAGTCAAGTGTCAGACTTTGGCTCAGGTCATGATCTCAGGGTTTGTGGGTTCGAGCCGGCATTAGGCTCTGTGCTGAGGGTGCGGAGCCTGCTTAGGATTCTCTCCCTCGTTCCCTCTTTCTCTGGCCCTCCCCCACTTGGATGCTCTCTCTCTCTCTCTCTCTCTCTCTCTCAAAATAAATAAATAGACTTAAAAAAAAAAACTCTGTAGTTTGGTAATATGCTCTTACCTATCAGAATGATACATCATTTGATAACCCAAGCTTCTGCAAACATACAGAGAAACGGGTGTTCCTATTCATGTGAACTCAGGGTTGGAGTATAAGTTGGTATGTGTCTATCTATGGCAATTTGATGATATCTACCAAAATAAAAAATTCATATATAGAGTTCCAATTAATTAGACTTAGGTAAGTTACTCTAAATAGGTACTTACATGTGAAAAGACCTATATATAAATATATTCATGGCAGAAAAATACATATTAGCAAAATTCTGGAAATAAGATCATTGATAGAATGTTACTAAACTTATGATATGTCCCTTTGATGAAATATTCTGTAACTGTACAAAGTAATGATAATCTCTACATGTATTTGTATGAAAAACTCTTCAGGAAATATTGTTAATGAAAAAGACAAGGTGCAGTAAGGACACATAGTATGCCAAAATAAGGAGAATTAATAGTTTATATGTTCATAGAACTCTTAAGACACCGAGAACAATATTCACTTATGGTGAGAGGTGACAACTTAGCAGATGAGAGACTAGGATAGAATGGAGAATTTTTTCTTATTTTGAATCATGTAAATACATCAACTATTTAAAATATAAAATAATGTTCAAGGGACGCCTGGTTGGCTCAGTTCTTTATTCTTCATCCAGTTATTTAAAGCCCTTCACAATTGTTCTAGTAGTGTTTCTTCTTTCTTGCCTATGCTAACCCAACTACTCATCAGACTCTTCAATTCCTTAAATTTACCTAGCATTTTTCTACCTATTTAACATTGTGCAAATAGCCCTTTCAATGTTCTGGCCATCTATCTATTATCACCTATAGAAATCCTACATGTCTTTTGTGGCGTATCTTAAAAGACAGCTCTTTCAAAAACCCTTCTCTAATCACCCAAGTAGAAATGATTTTTCCCTCTTCAAACTCCCTAGTGTACTTGTACTCTTTTCCACACATAAGATATATTCTTATACAAAAGGTCTGTCTTCTTATTAGTTTTGAAGGTTCTTAAAGGCGAGGGCGCTTTTTTATCTATCTTTATTTTTCAAAGTATTATGTGAAAGGTACTGTGCTAGACATCACATTTTCTCAAAAATTTTAGCTTAATGAATAATAAATAATTCAAAATGGAATAAAAGGTTGTTCTGTCTTCATACATTAAGGAATAGGATCAACAGTATCTACACCAACAAACTAATTAATAGCTGAAATAGATGATGAAAGAAAATGACTTTCAATGGAAATGTTAATGGACTCTGGAGTCAAGTCTCTTAAGAAAAAAAAAGAAAAATGGGAAGAATTAAGGACTAGGTTTGTCATCAGTCTTTTTTTTAAATTTTTTTGAACATTTATTTATTTTTGAGACAGAGAGAGACAGAGCATGAACGGGGGAGGGGCAGAGAGAGAGGGAGACACAGAATCGGAAGCAGGCTCCAGGCTCTGAGCCATCAGCCCAGAGCCCGACGTGGGGCTCGAACTCACAGACCCGTGAGATCGTGACCTGAGCCGAAGTCGGACACTTAACCGACTGAGCCAATCAGGCGCCCCCGTCATCAGTCTTAAAATTGTCAAAATCCAGGACCTCACTAAAGACCCACGTAAGCCCTTGCTTTTCTGTGAGCTAGAGCTCATGTTAAATGATGGCTTTGCAAGACATGCCTCCTAGAATTTGATATTTTCTCCTTGAGAATATGCCAATAATTTCCACAAAGAGTGGTCCTAATTATGGTCATTTAGTTGCAAATCTATGTTTAATCCATTGACAAATAATTGATACCTAGCGTACTTTAAAATAAAACAAACTCTACAATATATTCTAGAATTTCTTGATTCTGATAACAGTATTGTAATGATACAAGAAAATGTAATTCCTTAAGGGAATATCCTGGCTTTTAGGATGTACACAATGAAGTGTTTACAGGTGGTGGGGCATGACATAACATGACATAACAAATGGTTCAGACAGGAAAGCATGAGCGAAAGCTGACAATACATCCAAATATAATTAAAAGTGAAGGTACAGGAGTTCTTTCTACTTTTCTTACAAGTTTTTGTAAGTTTAAAATTATATCAAAGTACGAATTACACAAAAATATGTACATGTACATGTATAACATAGCACATTGAATCTACAATTCAATGTTAAAACTTGAATGTTAAAATTCGGAGTGATTGCTGTCTTTGATGGCAAAGGTGCAGTTGCAAGTAAATAGTGACAAGAAGGGAGAATGATGGGAGTCTTCATGGGAAATGTCAATGTTCTTTTTCTTAATCAGCATGCTGATTACCAAAAAGTACTGTTCACTTGATGAAACTTCATCAAATTGTGCATTTATGATCAGTGTGTTTGTATTGTCATGTTTTCTGTATGTATGTTATCCTTTAATAAAGTTCAAGGAAAATACTATGAAAAGAGGGGGGGAAAGATTTCTAGTTGATTTTTTAAAAATGTTTTTTAACGTTTATTTTTGAGAAAGACAGAGACAGAGAGAGAGTGGGAGCTGGGGAGGAGCAGAGAGAGGGAGAAACAGAATCCAAAGCAGGCTGCAGGCTCTGAGCTGTCAACGCAGAGACTGACTCAGGGCTGGACTCATGAAGTGCGAGATCATGACCTGAGCCGAAGTCAGATGCTTAACCGACTGAGCCGCCTAGGTACCCCTCTATCCAATTAAAATAACTATCATAGAAGTTTTTAAATATCTTCTTGCAGTAATAAGAGAAAGGAAAGAGAAAATCTCAAATAAGATATAAAGAAGAATAACTAGATATAAATGCCACTTTTTCTTTTTTTTTTTTTAATTTTTTTTCCAACGTTTTTATTTATTTTTGGGACAGAGAGAGACAGAGCATGAACGGGGGAGGGGCAGAGAGAGAGGGAGACACAGAATCAGAAACAGGCTCCAGGCTCCGAGCCATCAGCCCAGAGCCTGACGCGGGGCTCGAACTCACGGACCGCGAGATCGTGACCTGGCTGAAGTCGGACGCTTAACTGACTGCGCCACCCAGGCGCCCCTTAATTATTTTTTTAATGTTTTATTTATTTTTGAGACAGGGAGAGACAGAGCATGAACAGGGGAGGGTCAGAGAGAGGGAGACACAGAATCTGAAACAGGCTCTAGGCTCTGAGCTGTCAGCACAGAGCCTGACGCGGGGCTCGAACTCACCAGCCGCGAGATCATGACCTGAGACGAAGTCGGCCGCCCAACCGACTGAGCCACCCAGGTGCCCCTAAATGCCACTTAAGAGGTTTTAGTCAATACCAGAATTGGTGGCCTCCTACCTAATTAAAATTCACAATAAATCATCCATATATTTATTCTGCTGATTCTAAAAAGTTCCAAGTCATCAAAGTGTATATGAAAGTTATAGTATCGGGACATGATATTCTTTAGTTGTTCCTACTACTTTAATTAGGGCCTTATCTATATTTATAAAGTGAAAGTTTCCACAAATAAAGTGGGCTTAATAACATTTGAATTATTTCATGTGTAACTACATGCCTTTACTGGACATTATTTTGTTTTCTTTTGTTTTAACGCAGCTTTTAAATTTTGACTTTCGGTCCAAACTATAACAAAAGGTTTGACTTTCCTTTGTTCTTTTGTTTTTCTGTTCTTCGGTCCTCTCATTTACCCAATATATACTTAAATATCTTAAGAAGTTTTAATGTAACTTTTACATGACAGTATATTTTCACGTATAAACCTTTAGTAAGTAGAAAATACTAAAACAAAACAAAACACACATCTGTTACTCTGGACTCAAACTATAAGGTCTAGAGGAAGCATTTAGAGGTTGTGGTATACATGCATTTATTTTGCTGAAGAACCCAGACCAAATGATTAACTTTCTTTGGAATTGGTATGAAACGTAAGGTATCTTTTCACTCAGAAAAGAAGTCAGAATGTGCCACAATGAATTCATTTTAGACATTTGCTGGCAGCTGGATTTTTTCACCTGCTAAGGCCTTGTAATCTTTTTCCTAAAGAGGGACCCCACATGTTATAAGCTTCAGTTCCTACGAAGCTTGGATGTCTCCTTTTAAAAATGATCTAGATAAATTGTAATTGGGAAACCAGACGTCGGGCAGCCTAAAATGAAATGAATTTATGGAAAAGGTTTCCCAGAGCCTCACATTAAACTTCCTCTGGTAGAAATGAAGATTGAAACCCAAAAAATGTTTTGTAACCTAAACCACAGTAAATGTGTGTTATGTCTGAACCTGCTTAAGAGAACGAGGATGAGCTCAAGAGGGCAAGAACCATGCTGGTTATGATTCTACTGTGTACCTGGTGCTTAGCACAGACTTGCCACATAGGAGCTGCACAGTAAATATGCATGAAACTGATGAATCAGCATTTCTTTGCCCTGCCATTACCCTGTTCATGGAAAATCTATAAAATGCCTCTGACTTTAGGAAATCCTCATATCTTCCTAGGACCACAGTGGCGGGAGGCCCTGTGATTCTCCGTAAGTGATAATCAACCCAAGGGGACAGGGGAGCAAAGCTGGAGGACTCTCTAATACTCTTCTCAGATGATTTTTATTCATAGTCAGTTGATCATTAAAGCACCGCAGGGCTTGATTTCTTCTGAGGCTTTTTAATTTTTTTCTACAACAAACGAGGAATTACTCACTATCGATCGGGCTCATGTCAAAAAGCAAACAGGAAACTAAATGAACAGTTGCATTTCAATTGTGGCCACTATATAACTGAGAGTTTATTGTAATTCTCAAAGGTTTGGTCCCAAATGCTCATACAGGCTCACCCTTTGCTGACCTCTTACCATCCTTCTGTCAGCATTTTGGATGTTACTGATTCTGTGAGTAATATCTACCATGAAGGTCAGGCAGGTCAGTAAGTTCACTGCACCCTCTCACTCACGAATTCCCCTTCTTTTGTGGCTTTTCACCATGAGTTCACATGTCACGGCTTCTACATCCCAAACTGCAGTAAGCAAATTCCAATCCCAAGAAAAACAGAAAAAAAGCAAACCCTCCTGGACTCTGCTAGCTTGTTTACACTCGAGGTCTAGAGCAAGCCTAAGATCAACAGGGTATCAGTAAAAGCAAGTCCCCTCGCAGTGACATAGACACTGTTTCAGATTCTGAGTTAAAACGCAATCTTTCCTTTGTCGCTAGTACTGCATTGTTTTCAGAGGATTGACATGCTTGTAGGTGTCAGATGCGTCACCAGCTTGAGCAATGCCCATCGTGGGCTTTCTCCTATTGCTCATTCCATGTATGGCTTTGATGACTTTTGGGTGCACAGAAAGCTGATAAGAACTCAGGCCCGCAGGATTTGTCCCACTCATGATCTGAGTGAATGCTTCAGACCCGTGCTGCTAATACAAACAGAATGCAGTGCGAACAGAGACCTGTACCGTGTTCTCTGTAGATGCACAGCAGTTTACTTCCGATGATGAAGCAAATGAAAATCGTCTTGTTGCGGGTCTTCCAGAATGAGATGACCTGAAAATCAATTGCAGGATAGGTTTTACTTCTTTCTCTATGCTTTAATCTAGGGATGATGACAGAGATAATGGTATTTCATTACACAGAGTAAGAAATGACCAACAAACTAAGATATACAGGATGAATGAATAAGGTTTTTGTGGTAGCCTTGCTGTTTGCTTTAGCTTTTAAAATGTTTTGCTATATTTTTTCTTAGGCAGCTGCAGTTACTACAGCTGTGGTCTGCACAAAGTAAAACCTTAATCACATAGGCACACTGAAACATTAACGAAGGTAAAACTGATAGACGTCTTAAGATGTATTTCTCTGATATCATTAATATGATTCAGAATTTTTAAGTGAATGTGGTTTTATTCTTTCAACACATTGGAATTGGAGTCATGTCAAGATGTTCCCACTGTCAAAGACACGAGGAGGTTAAAATGGCTCTGTATAGGCCAGTAACCTCAGGAGAAAAAGAAGTATTAGAAAATAAGTGACAAATATTTTTTTTTGCCATATTTTGTATGATAAGCTTATAATGTACTGGTTTCAATGCAGAAAGCACAGAGAAAAAAATAAATATGTGCTCACCACATTGTAGACAAAGCACTAAGCACGTATGTTGAAAGAAATTCAATATCCCTTTCTCTCCTGTATATCCTCTACCAAACAGAAGATTTCACATAAATCAGAGACTTTAGATGTCTATGTGACTTGAGTACAATTTTATTTTTTCTTTGTTTTTCCTTGCTTACTCTTTTCCTTTTATTCTTGGCTGAGATTTAGAGAATGCAAGATAAAACTGGAAAATCAGCCCATTTTTCTAGGTAATTTAGAACAAATTATCCAAAACATAAAGAAGATAATGATAGCATTGCATGAATTTGAAAACCAAAGTTTTCTAGACCAGATCTTTTATTTTACCTGGATAATGGTTATTTCTGCTTGAGAACAATTAATAACTTTGAATAAATGAAAAGTACTTTTAGTGTAGTACAACAACAAATAGCCTTCATGAATTATCTTATTTAATCCAAATATATAATTGTTATAATTTGCACCAAATCTCAGTTAGAATGTAATTATTTTCTCTACAAAGAAATCAGAAGAGAATTTTGTTCAATTAAGAAACTGAACACATAAATTATTATTTTAAGGCCATACAACATTTTTGTTTTTGCAGAAGACATTTATATATAAGAATGTCAGTGGCCAAACACTGTGTAGCAGAAAAACAATATTAAAATTTAAAAACAGAACAAACATGCTAGAAAAGTGGATACAAAAAGAAGCAAGCACTCCTCTTGTGTTTATAATTATGGTGCTTTACAATATTTATAAAATACTTTCATAAACATTCTTTGCTTTTTATTCTCACAGAAATTCTGTAAGCCATTTGTGTCCCCGTTTTACCTCTTTGAAGCTGAGACTCAGAAGAAATGCCCCCCCACCACTGCTGCCCAGAATTATGTCATAATTATGGGCCAGAAACAGTGTCTGCATATTTTCATATCACATTTTGTTTGGTTCAAGTGTTTTCTTGCTTGTGGGGCTACTTTTTTCATCTCACTGTTCATACCTTTTATATTTGTATTATTAGAGCTAAGTAATTTACACACTCCATTTTGAGGGATCAGAAATCATGATGTGGAAACTACAAATTGCTGATGCTTTATCACTGGCTGTATGATATTTCAGGAAAAGGCGCTAAGGAGGATATTTATCATAGATTCATCCTCCAGGAGACAAATGTAAATCTTGGATTAATCAATAATTGATTAGAATCTTGAAAGTTTAAAATTACTTACAGAAATTAGCATAAGTGGGAGTAACTTGAAAAGAAAATAGACATGAGAGATTTGGATACTGCGAAAAGTTTAAAGAAGACTGAGCTAAGCTTTCTCTGATAAGGTGGAGAGTGTATCCTGAAATGTGCTCCCTTGCATGAATACAACCCCGGGAATGTAATAGAAATAAGAGAAAGGCTGATGAACCTAATAACACTGAAGATGTGAGAAGCCCTCAGAGTTAGGAACTGGTTGTGAGTAGAGAAAGAAAGCAGTGAGCAGAAGAGTAAGCTCTAATGATACCAACAAAGGTTGAGACAAAGGTTTTTAGTGGTACCAATTCCTTTTCCTTGCCTTATTTTTGTTTTTTCTTTAGAGTACCCATAAGTACAGTCTTCTTCTAAGTGGTGAGAATACAGTAGAGAACAAACAAAAGCAAACTCCGGCGCAAATGAGCTTCCGTTCAAAGGAATGGAGTCAAGTTCAAAGAGACCATTGCCAACTCTTTCAAAGCCTCTTTGGAGACTGCCAGGCAGGGTGTTACAAATAGGTGAAACTCAACCCAGTTTGAAAATGAGGGAATAATGACAGGTGAAGATAAACTGTCTGAACCCTGAACATTCTTTTCTAAGCCTTCAACCACACACACTGAGAGTGAGGCTGGTGATTACAACAGAGGGAGACAATTCTGGGAAAAAAGCAGTGCCTAGGATGCAAACAAATATCAAATTTCAGAATGGAATTGTTATGGGGAAAGAAAGCAAAGTAGAATCCAGCTAGTTGCCTAAAGTGTCTCTCATTCTAAACTCACTATGAAGGAGCCAAGCTTGGTCCTGCTTTGGTCCCTCTGCCATGTTGCCATTGCTATCTCAGCCTGATAAAGCTCACAAAAAAGAGAGACCTCAGAAGATTTCAAAGACATTAAAAGAAAGTATATAACAAAGACAGCCAGATAAATGTAGCCAAGATGACAGCAAATGAAATATGTATATCAAATATTCTCAAAGATATAAAGGAGGATACAGGCATACTTGGACATATTGTGGGTTCAGTTCCAGACCACTGCGGTGAAGTGAATATTGCAATAGAAGAAGTCAAATGAGTTTTCTTTTTATTCCCAGTGCATATAAAACTTATGTTTACATTGTACTGGAGTCTATTAAGTGTGCAACAGCATTGTGTCTAAAACACAATGTACATGCCTTAATTAAACAATACTTTAGTGTGGATGGCTCAGTTAAGCATCTGACTCTTGATTTCGACAAATCCAATAATAACAAAGTTTGAAATAGTGCAAGAATTATCAAAATGTGATGCAAAGACACTAAGTGAGCAAATGCTGTTAGGAAAATGGTGCCAATAGACTTGAGCACTGCAGGGTTGCCACAAACCTTCAATTTGTATGTAGTCCTCACAAAGTACAGTAAAGTGAAGTGCAATAATACGAGGTATGCCTGTATTTGAAATCTGAAAAAAGAAATAAACAGTCATAAGATGCATATCAAATATGTAAACCCTATCTGTTAAAATGAAGGATGAAATGTATGGTGGAAATAGCAGAAGAGATCAATTTGAGGGGCACATTATAAGACAAAAGGTGAAATTCAGATAGTAGCTAATATGAAAGAAAATGTCAGGAAACTGGAATGCATGTATACTGCTGATGGGAGCAGACTGGCACAGCTATCCTGGAAAGCAATCTGGAAGTACTTAGTGAAATAAAACCTAAAACTATGAAATAGCAATCCTACTGACCTACTTGCCAACGAAACCCCCACCTAAATCTTTAAAATGACATGGTGGTGTGCATTAAAGATTTATGTGTTGTGAAGGGTGCAAGGGACCAGAGAATTCAACACTATGAGAACTATATATATATATGGAATACTGTGTAGCCTAAAAAACTGGAGGTTTTACACAAAAACAAGGATAGATCTCAATAATATAGTATTGAATGAAAAAAAGTAAAAAAAAAAATCCTCCAAACTTTGCAAAATACGTACATACATCTTGAAGGGCCTGAGTGTAACTGGAGAGGGAGGGAGAGGTGGAGGGAGACCAGAGAATAGAGATGAGATATTAGGCCAAGAAGACCAATGAGAAGAAATGAATACAGAAATATACATGTTACACACCAGAATAAGACTGTACTTTAAGAAATGTATGACTAACTCAACTCTTGAATGAATAATTGAATGAATGAATTAATGAAGATCACTAAAACTTCATTTGTTACTTCCATGATATATTTCAGGCTTTGCCCAACCACCTTAATCTCCCAATTAATCCATTTCCTTTATATTTCCTTTACGGCACATGGACTCATTTCTGTGTCAAGTCCATTATAACCATTGGTGGAGAGTTCCCTCATATACCCATAGTTCTCCCCACTTCACATTTTCCAATATTTGGTTCTCATCCATTATTGAATTTTCAAGAGCCCCATTATCTAAACTAAACTTTCTACCAGAACTTTAAATCCAATCTCCTTCTTTCATATCTAGAATCACATCTTTGTTTAGAAACTTTAAGCTGTTAAAAATCATTGAAGAAGGTAGGAAAAAGTGAGTGAAGTGTTATGTTTTGGCCCTAAGTAGTGTGACTTATTTTAAAGTAGCACACAGGGTGTCATACAAGTAAACCTCACCACCAAGTAAAATTATATACAGGAAAATCCTCATATTGAAGTTGGAGAATTTTCCAATTCCTTACTGGCATGTGCATAAAGCAATGCTGTTCACTGATGTGTTTCAGTAACTAACCTATTATTTTCATTAACATGTATGTATATTACCATGCAAACTTTTTATTTTCTACTTCTTTTAAGTTTCTGTATTTTTATCTTATGTCAGTTTAATTTTGATATTTTACTCAACTGTCTAATACTCCTGTCATTCATCATATTTATTCTCCTACCCTTGCACTTGACTATAGTATCCTCAAAAAGAGTGAGTTATCAGAAAAGCAAGAGGTAAAGTTTATTCTAAGAAAGTACATATATACTATATACTATATATTATATATAAGAAGTTGTATATATATAAATTGTTGTATATATATAAATTATATATAAATATATATTTATTATCTATATTATATTACATATATCTAATTAATTAATATATAATTGATATAATATAATTTAATATATAATTAATATAATATAATATAATATTAATATATAAATATAAAATATATTATATATAATTATTTATTATATATAATTATATATAAATACATATTTATATATATACATTACATATATTAAGCTGTGTGTGTGTGCATATATATATAGAGAGAGAGACAGAGAGACAGAGAGTGAAAGAGAGAGAGAGAAACCATGAACAATGAACTTACGGGAAATTATAACTATATTTAGTATACAAGGTACATACATATGTTAATACTTTAAATATTTCTATAATAGTACTTTTGTGTGTGTGTGTATGTATATATACATACATATATATATATATACATATATATATATATATGTAAAATTTATAAATTCAAATTGCAAAGTCACAGTAAAGTTGAACACATAGTCATTTATAAAATTATACAGGATATTGTTAAAAATAGGCCATTTAGAGTAGTCTATTTTAATCCCCCAAAATCAAGGAAACAAAATATATAAAGTACCAGCCTTACAGGCTATCTTCTTTAATGTTTTTTTTTTTAAATAATATGTGTAACTTAACATCATTGGGTAATGAAGCCCATGGTAGAGAATATTTAAGAATAAGTAATAACCTTGGGGCACCTGGGTGGCTCAATTGGTTAAGCATCCCACTTTGGCCCAGGTCATGATCTCATAGTTTGTGGGTCAAGCCCTGCGATGGGCCCTGTGCTGACAGCTCAGACCCTGGAGTCTGCTTCAGATTCTGTCTCTCCCTCTCTCTCGCTGCCCCTCCTCCACTTGTGCTCTCTCTCTCTCTCTCCCAAAAATAAACATTCAATGAATAAATAAATAAATAAATACATAAATAAAAATTTTAAAAGGCATTCAATCTCTGAATGTGTTTGTTTGCTTTAAAAAAATCTGTAATAACCTGCAGTGACATTATGATTATTGTTATTTTTATTTCAGCATACCCATTGTATGCTGAAATAAAAATAACAATAATCATTAACAATTATTTAAATAGTTAAATATAGTGTATTCAGTAGACAATAGTTGTGAAGGTGTAAAGCACCTTTTTAAAGTGTTTTAGGAAAAGCAGTCAAAAATCACTATAAGATCAGTAAGAGAATTCTTATACCTCCATTGAAGAATTGGCATCATCAGTATCAGAAATATATGATTTAGCCTATATTATTTGGACAAGAAAAGTTTTACTTGCAGGCTTCTGATCATTGTGGTATTTCTACCCCAGTAACATATTTAGAATCCTTTCACATAAGGGGGACCTGGGTGGCTAAGTCATTTAAGCATCTGACTCTTGATTTTGGCTCAGGTCATGATCTGACAGTTTGTGAGTTCAACACCCGTGTAGGGCTATGCACTGGCAGCATAGGGAGCCATACAGTGATGTACTTTTTGTGTATGAACATGACCAAACACTGCAAATTAGTTAACAATTTGTTTTCTATAGTGAGGGGTCAACACCACAAGATTTATGTTAGCTTCTATATCTTTGAACTGTAAATTTGAGTGATTTTCTAGGAACATTTCAAAGTCTGACCATTTTGGAATTTAGTTGGGAATAAAACATTGCAAATTGGGCACAAAGTCTCTTTTTTTAATTTTTTTATTTTATTTATTTATTTATTTATTTTGATTTTTTATTTTTTTTTAATATGAAATTTATTGTCAAATTGGTTTCCATACAACACCCAGTGCTCATCCCAAAAGGTGCCCTCCTCAATACCCATCACCCACCCTCCCCTCCCTCCCACCCCCCATCAACTCTCAGTTTGTTCTCAGTTTTTAAGAGTCTCTTATGCTTTGGATAAAGAAATTGTGGTTTATATACACAATGGAATACTACATGGCAATGAGAAAGAATGAAATATGGCCCTTTGTAGCAACATGGATGGAACTGGAGAGTGTTATGTTAAGTGAAATAAGTCATACAGAGAAAGACAGATACCATATGTTTTCATTCTTATGTGGATCCTGAGAAACTTAACAGAAGTCTATGGAGGAGGGGAAGAAAAAACAGAGGTTAGAGAGACAAAGCACAAAGTCTCTTTAGAAGGGACATACAAATCATGAAAATATTTTATTAAAAAGAAGGATTCCATTGGAACTGAAATATAGATGAAAAGATTCAAAGCAAATTCTGCAGCTGTACTGAACAATTCTACAGATATAATAAAAGCAATTTTCTAAATTTTTCCACATTCTTGGAGGAGCAGATAGTGCGGTAACATTATCTAATAAGTGTTAGCTAATGAGCAGTTGCTAAAATAAATATTCTTTATTACAAGTGAATACATTTCTTACCTTTTCATTAAAGAGAATAACCATCTCCTTGTGAGAAGAACAACAGAAATGGATCCATTTTTACTTGAAACTTTTATGTAGATAAAGATTCTAAAAAATAATTTTGTACCTATAATGGATCTAGTATTTTTACTTAGGTTCATAAAGACATTTACTCAGAAGAAAGAACAATCAGTATTAGAGTGGCAGAGTTGCAGTTAAAGTATATCTAGCTAAAACTCTCTCTGTGAGAGCTTTAAAAGTTTGATATTCTTCTTTCTACTTTTCCCATATTTTGTTTCTTTTCATCTCTACTTTTTTCCTGTAGCTGATGATAATCAATGATAGTCTTAATGTTTGAATGGGTTAGGATGAAAGAACATTCATTTATATTCCAGAAATAGGGTAATTTCCTAGATTGAGAACTCTCGGGTTACTTGGCGTCATGAATGTAAAACTTTTCAGAGATGACTGTGTTTCTAAAATATCTAACATAAACTATATTAGTTCCCATGATCTTTCAGCATTGTACTTATTCAGTTACAAAGCTGAATTCTTTCATGGATACCTCACTTATTTTATAAGCACAATATCTTATTTTTTGTATCATTCTATCTTCCATATGTAACTATTTGTTTACTGATCATATTTCTATTAAACTTTTTGTTAACTGTCAATACTGAAATATAGATTTACAGAAAGTTGCACTATTGTACAGAGGCCCCTCATACCCTTCATCCAGTTTCCCCAATAGTTACAGTTTTAGTAATTAAAGTATAAGGTAAAAAACAGGAAATCGACATTAATAAAATGTGTGCATATAGCTCTATGTCATTTTATCACATGTGTAGATTCCTATAGCAATGGCTGCTATCAAAATACTGAATACTAGTGAAGTATTTCAAAGTCTCTTTATGCACCCCTGTTTATAATTTTTAAAAATATTTCCTTTAGATAGAGAACCACATCAGACAATATTACTTTTTTTTTTGCTTCAATTCAAACAAAAAACTTAGAAAATGTATAAAAAGAGGAAAAATCTATTGTATTTACTCATATTTTTGCTCTTCTGGTGCATTCTTTCTTCCTGAGGATTTAAGATACCTTCTTTTATCATTGTACTTCTGTTTCAAGAACTTCCTTTAGCCATTCTTTTGGTGACAGGTCTGCTGATGGCAAATTCTGTTTTCCCTCTTCTGAGAAAGTCTTTCATTTTCCTTATTCCCAAAGGACAGTTTTGCTCAATACAGAATTTGGGGTTGACTGTTTCTGCCTTTCAGCACTTGAAAAATTGGTCACTTACTTCTGGCCTTCATGGTTTCTGATGAGAAATCCACTGTCATTCAAATAGATTTTCCCCTGTAGAGGAAGTGTTGTTTTACTTTCACTGCTTTCAAGAATTTTTTTTTCTGCTATATTTTCTACACTTGTATGTTTGTATTCTGTTTTGGTGGATGTCTTTTGTTGTGTCCTTTTGGAGTTTGCTCAGTTCTTGAATGCATAGGCTGATGTCTTTAGCCAAACTTGAAAATTTTCCAGTTATTTGTTTGAATACGTTTCCAGCCTCAACCTCTTTCTCCTTTCTTTCTCAGACTCTGAGGACACAAATAATAGACTTTTTTGTTATAGTCCCACAGGTCCTTGGAGTTCTGTTTTTGTTATTGCTTCTTGGTAGTCTGTCTCTCTTCTGTTCTTCAGATTAGGTAATGTATCTTGTTCCATTTTCAAGTTCACTTATTCTTTTCTCTTCTATCTTCATTCTGTTGTTGAGCCTACCAAGATTTTTAAAGTTTTAGTTATTGTCATTTTCAATTCCAACATTTCTTTTTCCTTTGTATCTTCTGTAACTTTGTAAAGCTTTCCATTTGTTTCAAGCATGTTCATAATTGCTCATTAAAACATTTTATGCTGGTGGCTTTATGTGTCACCTGCATGCTCCATGTTGCCATTTGTTATCTTCTCACTGAAGATGTGAATTTTCTACTTCGTGATATGCCAGATAATTTTCAACGCAGCCAGGACATTTTGAATATTATGAGACTGTGTCTTATTTATAATTTAGTTAGTAAATCTCTTCTGACATGACACAGGGTGAAAGTGGGGGCTGCCTTGTTGTTGCTAGATAGTGTTGAAATTCCTGGGTCCCCTCCTTTGGAGAGTGGGCTTCTGAATTTTGCTCCTATATGGCCTTCACTGAAGGGAGGGCAAGTATCAGGAAGCTTTGGACCTTGTTCCCACTGGATGGTGGTGAAAGTTCAGTTTCTCACTTGGTCTCCTATGGCATTACCCTGGTGAGAAAGGAGAGGGCACGTCATTACCATTCAGTAGGAAGGAAAGTCTGTATTCCCACTAGGCCTTCTCTGATACCACCGAGGCAGAGGTATACTAGTTGTGTGTATGTGTGTGTTGGGGGAGGGGGAGTTTGTTTTTTAAGTGTGCGTTACCAGATAGAATAGCATTGCATAATTATATGCTAAACTAAAAAGACCCCACTGAAGTTATGTAATTAAAGTTATGGTGGATATTTATATGTCATTTTTACAGATGCATTGTGTGTGGTTAAAAAAAAGAAATTAAAAGTTTAGTTTTAGCCATCATTCTAGAAGAATTTAAAATGCATAAAATGGTATCATCAAAAACTAGGAAGTTCTATTTAAGATCTCAAGTATTTTTCATTGTATAACATGATTTTTAGTTATCTGTTGCTTTTCAGTAAATAGTCTTTTTCCAAGTGTGAATATATATTGCAGTTACCATTTTCATTAATTCCAGTAGTATTGGTACTTTTGATATTGCATTTACATTATGAGAACATAAATGTCAAACAATCATTTATTTTTCATTTCTTCAAAATCTGTCAAAACAGTGTATTGTGTAAAGGAAAGTTATTCTACTGCTTTAAAGCAGCATATAAAATGCAATGTCCAAATTGGACAAAATACATACAAAAACAGGAGAAAATCTTTCCCGGCAAGTCTACTGATAAAGAGGAGATACAATCTCTCCTCTTGATTGAGTGGATTCACTAAGGGTCAGTGCATGTAGTAGTCAATGGAATAAAAACCAATAAAAATACGATAAATGAATAGAATGAAAAGTATCCAAGGGTCAAGTGGCAAATCTTTTCTTCTTATTCTGGTGGGTATGTATTTTTTAACACATAGGAAGACATTCTGCTAAAGACTCACACATATATCAGACATGAGAGCTTTCATTTGAAATTTTCATTTTATTTGTACTTTTAGTTTTTCCATTCCTGTCCAGCTTTTTTCCTGTTGGTCGCCTAACCATTTTTTGCTATGTGCTGAATTCTGCCTTCACCAGTGTTTAGCATGTATACATATATACACTTAAAAATATATTAATGTGATTACTTGTCCTCCTTGAAAACCATATAACATATAAAAGGTAAATTAAGTATTTTGCATCACGTTTATTCGTAGCTTTGTCCACAGCTTATTTTAACCTTTAAGTTTATTACAGAAAACTAGTATCAAATAGTGCCATGCATTTAACTATTTATGGTGGCATGAGCACAAGAGAGCCAGTGAAATTTTGTGAAGCCTATACTCCATCCCTCTAAGGTATCTATGCGGATCATTACATATTCCTCACGAGAGGCCAGTTGCTTAGTGACCAGAGAAGCAGAGAACTACTAATTGAAAGTATTCAGTATTGCTGGTGATGCTTGATGCAGGACACTGAACTTAGAAATAGCAGAGACTTTGTTAGATAAAAATGTAGCAGGGGATGAAAGAAGACCAGTTGCAATATTTATTCTCTGTTTAGAAGTAGATCATTTGCTTATATATATAATTAATTTTGTCTGAAAAATGTTTTTTTCTGTTTCCTTCTCATGAAAAGTATCATTAAAATAGATTTTTATCCTTGTGTCATCTACACAATAAGAGTAAAAGTCAGAGTTGTAGCATTTACTAAAAAAAAAAAACACAAAAACAAAAAACCAGAAGACAAAAGAGAAATAGAAAAAGGAGAAGAAGCAGAAATAGCACTGAGTTAGACTCAGCTTCCTCGAGATAAGTAATAATATCTGTATGGACTTTTCTGTTTGTATATTGTATTTTATAATGGAAACAGAGGAGTAAGAAAAGGAAGAAGAACAATGAACAAAGAAGAAGAAAAGAAATAATGCCAAATATGTAGGGGAAAGAAATTTGGAAAGGAAAAAAATGAATGCAAAAGTAGCAACACTATATATGCATTTTTTCAAACATTACATAATCACAGGAAATAGATGAGTAGTCATTGTGTGTCCACTTTCATTTAATAGAAAAGTCTAGGACAGAGGACCAAGACTAAGTGACCAAGTTAGCTCAGTTCTCTTGCTAGCTTATTTGCTACAAGATTTCTAATGTAATTCTGTATTTATGGACTCTATCTCAGTGTCCACAGTCATACATGGATAAGCGTGTGTGTGTGTGTGTGAGTGTGATTTGAGTAATTGTTTTTCATAAGAATTCGCTTGTTGCAATAGTCAGTTGTCAACTGCATCTTTAAACGGATTATATTTAATACGGTTGAAAACAGGATACACATGAATTCTATATCTGATCACCTGCTGGTTAACTATACATCACACGTGGCTTGCAAATATTAAAAAAGAAAAAACAAACCCAGCACGTAGCTAAATGTTTAAAACCACAACTGATCAGAATGTAATTTATAATATCCAGATGCCATTTCAACATCTGCAGGGTTATTATGAATAGAAGTTGTCTCCAGTGATTGAAGATAAAGGTGGTAACATAAAAGATGGTCTTAGTCTATGCTGTACCTATGATACAACCTTTTAAAATAAATCCTGGAGATTAGTCATTTGTTCATTTCACATAAAAGGTGAGTATAGAACATACTAAAAATCTAGTTCAGCTTTTTGTATTCTGACTATGCTTATGCATAATTTAAATATAACTCATGATTTGGGTGTTCATGAACAGTAGTTTCTTTTTACATACAGATGGCTTGAAGTTTTTTCTCAAAATTTCAAAGTTAATGAAAGACAGGAAAGTTGATCGAAATCCTGAATAGTTGAACAGAAGTTCAATATACCTTTGCTATAGCAGAGCAACTGACATTTTATTCATAATCTGTTTTGTTTATCCTTTTTTTAAATAAATACTAGGGGCGCCTGGGTGGCTCAGTCGGTTGAGCGTCCGACTTCAGCTCAGGTCACGATCTTGTGGTCCGTGAGTTCGAGCCCCGCGTCGGGCTCTGGGCTGATGGCTCAGAGCCTGGAGCCTGTTTCCGATTCTGTGTGTCCCTCTCTCTCTGCCCCTTCTCCGTTCATGCTCTGTCTTTCTCTGTCCCAAAAATAAATAAACATTAAAAAAATTTTTTTAATAAATAAATACTAAAAAATAGTACTAGATGATTATAGTTTTCTATTGCTACATAACCAACCACTCCAAAACATAAAAGCTGAAAACAACTAAGCCACAAGCATTTAGCTGCTCCAGTTCTACAATCTGAGCTGGACTCATCTGTATGGCTTGCTTTTCCTCCAGATGGTATGAGTGAGGTTCTCCCACATGTGTGTATTTAGCAAGCACCTTCACTGGAACTGGTGGATCGAAGATGGCCCCATTCATATGTTGGGATGGAATGACTGGGTACAGATCAGGCTTTCCTCTCTGCCATCTTGGTCTTTAATTCTCCTGGGCCTTTTCCACCATGGGGCCTCTCATTCTCAAGGAAGCTAACCTGGATATCTTTGTACAGTGGCTCAGGGCTAAGAGGGAATAAATGGAAGCTGCAGAGCCTTCTTTAGACCTAGGACAGGAACTTGTACGGTGTCACTTCTGTTGCTTTCTCTTGGATCAAGTAACTCATTAGGCTAACCTATGTTTGGATTGGGATGTCACTGCAAGGACGTGAATTCAAGAGACATCATGATCCAGTGGGTACAGTTTGGTAATCTGTGTTCAGGTAGAAGTTTGTTGAACTGTAACCTGCATATAAAACCAGTATAGCCTCATATTTGGTTCCTACTGTTGTCATAACAACACAAACTCAGTGGCTTGAAATAATAGAAATTCATTCTCTTGAAGTTCTAGGAAGCAGAGATGTGAAGTCTAAGTGTTTATGGTATTAATTCTTTACAGGAGGCTCTGAGAGAGAACTCATTCCATGCTGTCAGCAATTCTTGGTGGTGTTTGGTTTATAGACATAGCATTTCAGTCCTTGTCTCTGTTGTCACCTGACCTTCTCCTTCTATCTCTGTCTTTCTATGTCTTATAAGAACATTCATTATCGGATTTAGGTCTCATTGTAATTCAGATTAACTTAGATCCTTACCTCAGTTACATCTTCAAAGATCCTTATTCCAAATAAGGTCACATTGTAAAGTTCCAGTTGGACACACCTTTTGGGAGAATACCATTCAACCTACTGCAATTCTCTGTCAGACTTTATAATGTCCAACCCCACACTTTTTTTGGAAATTTCTACAAAGAACTTGAATTGGGAAAATCTCATACCCACACATATTTAGAGCAGCGTTTCTCAAAACAAATTCCTCAGGAAGCTACTGCCGAAAGTTGTATGAGTAAAGGGTTTCGTGGTCATAGATTTTAGAAAGCACTGCTTGCTATTAACACTTCCTAGAGATTCATATTGTACCTTAATTGATTAAAAACCAGGCAGGAAAACATTAAAATTTTTATGAAGCATATGTGTTTTGCAAACACATACAGAACTTGAACACCTCCATTTCTGTTCAAGTAATGCCTATCAGAACCTCATACAACCTGGGTTATATGTGTCAAAGATTCTGATATGAACTGTGGTGTACACTACATGATATTAGCTTCAAAATGTAAAACAAAATCAACCTGTGCGTTATTGAACATTTTAATAATCTGCTTCCTGGCCCCTCAACAAGATCTTGTGATTGCTAGAATGTTTTCTCTTTTTTCTGGTTAACACCTACTTGTCCTTTAGAACTCTGATTAGAGTTTATTTTTGAGAGACAACTTTTTTTCTTTAATTTTTTTTAATATATGAAATTTATTGTCAAATTGGTTTGCATACAATACCCAGTGCTCATCCCAAAAGATGCCCTCTTCAATACCCATCACCTACCCTCCCGTCCCTCCCACCCCACATCAACCCTCAGTTTGTTCTCAGTTTTTAAGAGTCTCTTATACTTTGGCTCTCTCCCACTCTAACCCCCTTTTTTTTGCTTCCCCTCCCCCTTGGGTTTCTGTTACGTTTCTCAGGATCCACATAAGAGTGAAAACATATGGTATCTGTCTTTCTCTGTATGGCTTATTTCACTTAGCATCACACTCTCCAGTTCCATCCATGTTGCTACACAGGGCCATATTTCACTCTTTCTCATTGCCACGTAGTACTCCATTGTGTATATAAACCACAATTTCTTTATCCATTCATCAGTTGATGGACTTTTAGGCTCTTTCCACAATTTGGCTATTGTGGAGAGTGTTGCTACAAACATTGGGGTACAAGTGCCCCTATGCATCAGTACTCCTGTATCCCTTGGATAAATTCCTAGCAGTGCTACTGCTGGGTCATAGGGTAGGTCTATTTTTAATTTTTTGAGGAACCTCCACACTGTTTTCCAGAGTGGCTGCACCAGTCTGCATTCCCACCAACAGTGCAAGAGGGTTCCCGTTTCTCCACATCCTCGCCAGCATCTCAGGTCTCCTGATTTGTTCATTTTGGCCACTCTGACTGGTGTGAGGTGATATCTGAGTGTGGTTTTGATTTGTATTTCCCTGATGAGGAGCGACGTTGAGCATCTTTTCATGTGCCTGTTGGCCATCTGGATGTCTTCTTTAGAGAAGTGTCTATTCATGTTTTCTGCCCATTTCTTCACTGGATTATTTGTTTTTTGGGTGTGGAGTTTGGTGAGCTCTTTATAGATTTTGGATACTAGCTCTTTGTTGAAGGACAACTTTTATTAACTCCCCAAAGATTTAGTTAGAGGTTCTTCCAGTGTTGTTTTTATTTTCCCTCCCTGTTCCTAACAGTAACATATCACTGAAACATTCTACTGTATTTGCCTTGGTTTGTGTTTTTATGCCTGTTGAGGGTAAGAATCTTATCTGTCATTGATTCCTCAGACAAAACATGTATTCAGTGTCAGTTGGATGGACAAGAAAATTTGACATTGGATAGAAATAGATCAGCATAGCTCAATGGTATACATAATCCTAAAAAAGCCTTCGGTTATAGAATATTTTGTATGGATTATCACTTTATGCTTTCAAAATAATGCCATCTAAAGTCTTTTATTTCCCATAGTTTGCAACAATTATCCTCAGAACTTAATTCTTTGTGTTGTGAATGCCCCACAGTAAACTGTGGGCCAGTGGAGTTGTTATAAAAAGACATCAAGTAGATCACATAAACTACTGGGTAGAATAATTAAAAAAAAATTCCTTTCATTCAATTAATCAATACTAAATCTATTAATGTTACAAGATATTTAGGGTTCTCCATCAAATAGTGCTAAATTTGAATGGTCAAGCTATGCATTAAAATTTAACAAATATTTCTCTTTTGGGGCACCTGGGTGATCTACTTGGTTAAGTGTCTGACTCTTGATCTTGGCTCAGGTCATGATTTCACAGTTTGTGAGTTTGAGCCCTGCATCAGGCTGTGCACTGATAGCATGCAGCCTGCTTGGGATGCTATCTCTCCTTCTCTCTGTGCCTTCCCCACTTGTGGTCTCTCTCTCTCTCTCTTTCTCAAAATAAATAAATAAACATTAAAAAAATAAAAAAAACCAAGTGTTTCTCTTTTAAAAAAGCCTCTTTACAAATAAGTTTATACCCTTTATATAGACTTCTGTAGAAACAAAACTGCTGTTTTCTATACTCATTCAGAATTACCCAAATATGTAAACCATTAAGCAACAAAGTTATGGCAGCCCAATTTATTGAATCAACAAGAGAAGTAAATTTTACACAGTGAGTATATCATCCTACTAGTGAGATATTTGCTTCCAGCCTTTCTGTCCCTATATATCATTAGAGAAAACTTATTTAATTATGTATAACTAATTGAGAACTTTATGTTCAAAGGTTTCCAGAATTTCATATCTAAATACTTCTGTCAATATAAGATTTCACAGCATGAGGACAAATTGGCACAGGGCTCATTCTTTTTACATGGCTTGAAAATAAGTCTTAATGACAGTAATTTCTAGTAAATAATACTGAACCATAGAATAAAAATCATTTTTTATATCATCTTCTTGATGTAAATATTTCATCCAAATGAGTATATTACCCCTGAAATCTACGTTTCAGTTACAGATTTATCAGTTCACTGAATATTACTTCACAAAAAAAGAGAAATATTTATATTTCAAAAAAGTAATTGATTTACCTGGTTTATCCCAAGATTTATACTACCAATTTTCTTTTTTAAAAAAATGTTTATTTATTTATTTTGAGAGAGAGAGAGAGAGAGAGACAGAGACAGAGAGAGAGGAGGGAGAATCCCAAGCAGGCTCTGCGTTGAGCCCTATACTTTCAATTTTCTTGATTATAAGCTAAGGACTGGAATATATAGTAAGTTCCTAAAATTGTGCCAAATGTTATTTGTACTGAGTAGAATTAAAGTAAATCATTGCGTTAACTTTTCAAATTCCTATTTAAAGTCTTTTTTTCCATTTATTCTTCTCCTAGTTTGGATATAATAGCAAAACTAAATGTATATCCCTAGTTGCCCTCTTGTCAATTACAGTTAGATTGCGCTTTCCTAAATAGTATTTTATAATAAATGCAAGGTAAGAAAATTAGTGTTTAACTCTCAGGCCTACACAGAATAGAATTTTGGAGCACTTATCCCTCAGAAGGAAAATATTTTTAGCATTTTGTTTATGCTATTGTTCTTCAGACGTACAACTGTGAAAGCCTACCTAAATGGAATCACAGGCCATATTTCAGTATAGATTTCTTCAGTTCATGGGAACATTTTCTTTTTTTAATTTGCCAAAAGAGACCTGACCTCAGAAACGCCAGGTGCTGTTTTATGAGGTGAGGAAACATGTTCACGAGACTCTTCATATCTCCTTGTCATAATTACATGCCATCCCAATAGAATGCTATAAAATCAACCATATGAAAAATAAATGGTTAACATCATACCCATAATGGAAAACCTCACAACTTGTAGCTGTATTGTGGCCCTGGAACTCATCACTTGGTAGCTTGTACAACCTAAAATAATCTATTGCATCTAGCAAATTTGCAATTTTTAGAATATACTTAATTTGCTTAAGCCTCTTCTGATAGTGTTCATATCTACCCTACACTGTAAAACAGTTAGTAGACCTAGCAGAAAAGGCTTCAAAATATTTTTGTTTCCTGTGGAAGTTTGGAAATCTATTGACTCCCTAGATGTTCTGTTTGTAAGTCTTTCATGCATTGTTTTCCCCTACTTATTCCTCCTTATATGCATGCAAGCTATTTGCTTGCCTATTGTGTATACTTGGCAGATTTTCTGGGCACAGTGCCCAGTTGGTTTAATGTGTGCTTATTATTATCTATAGCATCCTTGATTTTGTTTTGGAGATGGGCATTCTATAAATTATTAATGATTATTATTGTACTTTAGATTTCACTTTCCTTTTGGAATTTAGAAACAAAGAATGAGCATTAAACCCAATGGGCAACAACCAAGAATATCAAAGCTATACCCAGTGCTCAACTGTAAGAGAGGAGAATAAAGAATGTTTTGGAGAGATTAAAACAGGATTATTCCTTTAAACAGTTAAAATAACCAGATGTCAACATAAAGGACTAAATTTATTTACCGACAAAGTCCTCATAATATTATCTATTCACATTTCACCATCCAAACATCACCAATAAGTTTATGATCATTGTTTCCATGGGTACACACATTCTTTAAATATATAAAATTGAGGAGGTCCTAACTTTCTTCTCCAATTCACAAGAATTTGTACACTTGATGTAATAAGTATGACATACTATCAAACAATAAGACATTGCTAAATTCTGAATTTTGTCAGATAATAAAAGCAATTTGAATTTAGTTATCATTTTAAAGAAGAAAAATTGTCACATTTATAAATAATTTATATACACACACATTTTTAAAGGAGTGAATACCAAAGGAAAAAAAAACAGAAAAATATGTGTGGAAGAAGTCTCTGGAGGTACAAAATAAGAAAATGAAAGCTTTGATTGGCGGTGAAATATAACTACTAATCTGCAAAAGAAGTGAACTTTGGGTCTTTATCTTGTAGCTGTAACGATTCACATTTTGAAATTAGAGTTTAATTAAAGGACAATACATTCCTAATAAAGTGGAGTTAAGATGTCACTTAAGAATTGTGAAATAAGTACTATCTTATTATTTTTATAGTGGAAGTGTACTGATTCTCAATTATTTTTATCCTAATGTCAAAAATACTGAAATAACATTTTATTTTCTAGAATCATCCTTCCCTCAGTCATATAACTTTTTTCTTTTTTCTTTCTTTTCTCTCTCTCCCTCTCTCTCTCAAGCCTTGTAAATATTTTTTAATCCATTTCCCTGAAATTGGATCTGGATCTAGTGTTTTGGTATACTTTGCTATAAATCTTTGTTTTCCTAGAATACATTTTTTTTCTACATTTTCATTATTCTTATATTGATTCAGCTTTAGGGTTAATTTATATGCAAAGCAAATAATTTACCCAAACTTGTAAGGGATATGCATTATCAGAACACAACACCTGCAGGACAAAAGAGAGGTTAATTTCATTGTTGCTCCGAAGCAAAAGGAGATCATTATAGAGCCTGCAGTAACCAAGCTCTGTGAAATAGCTGCATTAGTCATTAACTTTCCAGCACTAAATTTCATATCAAACTCAATTAACTACTACATAGCTTTTAATGACAATATTTTTTCAGATGCAGCTCTTGTTTACTAATAAGATTTCACATCACGACTATCTGTTCCATTACTTTCTCCATGTTAATATTCAAGTCTTGATTTTCTCCAAAGAAAATGGGGCAATGAAAATTGCATTTGCTAGTAGTTCTCTTTGAATTATGTTTCAACATTTCAAGTGTGTTAATGTAATGCTTTAGAAGCTAAGGGGAACAATTATATAGGAAGCCAGAGTCCTCTATGTCTATCCCCAGGATTGATTAAGTTTGCTGTTTATGCATATTTCCCCACAACATTGCTTCCGTGTTGGAATTTATCAGGATCAGAACCATCTAAATTGGAAATGTCCCTTAGTATATTTTTATCACAGTGAAAGTCAAAGCCCAGAATAACAAAAAGGCACAAAATTAATGTCATCAGGAAACAATTTACGCAGCTAATTAGCATAGCATTCTCATATAAAAAGACAGATGGATTAAGGGATCAGGTCATTCATAGCCTGCAGTAAACTGCTTCAGTCTTTAATCCCCTGCTGTTACCTATCAACGGGTGCTCTTTTTATGGACTTAGATGGATCCTTGGAAAGATTTAGATTCTCCCATTAGATTGATTCACCTTGTTCCTTTAAATTTTATTGATGATATATTTCATTATTTTCTTACTAAAATAACAATAAGAACTCGAATTTAGTTAACAGTTGGAGAATTGAAATAAAAAAATGTATCTGAACATTTCTCATTTCTCCAACAGACACACACGCGCGCGCGCGCACACACACACACACACACATTTTTCTGTGTCCTGCTAAGAAACAGGCCTTGGTTTGAAGGCAATCATAGAAGACTTATTTCCTGTGTCAAAAGATTTGGGATTATTTTGCAAGTGATACACTTAACATCTAAGACAATAAGCAGCCACTAATGGTCAATTGTGAAAAATGTCAAATTCTTTAAATAGAAGTAGTCAAACAGAATAGATTGATTTTCATGAGTCTTCTTGAAAATGTTTACAAAACTAATATCGAAGAAAAGTATCACTGAAGGTATATGATCTAGTATATATAAAACCCAAACCAACAAATGAAAAAATATTATCTTTTTTTTTCTGCTGCAGAACATAGGGAGAGAAATTACTTCATTTGACTATATTGCATTAATTTCCTAAGGCTAACATAACAAAGTGCCATAATGTGGGTGGCTTAAAACAATAAAAATTTATCCTCATACAGTTCTAGAGAGAAGTTTGACATCAAGTGTTGACAAGGCTGATTCATTCTGGAAAACTCTGAGGGACTGCCCATTCCATCCCTCTATCCTAGTGTCTGGTGGGTGCCAGTAATCCTTGATTTTTTTATTAGTAGGTGCAGTCTGCCCCTGTCATCACGTTGCATTTTTTTCCTGTATGTCTGTGTCTCTTTGTATGTAAATTTCCTCTTTTTAAAAGGACTCTGATCATTAAATTGAGGACCACACTAATCCAATATGACCTCACTTTAATTTGATTACGTCTGTTAAGACTCTATTTCCAAATAAGGTCACATTCACAAGTACTGGGTTAGGATTTCAACATATCCTTTTGGAGATATAATTCAACCCAAATGTTAATTAGTTTAAAACAAGAACTACGTTATATGAATAAAATTCTTACTTCGGCATGACTGGTACATGTTTTCCCCAAAGGCACACCTGTATGGGAAAACAAAATATAGAAATATAGTCACATGAGAGCTGGGTATGTATTGTATCAAAAAAAATTAGATAACTAGAAGATTTTATGACATCAAGCTGAAATAAATGGACACATTCATTTGCATGATAGGAAGTCTTGCCAAAGGAATTGGCAATTCCCCTAGCCCAGACTTTCTCCCTATTTCAGGATTTGGAATTGCACTTGAAGAGAATTCAGATTTATACCTTAGGGACTCAGCACCTCAGTTTCCAGAGGTGACTAATTCTCCTCTGATTGATAGACTTTATTTAGGTATGTTAATGAATTCAGTCCCAACAGTATACAACTTTGGGCTTTAGACTCCTTAGTTTGCTTTAAAAAGCTTAAGACTCAGATGGTACTCTTCCTTCTCTTAGTTTTTGGGATTATATTTTTACAGCTCTTCTCCTTGTTATCCCCATGTGCTAGGAACTTGAGGAACTTACTGAGCGCGCGCGCACACACACACACACTCAAATTGTTACATTTGGAGAATCATGAAAGTATTACTTTTTTCCCCCATTTCCTCTCCAACAATGAGACACAATTCTGTACTTGATTATATATTTTTGTATCTGTATATATAATATACAAGAAATATAATATATTATATATATTTAGTCACAGTTATCATTTATTGAGAACATATTACTTGCCAAAATATATATGATATACATTGCATTTATTGTCCTGTTTAATTCTTAATATCTCAGTGGGACAATTATTATCTTATCTCTTTCAAAGATATGAAAAACAGGGCTCGTATTGCTGCTCTACATTGCTCATGTTCTTCAGAGCATATATAATAGAAATTAAAATTCTGTGTTTTTTCACAATTTCAGAGGTTTTGCATCCTGCTACTTTCCCTTCAGCAACCTTTATTATTCCTAACTTTATTTACCTCATGACCTGGAAGTTTTGTATCTAAATTTCCTGTATGTAAAATATCTCATTTCAACTTATCTAACTCCTGGTTATTTTTTTATTTTTATTTTTTTAGGTAAAATGAAAATATCAACTTTTCCAGGAAGGTTTTAGAAACAAGTTAAAATTAATAACTCCCTGTTATATACTCACTTAGCCCTTTGTTTATAATAATATTTAGCATTCTCTTATCCCATGCCATTAACAGTCATTTGTGTATGTATTTATCGCTTCAATAGACTCTGAAGTCCATTAGAGACTTGCTCACTTATTTATTAATTAAATCAACAAATTTTGGAGGCAATATCTAGAATAGTATATAATTAAACACTGGATATACTACTATGAACAAAAGAGATGAAATCCCTTCCTTCATGAAATGTAAATCTTAAGGAATATGACATTTGTCAAATAAGTATACAGGTAAATCAATACACTTAAAAGAGAGAAGCTGGAAATACACTATATGTTTAATAGGTTTTTTACTAAGTACTTAGTTTAAGATTAAAAATATTATCAGGTAGTTGTTACTTTGGTTTTTAAATGAATATGTCTTTATATTCATTCAAAAATAAGAACTTGGGCACCCCGGTGGCTCAATTGGTTAAGGCCCCGACTTCGGCTCAGGTCATGATCTCACAGTTTGTGAGTTTGAGCCCTAAATCAGGCTCTGTTCTGACACAGCTCAGAGCCTGGAACATGCTTTGGATTCTGTGTCTCCCTCTTTCTCTGCCCTCTCCCCACTCATACTCTGTCTGTGTGTCTCTCCCTTTCTCAAAAATAAACATTAAAATTTTTTTAAAAAAAAAATAAGGATTCATATTTATGTACAACTTTAAAATAATGAATATAAAATAAAATAAAATAAAATAAAATAAAATAAAATAAAATAATGGATAAGTCACTTTCTTCCAACAGTACAATATGTTTGTTAGTGTTAGTACCACTTTGCCATCATCAGGCTAAAGAAAAAGAAAACATTTTATATTGTCTTGCCATAGAAGAAAGAATTACATAAGAATCATATAAAAGAACTTCATTCTTCATGTTTTTATATCTGTGGATATAATTAAGAACAGAGTCAGGTGGTATACCTTTATAATAATAATGCTTTTGTGTAATCCTTGTTTTCTACACATCATTGAATTAAATACACATCCAAATACATTAAATACACAACCATTGTTGTGGTTCTTTAACTGGTAAATATAATAGATAACTGAAAATTATTGTCAGTGCCTAGCAATAAATATGAAATGTGCAATTTTTGGTGAATACACAACAATGATTTGATGGACAGAGCTCATCTTTTATTTTCCTTCCCATAAAGTAAATTGGAGATGAAGTTTTGGGGATTTTATAGCTGGGAAGGAACTTAGAGATCATTCAGTCTAGAGATTTTATTTTATAGATGAAACAAATGGGGCTTGTAGAAAGTTACTTAAGCAAACTTGCAGCCCCAGTAAGGGACATAGCAGTAGCTCAAACCCATATATTTTCACTTAAGTCAACAAGTAGAAAAATCAGCTCATGACTGTTCAATAAGTATAAAAATTATAGAAAGTTATGTAGATAATTATTTGCACTTTTAAAAATAACCCACTGGGGCACCTGAGTGGCTCAGTCGGTTAAGCATCTGACTTTGCCTCATGATCTGGTTCTGGAGTTTGAGCCCTGCAGCGGGTTCTGTGCTGACAGCTCAGAGCCTGGAGCCTGCTTCAGATTCTGTGTCTCCCTCTCTCTCTGCCCCTTCCCCTCTCACGCAGTGTCTCTCTGTCGCTCTCTCTCTCTCTCTCTCTCTGTCTCTATCTCAAAAATAAACATTAAAAAATTTTAAAAATAACTCATTAAAACACTGTAATTTATCAGTTTTTGTTCTAAACATCCTACCAGCTTTTTGAGAAAGCACATTTTCTAAATATTATTTTCCATTTTCACTAGCAGTGATGCATTTGAAAAATATCTTGGAAGGCTAAAGTACTATTATGTTTTACATTAAACCTATGATTCTATTTGTCCTATTCCTGATCCTCTTTATATTCAATTTACTAAAAACAAAATCTATATCTTATGTTAACCTAGGAAGATAATGTGTTTTCAGAAAGAAATGTATAATTGATTTCTAGCATACATTCCAGAGATAACATTTAGCCTTATACAAAACTATTGTGTGTTTTTTTTTTTTTTTTAAGGCAGGTAAGATCACCCTTTGTCACAGAGCAATGCAAATATTACAGTCTCCTTGTGTAATGCCACCTGTCAGGTGGCTGTCTCAGTGGTGTTTCAGGCTTGTACCATGACCATATATTATCAGTACCTGCTGAAACATACAACTGTATATTGTGAAAAGTAGTCTGAGGCCCCCTCTTTAGACTTCACGTCCCAGCAAGCGTATCAGCTGTGTTGAGTTAGAGGACCAATAATAAAGCTAGTAAATGATTCCCCATTGACTTCCTTTGTCTCCTTTCTACAGGTTAAAATCAGAAGAGGAAAAGGGTAAATAAATCTATGTGAAGATCTACCACACGTCATATTGGCTGGGAACTGATGGACGTGTATGCGTTGAGGTAGCATGGAGGCATAACATACATGTGAAGACTGTTGGTGAACTTCCTGTGACTTTGTCCTGTGTGGGTTGGAGTTGCTTGGAGCCACAGCAATACAGAAGTAAGTAGCTTTTTTTGAGGAAAATCTTGAAGTTCAATTCTTCTGTATACCAGACTGCTATATCCCAGATTTTCAGCCCATGTTGCTATGGCAGTTTGTGCTACATTAGATTTCTTTTGGCCTTTATTGTATTTTTTTAACCAGAATTGAAAACCAAATGATAAGTTTTTTTTTTTAAGATTTTAAAATTTATTTATTTATTTATTTATTTATTTATTTATTTATTTTTTAATATATGAAATTTATTGTCAAATTGGTTTCCATACAACACCCAGTGCTCATCCCAACAGGTGCCCTCCTCGATACCCATCACCCACCCTCCCCTCCCTCCCACCCCCCATCAACCCTCAGTTTGTTCTCAGTTTTTAAGAGTCTCTTATGCTAAGTTTTAAACCAAACTGAGTATAACAGGTTTTGACCTTTGCTTATTAGGTCTGGGCACTGTTATTTAGGCATTAAATTAGCAACCTCAAATTTAGATTGTGTTTATTTTGTTTGGAATTACATTTCAGGCCAAAGAAGGAAATACACAGGTATTAGATATATTGATCATCTCCCCAGATTCCCAATAGTATCCCCTCCCTTTCTTTTTAAGTAAAAGCAGGGTATCTAGTTTTTTTATTTAATAAACTGACAATATTGTGTCTTCAAAAACCTGTACTATTATAGAAATATTGTGAAATGGCATGTTTTATTTATGAACAGGTAAAGATAAATTTGAATTTTTCTGAAGGGGCATAAATGTATATTTTCTGGGATTGGAGTAGAGAAATAAAACTCTGAATATTTACAAATCAAGTAATAAGAAATTTATAATGTTTAGAACTCACTGTCTGTGTGGAAGGAGACACACAGGAGATTGAAAAGATACTTTATGGTCTTTACATATGGTGATCAAGCTTGAAGAACAACCTGTCTTTAAGAGAGTTTTTGAGTTTGAGTCTTAACATATATGAACATGAGGAGAAGTACCTATAGCTCAGGGAATTGGGGAATTTAAGGAAAATATAGGCCCCAAACACATAGAGAAAAAGAGAGAGAAAGAGATGGAAGCATTTTGAACCAATAAGTAACGTTAGACCTACAAGTGTGATAGAAAGACTTAGATAGGAAAGATTTGGAAGGCTTAGGGAACAACAGAGAAACACCATCTACTGCTGCAGGAAGAGACAATCAGACAGGAGCATCTTTGCTGTCAAGAGAGGGACACGAGTTATTCAAGATCTAAGAAGTCCAAAATCTGAGGGCAGGAAAGATTTTCAGGATCATTGGAAGTACTGATCTTCACTGGGCATCTGTGAACACAAGTTGCCAAACTATCAATAACCTCTTTCAGTTAAAAATTTTGCAGGTGATTCTCTGTTTGTGATATATATGACAAAGACAAAGTGATTTCCTTTGAGATATGAGGGCCTTGGAATACAAAAACAGAAAGGCAAGAATTGGAATATGGGCAAAGTTAGAATACATGGTTATAAATGTTAGTCACCCACAAGAGGTGAAGGTGGTATGGCAGTAGGGACATATACCATGCTAACTAAATTCAGGATCCAAGTAAACATGGAAGACTTAATAGACACAAGGGAACTATTTTTGTCCTAAGAGGCAGTGTGGCCTTGATGTGGATCTAGCTGTTTTAAGAATCTCCAATGGCAACTTTAAGCTCATAGGAATTAGGACAATACGTCAACGAAGAGGCCTTACGAAAGTGGGTATGGATTTGCCTATGTCAATCTCCTTTACCCCAAAACAAATAGCCACACATTGGTTGACCATGGCCTTTACTATTTAGTTCAATATACTGAAAGACAGGAATTTATTTCTCCATGTTATTTCCTGATTGGAGAGGGACTCATACCCCACACCCCAGATGAAGGGTTTTTGCAATGTCCTCAATATCCTTTTTCCGCTTCATCTATGAGAAAGGAATTACTAACTTTTGGCAACCAGATTTATAAAAAACCTCTGACGTTTTGTTGAATATTTAACTGATTTAATATATTTGCATATGGAATGGCTACCTGTGTCCTGTTCCCTTGGCAAGCTAGGTTTCAGGTTGTGGGCTTGACTTGTGTTTATATTTTGTATGCGGTGAGCAGACCAAAGGTAGACCTTCCTCTGCAGTGCCTACCTCTGTCTTATGCTCTCCATCCCAGTTAATCAGTCTCTTAATTGGGTAGCCGAGTTGGAGACACTAGCTCTATCAATTTATGAGAGGGATTTAGAGCCTGACCCTGTTGTACAGACCTTTTAAATTTATATTAGTAAGGAGTTTTTCAATAGAGCCATTAAAAAATACCTTGCACATTTGGGGTAATAGGATTGTTTTCCTTGGCCTAAGAGAGCTTACTTTTTAGTTGTCTATGGCCATTAATTCTTGATTGATTTGTGTACTGGTTTGACAAAAACCTAGATCTTGAAAGGGATTTGTTTCAGTTCTCTCTCTGCCTCCACATTTTACGTATTCTTCCATATGCCTCTATGTTTTACAAAACTTTTCCATTTGACTTCAGGTATTTTGGGAAGAACCAGAATCTACCTAGAACTCAACCATCAGATACAAAGAGTTCCCCAGCTTGGATAAATCATTTCTCCTTAAAAATTCTGCCAAATTTATGGAGGGATTGTAAATTTGAATATAGACTACTGAATAAATGAGATTTTCAGAGAAAATCTTCATTTAGTTATTTCTTAGTTTGACTGTACTTAATAAGATATTTGCATGTATTTTCATTTGAACAAAACTTGGGGCACTTGGGTGGTTCAGTTTGTTATGCATCCAACTCTTGATTTTGGCTCAGGTCATGATCTCATGGCACATGGCTTCAAGCCCCGCATTGGGCTCTGCACTGACAGCAAGGATCCTGCTTAGGGTTCTCTCTCTCCCTTTCTTTCTGCCCCTCATCCACTCATTCTCATTCTCCCTCTCAAAAGATAAATAAATAAACTTAGAAAACTTATCTCACTAAAAATAAGAGTCCTTAGTGTCACAATATGGTATTTATCCTTTCTTTAATAGTTCATGGTGACAACCTGACATGCATGAGAATATGGAAATATTTCTGTAGATTGATAATTTTTGGAATCATTCTTGAAAAGTGATATTTTAATCCTTGAAACATATACTTTAAAAAACATAATTAAATTGGTAAGAACCTTGGCAATTCAAAATATAGCATTGTTGTTTTGCCAGTTATATAAAAAGTAACTATTATAGGTGGATAGAAATCAACATTTTAACTAATGAATACAATACCTTTTATTGGAGAATCGTATTAGAAACCAAGGTATAGATACTAGGTTTGCTCATTGTTACTAGGTAGTTGCTATTCCTACGCATTCTCAGTTAACAGAGAAAGGAAAGATAGCCTGTGTACACACACATAATTATAAATATTTCTATATATAACCATGGATATACCTATGAAGCCAAACATGTGTTCATACTGATACCTTCAACTTAAATACATTACTAAGTGGCTCATTCTAGCCTTCTCTTCTTGTCTATAAATTCTCACACAAACAGTGAAAAATCTGGCTTCCACTATCCACCATCAATTAATTGTTCATTTGCAATGTACGTATGTTGTGTTATCACAATGATTAGTCTGTTCTCCTGGGTGGGGGAATGTCATTAACTAAAATACTGTGCTTGTATATAATTCCTTTCACCTGTAAACTTATAGTCTCCTCTCATTTCCAAAGTTGCTTAATTAAGCACATTTCTCCTCACCCACTTCAGTGAGCTTGTTTCATACATTTTAGTAGTTATTTTTGTGTCACATTCTGCATTCCAACATTTTGTAATTTCTCTGCTTCCTAATTGATAATTTTTAAAAGCTACAGAAATTAAGGTTTACTCTTCATGCTCAAAAATTCTCCAAATAGAGTATCTTTTGTTTCCTTCTCTTCAGTGAGACAAGATTAGACAAAGGATGCCCTCCCCCAAATGTGGTAAGGCTCTGGTAACGTCTTTTACCCTGGACTGTAAACCTTTCTTATGAAGAAGACATTTATAATTTTATAATTACTCTTTCTTTGCCCTGACACGACGGTGAAGAATCTTTCTCAGTCTTTACCATAAGAACTCAGTAGTAGGGTCCTTGGAGATAAAACGCATGAAAGTTTGGGGGTGTCCATAAAATTGCCTCACAGCAGCTTCTTTCACACGAATCCATCCTTAGTCTCTAGTATTTAGACAAAATTACCATATAAGTGTTTCTCCTAAGTTTGGTTCCAACACCTGCCCCAATATGTAGATCTTGGCTGATTTGCTTATCTCTCTCAATTTTGCAGTGGTATTTTCTCTTTAATCTCAGTTCTCTGGTACGTCCAAGAAAAGTCATTACTTTTCAATTTGTTTAGCTTTTTCTCACGGTAAGGACAGGAGTGACAACTTCTAAGCACTTCACACGTTGTAAGTAAATTCAAATGTTCTTCTGTAATATATTTCTCCTCTCATTTAAAACTATTTTTAAAAAAGTTTTTGTTATTTTTTTTTTTTTGAGAGAGAGAGAGAGAGAGAGAGAGAGAGAGAATGAGTGGTGGGGGGCAGAGACAGGGAGACACAGAATCCGAAGCAGACTCCAGGCTCTGAGCTGTCACAACAGAGCCCGATGCAGGGCTTGAACTCATGAACCGTGAGATCATGACCTGAGCCAAAGTCAGACTCTCAACTGACTGAGCCACCCAACTGCCCCTCTTCTCTCCTTTTTAAGCCAGATGTTTGAGGCTGTGTTTTTAGGGCCTTTTTTCCCTATAAAAATGCATTAAACATGATTTTCTACCCCCATGAGAAAGACAAGTTATTCTGTACATTCAAAAGTAGCATAAATATCATTGCTTTGGGTATAGTAGATAATGAGAGATCTTACTGTTAGTCAAAATCCAAGTATAAATTTAGAGCATAATTTTAAGTTGGTTATTCTTCAAAGCTGACATACTTTTAATTTACAATGTAGACTCAGGTGTGAAAGAGCATTAAATAACTCATTGATCCATAAAGATAATTTCAAATTTTATAGTAGATAGTGATACTAAAATTTTCCATATTTGGATGTTTAGTTCATCAGTGTTTAAAAATATTCGCATCAATTAAGAAGTAGAGTTAGACTATTTATTTAAAAAGGGGCTTATGTGTTTTTCTCACAAGTAGGGTTTATTGTAGGCAGTGGACCCAGTGTGCTGGCTGTGAGATAGCAGCATCACCCCTGGCCATCCCATTTTTCTGCTCAGTCATGTTCAATTTTTGTTTACTTCATGATCACAAAATGGGTGATCTTCCTCAACCATTATATGTATGTTCTAGGCAGGAAGGAAGAGAAAGACAAAGGTTTTGGTTGTTGTCCTTCAAAGTACAGAAAGTTTATTTGATGTGAAGTTCAACGACTAAAAAATACCTCGTAAAAACAGCAAATACAGGCTATATAAAAAAGAAACACAGACATCGTAAAACTCTGAAATCTATTAAGGATTTTGTGAATGTTTTGGTTTTGATTTTCTTTGCTCCCATTTTCAACCAGTCAAAATTTTGCTCAAAAGCACATGGCTGTCTGAATGTGTAAATGCCCTAGAAGAGTGCAACTTATAAGTAAAATAATTCTCAATATTTACCTGAAATAGTTTACAAACTTCTGGAAAATTAATGCCATTAGTGTTTGTCTAATTAACATATTTCTCAATGGGAGAATTCACCATTTGGTATAAAAAAGTATTATCTGAAATTTCTCCTGGAACCTTCACAGAGGAAAATGTGTAGGCATTCTAAAAAGAAGCAAAGTTTGGTAATCAGAAGTGTTAATATTTAATACCATCAAATGATTTTTGAAGGACCAAAAGACATTTTTATTTCATCAATAAATTCCAGATTATATACCTATTATATATTTATTAAGATATAAATTTGGAGCATCTGGGTGGCTCTGTTGGTTGAGCATCCAACTCTTGGTTTCGGCTCAGGTCATGATCTCATGGTTCAGTGAGATTGAGTCCCATGTGGGGCTCTGCACTGACAGCATGGAGCCTGCTTGAGATTCTCTCTCTCTCTCCTTTCTCTCTGCCCCTTCCCCACTCATGTGTGCATTTTTTTTTCTCTCTCTCTCTCTCAAAATAAATAAATAAAACCTTAAAAAAAGATACAAATTATACCATATATGTATTAGAATGCTGGTATAAAAGGACAATTCAATATTGAAAATTGTAATGTGGAAAGATGGATAAAGAATTAAAAACAGATAGCTTTTCTAAATGAGAAATTTGGTTGGCTCATTTGAAATTATAGGAAAGGGGCACCTGGGTGGTGCAGTCGGTTAAGCGTCCGACTTCAGCCAGGTCACAATCTCGCGGATCGTGAGTTCGAGCCCCGCGTCGGGCTCTGGGCTGATGGCTCAGAGCCTGGAGCCTGTTTCTGATTCTGTGTCTCCCTCTCTCTCTGCCCCTCCCCCATTCATGCTTTGTCTCTCTCTGTCCCAAAAATAAATAAACGTTGAAAAAAAAATTTAAAAAAAAAGAAATTATAGGAAAGCAAAAGTAAACAAATGCACTGACTGCAGACTTGCTCTAGGATAAAGTGCATATGTGTGTATGTGTGGGTTTCTGTTAGGTGCAGAAGAAGGTAGCACAGAAAAATGGATTAGCTTTCACTTCCACTTGAGAATGGGAAAAGGAAGAGAAGATCAAGACAAATCTGCATAATGTTGAAGTCCTACCAGTCTATGTGACTATTTATGAGCAGCATATACACTAAATCCTTGATACACTGGTAACCAGCAAGCAGAGCCCTTCTTAGGTTAAGGGCAAGCCATGGTAGTTTCCGGTTGCAAAAGCTGGTAGAAATGAAGGTGTTCCTGGGATGAATGACCTAGAGAGTAGAGAAGACATCAACGAAGCTACTGATAATGACTGGTGCCAGAGGGATTATTATATTTGGGAAACTCAAATGCAATAACAATTAGCTCAAAATAGAAATCCTCCACATCTACTCCTCCCCCAAATTTTGCTGAAAAATGACAAGTGAATACAGGACGGAATGGAGACAGGAAGTACAGTCTTGTCCCTTCTCATGGTTCTCGGAATCACTGAATCCAAACACAGCATTACTGTTCACCTCCTTGTAGGGTCCAGGCTTAAACACTAGCCAAAGAAGCTCGCCACTAGACAGCTAATAGCAACAGCAGAGGCCGAGATATCACCCAGAGCAGGAGGTGTGGCATCCTTGTACAGGAGCTGGGCTAACCAAGAGTGAGCTCAGTCTTGAAGTTGTGTCTCTGTAGCATCCCTGCTCATAACGTGGTGATGTTTGAATGGTTACTTTCTCACTTTAACATCAGTGCACAGAACAGGGCTCCTTCTACTGGAAGAAAAATAGCAAAAACAAAGCAATAAAACACCCCTCTATTGTTCCTGTCATTCTGTATCCACTGTGCATGTATCCACTGTGCATGATATAATAAAGATATGTGAAGAAGCAGAAAGCCAAAACCTACATTCAAGAAAAAAATTAACAGAAACCAACCCATAGAAACTTGAAATATTGGAACCATAAGATTAGGAATTTATACAGTCATTGTAAATGTATGTGGAATTATATATGAAAATGTTAAGAGTTGGTAAACAAACAGTGAATCTTAGCAGCAGACTGAAACTGTAAACAGAGTATCAGAAATCCTGCATATATGTAAACACCATAGGGCTATTTAATATAACCATTTGTTTTTCTATTATTGGATCTAAGTTAGTTTTTCAAGAACTTTATACATTTCAACTACATTATTTAATTTGTTAGAATGAATTTATTCACAATATTTCGTTTTTAGACATTTAGTGTGCAAAGGATCAGGGATATCATCCCCCTTTCATTCTTAATATTGGCAGTTTGTGTTTTCCTCTTTTGTTTTTTACCAGTCTTTTAAGGGGTTATCAATTTCCTTAATTTTTTAAAGGACCAACTTGTGCATATAGTGATTTTTTTCTATTATTCTTTTCCTATTTCACTGATTTTTGCTCTTTCTTATTTTCATCTTTCTTTGGGCTAATTTGCTCTTTTTTTCATTGCTTTTTAAATAGAATGTGTTGTCTATTGTTTTATCTTCTAATATAAGCTGTACAATTTCTTCTTATCAGTCCTCGAACTATATTCCATTTTTGTTGATCTGTTGTGTGTTTTTATCATCCAATTCAAACTTTCCTCAATTTTCTTTGGGATTCATTCTTTGATCCATTCATGAAGCATTTTATAGTTTGTAAAGTGCTTTCAATTTCAGATATTTTATTAGGTTATTTTCATTCTACTGTGGAACATAGGTAATATCTTCTTTTCTAGTTTTGTATTTTCATCGTTTTGGAAAACATTTATAAAAACAATACATGAGGCTAAGATATCTTCACTAAAAAATTATTTGAAATGTTTAGTAAATAAATGAATGTTATTTATTTTGGGAAATTGAGGAGGGACCATTTACCAATTTAGTGTGAGTCATCATAAGACTAATACCAGATATTTCCAAGAACTTAGAAGAAAATAATAAATAATCTTCATGAACGTAGATACAATTATCCCTAAGAATATATTAACATATGAAATCCAGAAAGATATAAAAATGTAAAATAATTTTGACTAAATGAAGTTATTGAAGGAATACAAGACTTAGTTTGTATTCAAAAATCAATCATTGTAATTGGACACATTGATAGAATAAAGGCAAAAAAATAATGCTCATCTCAGTAGACATACAAAAAAATTGACAATAATCAACCCTTCTTCATGTTAAAGACTCTCAGAATACTGGGGATACAGGGAACTTACCTCGATTTGATAGAAGACATGTAAAATTCTACAGCAAACGTCATACTTGATAGTAAAATATTGCGCATGTCCCACTTAAGATTATCTAATTTCAATAATAAAAGGCACATCACCCAATTTTAAAAAGAGAAAAATTATTTGGACACTTCACACACACAAATGATATACAAATAGTCAATGAGCTCATGAAAAGATGATCAATACAGTGAGGTATTAGAAAAATATGGATTAGAATTAGAATGGGATTCCACTGCACTTTCAGCAGGATATCTAAAGTAAAGACAATACCAAATGATGGCTGAGATAAGAAACAATGAAATCTCTCATACATGACGGGTTGAAATGTCAATCCCACAGTTACTGTGGAAATTGTTTGGAAAATAGTTAAACATATACAAGTCTCAATTCTAGTAACTGTAATTTTACACAACAAAATTCAAACATGTTTGCTAAAAGACTTGTACAAGAATGTTTATGGTAGCTTTATTCATAATGGCCTATATCTGGAAACAACCCAAATGTCCATCAACCAGAGAAGGAATAAACAAATTGTGGTTTATTTATGCAAGGAATACTTCTCTGCAATAGAAAGTAAAAGTTGTGTAGTGACGTACAAAAATGCATGGAAACATTTCGAAAACATGTTGAAGAAAAGAAATCAGACCCCAAAGAGTACATAGTTTATACCTCCATTTATAGGAAGTTTAGGGACAGGCAAAACTACACCCTAAGAATTATAAGGTGGGTGCCTATAGTCGGGGAGGGAATGGACTCGGAAATGATGCAAGAAAACCATTTATGGTGCTGTTAATACTCTATAACTCTATTGGGTGTTGGGTATGTTGAAGAAGAAAAATAATTTCCACTCTGCCTTTCTAGGTTTTTGGCTATATGCTTGTTGTATACATGGGAAAGAACTAAGAAAACCAAGTTACTCTCCAAAATGGCAGAAACTACCACCTTAGATACTATCTCCAGCTAGCAATAGAAAGATGTTGGTGTCAGGAGGGCAGAGGGAGTAGTTGTAGAAGGTTGTCAGGCAGAACACAGTAAAAGAGGGTGTAGTTATACAGATTTAAGTCCCTGCCTTCTTCATTGATCACAGTCTCTAGACATTTAGAATCATCTTTCTCCTCCTGGTATAGAGAGGAAGACACCATTACATATGGAGATTTTCCTTGTAAGTGTAAATATCTTTTATAAAAGTGTAGCTTCTCAGTTTTCAGAGCTTTTCCTATGTCTTCCATTTCTTAAAACTAACCAGCTCAGGAGGCTCCTGGGTGGCTTACTCAGTTGAGCATCCAACTTGATTTTCGTTCAGGTCATGATCTCAGAGTCGTGGGATCAAGCCCCACATCAGGCTCTGCATTGAGCTTGGAGCCTGCTTAGAATTCTCTCTCTCTCTCTCTCTCTCTCCCCACCTTTCTCTTTCTCTATTTCTCCCCCCCTTCTGCCCCTCTCCCCAGCTCATGCTCTCTCTCTTTAAAAAAAAAAAAAAAACCTCAAAATAATCCTTATGCCGACAAGGCATATTTTTGGGTGTATATTCTGCTCTCCATCAAGTATATAGGAATACATTTTTTTAAACTTAATATTTGTGCCTTTTAATGTAGGATATTATGTCTAAATTTTTAAAATGCTCTTTCTTTTAAAATCTGTTTAAAATCAAGTGTCTTGAATTTTCTATGTTTTAGTTTAGAGAGATTGCTTTTATTTGTTCAATGACATTTTAATTTCTTCTTTTGCAAATTGCTCATGTCACATATTTATTATTCATTTTCCCTCCCAACTTTCTTCTAATTAGATATTCTAATATATGTAGATTTTCACAAGTTTAGAATACATAAAATGAAGGCAAAGTGTTGGTTTATTTTAAAGGCAGGCTTAGTGTTTGGTTGGTTATTTTCAAATCTGGCTCTGCTATGTGCTCTCTTCATTTTTAAAATGGAGATGATAATAAATCGGGATAAAATTGGGATAATAAACTTATAAGGTGTTGTAACTGTTAAATATATTGACAAAGAAGTTGATAGTGTCCAGTACATACTGCTATAAAGTTTTACCATTAATTTTGTACATTTATATGCACAAACATTATATATATATATATATATATATATATATATATATATATATATTTATGTGTGTATTTCCTTTCCCCATAATTGGAATAGAAACATAAATAACAATTAAAAACATGCATATTTCGGGGGGCCTGGGTATCTCAGTCAGTTAAGTGTCTGACTCTTGATTTTGGCTCAGGTCACGATCTTGTGGTTTATGAGTTCAAGCCCCGCATTGGGCTCTGTGCTGACAGTGTGGAGCCTGCTCAGGATTCTCTCTGCCCCTCACTCACTGTCTCTCTCTCTCTTGCTCAAAATAAATTAATAAACTTAAAAAAAGAGACATGTATATTTCTAGGTGGAACTATTAATCATTTTACCTTGATTTCTAAAACACAGCTTTTCCTGTGTTCATTAGGGAACACCATTTCTACCATTAGGGTTTTAAGTCATTACTATGTTTGAAAAATGCAAATAATCCTGTGGCCAAGTAATTTGGGGATGTGTGGGTGAAACACTGTTCAAAAGGCTTTTTTAATGAGGATATGACTGAAGCCCTAATATGATAAGGTGCATTGTACATATGCACATGCAGTATTTGGACTATACAACATTTCTGAACATTGGTTTAAAGGGGACTTGAAGTGAAATATCTTAAATATTTGAGGTTCTGAGAAGGGAACTCTAGAAAATCATGTCCCAGGTGCAAAATTAGCAGAGTGGCACATAGAAATGTGTAAATCAGAGCACAGGCAATGGCGTCAAAAATAGCTGCCTTCAAAATTATCCCCGTGCAACTGTGTGCACTGGGGTAAGATATTCAGCATCTCTAACCACCGCTCACACAGCAGAGTAATTAGAGCAGAGTGGTTGACTGTAGGAAACTCATGGTAAAAGCTGTCTTTATCACCAATATCATCATCAATCATCATCATCATTATTGTCTAAAAGTAATATTTGTTGAGTTTGGATTAGATATTTGTTCTGGTTCCCATTTACATTTAAGGAGGTCATTATGGAAAGCCGTTAATTAAAATAGTTGATTTGTAGTTTTCTGCAGATTCTCAGTAAACTGGAAAGTTACATCCATTACATGAATTATCAAGATTGCGCAACAAGTCACAGAATTATCTAGACTAGTTTGAGTTTAGGGAGAAACAATCTGGCGGAAATGCACATTTAAAAATGTTATCTAGTTTTGAGCATTGATAAATTGAAAGTGATGTTAAGTATGTTCACATAGATGTTAAAAAGTTACATAGACTGACATTACATTCACTATTTTTCTTCATATCCATATTTATATAGTAATTTTATTAAAATTCCTTCTCACAGCATGATTTCTCAAAACTCTCTGCAATTCTTTACTCCCTGAATGCTTTAATTTCTGATTACTTCTTTTGAAAATGTGGAGAAGAAAGCTGCTTTCTCTCTCAAATCTCCTCGGACTTCTTGAGGGGCCACTAGTCATTATTCTGTGCTTAAATGTATATTTTATCATGTACATATTAGATTTAATAACAATAGAAATACCATATTGTAATTGCTTGCTTAAGTATCAGTTTTCCTAGTCAATAAGTTTCTTGAAGTCACAAGCATTTTTTGAGTGTTTATGTTCCTAATGCATACTATACATTATAGGTACTATTCGTCTTTCCAGAAATTCATTGTTTTCCTTCCTTGCTTTACTTAAGTATACAAATTTGATTAGTTCATAACTTTTTTTACACCATATTGTTTCCCAGGTATATAAGCTTATTTTTTAGTAAAGATCAGTATATATACTTCTATCATCTTCATTTCTTTGCTTAAAGTTTATTTTATTGATTTTGAGAGAGGGAGAGAGAGAGAGAGAGAGAGTGCAGGGGAGGGAAAGAGAGTGAGGGAGAGAGAGAAATTCAAGTAGGTTCAGCGGATGCTGTTAGCGCAGAACTCAATAGGAGGGCTGGTCCCATGAACCGCGAGATCATGACCTGAGCCAGTATCAAGTTAGCTGCTCAACCGACTGAGCCACCCATGCACACCATCTCCATTTCTAATTCAAGAAAGAATAGCTAAGTCAAATTTACTTGTAATTCTGAATTGTACTGTGATTGTGTTAATATTTTTATTGAAGATACACACATGCACATACACGCAGATCATAAGGGTAAAACTCAATGAAGTAGAAAGAGTGAATACCTCCATGAAACCTCTCAGATCAAGAAATGGAAAATTACCAGTTATTCCCTTGGTAAATTGTCTTCTTCCAATCACAAATTCCCCTGCCCTTAAGCCTTTATTTTCACTTCAAAATGAGATAGATTGATGTATTCATTTCACCTGTCATTACATTGCATGTAGATGGAATCACATGCTACGGACTCTTTAATGACTGTCATCTGTTACTCAACATTATGTTTGTGAGATTTATTCATGATATTTTAGCAGTGGTATTCTAGTCATTCTTTTATTTACAATGTTCCATAGTCATTGCATTTAGGAATACGTCCCCATTTATTTATCTATTAACTGTTGATTTTTTGGAGAGGCTTCTATTTTGATAGTATTAAAAGGATCACTGCACACTTGTGCATGTCTTATGGTGCATATATGCGATCATACCTAAAAATGGAATTGCTCTGTCCATTCAAATTTATGCTGAAGATACCACTACATGGTTTTCTCATATGGTGCACCAAGTTACATTTTCACCAGCAGCATAAAAGACCTACTTCAGACTTGGTATTATCCATCTTTATTTTACATGTAGATATATGATATGTTTATATGTTATACCTTTTTTTTAAATATGTAGATACATATTTTGTATCTCTATATACATATTTTGGACCTATATATAAAACTACAACTTCTAGGAGGATAGTGCCATGCATTTTGACAAAGCTAACACATTCATATAAATAGAACTCAGCTCAAGAAGCAGAATGCTACCATTACCCCAGAAGCTCATTTGTGCCCTTCTTCACAAACTAATCAGTATTCTGAAGTCAGTATACCTATACCAACTTTTCCTTTGGTTAATGTTCACATGGAATATTTATTCTATCTCTTAACTTCAAACTTTCTGTAACTTTATTTTTAAAATGTTTTCTCTGTCTATTTTTTTTTGTCAAGAAGGGATCAGCATACCAATTTATGTTAGATTTAATATGATAAGGTTGTATAGTAATATAAATACTAAAAGAATAGTAAAAGCATGTAGTACTACCATGCTGTAGAAGTGAAAGTGAGATGAAATGATAAAAAATAATTGACTCATCCAAAGGGATACGAAAGAGGAGAGGAAAAAAAATAGACCAATTGGGAAAAATAAGAACCACGTAATAAAACTCCAGATCAAAATTCTAATATTTTAATAATTACACTGAATATAAATGAACAAAACACACCAACTGGAAGACAAAAACCATTTATTCTCTAGGTTGCTGTGTTTGACTTTGTTATTTTTCATCTGGAACTTTGGTTTCTTTAAGTTGTTGTGTTCTTCAATTCTTAAAGTTCTTTCTTTTCTAAAGATGCCTTTCCTGTAATTGTAGACTCTGCATAGAATGTTCTGTTGGTTGTCACTGGCTACCTATGATTTCTACCCCCTAGAATGTCACACAACTGTTACTTCTTTTAGCAGTACGCACATTTCTGGGGCACCTGGGTGGCTCAGTCAGTTAAGCGTCCGACTTCGGCTCAGGTCATGATCTCACGGTCTGTGGGTTCGAGCCCCGCGTCGGGCTCTGTGCTGACAGCTCAGAGCCTGGAGCCTGTTTCAGATTCTGTGTCTCCCTCTTTCTCTGACCCTCCCCTGTTCATGCTCTGTCTCTGTCTCAAAAATAAATAAATGTTAAAAAAAATTAAAAAAAATAGTAGTATGCACATTTCCAAGAACTTCGACATATTGAAAGATTGTTCAGAGAATATTACTGTGTATTGATTAAATTTAACATTAATATAAATAATATTTTTGTAATAGATTTCATGGTTCTTACTAAGAAAACATAGCTTGCACCTTCAAGTAGAAGGCATCTCACTGTAAAAAGAAGGGTCTATGGATTTTTAATATAATATATACTTTGTATATCCCTCTCTCATCTATCTATCCGTCTATCCATCTACCTGTCTATATCTAACTATCCTGTGTTTTTAATAGTGGTAGATCCCATCTATGGTATTCTCTTAGAGAGGCTTTGATTGCAAACCAGCAAATAAATTTAAATACACTTTGGTTCAGTAATAGAGACTGGCCAAATTCTATATTAATCATTAGCTATTTCCTAATCAACAATCCCTCTCAGTTTAAACTCTATATATATGTTATAAGAATTTTAAGGACTTACACACATATATAACTGAATAATATATTCACTTTTTAAATAACCATAAATCTCATCTAGACAATACATTGACAGAAATAAAAGCAATTTTAATTTTTAAATAATGCAACTTGTTCTAAAAAATGAAAATGTGATTACACATTGATATGGCAATTCTGAATCCTGCCCTCAGGCAGCAGCTGAACATTGTGCTTTATTAGCCAGCCACAATTTGCTGTAGTGTTGATGATTTAAGGACAGCAGTGTTAATGCTAATGTTCAAAGTGTCAGTCTGGAGGGAAAGCATTAATTGACCTCATGAGATTAAACTATAAAAATGGTATCTTTTATTTTGGGTATTAAAATATTTCAGACAGATCTTCCAGTGCTCCTAGTAAAATGATTAGTAACACAATACAAAACTGTTTTCACTCAAAGTTTACCTTAGAGAAATTGTTTTCAATTAGACTTTAAAAGTAAGAAGAGAGCCGCAGGAGTAAATACAGAACGTCTTTCTCTCTCACATTTCTCCTTCACAGGGTTCGCCCATGGACATGTACCTTGCTACATTCCCATGTATCCCTGGTGTATATCTCCTTACAGATCATTTATCTCATTTTATTAAATTTTACCTTCCATTTATAATATGAGAAGAAAAACTTAAATCATGGAAGATGCATATGGACTACAATCCATGATGAACTACAATCAATCATTGATTCTACATTTTTTTTTCTTTTTACATTTCTGAATAAGCTCTGGACAGTTTACTCCATAACTTGGTTATTCGAAAAATTCATTTTTAAAAATAGATTCCATTTCTCCTCCCTCCTTTCTAAAACAGTGGACAGTGCAGGTGGTTGTACTATGTCCGTTTGCCTCTTTGGTTCCACAAAGGATATGAGAAAACATCTGTCTGTGGTTTTAAAATTTCTAGAAGTAGCCGATATTAATTCTCTCATTAATTACCATAATAATTTGTGAAATAAATATTTTCATCCTAAAGTAATAGCTAAGAAATCTTATTTGCCTATAATACCTGAATCTGAAAACCTGGAAAGCTCAAGTTTAGGTAGCTAGTAGATACTAAGATGGGAGCCTCAGTCTGGTCCATCTGATTCTGTAAAGAGTTTTGCTATGAAAGTGCTACAGGCAGTAAAACATTTAATGCTGTACCTTTATATAAAAACATATTTATATCATTGAACCTCAAGCCATGCTGTTTAGCTTTCATGCTCTGTATTTCATTTCTCTTGTTATTCCTTATAATTTAGATAATAACAGATACCCAGACATACCTTAAAAGCCATTTGTTGAAGCTGAACCTAATTACACACCAAGATCTATAGAACTATTCTAGTATTAGAGAACTAATTGCTTAGGATGGTATTTTGGGGGCACATATACTGATAGTAAATAAAAAATAAATCACGCTGTAATAGAAGGGAATATCTCCCAACACAAAAGGGAAAACCCAATTTCTGAAACAGTAGAAGATGGACTTTGACAAATTAAGCTTATTAAATGCAATTGATAATTGGGGAAATATTTAGAAACCCTGAAAAATGGGCTACAATGGAGTATATATTTTTTTAATATGAAATTTATTATCAAATTGGTTTCCATACAACACCCAGTGCTCATCCCAACAGGTGCCCTCCTCAATACCCATCACCCACCCTCCCACCTCCTATCAGCCCTCAGTTTGTTCTCAGTTTTTAAGAGTCTCTTATGGTTTGCCTCCCTCCCTCTCTAACTTTTTTTTTCCCCGTCCCCCATGGACTTGTGTTAAGTTTCTCAGGATCCATATAAGAGTGAAAACACATCGTATCTGTCTTTCTCTGTATGACTTATTTCACTTAACATAACACTCTCCAGTTCCCTCCACATTGCTACAAAAGGCCATATTTCATTCTTTCTCATTGCCAGGTAGTATTCCATTGTGTATATAAACCACAATTTTTTATCCATTCATCAGTTGATGGACATTTAGGTTCTTTCCATAATTTGGCTATTGTTGAAAGTGCTGCTATAAACATTGGGGTACAGGTGCCTCTATGCATCAGTGTTCCTATATCCCTTGGGTAAATTCCTAGCAATGCTATTGCTGGGTCATAGGGCAGATCTATTTTTAATTTTTTGAGAAACCTCCACACTGTTTTTCAGAGCAGGTGCACCGGGTTGCATTCCCACCAACAGTGCAAGAGGATTCCCGTTTCTCCACATCCTCTCCAGCATCTATAGTCTCCTGATTTGTTCATTTTAGCCACTCTGACTGGTGTGAGGTAATATATCATTTTGGTTTCAATTTGTATTTCCCTGATGAGGAATGATGTTGAGCATCTTTTCATATGCCTGTTGGCCATCTGGATGTCTTCTTTAGAGAAGTGTCTATTTCTATTCATGTTTTCTGCCCATTTCTTCACTGGATTATTTGTTTTTTTGGGTGTGGAGTTTGGTGAGTTCTTTATAGATTTTGGATACTAGCCCTTTGTCTGATATGTCATTTGCAAATATCTTTTCCCATTCCGTTGGTTGCCTTTTAGTTTTGTTGATTGTTTCCTTTGCGGTGCAGAAGCTTTTTATCTTCATGAGGTCCCAATAGTTCATTTTTGTTTTTAATTCCCTTGCCTTTGGGGATATTTCAAGTAAGAAAGTGCTGCTGCTGAGGTCAGAGAGGTTTTTTCCTGCTTTCTCCTCTAGGGTTTTGATGGTTTCCTGTCTCACATTCAGGTCCTTTATCCATTTTGAGTTTGTTTTTGTGAATGGTGTAAGAAAGCGGTCTAGTTTCATCCTTCTGCATGTTGCTGTCCAGTTCTCCCAGCACCATTTGTTAAAGAGACTGTCTTTTTTCCACTGGATATTCTTTCCTGCTTTGTCAAAGATTAGTTGGCCATACTTTTGTGGCTCTAGTTCTAGGGTTTCTATTCTATTCTATTTGTCTATGTGTGTGTTTTTGTGCCAATACCATGCTGTCTTGATGATGACAGCTTTGTAGTAGAGGCGAAAGTCTGGGATTGTGATGCCTCCTGTTGTGGTCTTCTTCAAAATTACTTTGGCTATTCGGGGCCTTTTGTGGTTCCATACAAATTTTAGGATTGCTTGTTCTAGTTTCGAGAAGAATGCTGGTGCAATTTTGATTAGGGTTGCATTGAATGTGTAGATTGCTTTGGGAAATATTGACATTTTGACAATATTTATTCTTCCAATCCATGAGCACGGAATGTTTTTCCATTTCTTTATATTTTCTTCAACTTCCTTCATAAGATTTCTATAGTTTTCAGCATACAGATCTTTTACATCTTTGGTTAGGTTTATTCCTAGGTATTTTATGCTTCTTGGTGCAGTTTTGAATGGGATAAGTTTCTTTATTTGTCTTTCTGTTGTTTCATTATTAGTGTATAAGAATGCAACTGATTTCTGTACATTGATTTTCTATCCTGAGACTTTGCTGAATTCATGTTATCAGTTCTAGCAGACTTTTGGTGGAGTCTGTTGGGTTTTCCATGTATAGTATCATGTCATCTGCAAAAAGTGAAAGCTTGAGTTCATCTTTGCCAATTTTGATGCCTTTGATTTCCTTTTGTTGTCTGATTGCTGATGCTAGCACTTCCAACACTATGTTAAACAATAGCGGTGAGAGTGGACATCCCTGTCATGTTCCTGATCTCAGGGAGAAAGCTCTCAGTTTTTCCCCATACAATGGAGTATATTAAAGATTGTCTGCTTTGAAAAGGGGCACAGCAACATGATATTAGTCGCATGGCATTTGAAAGCATGTTATGTGTTGGACCAATTGGATATTGAGATTGGCTGCTAAGATCTATGGATAAGTGTTCAGATCTTGGTTCCGTTTAAAATCCAAACTTTCTATCTAGGTCAAAGTCACAATTCAAGTACTGTAAACATAGTTTTAATCAAGTTTCCAAGGTGCTTTTCCAACTCAAAGTGTTGTGCAAGTAACAACAACAACAACAACAACAAAAATTCTCCCTTTGAATTAATTTTAAGCATTTTTGCTATTTTTGAGGGTTTCTTTTCATGCTTCCATTTTTGTTTTTATCTCATGGAGGGTTATTTTACCTTTTCGAGTAAACTATAAAAACAAGCTTACACTAAGACGTAATGTGGCAAATCTTCCCCCGGAAACTTCGGTAATGTCGATGTCGACGGTATTGGGAAACACGGGCATGCAACCACAGCACGGCCTGTGTACAATATGCTTTCAGACTCTCCTATGTGTTCCGCTCCACATATTTTAAGAGAGCTTAATGTGGGTTTTCCAATTCAATCTCAGTAGAGTTCGATGTATATTATTGTTACTAAATCTCGTCTTCCTAATAGTTCCTGCGTTACGTGGTCTATTGGAAAGCACACATTTATATCTTTAGGAGGATAAATGGGAAGTCACGGATCTAGAACAATAATCAACTTGAGCTCACGCTGCTAGCGCAGGTATGGATTTTTAATATCATCTCAGGCAGGGAAATGCTTCAGGCATGTTTTCTCAGTCGGGAGTTGAGGAGAGCATATGCACAATGGCAGACATAAGCAACTAGCCTTTGGCTGGTGAGAGAGAAACTTACTGTAAACCTGGGTTTTAAACCAAATGTTGTGCTGGATGCCGTCTGGACTTATGCTTAGAATACACACTATGTTTTAAAAGGAAGGTTGACAGTCATAGAAATAAATAAGTTAGCTATCATTTTATATTATGTATTCTTTATAATGACTGAAATTTGATATTCCAAAGACATCAGTTTACTGACCTTGAGTTGAAATTACATTTGTTTTGAGCAATTGATGAACTTACGTATGGATGTGATTTTAAAAGATTAATAAATAAAAGAATGGAAATTACATAATAAAACTTTAGTTACTTGCTACTGATTGCTCTTTTACTATGAAGACTAGGGGTAGAATCTTTTCCTATTTTACCTAAGAAATATGGTTGTTGTCAGCAGTGATCTATCTATCTATCTACATATGTATAACCATGTAACTCTGAAAAATGTCTACATTTCTTAGATATCAGTTCTCAGACCCATGCAATTTACCCAAGAAAATAGGATTGTCTAAAAATGTGTTAAATGATCATTTAAGAGGAAAATGCCAGTTAAAAATGTTTTGTCCATCAAATAAGCATCAGTGGTAAGTTTACCTACAACATAAGCTATATATTAGTAAGCGCTTATTTTTTAAATTAGTAAAGTTATATATATATATGTATATATACTCTAAAATTACATATATATATATATATATATATGTGTGTACTCTTGTACTCTAAGTTTAGATGTATAAAGAGAAAGCCATTCACACTTGGCAAAGGTCAAGGTGTGAAAGATTTTCTCATAAAGTTAGACTCTATACTCATTTTCAAGGGCAAGGTATGAAAATTTTGATTAAGAGCTGAACTAAAATTTTATTAATATATTCTCATCAATATCCTTTATGTTTCTTATTTAAATTGTCAATATGCTAATTGTTATTGAAAACTGAATAATCTTTTATTTATATTAAAATTCTGTTCTAGATGTAATTTTATTCTATGAATATTTAAAGTACTCACAATGTGAAAAAAAATCAATGACAAAGACAAAATTGAGACTAATTTTATAAAATTAAGTCCCTTGAACACATCATAGAATTAACATGAGAGAATAGTTTAATCATGCCATTAATAATGTTAGAAGTTTGTATGTGGGAATTGGTATAAACAACATCCTGAAACACAGATTTCCTATAGTTAAATACTTTCTTCAGCATCTATTCTAATTAGGCCCAACCATATCCAGATCTGATGATGTGGGATAAGATGACAATCATAGGTCCCAGCTAATGAATGTATAAATGTTATTATCAATGTTTTTTCATATCAGTTATCTAACACTCACTGTAGTCCTAAAAAGAATTTAAGGCAATGCCTAGTAAACGATAGAGCCACATAAATGTTAATGACTGAATATTGTAAGTTATAAAGTCACCATTTTCAGATAAAATAACTATGGCTGAAAGTTTTATCTGATGTAATACAGTGAGTTTGGAATCATGGTGTAGAACTGAGATGTCCCAACTTCACTGTTTTCTTTTTTTTTTTCACTCAATCATGCATCCCTAATAATTTAGGATAATGGCTCCTATTAAAAGCCCACTTTAGTCTCCTCATACTTGAAACCTAGTTGAAGGCCAGAAGATGAGATAGAAATAGCATACAGTCATAATGTTTCTTGTGCTTCATTTTAAATTTTGTTTACAGTGCAAAGCGATAACTTTGTTTTGTGATAACTTCATGTACATAAGCCCATTGCTTGTAGCTTTGCTATGAACCTAAAGGAAGAATTTCCTGTCTGGAGCATGTATGTTTTTGACTCACATTTAGATAACTTTGGGTCAAAATGATGCTTTGGAGAAATAATATGAAATATAGGAGCTTACTTTTATCAATGTTACCTTTTTATTTTTCTAAGGAGATTAGAATTTATTTTATATGGTTGTTAAATTCCGTGTACAGTATTAAGTTCTGCTTTAAAGAAATGCATTCTTAATTTTCAGATATAGGATGGTTCTCTTTTTCCTGCCTTTAACTTTTCCACAATTACAGTGACCTGTCAGAAGCAAATACACTACCAAGACCACTGAAGCTTTATGAAACATTCCACAGTGATGTGATACTATAACTTACTTTGTCTGTCAGCATTATCCTTTTATTTCTCATAGACCCTTGCTCTTGGGAGAAATAAAATGGTCTGCATCATTAATTTCTATGCCCAAATAAAGAGTTTCTCAGCAGGTTGCACATGAGCTATTTAAACTGGAGTGGCGGTAAGACAGTCATTAATTATCCAGAAATGAATCTTAAGAATGTGAAAATTGCATTCGTGAGAGTACATATCCTCTGAGAGGGGCTGGCTAAAAGCTGGACAATGATGTACAGGCACCAGCCAGCAAAAAATAGAGTGTTATTTCACACAGCTAGGGAGTTTTAGGCCATAGGTTCGCCATTTAAGATGATCTTAGAGCAAGGGGTGGGAGTGGCCCATGTGTAATGCATTTTATCTCTGTCTAACCAAAAGCCATGATACACACACACACACACACACACACACACACACATGAGATTAAGTAATAAGATTCAAAATATACAAAACGAAAACAAAACACGAATCCTGATTAATTCATCTGGAATTCCTGGATTATGTATCTTTTTTATCCCTTGGAATAACCAATATTTGTAGTACTTAATATCTGGCCTTTCATTAGCACTTAGCATATATTAATTCATTTAATACTCAAAGCAATGACACGAGCCAGGCATCTAAAAACATTCCCATTTAACAAGTGAGAAATTAAAGCAGAAAGAAGTTAAATTACTCATGAGAACTGAAATTTGGACCCAGGTAGTCAGGCTCCCAGAAGCTATATTCTTAACACTATGCATGGATATATCATTTGAGCTTGCTTCTGTAGGCATGACTTGAGGGTCTTTTGGATCTCTGCCCCACCTTTACTCATCTTTTGTGTTCAGCAAATCATTAGTTCTAAGCAGTGAACATTATGAATCCTCTGGTAAAAATGATCATGTCAGAGACAGAGTAGTAGAAGATAATTTACCTCTAAAAAAAAGACAATTTAGCAATTTCTGGGGCTCCTTTGCTTTTTGATTCCATTTTTTTCCCTCTTCTTGTCTAATAAAAGGGGGGAGAATTTCTTTTGAAAACTTTTCTAGTTACAAGTCAAAACTCCTCTAGGTTTATAAAGTACCTTGTCAACTTGCTGCTAAATGTTTTTTTAATCATTCTTTATTTTAATTTCTCTGACAGAAGCCTTGTAAAGAATATACAGATGTAATGAATATTTCATAAAGATATGATTTATTAGGACTTCTCTGCCTTTGCTTCAAAAACTATCCATCCTTCAGAAAGCGAATATACAAAAACTACCTGCTGGTAGAGTAACTAAACCAAATCCCCTGAAGGCAAACCCAGATTTCATAATAACTTCTGGGCCTTATAGACCATGGAAAAGATAGTTAGTCAATGTTCTATTAATATTTTAGCTGGCAAAGGAATATAGTTCTAAGCTACCACATGTGGCTGTCAGAACTGTCAGGTCTGACTGTAAAATTATTAATGGTTTAATTTTTTATGAGCTGCATATCTTTCTATATGAAAATAAAATTGATTTAAGGTCTTGAGGTAAAAAAAAAATGCTTATAACAGTTCCTTAGGGTACCTTACCAATACTGCCAATTCCTTTCCAAATGTTCCCTTGTAACTGGTTCCTTCTCCACCCTTGGAAATTACACATATATGTATCTATCCTATTCATGTATGAATAGAGTTGCCTTCAAATGAGCACATTGTACTTTTGCTACATTGTTAATATTATTTATTGCGTGCTCTCAGTTATATACAGTGAATTCGGGCATAATTTGTCACCATTATTAATTATTATTTATAGAATATCTCCTAGATAAATGCCTTAAAGGGCAACTGAAATACCTAAGGCACAAATGAAGACAAATAACTGTAATCTATCTCATTCTTCTTTTGTGTGACTCTGATTTAGTATCTGATTCATTCTCAGGTTGTGGTGCACATCACTCTTAACAAAAATATACTATCGAAGGCCAAATTTCAAAGTGCCTCATTGGTGCACGTAATAATTCTCTTTTCTCTTTTTCTCCATATGCAGTTGGATGTATTTATTTGTTACAAATACTGTTTTTAAATAAGTTTATTTATTTTGAGAGAGAGAGAGGGAGAGAGAGAATCTTAAGCAGGCTCCACACTGTCAGCACGCAACCCAATGTGGGGCTCCATCCCACGAACCAAACCCTAAGATCATAGCCTGAGCCGAAATCAAGAGTCAGACACACAACAGACTGACCCACCCAGGTGCTCCTGTTATAAATACTTTTTAAGGTAGTCATTTAGTTAATGCGTTGGAATACACAATTAGTGATTTTGTTCTGATAAAGGAAGAGACCTACATATGTCACTCTTTGGACACCCAAAAATAGTTTAGAATCATCTTGATGTTGAACATTAATGATTCAAATACTGCTTATGCTTGCTATTTGAAGAATTCTACTTTGGCCTTTTAATTCATAATAATTAATTACTATTAAGTAATAATAGTAATTTAATATTTAATTAATAATAATTACTTACTATTAAGTAATAATATTACTGAAAGCACATAAAGCGACATTCCTTAAAAGCACCAAAAAAGAGAAAAAAATTAGATGTAAAGCATTTGCTACATTTTGCTGAAACAGAATATGCTAAAATTATATTCCCCTTAGGCAATGGTTCTCGCACTTTAGTGTGCCTGAGGATATTTTAAAATACAGACTTCTGGGCTTCACCCCCAGATGTTTAATTTCAGTCTGAGCTGTGGCCCAAGAACTTGCATCCCTAGAAATTTCCAGGTGATATTGGTACTGCTGGTCCTTTGAATATAATTCGAGCACTGCTGTCTTAAGAGACTGGATGTAAATGCCAATTGTTCTTCTATGAAGAGATAAATGTTTCCATCACAACCACAGATACTGACATTACATAAGTACCTTGACACCATAGGACAAGAAAAAATGAAATTAGAGACTCAAATAATATTGTTCATGTCTTGAACGTCACTGGGTAAGAAAAGAAATCAAGTTAAATAGGGAAAATACACAGAGACTTAATGCATGCCATATTACTAGCATAAAATAAGGACATTAAATGAATATGTAGTAGGAAATACATTTTTTTAAAGATACAGGCTTCACATTTAGATATGGAAACTGAAGTGAGATATTCAATTATGGTTATTTTATGTTTCTTGATAGGCTTTTTTAATAAAATCAATTTGAACATAAAGGCATGAGAACAACACTGAAACAAGGAAGATCATTTGGGACGTAAGATGAGTTTTGTGAAAGAAATGCCAATGTAACAATTAAACCTGCATCGTAGAGATTGGCTCCACACGTGGTAGGATTTTTCACTTAGCAAATGTGCTCCATCCATGACCTCTCTGCAAAATCTACCACCATAGGGTGTAGCTAATATAAGTGCAATGTAGTTGTGAGAAAGACCACTAGTAACCACTCATGGGTGGCCAACTCATTCTCAGCCACAGCGGGTTTCTAAAAAGCTATTACTATTTCTACTGACCAAGGGATCACTTAAATTTCTAAGAAAGAGCTCTTTAATGTGTCACTTCTCCAGTTTTATATAACACCATTTCCACTCCGACCCAATTATTCAGCATTTTTTTTAAACTATCAAATTGGTAAGCTCTGACTTTTCTGTTACTGAGCAACACAACTTTCTATTACACCGGTCAGGGAAATTTTACTATATTAATTTTATCATTCATATATCACTCAAAGACCTGGGGAAGACAATGGCAGTTTGCCTCTAATCTGGGTCTAACCTGACTTACTCTTGTACTTATTCATACATTTATTCAATCAACCTAAATGTGAAAAATACCTATTTCCTGCCAGTCTCCAATATAAGCAGTGTGTATGCGTGGATAAATAAAGCAGGAGGACAATGTGCTTAAACCTCAATTAACAAATGGTTTCATGGGGCCACAAGGAAGATACAGTTTTACAGCCCGCTGTATTGTTAGACAGGGACATGTGGCTAATTCTCACCAACAGGTAATGCTCGAAACCGAATTGGTTCATTTGAATTCAAATGTTTGCAAGACCCTTCAAAGTCCTTTCTGCATCATTAAAACAAATACTTGTATTACATTTTTGAAATAGTCAAATCAGTTCTTCTTTGATCTTTTCACTTGAAAATTACGATTCCGAGGTCATTTTAACTTTGCAGAGTGTACTGTGAAATAGAAATCCTTGATGGCCAGTCTGTCCCACCATAGCTGAGCCGTCAAGATCTGGTTTAATACAATCATTGTGTTCTGCAAACATTAATTCAGCCCAGAACCCAACTTCTCCTAAATTTCAGACCTTGAAGTGGAAAGGGAAACCTTGGTGGGTAGAAGCTGCCTTTGCATTTAACTCTTGGACAGTCCGAAAAGCATGCCTGTGTTGATCTTGTTGGTTCCTGTTACTGTTTTCCTTCCCTGTTCTTGTGTGCAGAAAAGGTGCTTGGAGTGGTGTCCCTGCCCCCTCCCTGAAAGAAGCAGGAGCCAAATCAATTTGTAATGCTTTTCTCAGAGTCCATCGTGATATTTCTAAGAACAAGATAAAAGGAAAAATGTGTCCAATAGTATATAATCCTAGCTTTCCAGAAAGAATACAATTTTCAGTAAACAAATCAAAATTTTGTAATATATCATATAATTATATGATATAATTATGACTGTCATTATTTTAAAAGCAACACACAAAATATAAAGTAATAAAAATTGCTTTAAGAATGGCTAATGTAGGGCCACCTGGGTGGCCCAGTTGGGTAAGCATCTGGCTCTTGATTTTGACTCAAGTCGTGATCTCGTGGGTCATGGGATCGAGCCCCGTGTCAGGCTCTGCACTGACAGCACAGAGTCTGTGTGGGATTCTCTCTTCTCTCTCTGCCTCTCCCACACTTAAAATAAATAAACATATAAAAAAATATAATGAAAAAACTGGAAACATGTGGCAGAAACATGAAGCTCAATTGAAGTTAGATCATTGAACTAAAAGCACCTGTCATTATCAAGTTTGTAGAAACACAAATATTGCTATCACTATTTTATTGAAAATCTTTTTATGACTTCCCATTTTGTACAATATAAGAATCAAAAGTATGAACGTGGCTTCAGAGCACTGAATGATGCAGAAATTGCTGATATTTTCTGCCTTATCTCACAGAACTTTCCTTCCCCCTGCCTCTCTAGATATGCTGCCCTTACTTCACATTCAGAATTACTCCACGGTTCTTCCTTTGCTGGGAATTTGCTCTTGTTACTATCTTTTTACTGGAATTCTCCTACTCACCATCCAATCCTTGCATGGAGAATACAATGTAATTAAACATGTCTAATACCTACTATAATGCATGGTAACTTCTCATTAGGTCTGAATTAATGAGTGTGTGTATGCATATTATATATTGATCTGGGGATATGTGCACTTATGCATAAATATATATACATATGTATGCATGTGCATGTACAATTTCAATAATCAAAAGTAACAATTAATCCTTAGGATCTTAACTTTTATATTCAAATTTTATGGGTTCGAATCCAGGTTCCATCACTTTCTAGCTATGAGGGTTTAAGCTGTTATTTATTGTATTTTTATCCCAGTTTTCTTATTGGGAAAATAAAAACCAGTAATATACCGATCTCATAGGTTTTAAAAACCAAGTAGTTTAATTCATACTTAGAATGATATCGAGTTCAATATTGAGAGTTCAATAAATAATAGCTATTGTATGAGGATAAAACACAATATTTATTATTCTATTACAGTGTCCTCAGAATCGCCTTCCTCATCTTTACCCAGGCTTTTCTTCTTATATCATCTCCAAAAATCTTATGGTTTTTCTTGAAGCATTTATCACTATTTAAATAATATATTTGTGTGTCACCTGCTTACCTCACCAAACACAGCAAAAGACCCATATAAGCATTAACCTTATTTGGTTTGTTCAAAAATATATCTCTAATGCTTTATGTGGTGCCTAGTAAGTCCTCAATAGATATGTGTTATATAGCTATATTTGTTAAACTTCAAATAGCCATAAAAATTCCAAGGAGTTCATAAATCTACCTTGAGAAATTTTATCACATGTTGAAATTGCATATCTTATAATAAAGTGGATGAAAGGTACATAAGCACCTAAAAGTAATCAATTTGATGATTAATTCGGCAAAGAAAAAAGGTTGTCATACCCTGTAATTTCTTGCTTAATTCATTCTTTTCTGTTCCTGGGGTTCTATAAATCTGTGTCATAAGTAATTCTCCATTTGTTTCCTTCTGGATTGGATTATAATTTCTGGATAAAAAAACATCCCAAAATTTATCAGCTTAAAATTACAATTATTTATTACTACTAACTAACCAGCAGGTTGGCTGGGGACAGCTTATCTTTGCTTCCTTAGCTGTAGCTGTCCTACTTTGCCCTACTCCGTACATCTCTCTATACTTGGACCAACTTACTTGCCTGGTATGTATGTGTGTGTGTATATATGTTTATATGTATGTGTGTGTATGTAATATATATATATATATAATATATTTTAATATATTTTATATTATATATATTTTTATATAAAATATAACATATTTTATATATTTTAATATATATACTAATATATATATTACATGCACACAAATTGTGGTCAAAAAACATATAAATTTGCCATTTTAGTCATTTTTGAGTACATAGTTCAGTGTTGGTAAGTATATTCACATTATTATGAAACAGACCTCCAGAGCTTTTTCATCTTGCAAATCTGAAATTCTAATACCCATTAAACAATTCACCTTTTCTCCTTTCCTCCATTCCTTGATAACCACCACTCTGTGTTCCATTTCTATGGATTTGACTGTTTTGGATACCTCATAAAAGTGCAATCAGACAGTATTTGTCTTTTTGTGACTGGTTCATTATACTCAGTATAATGTCCTCAGGGATCATGCATGTGTTAGAATATGTCAACATTTCCTTCCTTTTTGAGGCTGAACAATATTTTACTTTATGAATATTTTGTTTATCCAGTCGTCCATTGATGGATATATGGGTTGCTTATATCTCTTTGCTATTGTGAATAGTGCTGCTATGAACAACGATGTGCAAATATCTCTCTGTGACCCTACCTTCAATTATTTTGGATGTAAACCTAAACATGAGATTGCTATAATACAAGGTAGTTCTATTCTTATTTTTTTTAGGAAATTCCATACCATTTTACAAATGGTGACACCATTTTACAATTCCACCAACATACAAAAGTTCCAATTTCTCCACATTCTTGCCAATGGCTATTTTGTTGTTGTTGTGGTTGTGGTTGTTGTTGTTGTTGTTGTTGTTGTTGTTGTTGTTTTAGGAGTCATCCTAATGGGTGTTAGGTGATATTTCATAGTGGTTTTGATTTGCACTTCTCTAATGATTGTAATGTTGAGCAGCTTTTCATATACATTTTAGTCATTTGTATATGATCTTTGGAGAAATGTCTATTTAAATCCTTTACACATTTTTAATCAGTTTATTTCATATTTGGTTGTTGAGCTATAGGACTTCTTTATATATTCTGGATTTGAACCTCTTATCAGATACGTGATTTGCAAATATGTTCTCCAAATATGCAGGTTTCCAATTCATTCTGTTCATGGTGCCTTTTGATGCATCAAAGATTTTAAGTTTGATGTAGCTTAGTTAGTTTATTTTTACTTTTGAGGTCTGATTTTTGTGTCATGTCCACGAAGTCATTGCTAAATTCAACGTCATGAAGATTTCTTCTATCTTTTCCTTTAGGAGTTTTATAGTTTTAGTTCTTGTGTTTACATCATAAATCTTTTTGGGGTTAATTTTTGCAGATGAAGTAAGATAAAGGTCCAACTTTATTATTTTTAATTTGAATCATCAATTTATCCACCAACACCATTTGTTGAGGAAACTGTTCTTTTCTTCCATTGACTACACTTCACAACCTTGTAGAAGATCATTTGACTGGATATAAAAAAGATTCATCTCTTGGCTTTCTGTGGTATTCTGTTGTTCTAGAGGTCTGTCTTTATGCCAGTTACACAGTGTTTTGATATTGTATATTTTTGATATGTTTTGAAATCAAGAGGTATGATTCTTCCAACTTTGTTCTTCTTTGTCAAAATTTTTTTGGGGTCCACAGATGTGAATTTACATCTAATCCAAGTCTACTCTCAAATAACACTATACTAATTATAGTTTAGTTATTCCTATCTTGGCATTGAATCCTGTGGCTGTTTTTGGTTTCCACCTATGAGTCTCTGCTCCAGTAAGCAATGACTCTTTATATTTGCCTGTCTATCTCTCTAATCTTTTGGGTAGTGGTCTGTCCTCTGTTCACCCTTGTGGTATGGATCCAAGAAAAGTTATTGATTTTTCAGTCTGTTCAGCTTTTTCCTTGCTGCTACAATAGAGTGGTAACTTTCAAGTCCTTATATGAGGAAACAAAACAAACTCAACAGTTTTATTTTCTTTCTAAATTGTGCTTGTAAATTGGCCTGTTTTTGTTGTTGTTTGTTTGAGTGTACCTCCATCTTGTAGAACCTAATCATATGTGTGTAAAAGAAGCTAATTCATGGGGTACCTGGGTGACTCAGTTGGTTAAGTGTCCTACTTCAGCTCAGGTCATGATCTCACAGTTTATGAGTTTGAGCCCTGCATCAGGCTCTGTGCTGACAGCTCACATTCTGGAGCCTGCTTCAGACTCTGTGTGTCTCTTTCTCTCTATCTCAAAAATAAGTAAACATTAAAAAAAATTTATGAAAAAAAAGTTAATTCACGCTTTCAACATTCTGCCTGGCAACGGTGTGGCTCAGTTCTTTAAGTACAATTTTAGTTTCTGTGAGTGACATAAGACAGATTTTATTTTTCAACCCTCCAGTAAGTTTTACTATGTTTTTCTTATCTTCACTTGGTCTCACTTCTAAAGCCAACGCTGCATATTTTAGGATTTTATTATGACAGCTGTCCATTTCTAGTTGCCAATTTTAGTAACGGTTGGCTATTGATACATAACAAAACACTCCCAAATTCAACTGGAGGTTAGTTGATCCAAGATAGACTCCTTCGAAATATATCGGATCCATATTTTTCTTATACTTCTTACACTAACAAGCTAGACCATGCATGATTTTACTCAGGGTGATGGCAGAGATTCAAGAGAGAAATATCAGTAGTACATGTATTTTTAAGGCTTTGTCACTTTATATCTGCTGTATTCCACTGCCAATTGCAAACAACACGACTGATCCTAAAGATTAAGTTTTGGGATGGATCTTCTGCCCAGAGATCGAGGATAGTTGAAGTAAATATTTGTGAATAGTTATCAAATCTGCAACAACTTTTTTCCATATTGGCACATATGCTTTTAAATACAATATTCATTTACTTGCCTGTCTCTATATTTTTTATTAAATTTTTTTAAGTTTATTTATTTATTTTGAGAGAGAGACAGAGAGAGTGAGCAGAGAGAGGCAGAGAGAGAGAGAGAGAGAGGGAGAGAGAGAATCTTAAGTAGCCTCTGTGCTGTCAGTGTGGAGCCCAATGTGGGGCTCAAACTCACGAACTGTGAGATCATTACCTGAACCCAAACCAAGAGTTAGACACTTAACCAACTGAGCTACCCAGGCACCTCTGTGTGCCTCATTCAATAAACACACATACAGGCAAGCACACACACACACACAGAGCTATTACTAACCCATGTGCAAATTAGAATACAGGGGTTCTTTCTTGTGAGTGGACACATTTCTAATGTGCAAGTTTTGGGAAGTGAAGTGAGTGCTAATTTTAGGTCGCTCTTACCTTCTTACTGATACGTCCTCATGGACTGAATAAGTTGCACTGCCAAATATAGATATCTTATGTGAACACAAATCTAACGACAGAAATTACAAGTGTATTCTTAACGACTCATAGCCTCCTAGACTTGTGGCATGTAAATTCCTGTGCCAGCTTCTCTAAACTACATTTTTTTTCCATGTGAATCACCAGTAACACATTCAAAATAGGATATTTTACATTGAGAGAACATTATGTTTTGTTACTATGGAAACTATCTGCTCTTCCTGAAAAGCTTTCATAGTTCCTCCCTCCCCAACCCCATTCTCTGCATGTTTTACCCCTCATTCTCTAGCTGTCACTTTGTGTCCGTCTTTGCTCTGACTTTGATTGAGTGGAGTTTTATGACCTTTATATTCCTAGTATAATCATTTCTTTGATCTGAAATTGTGCTTTCTTTACCAAGAAAGGAAAAGTTTAAGTAGTTATTTATCATTTACTTCTACTTTAATTTTCAGGTAGAAAATTTTACACACATAATCTAAATAAATCTTTTGCAGGAATAAATATTTAAGTAAATAAAATAATTGCCAGTCATTGGGCTCAGGTCATATTTTCACTTTTCATCTTTCTTTAGAATAATAAAGCATTAATCAGAGACTTTAACACAGCCAAGAAAGCCCCTGCGATCCATGATTTTCCCTACAGCATTTTTGAGTGATATAGATACTGTTAGACATTATACCAATGGATTGCTTCAAAGATTTGAGACACTCCAAGCATTAAAACCTAAGAATACTTCAGTAGAGTGTTTTGTCTATAAAAACAGCTTACTTGGGAATAAGATGAGAGCAATATGTGCATCAACATTTTTGGAAAGAGAAAGGATCTTCCACTTTCTTGCCTTATATAATGTTTACTTGTGAAATTTTTTTGTGAAATATTAGATCATACCCTGAAGTTGAATTCCATTTTCAGTTAAGAATTAGTTAAGTATGAATAATGTAATGTTGATGGGGAAAAGGTAAAGAATGTCAATTCCATATTGAAATAGAGTTGCAATATGCTTTTTAATTTTTCATACACTTTTTTTGGCCATGGTGACTTTCTGTTTGGAACACAACAGCTTGTAATGGTAAATTTCCCGTGTCAACTTGGCTAGCTTATGGTGTCCAGTTGTTTAGTTAAACAGTAGTCTAGATATTTCTGTGAAGGTATTTGTACTTGTGACTAACATTTACTTAAAAAAATTTTTTTAATGTGTATTTATTTTTGGGAGTGAGAGAGAGACAGAGTGCAAGTGGGAGAGGGGCAGAGAGAGAGGGAGAGAGGGAGACACAGAATCCAAGGCAGGCTCCAGGCTCCTAGCTGTCAGCACAGAGCTGGATGCGGCGCTTGAACTCAAGGAGTGTGAGATCATGACCTGAGCCGAAGGCAGACACTTAAGGACTGAGCCACCCAGATGTCCCAGATGTGACTAACATTTATAATCGGTTGACTTTAAATAAAGGAGATTATCTTTAATAATGTGAGTAGGCTTCATCTAATCAGTTGAAGGCCTTCCAAGCAATAATTGAGGTTTCCAGGAGAAAAAGGAATTTTGTCTTAAAACTATAATGTAGAAAACCTGCCTAAATTTGCATTTTGTCAACCTGCCTTATAGTATTTGTATTCAACACTGCAATGTCAACCTTTGCCTGAATTTCCAGCTTGCAAGCCTGACCTTCAGATTTTGGACTTGTTAACCTTCGGAATCTCATCAGCCAATTGCTTAAAGTCTCTTTCTTTCTGTATGTTTACATATCATTGCTTATGGGTTTGTTTTTTGTGTTTAGGGTTTTGGTTTGTTTTTTTGAGAAGTCTTAACGGAAAAAATATTCTGACACTCTTTAAAATGGAACACTTTATTTAAGACTAGTGCAATAGGGGAGAGAGCTCAGGCTCAACTCCAAATACAACCAGGACAAGTGGGAATTTATAGTCAAAGAACAGGATGAGAGGGTGAGGGACTCAATGGATGGAAAGTTATTAAGAAGAGACACATGGGCAGGTGGGTGGGTTTTTTGCTGAAGCAACTTAACAGGATCTTTCCTGAAAGCATGCTAGATGATTAGATGTAAAGCGTGGTGGGGACTTTTGCTAAACTGACTTAATAAAATTCCTGCTAACACTGGATTCGTCTAAGACATAGAAGCCCAATGTTGAGGCCTAATAGAGAAGAGGGCCAGAGGAGCCTAACTAAACTGAACGATACTGATACAGTGAGTGTTTTTCTCCCCAAACATCTTTTATTATGTAACTAAAAAGTATATACACTTTTTAGCCACACTCTCTGGAAGAATATGAAGTATGACATACAACTTCAATCTTATTCAAAGAGTTTGTGTGTAGGCACTAAGGTTTGAGAATTCCAGCTGTAAATAATTGGTTAAACATAGAAATATTTGGGCATCCACGAAGATATCTACTTTCCCACAATGAGTAGAAATTTAGTATCTATGAGAGTAAATGCAGGATAATTTTACTCGTTTTTTTAAGCCCTGCATATTTTAAATATATGGACCAAGTTTTAATCTTATTGTTTGGAATGGTAAACTCTGTTCTCTTTCTTATTATGCCAAATAATAGCATTTATATTATTAAATATTTCTTTAAGTGGCAGCAGCTGGCTTACTGCTGGGTAAAGTGCAATCTCAGCTACATCCATTATTTTGAAATTGCTGGAATTGGAACTGAAAGTAAGAGCAGATAAAACTTTATTAGCAAATACACAAAAATGTACTCACTTAAATATAGGCACATAATTCTAAGGAATGGTTTAATGGTGTATATGAAGACCAACTCAGTAAGTGCTGAAGCTGTAAATACTCATCTCTGCACCACTATCTATAACAATGAACCATTTCTATTATCAAGATGAAGAGGTAATAATGGTGTCAAGGGATTCTATGTAAATGAATCTCATAGGCATTGTAACAGCACATAATAGAAATGACTTTCTCACCTGGTAAATGACTTTCTAAAAGGCCAGTAGTGGCACAGATTCAATTACTGCAAATCTGTGTTTCTTTCCTCTTTCCTAGTTAGTATGTCTTTTTTGTTCCCTTAATAATAGGAGAGTGTTTGTCAAGTAGTAATGGAGAAAAAATTATGGTTGGCTGATATAAGGAAGTGAGAAATGGAATATATCTCATTATATAGCAAGTTTGCCTCTCTCCTTTGAAGTGATGGAGGTTATTTCTAAGACGACAAATAACCAAGAGCCTTTGTGTGTGTTTATCATATGATGTTTAAAGAGAGTACATGAATAGATGACTTTTCTGTCAGCCTGGTACTTTCCTGTGCAGTATTTCAGATCCCAAATATTTGCTAAAAAATGACAGGACTTTGCAAGTGATATGAGATAAAGTCACCATCCACAAGTCTTAATGTATAAAGCAGATCACTGTGAAACACTCCATGGAAACAATAAACCATCCACTTTTACACTATAAATAAATGAACATTTAATATATTGATATACATTATGATTTCCAAATAAATATAACTTGAAAAATTTCAGAGGCTTTATTCTTTAACCAGAACTTCTCCTGATACAAACATCTAAAAAAATTTTTTTTGACATTTATTCATTTTTGAGAGACAAAGACAGATCGTGAGTCGGGAGAGGCAGACAGAGAAGGAGACACAGAATCTGGAGCAGGCTCCAGGCTCTGAGCTGTTAGAGCCCACTGCAGGGCTTGAACTCACAGACCTCAAGATCATGACCCAAGCTGAAGTCAAATGCTTAACCCACTGAGCCACCCAAGTGCCGCTCATGATACAAATATGAAATAATTAAATGTTACATACTGCATTATTATAACTAATTATTGGCTTCCTTGCCTGTAAGAAGATGACTCATTCCTATTAGGAGCTATGTAAGTGGAAGAACCTATTTGTGAAAAGAAGGTATATTCTTGCCCAGCTGAATTGATCCTTAGTGATATGACTTGTTTTGTCCAGTGAAGTTTGGGTAGAAGTGATATAGGCTTAGCTGGAGGAGAAGTTTTAAGAGCCATCTAATGGTCTGTCTATGTCCCCTTTTCTCTGCCAAGAGGTCATGATTGTTTGAAGTTATTCTTTTAGCCTGGATCATAGAGTAATGAAGAATCTGGAACACAGCAGCAGGCAGTCCTCAAAGGGTGTGTATTATTAGAAAAATAAACTCTTGTTGTAGATTGCTAAAATTACTAGGTTATTTGTTAACACAACATAAAATATGTTGGCTGCATGTACTTTGGGAAAAATTTATCCTAAGCCAATGTTTGTTACTACAGAGCATCAAAATTTACAAGTCTAATATTAAAAGTCTAATAATGGCATCACTATTACTACTATCATCCAAATGTATATTGACCTTATACGTTTATCTTAATATTTTAGGCTCTAGTTATCATACAGTGTCAAAAAGACACAATCTGGCTGTAAGTAGATTCAAGACAAATAGAGAATTTAATTTTTGAACAATTGGCATAAATAAGCTCAAACTTATACACACAATATTTTTCATTTAGTATAAATATGTATAAAGTGATATCTATTAATAATAAAGATTTTGTATCAGTAGCGGAGATGGTATTATTTAACATAATTATATAGCAATAAAATTAGAAACAAATCTTCTAAAATAAATATTAATAATTAACATACCTATCATATATACAGGTACCTAAAACTTCAGTCAAGAAAGTATTACTAGGGGCACCTGGGTGGCTAATTTGGTTAAGCGTCCAATTTGGACTCAAGTCAGGATCTCACGGTTCGTGAGTTTGAGCCCCTGCATCAGGCTCTGTGCTGACAGCTCAGAGCCTGGAGCCTGCTTCAGATTCTGTCTCCCTCTCTTTCTGCTCCTCCCCTGCTTGCACTCTGTCTCTCTCTCTCAAAAATAAATAAACACTAATTTTTTTAAAGAAAGTATTACTAAATAGCTGGTCTGATGGCAACTCCATTCTCAATCTGATCCAAATACTTTTAATGCTTTCTCTTCTCTATATATTAAATCATAGAGTCATTGGCCAGACACCTTAGGCATTAGTTTTGAACTGTTTTTCTGAATCTAATGGAAAAAATTTTCTCTTGTATTACTTTTTACGACTCACATTTTTGGTCAAACTAGAGATTTTCTTGCCGATTTAAGGCTTTCTGATAAAATTCAAAATCCAATTCTTGATATCATTTTATTTAATACTTTTCCATTCTCAGGATGTCCAACACTTAATAGGATGCTTGCCATCCATTTCTCTTTGTCTCATTTTATTTTATTCTTCATGTCTCAGTAGCAATATGACCCCACCCAATGAAAATTTATTTGATTCCATCAGCTAGAAGCACCAACTGCATGTGGAAAAATTGTTTTCTTAAGGACTAATAACTTTTCCCTTGTATTATAATCTTACCTACTTGCCATCTATTCTGTTATGCTACAATTTCCTTCAGGATAACAGTTACACTTTACATTGCATTCAGATACTGGGCTATAATTTATAGGATGAGTTCTATTTTCTTCATACCCTGTCTTATAATTCATGTTATGCATGACATACATATTGAATAAATGAATGAATTAGAAGTCAGCGTGCCTTGTGCAAAAATGTTAATTTTATCCTTTTGTATATTGTACCACTGAAAAAGGTCTAATTTGAGAATTCACTTTACTGGAACATAGCATCTCATACTGATTCTACAATTTTATAAGTTAAAAAATGAATTTTATACATATGATGTTATAAATTATTTATTCAACGATTAGATCTTAATAGGCTTTTTATGATCTTACTATGCCTTTCCATATACTTGATGAAAACTACCAGATACAGAAAACTTCCTTTTACATAAGAACTAATCATCAGCTGTGAAGGAGGAAAAATTTCCTGAGCTTTGTTTTATTCCCTTGAATGAACATAGGGAAAGTTATATATTTATCTCTGAAACATTTTTCTTTGGCTAGTAATAGTGCATAAAACATATCATTCACTTATGTGAATATGATAATTTTAGTATTTCTCTACACTTGTTTTTTTGTTCTGAAACAGAAAACCTGAACTTGCTAAATTCTGGAAAAAAATATTTTTCTTGTTCAAGTATTCAAAATATCCTCAAGGGGAATCATTTATTTAACAATCATATAAGGCAATGAACAACAGCTTGAGTTTTATATTCCGTTCTTTCATTTCAATTTTCCTGTCATGGACATCAACTCAATTTAAATGTAAGAGCACATATTGGTAATGTTCTGCCTGAGAGATACTGAATGAAAATCTAGCCATATAAAAATTAAATAAATATAGTTAAATAATATTGGTTATCTATATTTGATAATACTATAAGAACTTATTCTAGTTATATTCCTAATATTATCAGATATAGGCACAAGAGATAAAGTGTTTTAATTTAGAGTTTATTTCTAACACATATATATTGTATCAGCCAATTGACGAGCCCGCCATTAGAGTGTAAATGAACAAATTAAAAAATCTTAGCAGTGCAAACTGAAAAATGATTAAACAGTAGAGAACGGAGCAGGAGAGAAAACAAAAATCCAAATGAGTTTGACATGTTGACAGGAAAGTAGTGAGCAATACAACCAGTTAAACTATTAGTCCTTCAGAAGGGGATTTTGGAAGGAAATAGGAATTTTAATAGTGAACTTATTTTGTCCATTTCTTTATTTTTTTTTTAATTTTTTTTTCAACGTTTTTATTTATTTTTGGGACAGAGAGAGACAGAGCATGAACGGGGGAGGGGCAGAGAGAGAGGGAGACACAGAATCGGAAACAGGCTCCAGGCTCTGAGCCATCAGCCCAGAGCCTGATGCGGGGCTCGAACTCCCGGACCGCGAGATTGTGACCTGGCTGAAGTCGGACGCTCAACCGACTGCGCCACCCAGGCGCCCCTGTCCATTTCTTTAAAAGCAGAAAGACAATTAGAAATACTGGAAAAATCTTCTTAGGGCTTCTTTAGAATTTGCCTATATTAGTTTTCTGTCACTGCCATACAAATTGTATGAACTTGGCAGCTAAACAACACCCACCTATTATATCACAATTCCGTAGCTTTGAAATCTGACGTGGGTCTCACCCAGCTAGAATCAAGATACTGTAGGCTTGCCTCCGTACTGAAGGTTCTAAGGAAAAACAAAATCTTTTAGGTTTTTTGCAGTTATAGGGCCGATGTCCTCGTTTCCTTGCTGGCTGTCAGTCAGAGACCTTGCTTAGCTACAAGAAGCTTCTCTCCAGTCTTTGCACCTGGGTCCCTACGACTCAGACTCAGCAATGGCAGTTGGAATTCTCCTTATGCAAAGAATCATCTTGACTTTTCTTTTTGCTGTAAAAGTTTCCAAAGACTTTCATTAATTTGGAGACCAAGGAAGTAACGTACCATGAATTTAATCTGAAGGGTAGTGGAAAATTCTAGTGTTCATGAGAATAAGCCCACTCTTATCTGGTTATTTAACTATGGGACACAAGCATTGCTGCAACAGCTATTTAAAAAAAATCATTCCATATTCTGAACTTGGTCTCAATATTTCATTTAATAGATAAGGGAAGAGAGATTAATAAGTGCACATATGAGCAGAATAATTGATAAGCTTAATTAAGCCACATGCAGAATCTGCACCTAAGAAAAAGAAAATGCCCAGAATTGTATAAACAGAAGTATTCAACTGCTAGAATTCTTTGAAGAAAAGTAGATATTCTTCTATATTTGTGTCATTTTGTTTTGGGGGTATCTCTGTTTTGATAGTATTTTCAGAAAATTATCAACACTGACAGATTTGGATTTTTAATAAATATCAATATCTCTATTTTTTTAGTTTACTTTCATCAGTGTTTCCATCACACATCAGGGAAAAAGCAAATGGACTACTGCATCCCTAATTCTTTACCATCGAACACCAGAATCTACTATATTCCTTTACTTTAAATTAAACTTTGACCAGATAACTAATAGAAGATGAGTAAAGGAGAGAAATATTTTATGTCAGAAATGGTCATTTATAGTAAGAGTGTGACAAGAGCTTTAGAGAATATGGAGAGGACTTTTTATTTGGGGCTTTGTCTTTTGTTTTAATCACGTCAGTTTTATAAGGCAGCTTTCCCCAGGAGGTAATAAATGATCTCGTTGTTTACTCCTTAGAAGAATGTACATTATATTGCAGAAGCTAAAAATGTTTATAGGGTCCTCAAAGTTACCGATACTTAAAAGAAAGTTTTATTATATACATTAACCTGTGTGATCCAGATAAGTTTAAAGCACATATCAATGTGATAAAATTACAAGGTCTGAACAAGTGATAATTACAAATTTGCTAAGAATCAATGCTCCCCAAACCCACAATTCTGATGTGATTTTAATGAGGCAAGTTTCACTTTGCTTTTATTCCCTTGATTAAATATCTATAATGGATTAAAATGAAATTAAGCAAAATCATCTGTACTATTTATCATCATGATAAAATATTTCATGAATACCCTCAAACCAAACATGCAATCATATAGAACAAATGTAGACAATTGGCTTTCACTTCAAATCTGGATTAGTTTCTCCATCTAACAAAATGGAATTAACATGGAAGTTACAAAGTACCTTTTAAAAAATTTTATAATGTGATTATCACCATGAATCCTAGAATAAATCTTACTATCTAATGAGGATTAATCACTTGAAAGTTAGAAGAGTTGATTTCAGGCAGAAATGGGACAAAATTATAATCAGTATGTTATTTCAAAATATTATTTAGTAAATAATTCCTATATACTTCTTAGAAATAGTGTTATTTTTCTTGGAAAATGGCAGGAAGAAGAGAAAAAATTGAATATAGGCAGAATTTTAGAACATGTGTATACGTGGGGTGACTCATCTTCCTTTAAAATTCTCCCCTTAAGCACAACCACATATATACACAAACACACCACACATATAGAAGTTATGAAAAACTGTATTTGTTGTTAGAATCTATTATGGGGGGTCAAGTATGGCTATCCATATTCTTCTTTTTTTAAGTGTTTAATTTTTTTTTCTTTTTCTTTTTGAGAGAGTGCAAGTGGGGGAGGGGCAGAAAGAGAGGGGGATAGTAGATCTGAAGCAGGCTCTGCACTGACAGCGGTGAGCCCAATGTGGGGCTCGAACTCACAACAGACTGATCCACCCAGGTGCCCCTCTCCACATTCTTCATGAACACAAAACCAAGTATAAAGGAGAGAAGGAGTGAATCTAGGACATCTATATCTAGCCTGACTAATATTTCTGGATCCATATTATTTGCCTGAAGCCCTCACGTCCACAAGTTAAAATGAAAAATCTTTCTGGAAAGAAGCTTGTCAGCTTTAGGGAATGGTAATACCACTTGCAACGGTTAGCCCAAAATGGTGGTAATCATGTGGGACTGTATTGAATTTGAAACAGGAAGTCATCTTCCTTTCATTAAAAAGGAAAACCAGGGGCGCCTGGGTGGCGCAGTCAGTTAGGCGTCCGACTTCAGCCAGGTCACGATCTCGCAGTCCGGGAGTTCGAGCCCCGCATCGGGTTCTGGGCTGATGGCTCAGAGCCTGGAGCCTGTTTCCGATTCTGTGTCTCCCTCTCTCTCTGCCCCTCCCCCGTTCATGCTCTGTCTCTCTCTGTCCCAAAAATAAATAAACGTTGAAAAAAAAATTTTTTTTAAATAAAAAAAAAAAATAAAAAGGAAAACCATATCATCTTTGAAGGGGGTTTTGTTTCCAAGTACATTATGACTTTGCATGAATACATGCATACAGGGTGGTATGTACCGTAAGTGGATTTTCTAGTCTAAACCTCGTATTCAATACGTTCAATACGTTCAATACGTTTAAGTAGTTTTGTTATTATCAAGCATAATGATAAAAAAAAAATTAGATTTCTAAGAAATATACAGAGTTCAAATCTGAAAGACACTACACAAGAAGGCAACATTTTCAGAGCTCCCAGACTTGTGCCAATATTAATGTTAAGGGGACTAGAAGTGTCGTAGACTGTAAGTCTAAAGTTCTCTCTTGTCTAGCAAAAGAGCAGACACAGGATTGAAGCTAGATATAGCTAATGTCCGGAAAAAGACAAAAGCCCCAAATGAGGGTCTTTGCCCCGTTTTTATTAGGATCAGAAGGCTTACAAACATGGCGATGGACATGCACAAAGGGACAATGAATCTGTGAACATTAACTTGTGGACGTGAGGGAAAGGGGGTCTTGAAGATATTTGTGGTTAGGGGTTTGGGTTAATACAAAACAAAATCTAGGCACTAGGCCGTCAGGAGGAAGGTTATTTACAGGGAACATGAGGTAACACCTCTGTTTATCTTAGCCTAGGGGCTGAGACAGATAGGGGGAGTAACCTCAGGATTGACAAGACACCTTTTCTTTTGTTAATCATCTCCACTCCAGGCTGCTTTGCCTGCAGCAGTCCATAGTCCAATTCACCAATTTACCTAACCTGTCCCTATTCTCCTATGAAAGCAGCTTTCTGCTATAGTACTAAATTTGGGGTGCTCTCACCCTGAATATCTAATCTTGTTATTCCTATGTATTGGGCACTTTTGCACTGTTTCTATTTCAGGCCTTTGCCTCTCCCTCTCTATTTTGGGGGCTCTGCACCACCTGTCTATTTTGGGGTGCCTTTGCACCTTCCTATTCCTGGCACCTTTATGCCTCCCTAATCTTGGGGTGTCTTTGCACCCCCCTATTCTTGGGGCACCAATCTGATTTATCCAAACTCGTGTGTGAGCATTTTATGACTGTATTTCTTTATGCCTTGTCAACCCATTAGTGTAAGCCCGGGGGATTCCTAAACTTATCCCCCACATAGAATATCACATGCAATCAGATCCTACACACACAAATTATAATAAAAAAAAAGTAATTGTGATATCAGTTATTATTTAGAAATGGGGTATTTGTGCAATGTAATTGAAAAATATAGAGCAACCCATGTGACACCCTAACCTAAGAAAATTCCTTACAGTATCATCTACATACAAAAATCATTATCAAAATATGAAATATATTGCTCATTCCTGGAGGAAAAATGAATTTTGGTGACAATTAGTAATGTTAAATAACATGCATTTAATTTGATCAAGTAGTACACTGGTTTCTTAAATAGATAATCCTCAACAGATGAGTAGATTGCTCTGAAGAAAAGATTCCTCACTGGAAACAACAACAACAACAAAAAGAGTTCTCACTTAGGATGTAATAAACCTCCTTGGATTCACATAGTACTAATATAAAATGTAAGAAGCCTGAGTACAGTGACAAACTGAAGATTATTTGCCCTGTGTATTAAATTTATCTAATAAGGGATATGAAAGCGCAAGCAAACAAAGACATAAGAAAACTTAAATCTGAGAATTAATTTGGCCCTTACTCATTTTATCCAACCCTCTCCCAATGGGAGAATTTTCTTTACAACATCCTTAATTTTTTCCATTTGCCTTCTCTCTCCATGATTTCTGTTCCTTAAGAGATACAGGCTTCCAGTTAGGGAATGAATAAGTCACAGGAATAAAAGATACAGCATAGAGAATATAGTCAATGGTATTATAGTAATGTTGTACAGCTCCAGATGGGAGCTACACTTGCAGTGAGCACAGCATAAGGTATAACCTTGTTGAAACACTATATTGTGCACCTGAAACAAATGTAACACTGTGTGACAAATATACTAAAAAACAAAAACAAAAACAAAAAAACCCAGCTTATACAAAACCATTTTCACAATCTTTATTTTGGTAATGCTTCTCTGTCAGTGTTTTTTAAAAATATTTAAGAAATGTAAGATATTACAAAAGGAATGGGGTGTAATCATACAGACATTTTCTGAGGGGTACAGATTTCAGTAAAGTATCACTTCATATGACACACAATACTGTTCCATTAATTGGAATAGAAAATATGCCATTTACAGCCACAACTTCCTTTTAAGCTAAATTGGTCCTGTTAAATAAAAGCCTCTTTCATTTTTCTGACACATTGAAGAGTGTGGGCATTGAAGTTTGGGGAAGAGATCTAAGCCAGAATTTCAAATTGTGAATAATAGAGGAAAAATAAACGAAGACTCTCAAGGCATTTGGGGAAAGGGGTGTCATGGAAAAAAAACAGGGGAACAATTAAACAAAAAATGACTGATAATTTGGTGCTATATTGGGTGCAAGAAAACGAGTAATATTTCTATTAATACCTCTAGTTTTATTTTTATAGAGAAAAGTTACTAATATATATAATAAAAGTATATGTATTTCCATCCAACCAAATGATCAAATGACACAGATAATATTTAGAATTTCCATTTGTAATGACATAAATACACACCTAGAAATAAATCTGAAAATGTTGTAAAAAATCTCTATACTGAAAACAAAATATGACTGAGAGACATTATATAACTCCCAAATAAATAGAAGTTCATTTCACATTTGTGCATTAGAAGACTCAACATTTTGAGGTGTCACTTCTTCCTAAATAGATGTAGAGATTTAAAGCAATACCATTCAAAATGTCAGAAGAGTCTCTCTACTTTTTATGTTTTCTTTTTTTAGTTTTTCTTTTTCTCTTTCTTCCTTTCTTTCTCTCTTTCTTCCTGTAAAAATACAAGAGACTTACAGAAATAATATTGTAAGAGAAAAATGAGGGAGGAACCACACTATCAAAAGTTAAGGTTTAATACAAAACTACAGTAATTAAAACAGGGTGTTATTGACAGAATGATGCACAAGAGACAACACAAATAAATAGAGTATGGAAATTGACATATATACACAATCACTTGACATGATAAAATGCCACTGTAGATCACTAGGGAAATGAATTTCTTCTCAATACCTTGTGATGAATAAATAAGATATCTGTATAGAAAATATGAACCTTCACACTTTGATCACTAGCTCAAAAATTAACTTGTGAGAGACAAAGTTTTTAGAATAAAAACAGTAGATATCTTTGTGAGCTTGGGATAAACATTAATTTGATAATTAGGAAAAGAAATCCTATAAAAGAAAAGGTTAACTGGACTTCATTAAAATTTAGAGCTTCTGTTTGATGAAGTACATCATTCATAAAACAAAATGTCAAACCAGTTTTTGTGACTAGATATTTGCTAGACATTCATCTCCTAAAAGCCTTGTAGATAGGAGAAACAAAGAACAGACTCAGCTCAATAACTTCACAATATAGTATATCCACATGATCAAGAAAAATATTAAAAGGTGTTTAGTATCATTAGCATAAAGATAAATTCAAATTAAACCCACAAGGAGTTTAACCCCCACCCTAATGATTGATAAACAACAGCTACTGCTATACCTACTACTAACTACTACTACTAGATATATTAGTTGTTGGTGAGATTATAGAGCAACTGGAAATCTCATAGATAATTGCCCAAACTATAATTCCTGTGTTCACTTCAAAGAGCTATCCTATAATATCTACAAGTAATATATAGCAAATGTAGTTTTAGATATGCACTCAAGAGAAAGCAATGCATATTTGCACAAATGATACATAAAAATATGCATAGCGGTTTTATTCAAAAGAGCCAAAGACTAGAAACAATCCAAATACTCCTATAGTGGAAAACCAGTAAATAAATTGTGGTGTATTCATGAAATGGGACACAGAACAGTAATCAAAAGTATACTAGGGGTACACACAAGATGAACAGTTTTTTGTTTTTGTATTTTTTTACTATATTTTGAGTAAAAGATGCTAGACACATGAGATATGTTTCCACTTACAAGAAGTGCAAGAAAAGACAAAATTAATCTATGAATATAGAGGTCAGAGTAGTGGTTACTGACCGGGCCCAAGGGAACCTTCTGGAAGGGATGGCAGTGCTCAGTGTGTTACTGTCTAAGGTGGTTATATGTGTATATGCCTGTGTAACACACATGTAGCTATGTATTGAATTTGGTGCATCTTACTGTACATAAATATTATATCATTTAACAAAGAAATACAGTTAACTCTTGCACAGTGCATGAGTTTAGGGGCATTCAACCCCACACAGTTGAAAACCCATGTATATCTTGGCCCCAAAACTTAACTACTAATATCCTATTGCTGGCCAGGGCCCCTACTGGTAATATAGTCAATCAGCACATATTTTGAGTGTTACATGTATTATACATAATATTTGCACAATACAGTAAGCTGCAGAAAATAAAATGTTGTTAAGAAAATCATAAGAGAAAATACATTTACAGTATGTACTGTATCTATTTTTTTAAAAAAATCTGTGTATAAATGGACCCTGTAGTTCAAATCCCTGTTGTTCAAGGTTCAACTGTACTCTAAAATGTAGAGATTATAAATACGTTTGTGAAAGCACATTTTCTAATTAAGCTGAATCACCATATTAGAAAAATATAATACTTTGAAATATATACTTAAAGAAGTAGGAAATTTAATTCTATAACTATTAAATAATTGAAATATTAATTTCAAACATCCCCCCCAGTGAAATTTTGGTGATCATGTGGTGTCACCAGTGAATTATACTATATTTAAAAAAAAAAAATTGATAGAAACAAAAGGGAAATAATCTAAATCATTTTATGAGATTCATATTACCTTGATATAAAAACCTTAAAAGGAGCGCCTGGGTGACTCAGTTGGTTGAGCATCCAACTCTTGATTTTGGCTAACGTCTTGATTTCACAGGCAAGATGGAGCCCTGCATCAGGCTCTGTGCTGGGTGTGGAGCCTGCTTAAGATTTTCTCTCTCCCTCTCCCTCTGCCCCTCCCCTGGTTGCTCTCTCTCTCTCAAAAACAAAACAAAATACAACAAAACAAAACCAAAAACTTAAGAGGAAATCACAACATGGGACACATTCAAAGTAGAGAAGTTAATATATTTAAAAATGACTTGGAAGTTGGGTGTTGGTTTATGAATTGCTGCTGAGAGAAAAAGAGAGGGAGGCAGGGACAGAGACTTTGGATTTGTCATTTTCTTCATTCAGTGGTTTAATCATGAAACTATTATCCTTTTCATGTCTTTATATTTTGACTACACACCCACATGCATACACACGTGCATACATATGCACATATATATATATATATACACACACATATGATATTTAGTAGGTGTTTTTTTAATTTTTATCAATTTCTGTAGATAAAATGAGTTATGATATTTGACTTTTTCATTCAACATTAAATTTCCTAGATAACCTATGGGGATACATATAGATTTGCCTTATGGATTATAACTGCTAAATATAAATATAGAAATATACCAAAATATATTTGTTCATTCTTCTGATTATTGGCAGCTCACTTATACCCAGTATTTCTCCATTACAAATAATGCTGCTACAAAATTCTTTGCACATGACTTCTTTGCACATGACTCTGGGGCATAAAATTAGATATGGAGTTTCTTGGCTATAGCATAGGTCCACTGAAAACTTGATTAGATATCGCAAAATTTGTCTCCAAAAGGATTTTATCAGTTGCCTCCATAACTAATAATGATTGAAAGTTCTTATTCTCCTATATGCAAACAAGAGGTATTTTAATGGATTGGAGGGAAAAATTGCAGATTGGAGTTTGAAAAAGATAAAGTGGGACATGAAATGTAGAAACATTGGACACAAATATTTACTTTGTGATAGATGCCATATGAGAGAGGAGAAAGTTATTTATATTATTAGTTATTCTCTAGGTATTGAGATAATAGCAGTGTTTCTGCTTTTTGGGGGCTTACTTTGTTGTCAAGGACACACAACATAATCAAATAAATATATGTATCTTAATATCACTAAGATGTTATAAGGAAGAATAAAATATATAAGATGGAGATAAGGGATATAGATTATTTACATATGAGGCATAGATATGGGTGATAGAATGGCCTAGTAGGGCCTCAGTGAGGAGGTGATATGTGAGGGAATATACCTAAATGTTGTGACTATACCAGACTATACGAAGTGACTATACAGAGGACATTCTAGGGAAAAGTAATGGTGCATGCAAAGGCTTTAAGGCAGAAACATGTTTGATGTGTTCAAAGGTATATGACAAAAACACCAGTGTGGCTGGATTGATGACCAGGGTAGAGGGCCTTATAAATGAAGCTAAAGACTTTATTTGTAAGTCCTTTGGATATATGACTTCATTTGGAAGTCCTTTGGATATGTAATATATCCCTTTACATACTTTATATATCCAAATATATACTTTATATACTTTATATATCCAAATATAGCCCTTTGGACATATTGCAGACTTCAAATGTTATTCCAAGTGTGAACTAACATCAGGAAAGAGCTGAAAGCAACTCATGATCTCTTTTCCTTCTAATCACCTTGCATTCAAGGTAGTAGAGAATAAATTATAGGGACACCAGAGTAGAAACGAGAAGAAGCTAGGGTAGATTCTATTACTATAGCTGAGGGGGAAAATCTATATGGCTTAGAAAACAATCAGAAATGGAAGATGTAAACTTGACAGAATTAACAGCACAGTTTCATAGTATTTGCTGAAGGATTGGTTGAAAAGTTAGGACACTAAGAAAGGAATAGCTTTTTGTCATGAGAGTCTGGGACAAAGGCAATGACAGTGACTTTGGTGGGAAGGACTGGTTCAGGGGATTTGAGGAGACAAAGAAAGAAGGAAGAGTTGTAATTTACATGTTGAATCTGAGATGTTTCTTAAGCATCAAAGGGAGGATGTCAAGTAGAAATTTAGATTTTAGTCTGGAATTTGCAGGGGAATGGGGATAATAATCTGGAATAATGGGATTATTTAAACCCATTGGGAAGTAGAGATCCTCAAGGAGTGGGTGTAGATAGCGATGGGAAAAGGCTCATGATGAATCCCTACACTCTCCAAATTGCTGGAAGACAAGAAGGGATAGCACAGGCTCTGAGAAACTGTTACTAGGAAAATAGCAGTAAAACCAAGAGGGCATGGCACCCTGTGGGCTAAGGAAAAATATGGTGTTTGTTTTACTCTTGGATATCTCCTGTTTCTTTCTTGTCTTTGTTTCTACCTAGCCAACAGCCTATGAGTTCTTTAAAGGAGGTTTGGGTCCTTTAACTTGGCATCAGTGACTTGTACCTAGTGTCTACTCAATTTATGTTGAATAAATGACAAAGCAGATGTCAAGTTATAAATAATTCTGGAAGGTGTAGCACATAATTTTGAATGAAGAATGGAAATAGTATGCAAAGTGTCTTAAGAACTTAGCCTAGGAAACATGATAGAGCTGAATGAAGATGTGCTGCTGTGGGAGAAGAGTATAAAAAAGGGAGCCTGAAAATTGTAAAGGCAAATTTCACACCCCTCACAGCTTTGCCTTTGGCTAAACCTGGGGCTGAGACTGTTCGATTTAGCAAAAAAAAAAAAAAAAAAAAAAAAAAAGGTAGCAAGTATTGGAAGTTTGGAATATAAATTACAAGAAGCCGAGGTAGTTATAGATTACTGTAGTTTTTTTTTAATGTATAATATATCTTCCATGTTAGTTACCTGGCAATTTCTTAGAGAGATAATAAAAGCCTTGATTTTCTACTTTGATACTTTGAAAATGTATCAGAGATTCATAAAGGTTAGTAGGTGATGCTTTCCAATAATATATGCATAATAGATAACCCCAAATCTTATAAGTAAGATTTTATTCCAGGCAAAAATATGATTAAACTAGATTCAGCCTAAAGCAAAATTTCACTTATGATTTATTGATATTTTTGGTTGGTTAAATCACTGCAGGGGAATTATGTTAGAAAAGCAGTTTGTGTCATATCCTAGTGAAACTTAACCCTCTATCCAATAAATGACAACCAGCACTTATATTTCACTTTGCTATGTACCAGAAAGCTGGGATCTATAAACTGTCCTGAATATAAATGCTTCTTTTACCTTGGAGCAATACTGAAGAACATAAAGTCTTCAACATACCAAATACAATAAAATATGAGGTTCTATTTTAATTAGTGATCTGGAATCATCTAAAATGTTTTTATGTCAAGGAATAACTGCGTATAACAAGGTAAATAATGAAATGTTTTCTTTTGGAATGTCTTCAGAAGGGTTAAAATCACAAGGCAATTTCATTCTTTAGTGCTCTTCCTACATAATAAAATTGAGTGAATCATTATCAGTGAACTATAAAGTATGTATAGAATTTTTCTGAACTTACTAACAAAAAAATTTTTGTGTTATGTTAATCAGTAGATTTTAGTTTTAGAAACTTAATATTTCGAAATGCAGCCCTGAATGTATAAAAGTAAATGGTGAATATTTACAACATTTCGATAAAGGTAGGTAGCCATAGGCAAACACTTAAAAACATAAAAAGTATGAAGGGAGGAATATAGGATATAAAGTAAAACAGATCAGCATTTAATTGTACTATCACTAACTAAAGTCTTGAGAAATTATTTGAGTTTCAGTTTCCTCATCGCTATTTAATGGGGGGGGAAATTACATATATCTTTCAGTTAAATGAAGATAAAGTAAAATTGTGAGGTTAAATTAACTAGAATTGACTAAAATATAGAATTAACTAAGAAAATATGTCTTGTAAAGTGCCAAATTTCATTTGGTATTGCAAAGCATTAAATGATCTTTGGATTGAAATTGATTTTATAGTTTCTCTTATAGAATATTTTCCCAAGTGGAATTTTGCAGATAAAATCTTGGCCTGTAGGAGTTCGCAAACTTTGTTATATGTCTTCAAATCAATAAATGGAGGTCAGTGTGTGTTATTAAGGAGCAATCTTTAATTACTGAGTTTTTAAAAACCTGTCCAATTATTGATCAAGTCTATGTTAGAGCATAGTTTTGACACAGACTGTATATAGGATTGTCTGCTAATATTCAGAATGATCACTTATATTTGGATTTCAGACATATAATACATATTTTTTTTTAGTATAACTGTGTCCCATGAAGTAAGGACACAGTTATACTAGAAAATTATTCCTCATTTATCTGAAATTCAAATTTAACTGGGTCTCATATATGTATATTTGCTAATTCTGGCAGCCCTAACTGGAAAGTTTCCAGATTTTAGAGACCTTTTTTTGTTTGCTAATTTAGTTACAAAAGAGAGAGAGAGCGCGCATGCGAGAGAGCTATAGAAGGGGAGGAGCAGGGGAGAGGCAGAGAGAGAGGGAGACAGAGGATCCAAAACAGGCTCCATGCTGTTAGTGAAGAGCCCAATGCAGGGATCAAACCCACAAGCATGAGATCATGACCTGAGTTGAAGTCAGACGATTAACCAACTGAGTCACCCAGGCGCCCCATACAGTTTTCAGAATTTAGAAATAATAAATGCAAGATAGTATTGTAGAATAGTTATAATAATGCAGAGAATAAATTCTCTCTTTTCTTCCTACTCTTAGTGGACTGATCTAAATTGTCTGAGTCATGTTCACCCTATTTACTGAAAAATAGTATAGTGATTAAAAAATTGCAAATGAGTATGTCCTTTTTTTTTAGATGCTTATGTCTTGATTGATTTTGGGGATCTAGAATTCTGTAAAATGTAATTAAAACAATCATTCAAACATGTGATTTCATGCCATATAATTCTCTTTTTAAAAGCACCATAAGGGGCGCCTGGGTGGCTCAGTCAGTTAAGTGTCTGACTTCAGCTTAGGTCATGATCTCACACTCCGTGAGTTCAAGCCCCGTGTCAGGCTCTGTGCTGACAGCTCAGAGCCTGGAGCTTGCTTCAGATTCTGTGTCTCCCTCTCTCTCTCTCCCCCTCCCCTGCTCATGCTCTGTCTCTCTCACTCTCAAAAATGAATAAATGTTAAAAAAAATTTTAAAGCACCATAAAATTAATCTCAAATATTATTTATAATAGTTTTTCAAGGCTAATATATTGGTTTGGAGGTTTCTTCACCAAGAGTTCTGAACCAAGAACATTGAAGCATGAAAAAAATTGAATTTTATATATTTCTTTATTATTAATAAAGAGAAATAGAATTAACATTATTTTAAAATGGGCTTCCAAATTAGATTCTCAAATATTTTCTAAACAAACATAATGTTCTAAGAGGTATTAACTCATGAGAAAGATCAGTAGAATGATTGCCAAAGCCCTTAAGTAGAATTTTACATTATATAAGTCAATACAGAAAGAAGTATTTGAACTTTGACAATTTTTATCAATGTAGAAAGAAATTAAAGAAGATCTAAAAGTGGAAAGGTATCTATTTTTCTTTCATAGACTAGAACACTTGACATTATTAAGATGGCAGCTTACCCCAAATTAGTCCTCAGAGTCAACACAAATCCTTATCAAAATCCCACTTGTGTTTTTTAGGTTTATTAAAAAGTTTTCTAGATTTCATACAAAAATTCAAGGAACTCAAAATACTAAAAATTATTTTGAAAAAGAAAAATGAAGTTGAGCATTCACCCTTTGTGATTTCAGACTTTCTACTCAACTACAGTAGTCAAGGCAGTCAAATACTTGCCAAAGGATAGACACATGGAGTAATAAAAAAAGGATGGAAATTTCAGAAATAAACCTATATATCCATGGTCAATTGATTTTAGAAAGGGAGTCAAAACAATCCAATGAGGGAAAGAAAAGTATTCTCAACAAATGTTGCTGGGACAACTGGATGTCTACATGCAAAAGAATGAAACCAGATTCCCAGTTCACATATGCAAAATATAACTCAAAATGAATCATAGACCCATATTTAATATACAAACTATCTTAAAAGAAACTATCGAAGTAAGTCTTTGCAACTTTAGATTATGCAATGGTTTCGTAGATATAATGCCAAAAGCAAAAGCAGCAGAAGAAAAAAAGAAGACGAAAAGAAAATAGATAAATCAAATGTCATCAATGTTAAAACTCTTTGTGCTTTACAAGATACTACCAATAAAGTGAAAAGACAATCCGCTGATTTGGAGACAATACTTGTAAATCATATATATGACATTGACTCATTTCTAGAATATATAAAAAGTTTTACAGCTGAACATTAAAAATTGGGCAAAGATTTGAACAGACATTTCTCCAAAGAAGATATACAAGTGGCCAATGAGCACATGAACACATGCTCAACATCATTAGTCATTCATGAGGGACATGCAAAACAAAACCATAAGGAGACATAGTTTGAACCCACTAGGATTGCTATAATAAAAAAACAAGTTGACAATAACAAGTGTTAACAGGGACATGGAGAAGTTTTTACCTTAATAAATGATTGCTGAGAATGTAAAGTGCTGCATCCACTTTGGAAAACAGTTTGTCAGTTCCTCAAAAAGCAATACAACAGTGGCACTCCTAGGATTATATGCAAGAGATCTAAAGACATAAACATACCAAATCGGGTACACAGATGTTCATTATTAACAGTAGCCACAAAGTGTAAAAATCCGGAATTTCCGTGAACTGATGAATAGATTTAAAAATGCAATGTATCCATACAATGGGATATTATTCAGCAACAAAGGGAATATAGTAACAAAATGTGCTACAACATAAATGAACTTTGAAAACATTACGTTAAGTGAACAAAGCCCAATACGAAAAAACACATGTTGTATGATTCCATTGATACCATATCTACAATAGGCAAATCAATAAAGACAAAAATAGATTGTTAATAGAGAAATAAAGGAAGAGTCGAGTTCTGGGAGAGGGGATAATGGAAAGTGATTGCTAACGAATACGGGGTTCCGTTTTGGGGTGCTGTAAATGTTCTAAAAGTAGTGCTGATGGTTGGACGTCTGTGATATATTACAAACCACTGAATTATAAACCACTTTAAAAGGGTATATTTTATGGGTTAGTATTTTATCTCAATAAAACTGTTATAAAAAATAGAAAAGAATGATTTTCGAATGGAAGTTGTTCACTTAGTGAGTTACTGTGCACTTCGCATAGGTGTGTAGAATTCCACTTGAGAATTTGGAAATCAATACATCTATGAAATTCTTGTGCAACAGGAGACATGTTAAACTTAACCATGCTGCATAAACACGCTCTTGGGAGGGAGCTGTCTCTAGGTCATCTTTTCCCTGTTGACTCCTTGTTTTGTTTTGTTTTGTTTTTCTCATAGCACTTTGCATTTGTACTTTAACTACCAGTCAACCTCATGGATGTTTGCACTTTAGAGGTGCAAAATATATTACAAAATAGAAAGATAAAGTTAGACAAACTATTTGTATATGTTTAATCAAAATAAAAATTATGCTTTACTAATATTTAATATGTAGGTTGTATGGACTGAATATTTGTGTCATTCGTATGTTGAAGATCTAATCACCAATGCAATGTTATTTGGAAGTGAGACCTTTGGGAGATAATTAGATCACGGGATTGGATTCCCCATAAGTGGATTACTGCCCTTATTAGAAGAGACATGAGAGTGGATGATCTCCCAGCACCATGTAAGGGTAGGAATTTATCTCCACTAGAAAGGTCCCACTGGGACCTACATTGGCCAGTACCTTGATCTTGGGACTTCCAAGTCTCCAGAACTGTAAGAAATAAGCATCTGTTGTTTAAGCCACCCAGTCTATGATAGCTTGTTATAGCAGCCTGAGCTAGGACAGAGTGCAACACCTGCACCTTTATTGTACTATGTCTGAGAAACCTTCAGATAGGTAAATATATAAATGAAATTTCTGCAAACATACTCTCTATATATCTTATGTAGATCTATAGGTCATAAATCTTATATACATGATATATATGATATAAAAGATCTACTTAAGATATAAAATATATCGTATATACTCTATATGGAGTCATAAATTATATTATCTAGTTTTTAGCTAAACATTACCAAATAGAAAAGTGGTATAAAAATATCTCTGTACAAAAGCTTGGATTAGGGAAAATATTAGTAATGTAATCAAAAGGAAACAGTGACAAAAAGTAAGCTTAACTCTACTATTCCTAGAAAGAACTCTTGGTTAGCCAAGATTATAAAATATAAGCAGTGAGAATGCAGCATAGCATTAAAAATATAAAACTTACAACTACTCTATAGTACAAATGTGATAACAAAAGAGATTATAAGGTTTTTTTTTCAAAGAATAACCCTTATATTACAGAGAAGATATTTTAGAAATAGTTCCATTATTATATGTTAATATAGCCCAAGGAAATATAAGGATGTCACCATTTTATGAAATCTAAAATTGAACATTAGAAAGATATAGAAAATATTTTTAATCTTTTAAAAAATCTTCTAACCAACGGGATTCTGCCAGGTTTTTTTTTTTTTAATATAAAAGCCAACACTGTCCAATCAGTTTTTAAAAACCACTGATTTACATTTGGAAATTGATACTCATTAGTCAACTTTCAACAATAACAAAAATCAGTAATTGGTTGGCATGATTGGAAAAGTTATTATCATAAGTAGTCACAGAAAACAATGTCCCTTTACAATTTGACACATCTTTGAAAAAGCATTGTTTTCATTAATGGTAAACTTAAAACAGGTCTAAAAAGAAACAAGTTTTAGAAAGAAAAAAAAACACATCTAAAACAATGAATTTAGACTTAGACCCTTAGTAACTTTTGAATGAAGAGTTAAGAAAAGCAACAAAATCAGTGATTTATTGTCATCATAAGAATTCATAAGGATGAATATTACCTTCATTTGATAGAACGAAATCTAAGCTTCAGATATTATGAATAACTTTCCCAAGTTAACACAGTGATTGATCTGGGATTCAAACACATGCCTGACTCCCAGCCAGCCTTGCTAAACTTCCCTTGGGAATTATTGTTCCCTTTGAATAGAAAATATTTCACTTTGTTATGTAGCAGTTATGTAGAAGTATGTTTTCCCTCCTGCTTAGAATTCATCTTCTAGGTTTGTGAGTTCCTATCTCATTGACTTTATGCTTGGCCACACAACATGCTTTGGCCAATGAGACAGTTGTGGAACAGCACTGCACCATCATAGTGAATGCTTTAAATGTTATTGTGTGATCCCATCTGGCTCTATTGTGCTCCTTCCCTTACCACAAGGCTAGTATGCCTAGAGAGTCATTGCTGTTTCAGGCTGGGTCCTGCATGAGGAGACACATAGATCTTGGTAGGGTCCAGGGGAACCACAGCCAATATAGTGAGACCTAATATCTGATTCTGCTTAGACAGAACTGATTCTGCTTTTACAGGTAAAGAATTTTATCTTGCAATTATACTATTTATGATAGAAGAATTTAGAAAATAGATGGCTAAGGAGTGCCTCGGAGGCACAGTCAGTTGAGCATCCAGCTCTTGATTTCAGCTCAGGTCATGATCCCAGGGTCATGGGATCGAGCCCTGCGTGGGGCTTCATGCAGAGCATAAAGCCTGCTTACGATTCTCTCTCTCTCTCTCTCTCTCTCTCTCTTTCTCTCTTTCTCCCTCTGCCTCTCACCCTGGTCGTACATGCTCTCTCTCTCTCTCTCTAAAATAAAAATTAAAAAAAAAAGAAAAGAAAATAGATGGTTAAATATTTGTTGAAATTTTTGTGTTTAGATCCCATAGAGAATAAGCATCTTAGGCTTCTATCACCTTTTTTAGTGTGCGTAGCAAGATTTGTTGTCAGGAATATCTATCCTTCCCTGCAACCCTCAAGACTGAGTGAACAAGTATGCAAACAAAACTTTTATGTGCACCTGTTGTGTGTGAGAGGACAAAAACAATAGATATATTCAACAATATTTAGAGAAAGTAATTTCCATAAAACATTCTGTAGTTGAAATTTACTTACTCATTGGTTGCAGTCAGATCAGCAAAAGCTGGTTATTCAGATCTCACTGGCCTACTAACAGAACTGTTTATCCAAAGGGTAATTCTACATGATATTGCCAATTGATATTAAGTGCCATTATAAGAAAAAAAGATACAGTCTCATGAAACTCATTCTACCTGTGTCTCTTTTAAGAATAATTTGAAGATGCTGTTTATTGTACAGCAGAGAAATTTCTGTCTGCAATTTGTACAAAGAATAATATACTTCTCATTAGTAAATGGTTTGTTTTGATCTTATCTTTGCAGTAAACTTGTCTCTCTAACCATGTTCCTTTTGTTTCTTTGAAACTAAAAATCTTTAAGCCTAAATTTGGCACTGATTTTTCTCAGCTACATTTTTCCTATACTTCTATCGCATGACATTTTTTGTTGTTTCTTTTCTTTTAATTTTATGTATCACGTTATTTTAAATATCATTGTAAATTTGTTGAAATCTTTCTGGAACAAATTATAGCATCAATGTAGAAATACATATTTTTGCAATTCTGACATGAATCCATATACCTTTTTAGCTGCTTTCTCAAAATACCGATAACAATACCAGTCAGTGACAAAGCCATGTATCTTTAGTTGTTTTGTGTAAAAATAGAAGTATATAATATCTAAGGTATTTTTTAAGATCAAATAATATAAGACTGTATGAACTCTTCTTCTTAGGCAAAAGCAACCGTTACCCAGTCTTTTCCATCCACACCTAATACCAGTAAGAACTAATATAGGAACAAATAAACCGTTCTTGTATAATATCTTCTCCATCACCTTGTTCGCAATAAGATTATGTTTCTCTCACTTTCATGTGCATGTTAGTTACCCTAGGATCTTCAGTTTCTGATTCTGTCGTTATGGGGCGGGGGGTCTGCGATTCTGCATTTCTTATGCTGACACTGCTTGTCAGCAAACCACACATGAAAGGGATTATACTCAACTAAATGTTGTGGGAAATAATACGATGTTAGCAACTCAAGCAGGAAAGATTTTACAGGTGATCTCAAAATTGAAAAATATATCAGGGACATGTCGTCACATTTTCTGTCCACAAAAGGGTAAAAATGCTACATTTAACTGCCGATTGGCCAGTAATTACCCTGTTTTCAATGAAGTAGATGTTTGCATTGTGTAATTTATAAAACCAAAACAATATGCAGAACGGGAGACTAAAGAATAACAAATGAGTAAATGTTCTTCACCTTGAGAAAAAAAGGAACAAGAAAAGAAGTTGCTAGGACCAGAATCAGAATTTTAATTAGTAAATTTCAGCATATTATAAAAATAAGTTCTGGAATTTAGGTTGTATGCTTAGCTTAAAGAAGACATGATTGTTTATGCATTTTGTTTTGATTGAAACAAATCTGTTGGCATTCTGCAAAGAGAAACAGAGACAAATGGTTTAAACAGAGCTCCGCTCTGTGTTTCAGCACACTGCCATAAAACAAGTTAGATGAAATTAAGCATGCAGTAAGACGGAAAAATTTTGCTGGCGTTATCACAAGTGCTTACCATAAATATATTATAGTACATGCAAAAAGACTGCAGGGAAAGCTAGTGCTATCAAACTGTGAATTGATTTCATCCATACTTTTTATACTGGCTGCTTTTGTTTGTTTATTTTTGGTTTGCTTTGTTTTGTGTGATTATCATTCACAATTGAAATATGCAGAAAAACACACCATTAATTCTCTCCATTATTTGTGAAGCATTAATGAGGAATTATGTAAACATTGATATTTTTAATGAAGACAGCTTTCCTTTTAGTGAATTTATTGGGGCTAGGGGGATAAGAGTGTTTCATGTTATTAAAAATAAATCTGCAGAAAAAATATGCCTGCTTTGACACTAGACTGTGATCTTCTTAGGGGATTTTCATTTTATTCATCTTTGGACCCTCAGAGCCTAGCATAACTGTTGGTAAGTAATTATTTGCTACATCATTGCTTCTTCATGCTGTATCATATGATAATAAGAAAAATCTTATTAGGTCAAATTAATGCTATATTAAACTCAGTTTTCTGTTGTTTAGAGTATTATCTAAGCTGAATTATAGAAGAATAGAATGGCAATGAAGGAGGTTAGGACAGAAACATGTTGCCACATGATTTATTTTTTATTATAGAAATGAATTCTATAATCAGTGGAAAAATCAAACCCTTTACTTCTCTTTTTAATTTCACAAACTATATAGGACCATCTTGGCTTACAACAAATATATTATGATATTATTCTCACGATGATTGGGGTTCTGATTCTGTCCTTTTATTTGATAACCATAATGCTTATAGGTTCAGGGAATGGAGACCTTTCTTATAGTCATACACTCAAAAGTTTTGTTTCTTTCTTTTCAATTTTATCAACCAGTTTTCTTCCTCTCTTAATGATTAATGTTAGTCATGTAGACACAGCATCTGCATATATTGTACAGCTGATTTTTTTAAAAAAATACTAAATGTCTATTTGGGCCAATTACTGTACCAGTGAAGGAGACCCAAAACTCCCTTTAATAGTGAACATAATCAATCGAGTGGGGTACTATCAGAGATTTCATTGTTTGCTGAACTTGTGGTGCACTATCTTGCTAAAAGCAAAAGTCTAACTTCATAATTCCACCCATTTTCATTTCTTTATTAAAATTTCGTACTTCTTCGTATTAGCACTTGTAACAATCCCACTAATTTTACACTTTAACTCACATTGGACTTTAATATTTACTATATACCTCAACATTAACCACAATTATTAAGCAAAACTCTGTTGACTGGTGAGTTGGTCTGTATTCGAGCTATAAAATTAGATTCACTCAGAGAGCACTTAAAAATATCTATGCATGACAGACTTAACAAGAATGTCTAAAATATATATAAGGAAAAACTATAAAACCCTCCTGAAAGATAAAAAACTGGAAGTGAAAGTTGGAAAAGCCTATGCTGTGCTTGAATAATGACAGATATAACAGATGTGAAAATATTTTATGATATCCCCTTAATCAAAATTAATTCATTAATAGGTCAAATGGGCAAGAATAGAATATTGAAAAATAGATTGAAGTAAACATTTTACATATGAAAAGTTAGCAAATAGATCAGTGGGAAAGGAAGGATGTTTTAAGAGATTTTAGATAATTAAGTATTCATATGGAAAAATTAAAATGTGATCTGTTTCAGATGCTACATAAGAAAATAGATAATTAATCATAAACTAATTTATTTTAATATCAAATATTTATAAATAAAATATTTTAATTTATAAAATATCATAATTTATTTAGTAACCATAACTTAATTAATAACTTAATTAATACATTTAAGAAGTGGATTAGAGATTTACAATAAAAGAAATGATTTATGATTACTAGAAAACTTTAAGTGATTTTTTTTTTACACAAAATGGCTGTGGGGTAATGTCTTCAAATAAGGCTCACAGTCAGGAGTAATAATACAAAAGAATTAGGTACATGACTAAATAGGAATAAAAATTACCTGGAAATACACCAAGATAAGTATAAAAAAAACCACAAATGGAATGCGGAGGGAAAATTGCAATGACATTACAGAGGTAATATGATGAATATATTTTAAAACTTTGAAAAATGATATAAAGGGGCACCTGCCTGGCTCAGTCTGTTGGACATTTGACTCTGGATTTCGGCTGAGATCATGATCTCACAGTCATGAGTTGGAACCCTGTGTCCGGCTTTGTGCTAACAGCATGGAGCCTGGTTGGGATTCACTCTCCCTCTCCCTCTGCCCCTGCCTGCTTGTCCTCACTCTCACACACTCTCTCTCTCTCTAACTCAAAACAATCAAATAAATAAATATAAAAAGACCATCATTTATAGAAAATGGGTAAGATACAGAAACAGAAACTGTTCTCATATATAATTTAAGAAATGAAATACTACCTCTCACCCATTGAGACATTGTCATTAACAACATGGTCATTAACAATGTTGATGAGCTAATGGGAAAACCAGTATGCTTCTATGGTATTGGTGGCAATATGAAATGTTATAAACTCCTGCGGGAGGTGAATTTGGCGATATCCAACAAAATCACACCTGTATTCACCCTTTAATCCTACATCTAGGAATTCATTCCAAAGACACATTGCAAAAATTCAAAATGACTATAGGCTAAAGGCTATTCATTACAGTGCTATTTAAAATAGCAAAAGACTGGAAAGAACCCAAATGTTTATCAATACTGGAATGCATAAGAAATTGTTATACACAGACATCATGGTACCAGCTTTAAAAGGGATAATCTCTAGGTAATACTTTGGGTTGATCTCCAGGATACATTGTTCCAAAAAATATAGTTTAATGTCTTTTAATAAGACATTAGTGGAATGAAAAAATATATATGTATTTGTTAATAAATTCAAATAACTCATTGAAAGATGAACAACATTAATAAAAGTAGTTAATTAAGGGAGTGGAGGAAATAGGCTGGAGGGGACATTTTGGAAGTTAGACTCTCTGAATGTATCTTGCATAATACTGACATTAAGATCATGTAAAAGCTTTACATATTAAAACTACTGTAACAGATGAAAAAGAAAACAACTCTGTATATTGAGATAGTAGCTTAACTGTATAAAGAATTATTTTCTGTTTCTTTAAAATGCAGAATTTGATTGAACATGCTGGTAAGACATATCCTAGAGATAATTAACAACTGTAAATAATCTTAGTCTGTATTCAGAATTCGTTTTTTAATAATAATATTGTTATGTTTAATCTTCATTAAGGTATGTGTGTATATAACATATAGTAGATATCCACTGCCTGTGTTATATATACAAAGGTTATTTTTATGTGTCAACTTGATTAGGCTAAGGGATTAAGATAGCTGTCCAAACGTTATTTCTAGGTGTTTCTGGAAAAGATTAGGATTTGAATATGTGACCTGAGTCAAGCTGATAGACCTCCTTAACATGGTGGGCATCAGCCAATATGTTGAGGCTGAATAGAACAAAAAGGCAGAGGAAGGGCAAACTTACCATCTGTGCTTGAGCTGAGACATCCATTTCTGCCCTCTGATATCAGTACTTCTGGTGCTTGGGCTCTTGGACTCAGATGGGGACTTAAACCATCAGGCCCATAAATCTCAGGCATTTGGACTAGTCCTGAATCACACCACTGGCTTTCCTGGTTCTTCAGCTTACGGATGGCAGATCATGGAACTTCTCAGTCTCCGTTACTATACAAGCCAATTCCTATCATAAATCTCTCTCTCTCTCTCTCTCTCTCTCTCTATATATATATATATATATATATATATACACATACATATCCTGTTGGTTCTGTTTCTTTGGAAAACCCTGACAATATATATACAAGGTAAACACACACACACACACACACACACACACACACACACACACATTGCTTGTACGTAAAATGAATGATTATACTGACATTGTCAAAGATTTTTAAGCATAACACTGTAATCTTAACTTTGCTTTGGATATATTAGTATGAATTCATGCAGTATTTTTCTATTTCAAAAAATTTGTAATTCTAATCTCTATTTCCTTTAAAGATGTAGATGCAGTGACTAACCTTTTAGCAATGAGCACCTTTAGTGCTTATCTTATGATCTCTAATTACTATTTCTTTATCCAAAAAAAGAAACAAGGCTCCATAGAGAAATAGTAGGACATACACAACATGAAACTGGAACTTCTTGTTCTAGAAACTAGAAACAAAGGAAGCTATTAAACATTGCTAGTATTGTGCCCTGAGGAGACAGCTGCCAATGTAAAGAGGCTTCCACTAGCTATACTATTGTAAAATGAAGCCCATAAAAACATCTATGGAGTGTTTTTGCCAAAAAAAAAAAAACAAACAAAAAAAAAACTATGATCTAGTTTCTAGATAAATAGTTTACAAAAACCAGATAGAAGAAAATGTTAAGTGACGCCACAGGTATACAATCAGGAACATGTGAATATGGAGTATTCTATAAGACAAAAGGATAAAAAGGAAGCAAATCTGTTATGGAAGAGATTTAAAATGCATGCAACATTTGAGACATGTTTTATCTATGAGTTTAAAAGTTTAAAAAACTTTTATATTGCATTCCTAAGAAAAGCAAAGCTATGTGAACTTGACAGGATATTTGATGCTGTTAAAAACATTGTTGTTAAAAAATTTAGGTGTGATACTGTTATTGTGGTACTGTTTTTAAAAGTGTCTTTATTTAGCAACAGGTATCAAATTATTTATGAATGATGTCATTTCTAAGATTTGCTTTAAAATTACTCAGCAAGCGTGTGTGTGCAGGGGTTGGAGAGGAAGAAAGATATAAAGATGAAATAACTATGACCATATAATAATGGCTGTTGGAGAAGAGTACTGGGGTTTATTGTACTGTCCTTTCGATTATAGCATTATTTAAAATAGCCAAGATATGGAAGCAACCAAGTGTCCATTGATATCTGAATGGATAAAGAAGAGGTGAGATGTATCTATCTATCTATCTATCTATCTATATAATGATATCTATCTATCTATCTATCTATCTATAATGGAATATTATTCAGCCATATAAAAGAATGAAATCTTACCATTTGTGACAACATGGATGGAGCTAGAGGATGTTATGCTAAATGAAATGAGTGAGGCAAAGAAAGACAAATCCTGTATGATTTTACTTATATGTAGAATCTGAAAAAACAAACACACAAAGCTCAGAAACAGAACCACAAAGACAATAAACAGACTCGTGGTTGTCAGAGGGGAGGGGATGCGGGGTGGGCAAAATGGATGAAGGGGAGTAGGAGGTTCAGGTTTCCAGTTATGGAATGAGAAAGTCACAGAGATGAAAGGTACTGTATAGGGACTATAAACAGTGGTATTATAATACTGTTGTATGGTGACAGATGGTAGCTACACTTGAGGTGAGCACAGCATAATGTATAGAGTTGTTGAATAGTGTGTATATAAAACTAACATATAATTGTATTGTGTTCACCATTTAGCAGAGCTCATCGAACACTTTTTATAATAAGTTATAAAAATGTAAGTAAAAGAGATATCACACTTGCTTATTTGCCTAAAATCTGTTTATGTGATATCTAAAAGAACTAGAAAGAATGAGAAATATTCAGTTTTAATGCTATTTTTATGAACTAAAGTAAAAATTAAATATCCATTAAATGTCTAAGAATTCTTAACACAAGAACATTATATACACCCCCTATTCTATTAGGCTGTGTGGGTGAGAGAGAGGGTAGAGGGAGAGGGAGAGAGAGAGAGAGAGAGACTGAGACTTCATTCAGACATTGAAGGAGAAAATGTGGGAGGGTATAAAGCACACCTGGGTCTGGATCTCATGGAGTTACATAGAATGTGCTTCAGGCCTCTCATCGTAAAAATTCACAAAGGGTTGATGGTGGGTCTGATCTCATATATATGAATCTCTGAACTACTGTTCCACAAAGACACAGAAAAGGATCAACCAAAGAACAGCAGAGGAACCATGCTGGCATTCAATGAATGCACTAACTGCTTTTTTGCAGTGTTCTTCAATGTGTTACTTCTATCATGCTGAGACCAGCATAAAAATGAAATGTCATACTTCACTACCCTTCCAGCCAGTGGTACAGTTTATTTTCTTGTCTTCTGATAGAGTTCACAAATTTAATAACTGCCTTTTATCCTGGTCTCTATACTCCCTTTCAGCTTCCTATTCAGGCTTCTCTCTCTGCAGGCTTGCAGGAAATGCCTCATTTTAGGTTTTCTATAAAGGACATAATAGACAAGAAAAGCAAAAAAGGAGAGGATATTATCTATCATTTAGAAATGGACAAGGGGCAATCAGACCATTTTAATAGAGACAGAGTAGGGGGAAAAACTCCTTCCTATTGTAGCACTTGCCGTGTTCTTTTGGATGAGACAATTCGGACTGGAACGAATTGAGTAGTTTGTGTTGAAAAGTATATTATGATTCTTCTGATCAGTGTCCATTTTGAAAAAAAAAAGTAATTGATCCTTAATCAAAAAAATAATAGGGTTATTTTCAGGAAAATCTGACAAAATGGGACTGATTTTTCAGCTAATTAAGAAATACAGTGATGAATTTGAGTGTTTCTGCTTTGATTCATGTGGCTATAATTAATAATGACTTTGCAGGTCTCCACATGTTTCCTAAATGACGATGACAATATCATTAATGATGTGCATTATTGTACAGATTTTTTTGGAAGTCGGGGAATAATAGAGTAAGGTTCAGGCAATATTTCTAAAGAAATATCATCTGCTAGTGAAACCAATAATCCTTCCTTTACATTCTCATTAAGGTCTGAATAGGCAGCACACCACATTTGAGTTCCTTTTAAACATGCAGGCAAGCACATTACTAGCAAATTGCAAGAGTGAGTTTGTAACTAGACATCTTTGTTCCTGTCCCATGCTCTATACCTTTCACCTCTTTGATTAAAAACACAGCATGTAGGAATGAATCATTGTTAATCTCAGAGAAAATGGTTTCTAACATTGAATTATTTAAATGCTAATTGCAGTGCATTGCCTACAAATAATCAACCGAACTTTTAACTAGATGATGTTTAATTCTCTTTTGAAATACCAAGTGGCTCTCAATGCTTCCATAGTTCTTCTTGCATCCCAATAAGTAAACATCAAAGTGTGTCCTTTAGAAAAAGTATGAGATTGACAATTGCTGGAATTAATTTTCTACTATATCCTATTCTTACTCTGTGGCATTAGAATTCAGGAACATAATGTTGTCCTATGTACTCATAAAAATTCCAATACTGGATACATTTGATATTAATGTACTCTTATTCTAATCTTCAGAATTTCATCAGAATGCATTTCATACCATTTTATATTTTCTCTTGCAATACTAAAGACATAATGGGCTTTGTAAGAAAATTATGAGGGGCTCACAGTTAAACCATTGTCTCAGTGAAAATTTTCAAAGAGTTGGTAAAAGGAGATATTTTTATGTTAGAATGCTAAGAAGCTGTTCTTAAATTTTGGTGTGCATAAGGATAATCTGAGGTGTCTGTTAAAAATATATATTCCTGGGCTGCATCTGTAGAGATTTGGAATACTTTGTCAGGAAGCCCCAGACTTTGCATTTTAGTTGTCAACATCTTATGTGATTCTGTTAGGTTTACAAAAACACATTTTGAAAATTTGTTTTTTCATTACAATAGCAACACTTATAAATGTCTTTATTATCTTTAATACCATCATCCCATTTCCAATTCTGAGTTTGCTAAACGGTTTACTTCATTTTATTCTTCCTTCCTCTAGTTTTAAAAGTGCTTCTTCTCTCATTAAATTAACTTTTGTTTAATTTATGATGTATTTTTTGCACTTATATAACTACAACGCATACCTGGTTGACTTTCCTTTGCCATCTTGCTCTATGTCAATACATCATAAATATTGCCATTAAAATAGTTCTTAAATTGATTTAATATCTGTTGAACCACATTACTGTCAAAGCAATTATACATAGATTAACACAAATGCTTTCAAATTTTGAGACTATGACTCACAATAAGAATGCCATTTATAATGTGATGCTGTGTGTGTGTGTGTGCGCACGTGTGTGTGTATCTGCAATACACATACACAAATACGAAATTTGTTTTACAAAGCAGTATTTACCCTAATTATATGTGATTCAGTTCTTTTATACTGTTTTATTCCATCTTCTCATCCTATGAGTTTTTAAATTATTGATAAAAATTTACTAAATTGGCCCACAAAAACCTTTTGACTTGCATCTTGACAATTGGCCATAGACATAGTGACCACCTTCAAGAGTCATTTTCTGTGTGGAGACCTTTATTTGCTATTTATTGGTCAGAAAGACTTTGTAGGGAAATATAAATTTATTTGATGGTGAAACGGTAGGCTTGGTTTCATCCTGGTTTTCTAAGTACTGGAACACTGCAAGTATATTGTTAGTTTCTACTCCCTGAGATTTATTCTGTAAATATTGTAGCATATTATTCACAGATGATCAGATTTCTATTCAAAGGGAACATGATTTTATCACTCACCAAAAACCTCATCCCTTTGGTTACATGCTATTCTCAGCCCTTTAATTTACCTAAAGTAAATACTTACATCTATTTTTAGTAATAAACACTTCTCCCCAGGAAAGCAATATTGTAGACATATATAATCTGTATTTCATAAAGTTTCAGAGTTTGGGGCACCTGAGAAGCCAACTATTCCTGTGATTCATGAGTTTCCTCAGAGATGTCTCCAACAGACATTGCTTGTAGTTGAAACACCTCCAGAGACAGAGGAAGGATTGATCAGACAGAAAAAATGAAAGTTACCTGAAAGAGACTAGAAAGACAAAATAGAGTCAAACTTGTCAGAAAAAAAATATCAATTATATATTTAAAAGTAGGGGTTTAAAAAATGGAAGCATTGGATTTAGAAAAATAACATATAAACAGATAAAATTAAGTGGATTTGGAATCAACATTCTCTTTTCTGTCTTGTCCTGTTGTAGGGGATCCTTGGATCCATCACTGAGTAGCTGACATTTTTCATCCTTCCACCAACCTTAGATTTTCATATTCAGATATGAATCTCTGAAGTAAATTCCAGGAATAAATACACAGACTTACTCTTAATTAAAATAGTATCTCTCATATAATGATTAGTGTGTTTCAGCAGATTAACTAAACTGGCAATAGACTTTTCATTTCCAATTCTTTGAACTTGATAGCCTTGGTTTGCCTCATCACCAGCCCTGCCTTTGACTTTCAGTGCTTTAAGATTTGTGTCAGGGGCTTGTGAAAGTTGTTTCTTGTGGTTCATTCTTCAGGGCTCTTGGGTGTAAATGTTTCTCTGTCCTCCACCTGAAATTTCTGGGCTGATATTTTTTTACCTACTTAATTTCAAGATCGGAATTAGATATCAACATTCTGTAATCATTCCTGTGAATTCAACAGGGAACTTTTATCTGATGGAGATATTCAGCTTATTTGCAGTATAATTGTATCTTTCAGCATCTGAAAATGAATTATAGTGCATGATAATCCTGGCATTTCCACTGGTAGGAAATATATTCTTTCCATCTTAATTATTTTAAGGAATACATTGTTGACATTTACTGCAGTGAACAAAACAAACAATTAAAAAGGCAAAAAAAAAAAAGACAACATTAGAGGTAAAGAGTGAAGTAATATAAAATCATTTGAAACCATCATCATAATATTTACAAATAAATTATTCATTTACCTTAACTATTGCCCTCATGAAGCAAATATAATGATTCCTCAATTGAATTAAACATGAAAATTCTTATTTTAAAATGTTGCTAAACAAAAAATGACTTATTATGAAATTGTCTAATGAATTGATTACCCTTATGCTTCAATAATATTGCAGTTTACTATATTCCTTGGCAGCAAAATAGTATTTTTCAAAGGTGAAGCCTGAGTAGTTTTTGAATCAGTTACATAAATTCCTTATGGGTTTACATATTGACCTCATATAAAATGCATTTTACATTAGGCAAAGTATCAACAAGGATTACAAATAACCTACCAGTTGATATTAATGATGTATACATAGAATTTAATATTTTAAAATATTTATTAACAACTGAGTCTTATTGCTAAATACATTTCTAATAGATGACTAAACTTCTTTGTAATATCAAGTCTCCAAGTCATCTTTTTCAGCATACAACACACACAACACACACACACACACACACACACACACACACACAATTTGCAATTCGTGCATTCAAAGTTTTAGCAGTTTTCATTATTAAAGTTTCAGAAGACTGAGTAAGATTATGAATTTGTCAGATTAATGCATATGCATATATGATTGATGAATTATATTTTCTTAACTCTTTCAAGTTTAATTTTTCCTTCTAATGGGGTGGATGGACTTTAAGCTCAAAAATATTTTAAACATAAATGAATATAAATTCATTTTAAACCACCATGTGTTCAGCAGTCATTCTCATGACATCTCATACAGTTAAAAATATTTCCAGTGAAGAGTAAACAAGCAGGCTAACAAACCACTATGAAATAATTCTAAATTGAATTTTTAGTTACTCAGCTGTTGCACTCATGGATTTTGATGATTGAAGTTGGAAAGTCTGTATATTTATGATGCATATGATTTTGGCTAAAGAAAAATAATCAATTTAGAGCTACAGTAGGCTGTTAAAAGGAATCATTTCATTCTTGCATATGAATAAAACAAATAACTTATTTTAGATCTGATAGTTTAACTCATGTGGACTTATCATATATTCGTTATCCCAATTTTCCATGCAAAATGAGTTGGACTCAGCAGTGGCTCCCAAGAGAAGGGTGGTGTAAGTGGTCTGGTACCATGTAGGGGAGTGGTGTTCTATCAATGACATTGTTTAAAACTGCCAAGCAGAGGCTGTCTTTTCGTTGATTTTAAAATTGTTTTAAATTTTTCAACATAAAACACTCCTTTTTACGTGTACTCTTGATACTTCCCTCATGTATATTTCATCGTTGTTAAAATTAAAGATATTCTGATGTTGTTATAGGTGTTTTTCTTGTTTCAAAAATACTAAGAAATCCTAGACATAAGTACAGTTTTAATATTTGTAATATCTTTTCTTTTGTAATGCAAATATATGTTTTTAAGTAAAAACCCAAGATTGCCTCCTTTTGTTCAATTTTAATTGTAAGATTGCTCATGATTCAAAATATGTTCCGGAGATACCTGAAAGCAAAACAATGTTTGCCAATTCATCCTAATGAAAATAGTTTTGTCCTAAACTTTTCAGATAGTCGGCTCCTAACCAATATATGTGCTATCACTTTAAGAGTTAGGCCACAATTTTAGAGGAATAATTCATTCCTGCTTCAAATAGTTGTAAGAATTTAAGTATATAATCACAAAATTTTTAAATGTGTAAGTTATATTTAAGGAGATAGAAATAAAATTTATTAGTTTATTTTAGGTACTTTTATTCTTATTGAATTTTTAAATTTTAAATCGTGCTTTACAAATGAACCGATTAGGGGTGCCTGATTGGCTCAGTGAGTTAAGTGTCCAACTCTTGATTTTGGCTCCGGTCACGATGTCACAGTAGTGGAATCGAGCCCTGCATTGGGCTCCATGCTGGGTATGGAGCCTGTTTGGGATTCTCTCTCTCCCTTTCTCGCTGCCCCTCTCCCGCCTGCTCTTGCATGCGCATGCACTCTCTCTCTTTCTCTCAAAAAAAACGAAAAGATTATGTAACTAAGTAGTATAGAAATAACACGTACATTTAAAATAACCATCTCTATGTCTACTGATGACTGATGATATTGAATACCATTTCATATGCCTATTGTTAATTCAGATAGCCTCCTTTGCTAAGTGCCTCTGGAAGCCTTTGGTCCATTTAAAAAACTAGGCTGTTGATGTTTTATTGGTTGACAGGAGTTTATATGTATTAGGATATGTGGATGGATAGGAGTCCTTTCTCTCACAAACGATTGGGAAATATATTCCTCCATTTGTTGCTTTGCATTTTCAGTTTCTTAATAGTGTCTTCGAGGAACAGAAATTTCATTTTAACCAAGTACAATTTATTGGCCAAATTCTTTACGATTAATGTTTTTTTATGTTTTTCTAGCCTATTTATAAAACCTTTACCTAGCCCAATGCGAGGGAAAAATTCCATCTACCTTCTACACACATAATTGTCTTACTCCAAATTAATTTTATAACCCATATAAATTTATTTTTTTGGTATGGTATTAGATGAAGTCAGGTTTTTTTTTTTTGTATGAAGAAACAACTGTTGTGGTTAGCTTATTAAAAAATCATCCTTTCCTTCTTGTGCTGTAGTAATATCTTTATTATAATTCTGGTGATCTGATGTGCATGGGTCTGTTTCTGGACTCTATTTCTTGTATTGGTCTATTTGCCTCACTTTAAACCAATATCTCGCTGTTTAATTTGCCTTAAAATAAGTCTTGATATTTGGTGGTGTGTATCATTCAGCTTTGTTCTTCATCAAATGTGTCTTTGATGCTTTCTCAGCTTTCCATTGCCATATATATTTTAGCATCAGCTGGTGAATTAAAAAGTTGCTGGGATTTTGTTTGGAATTGATTAAGTCTGTAGATCAATTTGGGAGAAGTTTTCATGTTAATAATATCAAGACTTCTAATTGATGAACATAGTGTGCTTCCCAATAGATTTATGTCTTTAACTGATAAAGTCTTTTTTTAAAAAAAAGCCTTTTAGTGGTTACTCTAGAATTTACAACTTGCATTAAGGGTCTACCTTAAATTATAACAGTTACCAATGCCAGACATGGCAAAAACCTTAAAACAGTATAAAAGTTCTTCCCTCCTTTTCTCTTTTGTACTATTACTGTCATAAAATGTATTTTTACATATATCCTAAACCCAAGAAACAGTATTATCAAACTAAATGTATTTACTGAATTCCTAATTCTAGCCAGGGTCGTAAGATCTAATATACGTGTAAATATTCAATTCCATCACTTGCAAGTTCTACTTTTTACAAAAGACTTGATTACAAACACAATTCAGCCAAGTCTTTGCCACTTTATAACAACAATTGCCTTTTCTCCTTTGTCCAAGAACTTGTTCCTCACTCCATCTGAGACCTCGTCAAAATGGCTTTTACTATGCTTATCCCTACCCTGTTTATACATGATTATGTATTCTCTGAGAAGCTGGAAGCTTTCTCCATAGCTTTCCTCTTTCCCTTCAGAGTTCTCACCACAATCACTGTGTAACATCCTGTCACAACAGTCTGTACCCATTATTGAATTCCAAAGTCACTTCCACACTTTTAGTTTCTTATAGCAGCAGCCAACTCGTCAGTGCCAATTTCCTAGTCAGCTTGGCCTGCTGTAACAAGTTACCATAGATTGGGTGACATAAACAGCAGGCATTTATTTCTCACACGTCTGGAGGCCATAGATTTAAGATCAGAGTACCAGCACACTTGGGTTCTTGGTAAGCGCCTCTTTCTAGTTGCCAGACGACTATATTCTTGCTGTATCCTCGCATAATGGAAAAAGATCTAGTGAACTTTTCTTACCAAATATCTAATACCATTCATGAAATCTCTATCCTCATGACCTAATTACCTCCTGAAGGTCCCACTTCCAAATACCATCACGTTGGGATTAAGGTTTCAGCAAATGACTTTTGGAAGAAAGCAAACACATAGCCCACTGGCACATGTTTTCAAAATTGTGTATAAGTCTAAATAATATGCCATTGCATGAAAATACTACATTTTGTTTATCCATTCATCTGTTGATGGATAGTTGGGTTGCTTCCATTAGGTATTGTGAATAATGCTACCATGGACATGAGTGTACAAATGGATCTTTGAGACTCTGCTGTCAGTCAGTTGGGGTGTATACCCAGAAGTGGAACAGCTGCACCATCTTGTATTTCTATTTTTAGAAATAGAGCCATCATATTGTTTTTCAGAGCAGCTGAACTATCTAACATTGCCACCAACAGGCAACAAGGGCTCTAATTTGTCAGCAACACACTATTTTCTGTTTTTTGGTTTGTTTGTTTTTGACGGCAGTCATCCCAATGGGTGAAAGTGGTAGGTCATTCTAGTTCCTAATTGCATTTACTTATGATTAGTGATGTTGAGCATTTTTTATGTGTTTATTGTCTTTGTACAACTTCTTTGTAGCAATGTCTATGTAAGTCTTTTGGCTATCTTTGAATTAAGTTGTTTGTTTTATTGTTGTTGAGTTTTAGGAGTTCACTGTATATCCTGGTTATTAATAATCCCTTATCAGGTATATCATTTGCAAATATTTTTTCCCATTCTGTGGGTTACCTTTTTACTCTATTCCTATTGTCTTTTGATATACAATTAAAATTTTTTTTCATCGTTCATCGTTTCATCATCCATTCATTTTTTTCAATTTGTTGAAATTTTTATTTTTCCTGTAACCTGTATCTGTTTCCTATATCTTTTGTATCATATCCTAGAAATCATTGCCAAATCCGATGTCATAAAGGTTTTGTTCCATGTTTTCTTCTAAGAGTTTTATAGTTTTAGGTCTTACATTTAGGTCTTTAATCCATTTGAGTTAATTTTTATATTTGGTGTGAGGTAAGTGTTCAAGTTCATTTTTGTACATGTCTGTATCTAGTTTTACCAGTATCATTTCTGGACAAAACTGTACTTTCCCCATTGAATGATCTTGACCCTTGCCAAAAATAATTTTGATGTTAGGTTTTGAAATAAAATAATATGGTTTATAGGGGCAACATAGTATACATGGTAGCAATTAGAGCTGTTCATAAGTTCTGGTTATCTTTCTTATGAGAACCTAGTAAGTTTGCATATTCTACTATATGTCTGTGTTTTGTCAGGAAATCAGAATCTTTCTAAGAATTCTTTTTCTTTTAAATATACTCTTCTTATTAAAAATTTTTATTTAATTTTTAACATTTTAAGCAATTATTTTTGGATTAAGTATTGACATAGAGTATTATGTTTTTTTCAGGTGTACAACATAGTGATTTGATATTTATTTATGTTAGAAAATAATCATCATGTTAAGTCTAGTTACCATCTACCATACAAAGTTTTTATAATATTATTGCCTATATTTCCTATGTGGTACATTACAAATCTATGTCTTATTTGTTTTAATGCACTCCCGTTTCCTCTAGCACTCCTTAGTTTGTTCTCTATATCTATGAGTCTGTTTCAGTTTTGTTTTGTTTGTTTTGCTTTTTAGACTCCACATATAAATAAAATTGTATGGGAGTTGTGTTTTTCTGTTTGACTTAGTTTGCTTAGTATAATACCCTCTCTGTCTATCCATATTATTATCACAAATGGCAACGTTTCATTCTTTTTTATTGCTGAGCAATATATATCTATATCATCTATATCTATATCTATATCTGTATCTATATCTATATCTGTATCTGTATCTATAGCTATCTGTATAAAACAAATGCACACTTACATTGCTTCCATATCTTGGCCGTGATAATGCTATGACAAACAGGGGTGAATATATCTCTTTGAGTTGTTTTCTTTCTTTCTTTTTTTTTTTGGATAAACACTCAGAAGTGGTATTGCTGAATCATAGGGTCAGTCTATTTTTAATGTTTTGAGGAAACTCCATACTATTTTCCAAAGCAGTTGTATACTTATTTACAATCCCACCAACCGTGCACGAGAGAGGTAAACTCAGTGTCCGTGCATGCTGCATCTGGAGCCCTTTCTACCTTCTAACTATTTTGAATATAAATTAATATAGAAATTAAAGTTTATTTTGAATGGAGGAAATAAGGAAGCAAAACACAGGGAAGTTTTTGTGAAAAGGCAGAGAAGCTGCCACATAAGGTTAGAGAAGCAGGGCTGAACCCCTGACATGACATGTTGAAGAAGGTATTTGTCAAAAGCTAGCTGAAAATTGTAGCCTTTTTATAAGAAAATGAAATTTTCTAGGAAACCTCCCACCACTTACGTCAGTTGGCAGAAGTCGAGTGGTTGTTCTTAATTCTCACCGAAAAGCAGCTATGAATCTCATATATGCTCACTTGTGTGCTTCCGCTTCCAGGGAATAATGTCCTCTGCTTCTCCCTTTCTTTCTAAAGGAGGATTCCAGGAAATATAGTTCTGAGCTTCTCTACTGTTACATAGAGGAGGTTCTAAAAGAACTTGGTTGTCATACTGAATTGCTAACAGATAATTGAAACACACCCCACCAATTTGAAGTTAGATGTAGGTGTATGATATCTTTTTGGCCAATGAAATATGAAAAGTATTTGTATCATTCATGGGCAACGAATTATGCTAAGAGTCTAACAGTAGGAGAGGCTTCCCTCACACTCACTTTCCCTTCCATGAGATGATAGAAGCATGTGTCAGGATAGGCCACCATCAGTCTGGTCTCTGAAAATAGCTGCCCTGAAAACCCACATTGGACATGTTGTAAGAGCAATAAATTAAATTTTGTTACATCAAAGCCACTGACATTTTGTTAGGAAACCTGACTATCCTGACATAACAACAACAAAAACACACCACATACACTCTTTCTTACACACAGACGCACACCCACAAACACACACACACACACACACACACACACACTCACTCACATTCACATAATCTCTGTGACTTAAAGCAAGAAGGAATTATTTATGGTTATTTCACATTACGTTAATCTAAGGTTTAGGGGGAGTCTGTTTTGTGTCATTCCCGCTCCCAGGTTGATGGAATAGCCATCATATTTAATGTTGCTAATCACAGTGACAGAAAGATAAGTGTTTCTTGTTTTTTGTTTTTTGGTTTTTTTTTTCAGAAGTAACACAGAACACGTTGACTACATTCTCTGGGACAAAGCAAATCATAGAAATGCACTTATCTTCCAGAATGCAGAGAGAGTAATCCTAGCATAAGCTTGGAAGAAAAGCGAACTATAGTATTTATTAATATTCCCAATTATTGTCATAGTGCTATGAAACTTGAAGAGATAATACATTACAATTAGAGATTTTGAAAGTATTTCAGGAGCTAGAAAGATAGGTTGGTTACAGGGTATAAAATTCAAGAGGGATACAAATAAAGTTTCATATTCAGTTCCCTCAAAATAAACTCTTCAAGTTTTCAACAAACTGTAGAGGTAATCAACTAGCAAACCAAACACACAAAGCAGTTTTAGTTAAAGATAAACGAATGAAAACCCAAAATACTGGTGCTGCTTTTTAAAAAAGTTTTAATTCCTAGTAGTACAAGAAAAGGTATTCCTTATTCTTATACATTTCTGAGATAGCCCTGCCATTTCCAAGTACCACACTGCAAGGAATATATAACAATATCTCAGACTGATATTGAAGAAAAAGTATTCTAACATACTTTGGGAGGAGTGAGGGAATGAATTGTTGAAAAAGCTGGAAATGATTCTTCTCTAGGATAAATATTTCATAATTTAATAATAGCTATTTGGAGATACTTTGAAGAGAATTAAATTTGCTCTTTATTCAGTATAAAGAAAAAGAAGGAATAGAAATAATGAGAGTGATTTTAGTGTAGTATAAGAAAGAATTTTAAGATACCTTTCAAACCAAACAACAAACAACAAGAATAGCAATAACAATAAAAGAGAAAACAGGTGCTGGTAGAAAACCCCATCTGTAAGTAATTAAAAAAAAGTATTTAGTATCAAGCACTGTCACACTGATGTTATTAAAATATTCCTGTCATATGAGAGGCTTGTTATATCTGAGATTGTTAGGTATCGTGTTACATCAGGTATTCAAGAAGCAAATCAGAGGTCAAGCAGAAATAAATACCAAGAGAAAATGGAGATATTTTTGAATTTCGGAAAGTTCAATTTCTTGATTTTCATGCACAGTAGTTTCATATGCATTATTATGTCATCTGGGCAAAGAAGTGTGATGCTCATATTTTAAAATCTTAAGAATCAAGCTAAAACAAAAATCAAGTATATTTTAGGCAAGAAAAAATACTGGCAATGTTTAATGTTCATTTTCGTATGAGCATACATATAAAAATTAGAGGCCAATATTTTGAAACTTATAAATATATTTTAAAATTGATACAGCAAAATATCTGTCCTCAAGTATATGTTAATATATTTATCATTTCTTAAACTATGAAATATCTATGAAGCAGTCATGCAGTTTGCATAGAATATGCTTTAAACAATGAAACATAATCAAAGTATTAGACACACTAGTGCCTTATCAAAAATGATATTCAGCTTTATAAAAGTAAGAACATGAATTTTAGTAGATTCACACTTTCACTTATGTGTTCTCATAATTGCATAATATAGCTAACTTTTCACTCATTTTCCTTACAAGGGTGAATGACAGCTTCTGGAGATACATCATAGAGGAGTTCCTTAAAAAGGATTTGCACCTTTGTTATATAAAAGATCTTTACACTACAGGTCAAGGTTAAGAATAATATATTCCTTTTTGGAATCATAAAATGATTGTGCAATCAGTTTAAAAAGCCTCATACCCGTGCAGGTAAATAAACTGTGTCTATCTAGTTTATACAGTATTAACAAAAAGGTCATTTCTGTTCAGTGTTATTACAGGCATAGTAATGCAAAACAGTTGAGGTTCATGTAATGGTTTTGAAGAGTATACTGATGGTAAGAGGGCTGTGATTAGTATTTGGGCTACTGTAACAAAATACCAGACAAGATAACTTAAAAATGGAAATACACTGCTTACAGTTCTGAAGGCTGGCAGGTCCAAGATCGGGCACCAACATGGTGACCTTCAGGTGAGGATCCTTTTTTTGGTGTAGTGCCAGCATCTTTTCCTGTGTCCTTACATGGTGGAAGAGATGAGAGATCTCTCTGGTGCATCTTTGATAACTCCATTCATGAGGGTCTACCATCGTGGTTGAAGCACCTCCCAAATTTCCCACCTCCTAAACCTCCTAAAACCGTTAGGATTTCAACATAAGAAATGGAGGGACACATTCAGACCATAGAATGCATTTTTTTTAAGTTAAAAGGCTAAAATTCTAACACATTTTTGTTCCTGAATACATTTTTGTTTTCCACCACAATGTTAATGAAAACTTAAATTTTTTACTAATTAGGAAATAGACCATATAAAACCATATAACAGGTCACTGATTTGATATTATATCTAGTATCAATGTAAATTCCAAGTGCGAAATATGAAAGTGGAAAATATTTGAATATATATTAATTATATTAACCTAAAGAAAACTTTGAAAGAAATGTCTTCAAGGAAATGAATTATTATTTTAAAATAAATGAAATTCAAGAAGCTAATAACATATGCACGGCATTACAACAATACAATGAATGCTTAAATTTTTCCAACTTCGAGAAATCACAGATGACATGACAGTGAAATTTAAATTGGGCATGTGCTAACTGGGATAATTATATTCCATAACCTGGAAACTGAATACCTTTAATAAATCAGCTGTAGGCCCTCTGTGCCATGGTTGCAGTATGTTGTCCACTTTTGAATGTGTAGAATCATTTATAAAAAAAGGAAAAAAGAGTTGCATATTATATCCAATGAAGAATTGAAAGTGTTTGGATGCTTGTAATCACAGGAAAATTCTTCAGATCACAATAATTTTTCCTAATTTTCTACCTTTGTAACTGCTGCTCCATTGGTAATTTAGACTGAAATCATTAGATGCTTTTACAAAATCAGCATACAATATATATTTTAAAGTGAAAACCTTTTATTTCCCCATTATAATACAGAACTAGAAAGCTCTAATTTGAATAACTGATCATAAACTCAGTACTGTTATAATTATTGCTAGAGTGAAAATGTGGCATTTGGTTTCACCCCAAAAGGATTCTACAATGTTGTTTGGAAATTGGGACTTATGCAAAAAACCAACTGACATTTTATCAAACAATGTTAAAGTTCCAAGATTCCTTAAACATCATATAACTTGGCTTTCTTATGTTGCACAATGAATAAGAGCCAAAAAAAAATGTTTAGGAATTTTCTCAAAGTCATTCAGAAATTAATGACCAAAACAAGAATAAGACTCAGGTGGAAAGCAGAATGTGGTAGGCAGTGATATTGACTTCATAAGGAGAACATTTCTAAAATGACCACTTCACTTCATGGGTATGACTCACCCTTAAACACACTGAGCCTCAGCTATGTCCTATACATTCTTCTGTTGCTATCTGAATTGTGTCCCCTCCAAAATTCATGTGTTAACATCCTAACCTCAAGGACATCAGAATGTGTCTGTACTTGGAGATAGGGCTTTTCAAGAGGTAATTAAGGTAAAATGAGGATCTTAAAAAAAGGCTTTATCAGCTTATATGAGTTGGGCCATAACCCAATATGACTTGTGTCCTTATAAAAAGAGGTTAAGAGGCAGACACAGAAGACCAAGTGAAGACATAGGAAGAAGACAGCCATCTACAAAATAAGGAGAGAGGCCCTTAGAAGAAACCAACCCTGCCAGCACCTTGATCTTAGACTTCTAGTCTCCAGAACTGTAAGGAAATTAATTTCTGTTGTTTAAGCCACCTAGTCTGTGGTATTTTGCTATGGCGGGCCTTGCAAACTAATAAACCATTAGAAGCATAGAGCTGATGTGATGATGAAATAGGATTATATGTAAACAATTAGCATATAAAATGTGATTATCTGTTTTAGCTATTTTTCCCTCTCTAATCCGCCCTTCTTCTTCTTCTACCCCATCTTTCCCCTCCTGCCTTCCTCCTTCTCCACTCTTCTTCTTCTCCTTCTCCTCTTCCTTCTAAAAAAAAACAAAAAAACAAAAAAACAAAAAAACAGGGGCGCCTGGGTGGCTCAGTCAGTTAAGCATCCGACTTCGGCTCAGGTCATGATCTCACAGTCCGTGAGTTCGAGCCCCGTGTCAGACTGTGTGCTGACAGCTCAGAGCCAAAAACTCCAAAAACTCAATAGGCAGAAGATTTATAGGTGAAGATGTTCAATTGTGCCAAACCTTCAGAGAAGGAAAATAAGAAAAGAACCAAATAGAGAATTATATTTATCATTTCAAGACCAACTAGTGACCTTTCCAAAAGGAGGTGAAATTACATTTCTGAGTTCATCAGGAAATTACAGAAGTGAATGCGGTGGTGAATTCCTAAACATGAATTCAAATGGGCACTGGAGAGTTAAATAAGGGTCAACAGAGCTATTTCCTGTTATCTTCTACAAACTAGCTACTAGGAAATATTTTATCACGTATCAAAACATCATATCTGAAAACATTGCTAAGCATCCCAAAAGCTTATGAACTGAAAACAAGTAGTAGAAAATCATCTAATATTAATGTTTGAAGTTTCAAAAAAAGTTCAAGACATGATTTTTTCCTTCGTCCAATCAATCTTCTCACTGACTAACTATTATTGACTAGACATAATTACTTTTTAAAAATCCTTTATTTCTTTTATGCTTATCCAAGGGCCCTCCAGGGAGTCTTGTGTATTAACTAGGCAAACAACTTGAGACATTGCCTCAAGATAGATTTATTTAAAGTAAACAGATACCATTAATCTGACCATTAATCTGACCAGACAGATATTTCTGCTTAAGTGTGCAATTGCGTACCGCTGAGCCGTCATGCTGGGATGCAGAATAGAGCTCTGACATTTGAATTTAGTAAAGTGTATCGTCTTAGGTCTCTAAGAGATGAGAAGGTAAATTTGGCATATGGAATACTGTCTTCACTGCCCATCAGCACCTTCAACAACACAGTGCTATGTTCAGGTGACTATGAAATATGCCCATGAAAGATGTCCTGTATATAATAACATGACTTTTTCTTGCACAAAGAAAAAGGAAAGTATAGTAAGCTATAACAGTTTTCGAAATACTCATATTGCCTTTATTTTTTTAAAAGAAGCATAAAGAATAATTATTTAGTATATATTGTACAAATAGACTGGGTTAAGTTGGCCATGCTTTTCTCTGAAAAGGAAAGATCAAAGACAAACCAAAGCCAAAAAAAAAAAAAAAGTAAATAAATAAGATCAAACGCATCACGATATGATGCTAATTTAAAATTAGCTAATTTAAAATTCGATCATTCTCTGATCACTGATTATTATATGATCAGTTGTGATCTTCAGGAAGGATAAGACATTTGAGAGCCCTGCAGTGTGAACCACTGGGCATCAGTTGGTCTTTCTAAGAGTTATCTGGATCTAGGTCTCTGGGACAGAGATCATCCGTTACAGCTTCAGGCAATGTGTTTTTAGATCTAGGGATACAACACTAGAGAGATTAACCTCTTTTGGCTCTTGTTAGTGTAGTTGGAAAGAGGAGTTTAGAGACATCCAAAAAGATGACTTATCTAAGGAGGAATTTGGGTGTCTATTTCTCAAATCATATGTGGATTTTGAACATAAAGGAAGAATGTAGCACTCCTCTAATACATTGGTATGCTTGTCATATATTGCCACTAATTTATGTTAAGTTGCTCTCCTTTTAAGTTGTAGTAATTCTGATATAATTATTAAAGAGAATCAGGAGCAAAAAAGTAATACAATAGGTTATCTGACAACTCACTGGATGAAATGTCTAACAGAACACTTTTTATTATGATTTTGTCGACTTACACAACATAATCACATGTTCATAATAAGATAGGAATAATTGATCAATGAAAGTATCATTTCCTGAGCTTTATCATGTGCAAGACATTGTATCTAACACTGTTAAAGCTGATAATTTTTTGCCAGTATTCTATAGATAGGAAAACTGAGCTTTAGTAGGGCAAATAATTTACCCAAGGACATAGGTGTTAGGAACTAGATTTTAGGACCTGGATTGAAACCTGGGTTTGTTAGATTACAGAGCTAATGTTCTTAACCAGGATTGTTTGGGTCTAAATCTCCAAAAAATATACAAAAATAAAATTAGCGGGGCACCTGGGTGGCTCAGTTGGTTCAGTGTCCATCACTTGGTTTCGGCTCAGGTCATGATCTCATGGGTTGTGGGTTCCACTGTCAGTGCAGAGCCCACTTAGAATTCTTTCTCTCTCTCTGCCCCTTTCTCTCTTTTTCAAAATAAGTAAATAGACTTTAAAAAATTAAAAAAAAATAAAGTAAAATTAGCCAACATATCATGGGCAAAATGGAAGTTTATTCATACTCAGGTAAAGGCAGTTTACCTGAGTGCTCTTAAACTTCTCTTTTTCAGTTGTACTAAGGCCAAAAAAGATTAATCTCTCTAAATAATGGCGTACATGTACGATGATTCTTCTTAAACAACACACATCCACATGCACATCCACATATATATGTGTTTATATAGATAGATGAAGGGGAGGGAGATTATTAGGGTTCTCCAGGGAAGCAGAATCAGAACCAATAGGCAATTTTTATATACAAAATAAGGAATTGTCTCATGCAATAATGGAGGCTGACAAGCCCCAAATCTACAGTCTGTAAGCTAGAGAACCAAAAGCGTTGGTGGTGTAGTTCCAGCCCAAAGGCCAGCAAGCTTGAGATCCAGGAAGACTTAATATTTCAGTTTGAGTCTAAATGCAGGAAGAAAACCTATGGCCCTCCTGGAAGACAGGTATGCAGAAAAAATTCCCTACATTCACTGGGGGATCAGACTTCTGTTCTATTCAGGCCTTCAAATGATTGTGTAAGGCCCACACACATTAGGAAGGGCAATCTACTCTACGCAGTCATTTACTCACAAGTCGATTTACTTATTTAAACATTGAACTCATTCAAAAACACCCTTATAGAAACACCCAGGATAAGATTTAACTGCATATCTGAGCACCTGGAGGCCCAGTCAAGTTAACACACAGAATTGACTCTGGCAGACAGCTAGCTATATAGATAGATACATGTAGGAAGAAGGGAAGAAAGGAAGGGAAGAGGGGAGGAAGGGAGGAAGGGAGAGAAGGGAGCTTTACAAACCTAAAGTTGGTGTCAACATACAGAGAAAACACAGATATAGCAAACAGAAACTATAGTACTACTAACAGTGCTCATCCCCTAGAGAAATTATCAAAAGTTTAAACCATGCATAAATGAGAGGTTAGTATAATAAATAACATCTCTGATGTAGCTTCATTTTTAAGTCTCGCATTTTCAGTCTGATTTTAATATTTTTATTTTATTTAATGGAGGATTATCTGGCATTGCAAATATTTTTCATTAAAGAATTTTTGTGTCGTTAAGTAGACATCATTAGGACCAATTCTATTGGAAAGATAAAAGGTCTCATGCGTTGAAATTTCATTCCCTTGACATTAGATCCATTGATTTTTCTTAAAAGATGTTTATACACATCAATTTTACAGCTTTTTAGAGGAGAGAATATAATTAAGTATTGACATTCTGAAATGCATGTATTAAAATAGAAGATTTATAATTTAAAAAATTTAATGGTCAAAAATAAAAGGATTTGGGATATTTCTTGCTGTTCATGATGATGTTCATTTGCTCCTACGTTCTGCTTCAAAGCAGATCATGATTAATTCATTGCAAAAATCCATAGAGGATTTCTTGCTATTATAATTAAACATTTTTGTCTTTATCAGATTCTTAGAAAAAAAAAGATGATTGATTTTGAACCTAGGGAATTGCCTTATGTGTCAAACATCAAGACACATTTCTTTATTGAGAAAGACACTATCCAATATATATTGGGATAAAAGATCATGGATATCCTATTACATTTTTATGATTTTTTCTCCCTCCTGGTCTTTCTCCATGAATTTTAGTCTTATATTTTTATATATGCAAAACTTAATTAGTTGATATAAGATAGAGGAACCAATTTACCTGCCAGTGAAAAAGCTTTAATTACTTCCATCTTTGTCTTGTTTCTCCACCTCACAGCATACAGAATTTGATGTAAGCATTTATCGTTTAATCCCATGGAATCAAAAATTAATTAATATTTCCCTGTCCCCCATCTCTACATGTATTTCCCCAGGAATTTCAACTGTGAAATGGGCTCTTCTGATATCAATCCCAGGAGAAATAGGAAGGAATTGTGCACTATTAAGAGAAATTTGTTTCTTGATAACATAATTTATCTTATCATTTGAGAAGCTAGGAAAATGTGCATAACCACTGTATACTATAGTGGTACAGTCAGAGGTAAATTGCCTAGGTTTTAATTCTGTTTCTGTCACTTGTCAATTTCTAGTTGTGTGATCTTTCTGTGTCTTCATTTTGTCATCTTTAAATCTGGATAAAAATAGGGGCACCTGAGTAGCTCAGTCAGTTGAGCATCCAACTCTTGATTTGGACTAAGGTCACAGTCCTAGGGTCATGGGATGGAGCCCCACACTGAGCTCTGTGCTAAGCATGGAACCTGCTTGGGATTCTCTCTCTGTGTCCCTCAGCCCCTCTCCTCTGCTAAATGAAATGAAATGAAATGAAATGAAATGAAATGAAATGAAAAGTATTAACTGTGGTGTTAATTTTAGTATTACAGTATTAATGGAAGGCTGAAATGAGTTCATAAAAATAGGCACCTGGTAGACTACCTGACCTATAGAAAGTACTCTTTCCATTTTTGTTATTATATTATTCATTATTTGAACAATGCTCTTTTATAAAATGTTTATCTGCATAGGAACAATGCATCTCTGTTAAGAAGAGACTTTGTTAAGGTATTTGCGCTTGAAACACTCCAGAAAGACATTTTCATGCCTTATCACATTTAAAAAATTAAGAAGAACTGGCAACCCTAAGCAATAAAATTCTTGGATCACGGTATTTGATTTAACCCATTATTTAACTCTAAGGACATAGATAAAAGTGAAAGTACATTTCCTCTGGTTACATCTTTTGTCATACCAAGATAAATAATAATTTTATTGAATTTTGGGGGACACAAAAACTCATTACAACTGGGCTGCATTTAGTGCAAAATGCATTCTTATACTCTGTGTTTTTTTTTATTCATTAGGTTTTATATTTATGTTTAAATATATGTGCATGACAGGGGCACCTGGGTGGCTCAGTTCGTTGAGCGACCGACTTTGGCTCAGGTCATGATCTCCCAGTTCATGAGTTCTATCCCCACGTCAGGCTCTGTGCTGGCAGCTCAGAGCCTGGAGCCTGCTTCGGATTCTGTGTCTCCCTCTCTCTGACTCTTCCCCACTCATACTTTGTCTCTCTCTGTCTCAAAAATGAATAAACGTTGAATAAAAAAATTAATATATGTGTATGACACACAACAAATGAAAAGACTTTGGGTGGATAATTAATACAAAATTAGAAAATTTTTAGTTTGATCATGTCAGCAAATTTTTATGTACTTCTAAAATGTTAAGACATTTTGCAAAAGCCATATCAGCATAATATTTTCATATATAATTATTGGTAGGTGGAGAAATAGGCTTTTTTTGTATCTTGTTATATGTATTTAGTTTACACTTTAAATTATTAGTTAATACTCCTAATTCAAAGCCATCCAAATGTGGCTTTTCTCTTCTGCATAAATTTGATCAGTTGCTGATGAATCATGAAGAGTTTAGATTAAGTGAACTGAACTAGTTTTTTCTTCTTAATCATGGAAACTAAAAACAGCTTTACATAAATAAGCTGCAAAACAAAATCTTCTAATTTTTATTTAAACTCCTGACCATTTAGGCAAAATTTTGAACTTATCCTTGGTCTACAGGCATTTTATTATAACTTGCTCATACTAAATGATGTGTAAAGTAACTTAATTAAAATAAAGTTTAATTTTGATTTCTGAAATTCACTATCTTTACATCTCTGTTGCATTTTTTAAAATACAAATGATCACTAAGAATAATATTCCATGAATAAAAAAATGTTATGTATATAGGAAAATGCTGAAAATCTACCATCAAACATTAAAAAGTAGCACTGAATTTCAGAACACATACAACAGAAATTACTTCTTAAGTTGTGGCTGAATCTGCAAATAGGATCAGATAACCTGTACTCTGACCTGGGAAAATTCATGTTTATCTGGGTGTTGAATGGAGTTTCTTATCAATAGAGTAAATAGAAATTATTTTGATGGCATCTCAAAACTAAGAAGGAAGATGAAGGGCTATACTTCATGATTTTCTTCTGTTTTTACCCTGAAATATAGCACTGCTGTATTGCACACTAAATAAATAATTGAACGCCCAATTCTACTGGGCTAGCCCGAATTTAGGCACAAGAGCTTTATACTCAATAAAAGATTTGTGGGATAACAATGCTGCAACTATTCTATAACATTAAGTTTTGTTAGGCGGAGATAAACTTTGAAAATAGAGGAATGGGGTGCCTGGGTGGCTCAGTCGGTTAAGCGGCCGACTTCGGCCCAGGTCATGATCTCGCGGTCCGTGAGTTTGAGCCCCGCGTCGGGCTCTGTGCTGACAGCTCTGAGCCTGGAGCCTGTTTCAGATTCTGTCTCCCTCTCTCTGACCCTCCCCCGTTCATGCTTTGTCTCTGTCTCAAAAATAAATAAACGCTAAAAAAAAAAAAATTTTAAAAAAAAGAAAATAGAGGAATGGATTTATAGATGTACTTCTGACCCACTTTCTTGTCAGCTCCCTATGTTACTTATGGAACTTTCTTAATACAAAAGAAGAGAAAATACTTCACAGTGATGTTTTAATTCAGCTAAAAATATGATCTATAAAAGCGTCACACTGTTTTTAAAACTATTATTAGAACACTTATTTTTTGCTATCTCTTCAATTGTTTGGGCTACTTTAAAAATATGAGAGAGGTAGAACAGTCTATGCGGTGATGTGAGGAGGTTGGCAAATCCTCTTTCCAAAAACTCACTCTAAGTGCTGGACAGAATTGCTAAACACAAACATTTAAGGGCTCCAGAAATTGACCAAATAGAAATAAATGCATTTTTGAAAAGTTATTGAACTTTGAGTAAGATCAATAGGCGTCTGGGGCATACTTGACAGAGGCTATTTCCATCCATCCCGCCCAGTAGGGCTGTAGTTCTACTGGATCGGAGAAAGACACAAAACCCTAAGCTCTAGCATCAGAGGCGACTCAATTAATTTAGAATGGAAAGCAGAAAACACCATGCTCGGGTTGCAGGTAAAAGTAGCAGTCTCAGTGTCAAGCGAATGGCAGAGATGAGCATCGCGATGGGCTGAGGTTGCGGTTCTAACCAGAGCAAGCAAGGGATCCGTGCACTAGCAAGAATTTTAACAGAGAAGTCTTGAAAAAGAAATAGCCTTATATAAGCTCTCCACACATCCCTGGTCACCTGCATGCATAAGACTAGAGGGTGTCCAAGATAAACACACCCCTGAAAGACCAGCAGACTGCTTGCATATGTAGAGAAGCAAAAGGGCACAGAGAAAAAGCCTGACAGGTCCGAAAACTGCCAGAGGTTTGGAAGGCATGCTCTGGATAGCTTGAGCACAGCTTCTGACAAGTCCTTGCCCTGACCACTAAGCAATGCAGACTAAAGAGTGACCCTAAAATGCCAGGCTCAGAAAGAATTAAAAGAATAAATATATAAAACAGAGCAGAGACATTCATAGCCACACACTGCTGTAGAGACAGATTTTACAGATTTATTGTAGGAAAATTACTACATAATAAACAAACAATAGCAATAACAAATTTCAAGGGGGAAGTTAGAATCCAAAGTTGCTAAAATATAATATCTAAGTATACTTTTAAGTGTCCAGATTTCAATCAAAAGAATCACAAGCTACACAAAGAAACAGGGAAGTGTAACATATTCTCAGGAAAAGGCAATAAAAACTGTTTTTTAATGGTTCCACACAGGAATTAGCAGATATGCCTATATATATATATATATATATATATATATATATATATATGCCTCAAAAAAGAAAGAATTTTAATAGACAAATAGAAACATAAAATCATAGAAATTTTGGAGTTAAAAGGTACAATTTAGGTACAACACATGTTGCCAGGCATAAATTTTCTCATCTCAGGACTTTCTATAAAGGCACAGGAATGAACATAATATTGCATTAGGCATATAGATAAATGGAACAAAATAGAATCTAAAAATATATGCACACATATATGATCAGTTAATTTTCATCAAAAGCACTATTCAATAAGTAATTTGCTAAGGAAGTTTCAACAAATGCTGCTGGAAAAACTAGATGAACTTATTGAGGAAAAAAAAGGAACTTTGAACTCTAATTTCACCATCCACAACAAATTAATGTGAAATGTGTCATAGGCCAGTGTAAAAACCACAACTATTATTTCTTGGAAGATTATAGGATAATATTTTGGACACTTTGGGTAAACAAAACGTTTCTTTTGTTCGTTTGTTTGTTTTTTTAAATACAAAATTTATTGTCAAATTGGTTTCCATACAACACCCAGTGCTCATCCCAACAGGTGCCCTCCTCAATGCCCATCACCTACTTTCCCCTCACCCCCACCACCCATCAACCCTCAGTTTGTTCTCAGTTTTTAAGAGTCTCTTATGGTTTGCCTCCCTCCCTCTCTAACCTCTTTTTTTTTTTTTTTCCTTTCCCTACCCTATGGTCTTCTGTTAAGTTTCTCAGGATCCACATAATAGTGAAAATATAAGTATCTGTCTTCCTCTGTATGACTTATTTCACTTAGCATAACACTCTCCAGTTCCATCCACGTTGCTACAAAAGGCCATATTTCATTCTTTCTCATTGACACGTAGTATTCCATGGTGTATATAAACAACAATTTCTTTATTCATTCATCAGTTGATTGGCATTTAGGCTCTTTCCATAATTTGACTACTGTTGAAAGCACTGCTATAAACATTGGGGTACAAGTGCCCCTATGTATCAGCACTCCTGTATCCCTTGGGTAATTCCTAGGGATTTGCCTAGGAATTATCCCTTGGGTAATTCCTAGGGATTGCTATTGCTGGGTCATAGGGTAAATCTATTTTTAATTGTTTTCAGGAACCTCCACACTGTTTTCCAGAGCGGCTGCACCAATTTGCATTCCCACCAACAGTGCAAGAGGGTTCCCGTTTCTCCACATCCTAGCCAGCATCTATAGTCTCCTGATTTGTTCATTTTGGCCACTCTGACTGGCGTGAGGTGATATCTGAGTGTGGTTTTGATTTGTATTTCCCTGATGAGGAGCGACGTTGAGCATCTTTTCATGTGCCTGTTGTCCATCCGGATGTCTTCTTTAGAGAAATGTCTATTCATGTTTTCTGCCCATTTCTTCACTGGATTATTTGTTTTTCAGGTGTGGACTTTGGTGAACTCTTTATAGATTTTGAATACTAGCCCTTTGTCCAATATGTCATTTGCAAATATCTTTTCCCATTCCATTGGTTGCCTTTTAGTTTTGTTGGTTATTTCCTTTGCTGTGCAGAAGCTTTTTATCTTCATGAGGTCCCAGTAGTTCATTTTTGCTTTTAATTCCCTTGTCTTTGGGCATGTGTGAAGTAAGAAATTGCTGCGGCTGAGGTCAGGGAGGGTTTTTTCCTGCTTTCTCCTCAAGGGTTTTGATGGTTTCCTGTCTCACATTCAGGTCCTTCATCCATTTTGAGTTTATTTTTGTGAATGGTGTAAGAAAGTGGTGTAGTTTCATCCTTCTGCAGGTTGCTGTCTACTTCTCCCAGCACCATTTGTTAAAGAGACTATCTTTTTTCCATTGGATATTCTTTTCTGCTTTTTCAAAGACTAGTTGGCCATACTTTTGTGGGTCCAATTCTGGAGTCTCTATTCTATTCCATTGGCCTCTGTGTCTGTTTTTGTGCCAATACCATGCTGTCTTGATGATTACAACCTTGTAGTAGAGGCTAAAGTCTGGGATGGTGATGCCTCCTGCGTTGGTCTTCTTCTTCAATATTACTTTGGCTAGTCGGGGTCTTTTGTGGTTTCATACAAATTTTAGGATTGCTTGTTCTAGTTTCGAGAAGAATGCTGGTGCAATTTTGATTGGGATTGCATTGAATGTGTAGATAGCTTTGGGAAGTATTGACATTGTAATAATATTTATTCTTCCAATCCATGAGCATGGAATGTTTTTCCATTTCTTTCTATCTTCTTCAATTTCCTTCATAAGATTTCTATAGTTTTCAGCATACAGATCTTTTACATCTTTGGTTAGGTTTATTCCTAGGTATTTTATGCTTCTTGGTGCAATTGTGAATGGGATCAGTGTCTTTGTCTTTCTGTTGCTTCATTATTAGTGTATAAGAATGCAACTGATTTCTGTACATTAATTTTGTTTTCTGCCATTTTGTTAAATTCATGTATCAGTTCTAGCCGACTTTTGGTGGAGTCTATCGGGTTTTCCATGAATAATATCATGTCATCTGCAAAAAGTGAAAACTTGACTTCATCTTTGCCAATTTTGATGCCGTTGATTTCCTTTTGTTGTCTGATTGCTGATGCTAGCACTTCCAACACTATGTTAAACAACAGCGGTGAGAGTGGACATCCCTGTCGTGTTCCTGATCTCAGGGAAAAAATTCTCAGTTTTTCCCCATTGAGTATGATATTAGCTGTGGGATTTTCATAAATGGTTTTTATCATGTTTGAGTATGTTCTTTCTATCCCAACTTTCTCCAGGGTTTTTATTAAGAACGGATGCTGAATTTTGTCAAATGCTTTTTCTGCATCGATTGACAGGATCATATGGTTCTTCTCTTTTTTTTTTTTGTTAATGTGATGTATCATGTTGATTGATTTGTGAATGTTGAACCAGCCCTGCATCCCAGGAATGAATCCCACTTGATCATGGTGAATAATTCTTTTTATATGCTGTTGAATTCGATTTGCTAGTATCTTATTGAGAATTTTTGCATCCATATTCATCAGGAATATTGGCCTGTAGTTCTCTTTTTTTGCTGGGTCTCTGTCTTGTTTAGGAATCAAAGTAATGCTGGCTTCATAGAATGAGTCTGGAAGTTTTCCTTCCCTTTCTAATTTTTGGAACAGCTTGAAAAGGATAGGAATTATCTCTGCTTTAAGTGTCTGGTAGAATTCCGCAGGGAAGCCATCTGGTCCTGGACTCTTACTTGTTGGGAGATTTTTGATAACGGATTCAATTTCTTTGCTGGTTATGGGTCTTTTCAAGTTTTCTCTTTCTTCCTGTTTCAGTTTTGGAAGTGTGTGGGTGCTTAGGAATTTGTCCACTTCTTCCAGGTTGTCCAGTTTGTTGGCATATAATTTTTCATAGTATTCCCTGGTAATTGCTTGTATTTCTGAGGGATTGGTTGTAATAATTCCATTTTCACTCATGATTGTATCTATTTGGGTCATCTCCCTTTTCTTTTTGAGAAGCCTGGCTAGAGGTTTATCCATTTTGTTTATTTTTTCAAAAAACCAACTCTTGGTTTCATTGATCTGCTCTACAGTTGTTTTAGATTCTATATTGTTTATTTCTGCTCTGATCTCTATTATTTCTCTTCTGCTGGGTTTGGGGTGTCTTTGCTGTTCTGCTTCTATTTCCTTTAGGTGTGCTGTTAGATTTTGTATTTGGGATTTTTCTTGTTTCTTGAGATAGGCCTGGATTGCAATGTATTTTCCTCTCAGGACTGCCTTCCCTGCATCCCAAAGCGTTTGGATGGTTGTATTTTCATTTTCATTTATTTCCATGTATTTTTAATGTCTTGTCTAATTGCCTGGTTGACCCATTCATTCTTTAGCAGGGTGTTCTTTAACCTCCATGCTTTTGGAGGTTTTCCAGACTTTTTCCTGTGGTTGATTTCAAGCTTCATAGCATTGTGGTCTGAAAGTATGCATAGTATGATCTCAATTCTTGTATACTTATGAAGGGCTGTTTTGTGACCCAGTATGTGATCTATCTTAGAGAATGTTCCATGTGCACTTGAGAAGAATGTATATTCTGTTGCTTTGGGATGTGGAGTTCTGAATATATCTGTCAGTTCCATCTGATCCAATGTATCATTCAGGGCCTTTGTTTCTTTATTGATCCTGTGTCTAGATGATCTATGCATTGTTGTAAGTGGAGTATTAAAGTCCCCTGCAATTACCACATTCTTATCAATAAGGTTGCTTATATTTGTGATTAATTTTTTTATATATTTGGGGGCTCCCATATTCGGCGCATAGACATTTATAATTGTTAGCTCTCCCTGACGGATAGACCCTGTAATTATTATATAATGCCCTTCTTCAAATCTTGTTATAGCCTTTAAATGAAATTCTAGTTTGTCTGATATAAGTATGGCTACTCCAGCTTTCTTTTGACTTCCAGTAGCCATGATAGATATTTCTCCATCCCCTCATTTTGAATCTGAAGGTGTCCTCAGGTCTAAAATGAGTCTCTTGTATACAGAAAATAGATGGGTCTTGTTTTTTTTTTATCCATTCTGATACCCTATGTCTTTTGGTTGGAGCACTTAGTCCATTCACATTCAGTATTATTATTGACAGATATGGGTTTAGAGTCATTGTGATGTCTGTAGGTTTCATGCTTGTAGTGATGTCTCTGGTACTTTGTGGTCCTTGCAACATTTCACTCACAGAATACCCCTTAGGATCTCTTGTACGGCTGGTTTAGTGGTAATGAATTCCTTCAGTTTTTGTTTGTTTAGGAAGACCTCTATCTCTCCTTCTCTTCTGAATGACAGACTTGCTGGATAAAGGATTCTTGGCTGCAGATTTTTTCTGTTCATCACACTGCAGGCCATTCCTTTCTGGCCTGCCAAGTTTCAGTAGATAGATCTGCCACTAGTCTTATTGGTCTCCCTTTATATGTTAGAGCATGTTTATCCCTAGCTGCTTTCAGAATTTTCTCTTTATCCTTGTATTTTGCCAGTTTCACTATGATATGTCATGCAGAAGATCAAGTTATGTCTGAAGGGAGTTCTCTGTGCCTCTTGGATTTCAATGCCTTTTTCCTTCCCCAGCTCAGGGAAGTTCTCAGCTATGATTTGTTCAAGTACACCTTCAGCCCCTTTCTCTCTCTCTTCTTCTTCTGGAATTCCTATGATATGGATATTGTTCCATTTGATTGCTTCACCTAGTTCTCTAATTCTCCCCTCATACTCCTGGATTTTTTTTATCTCTCTTTTTCTCAGCTTCCTCTTTTTCCATAATTTTATCTTCTAATTCACCTATTGTCTCCTCTGCCTCCTCAATCCGAGCTGCGGTCGCCTCCCTTTTATTTTGCACCTCATTTATAGAATTTTTTAACTCCTCATGACTATTTCTTAGTCCCTTGATCTCTATAGCAATAGATTCTCCGCTGTCCTCTATACTCTTTTCAAGCCTAGCGATTAATTTTATGACTATTATTCTAAATTCTTGTTCAGTTATATTGCTTAAATCATTTTTTATCAATTCATTAGCTGTCACTACTTCCTGGAGTTTCCTTTGAGGAGAATTCTTCTGTTTCATCATTTTGGATAGCTCCTGGGGTGGCGTGGAACTGCAGGGCACTTCCCCTGTGCTGTCTGGAGTAACTTGTGTTCATGGGCGGGGCTGCAGTCAGACCCGGTGCCTGTCCCCAGTCCACTGCTGGGGCCATAGTCAGAATGGTGTGTGCCTTATCTTCCCCTCTCCCAGGGGCAGGACTCACTGTGGAGTGGTGTGGCCCCTGTCTGGGCTACTTGCACACTGCCAGGCTTCTGGTGCTGCTTCTACAGGATCTGGCATATTAGTCGGGATGGATCTACAAGGTGCACAGGGCGGGAGGGGCAGGCCTAGCTCCCTTGCCGTTGGTGGTCCCCTGTGGGAGGGGCTATGCAGCACCGGGAGGGAGGCAGGCAGACCTGTCGGAGGGATGGATACACAGAAGCACAGCCTTGGGTGTTTGCGCGGTGCAAGCAAGTTCCCTGTCAGGAACTGGTTCCCTTTGGGATTTTGTCTGGGGATGGGCAAGGGAGATGGTGCTTGTCAGTGCCTTTGTTCCCCGCCTAGCTGAGCTCTGTCTTCCAGGGCTCAACACCTTTCCCTCCCGGTGTCCTCTCACCCTCCCGCTCTCCCAGCAGAGCCGTTGACTTATAACATTGCAGATGTCAAGTCCCTCTGGCTATCAGAACTCACGCTGACCCCTCTGCTTTTGCAAATCAGATTCAGGGGCTCTGCCTTGCCCGGTAGGCCGCCCCTCCACTGCCCTGGCTCCCTCCCACCAGTCCGTGTAGCATGCACCACCTCTCCGCCCTTCCTACCCTCTTCCATGGGTCTCTTGTCTATGCTTGGCTCCGGAGAGTCCGTTCTGCTTGTCCTCTGGGTTATTTAGGCTGATGTGGGTGGAACCTAAGTGATCAGCAGGACGCGGTAAGCCCAGCATCCTCCTATGTTGCCATCTTCTCTCTGGAAGCTGCAAAAACGTTTCAAACAGGTCATATGTACACTAGAAATACAAGAAAAATGTAAAAATAAACCTATTCGCCATAAATATACACAATGAAATATGTACACATTTGTACTGTTATTTACTTCCCCATCATAATCTTTTAATAAATGTTTCTATCTGGTAAGGAGACTTCTGCTTGGAATTATCATTAAAAATGATCTTGATCATTCTTACCCTTTCCTTTACATAAGAGTTAGGATTAGTTAGTCAAATTTCATGGAATTACAAGATTTTTTTTAATGTTTATGTATTTTGAGAGAGAGAGAAAAAGCAAGGGGGTTGGGGGAGAGACAGACAGGGGAGGACAGAGAATCTCAAGCAGGCTCTGTGCTGCTGCCAGTGCAGAGCCTGACATGGGGCTTGAACCCATGAACCATAAGATCATGACCTGAACTGGAACCAAGAGTTGGATGCTTAATTGCCTGAGCCACCCAGGCACTACTGTAAAGTATTTATACATTAATTTGGGGAGAATTTCCATCTTTATTGTGTTGAAGAATGTATTATTTCAATTGGTTTAGATTTCCTTATGTGTATTATATTGTTTTATTCAATGTTAAAATTTTCTTTATATAATTTATTCACATATTTAAAGGTTTATCCTATGTAACTTACAATTGTTGCTATTGTTTATGGCATATTTTAAAATTTACATTTTATGATGTGCCTCCGGGGCTCAGTGGGTTAAGCGTCTGTCTCTTGATTTTGGCTTGAGTCATGATCTCATGGTTGTGAGATCAAGTTTTGCATAGGGCTCTGAGCTGAGCATGGAGCCTGCTTGGGATTCTGTCTCTCCCTCTCTCTCTGCCCCTCCCCCACTCACATGCACTCTCTCTCTCTCTCTCAAAAAAATAAACAAACACTTAAAAGCATTGGAGCATTTGGGTAGCTCAGTTGGTTAAGTGACTTCAGCTCAGGTCATGATCTCACAGTTGGTGAGTTTGAGCCCCGCGTCAGGCTCTGTGCTGACAGCTCAGAGCCTGGAGCCTGCTTCGGATTCTGTGTCTCCCTCTCTCTCTGCCCCTCCCTTGTTCATGCTCTGTCTCTCTTTCTCAAAAATAAACATTTAACAAAAATTTAAAAGAATAAACAGGGTGCCCGGGTGGCTCATTCGGTTGAGTGTTCGACTTCAGCTCAGGTCATGATCTTCTGGCCCATGAGTTTTAGCCCCACATTTGGCTCTGTGCTGAGAGCTCAGAGCCTGGAACCTGCTTCAAATTCTGTGTCTTCCTCTCTCTCTGACCTTCCCCCGCTCACGCTCTGTCTCTGTCTCTCAAATATAAATAAACACTAAAAATTTTTAAAAAAGAAAAGAAACGAATAAAAGTAAATAAAATTTACATTTTATAATTTTCTTAGAGCTGCTGTGTATCTAGAAAACTTGCTAATAACCACATATATATATATGTATACATAAACATATATATGCATAGCTAAATTTTATTTTCCTTTATTTAATTAGGATTTTATATTTACAGTTTAAGTGATATTTTTCTTTCTCATACAGTCCTTTTATGAGTTGTTATACAAACTTCATAAGATGAGATTCTTTATATTCTTATTATGTATAGGTTATTTTCCTTGCAAGTTTGGTAGAAATAACTTGTAAAAGCACGTGGGAATGATGATGGAAGGGGGATGCCAGGTTTTGTTGAGGAGTTTTGACTAGTGGTCTCCTTTCATTATTAATCACAGGTCTTTTCTGGGTTTCTATTTCTTGTCAAACATATTTTTAAAATTATTTTTCCAGGACATTATCTTCTTAGATAAAATAGATAATGTTGTTTTTATTTTACTGTTTTTAGAGTGTGTGTGTGTGTGTGTGTGTGTGTGTGTGTGTGTTGAGAGAGAGTGGGGGAGTGTCGGAGGGAGAGAGAGAAAATCTCTTTTCTTAATGTTTATTTATTTATTTTGAGAGAAAGAAAATGTATAAGCAGGGGGAAGGCAGAGAGAGAGAGAGAGAGAGAGAGAGAGAGAGAATCCCAAACAGGCTCTATGCTGTCGGTGCAGAGGCTAATGTAGGGCTTGATCCCATGAACTGCAAGATTGTGACCTGAGCTAAAATCAAGAGTTGGACGCTCAACTGACTGAGCCACCCAGGTGGCCCAAGAGAGAATGTTAACCACCCAAAGCCAGATGTGGGGCTCCATCTCATGACTATGAGATCGTGACCTGAGTTGAAATCAAGAGTTGGATGCTTCACTGAGTCATCCAGGCGCCCCAATAATATTCATTTTCAATATTCACTTGTGACTTACTTTTAATGATACTCAAGATTTGCTTTGATCAAGTATAGTAAGACATGGAGTTGTGGAAATGCTTGTTATGAATAACATTTTCATTTTACTTACAGTCCCCTAGAGACAGAAGACATGGTACAATTACACAGGGTCACGTGAGGAAGCACAGAGGTATGATGAACAGGCAGAGAAAGAGAAAAGAACTGCTGGCTGGTGCTTTTATTGTGGATTTCATGGGGAAGAATGGGGGAGGCATTAAGTATAGTTAAGCAGATGCAGGATCGGACAATTTTAATAATTTTGTTGAGTTCTATGTTATAGGAGTGGTCCCTAAATATCAAGCAGCTGGCCCTGGAGTTATTAGGGCAGGGGAATAGTGGTCCCTGAGTGTGAGAGCCCCCTAGAAGGAGTGGTTGAGGGTAAGGCTCTGGATTGATTGGCTTACATATCAAAGGCATGCTCCTAAACAACCCGTTTACCATCTCTAGCAGTTAGCCAGTCCAGGGAGGAACAGGCCTTCCAGAGTCACCAAGGCCCTAAGCACATCAGGAAGATGTTAGAGCATCAAGAATAGAAAAAAAGAAAAGAAAAGAAAAGAAAAGAAAAGAAAAGAAAAGAAAAGAAAAGAAAAGAAAAGGAAAGAAAAGGAAAGAAAAGAAAATATGGTTAGTACAAGTAAAATATTTTTTTCTTGTGATTGTTATTTTTTAATTTATTTTCATGTTTATCTCTCTGCTTTCTCTCACAACACTATAATTTCCCTGAAGGCGAGAATTACAACTGGTTTTTATATCTATCACCTCACACAATGCTTAATGAACAGTAACACCAAAGTAACATTTGTTGAGGAAGTGAGAGAACAAATAGAGTTTTCTTTTAGACTCTATTTTATCGTGTATCGTTCTGCTTTTGGTCTGCCGCTTAATTTAATTAACTTTATTTTTCCAATAAAAATTGTAGTATTCTTTTCAGTTTTCTGGAAAATAGAAAAAAAGCTGGATTTAAGAACGTAACTTACATTTTTTGACTAGAAGAGACTTTGATTTCCATCTCGTGGAATTGACATTGGATAGATTTGCAGAGCCAACTCTACCTCTAAAACCTACATTTGATGACAGAGCTGGCAAAAACATATTAAACCTACCTCCAAAATGTCTCTTCCCTTTGGAGGAACTAGTATGGAAAGGAAAAAAGAAAAACGCTGTGGGGAAAGAGGACACAATATATTCTTTGGTTTACACATAGCCTGAAGGACAGATCTCAAGCTCTTTGGCCTGTTAGATAACTACCTCAGAAACACAACGTATATGGTGTTAAAGGGATGTGCAATGCAGCCTTAAATGGAAATCAAATGCTTAACTGTGATTTTTATGAAACCCACAATTTTTTAGGAGAAAAAAGACAACGTAAGAAGAAATTATAGAAACATCAATATTGTGAAATATCCTGGCTTGTAATACACTACAGAAGCGTAGAGATTTTTGTTTAAAGCTAAAGGAAAACATCTAGTTGGCAATAAATTATTCTTACCAAGTCATGGCAAGAGCAAATATCTGTACAGGGGCCAATATATCTAACATCGTACAATGCTGAGTAGCAGCTGGTAAACTAGAGAATCGTGATGGCAAATGAGTGTGATTTTTTTTTCCTAACCTACAAAATCATAAATAATGTTTTTAAGAAGAGAAGCACAGCTCTCGTGCATGTGGAAAGTGTGAAACTCGGTACGTCTGAATAAAGAATAGTTTCCCATGTCACATGCGCCTTAATGCCCATAAGTTTATTGATGGTATTTTTTATTAGTTCCCAATTCAATTCTACTTGTAAGAGGAAAAAATAATTTATCTCATCGTTTCAGCTCTTAACATATCATGACTTTCATCTTTCACTACAAATGCATTTATCCTACCTTGCAAAGCTGTAAGTCCAGTGTTAAAAAGACCAATCCATTCTTCTTTAAAATGAGGAAGAGACTGAGATCCTTCCTAGACATATTACCTTTTTATGCTATTATCTTTCCTCTCATACCATATATGATGATGCTAAGAAGGGATTTTACTCAGAGTAATAATTGTCAACAAACATGTACTTCCTTTTTGTTAACTATCTTAGTATTGACACTGGACTTCAAGATTTCAGAATGTTTGCAGTTCAGCAAGTTAACACATATGATTAGTTTGTATCCATTTTTTAGAGTAAATTTCCTTAAGACACTCTCCCATTTTATTCACTTATTTTCTGCGTTCTATGTACAGCAGAGTAAATATGGTTTTGGAGGAATAGAAAGGCAAGGGGTTAGCCAGATTTAAGTCATGACTTGATGGCTGAATGGTTTAAGTATTTCTAATTTACAGCACCTGCAATGAGTTTTTCAACATGGAAACTTAGAATCAAAGGAATAAGGAAGCAAATGGAACCAAAAGATAAGTCTGGAGGAATTCGGATTTAATTACTTTGAACATAAATACAGGCATAATGCTTGTTTGGCTGCCACATTTTCATGGTAGGGGTTGGTGAAAATGTGTAACCAATGAAGGTTAGGGACATATCTGTTTTCTTTATGGGCATCTTCTTTTAATTGATGTTTGAACACCAAGATGAATACACAAGATGGCCAATTTCTTTGACTATATCTCTAAAAATTTTCAGAGTACAGAGACCCTTGGAACTTCTCCCGTACTTGTATATATCACCCTCTTCACTAATGTTGGCTTCCAGACCTCTTGCTTCCCCATTTTTTCATCACTAGCCCTGCTGCCACTGTCTTAGTTTAGTCACTAATCATTCCTTTTGTGGGTTATCTAATAGTTTCCTCCACCCACTCCTACCCATATCTTCTACACACCTTAATAACTTCATCATTTCATGAGTATTTGTATCAGATTTACCTTGTTCTTAAAATATGTCAATTCCTCCTTGTCTCTATTTTCTCAAACTGGGGTCCTCTATACCCTAAAATGGGCTAAGAGACACTTGAGGTGAAAAGATCCACATAGCACACAGTTATTGAGCGTCAGGGCTTTTGTTGTTGGTGTTTGCTTGCTATTTAGTATTTGTGGAAGAAAATACCATTACATGAAAATTATACCTACATATGAAATAAAATGTACAATGGGCATTTATTTAAAGGTGACTATAAATTGCAGATTGAAACTGGGCTATAAATACCCATGTAGATGATGGCTTTTACATACTCCTATTATTCATTTAAAAGCTTTATGTGTTAGCTACTACTGTTTTGCTCATGTCATAGAGATCAGCAGAGGCAGGAGCAGAGAACCACAGAGGACGGGGAGGAGAGTAGGAGGGGGTAAGGAGATGGAGTTGCTATTTGCCGGGAGAGAGGAGCTACAGGAGGGGCTGCTGAAGAGGAGAGTTTGTGTCTTTTTTGTTTATAATCATTTAATGAATGTTCCACATAAACCCTTCACTGAGCTGCAGGTAAAGATCATGATGAAGAAAGAAAATTCCACAAAGATACACTCGCAGCAAACTACTGACTCAGGAGCCTAGCTCTTAACCAATGACATACTGTCTCATGAAAATTTTACTCTTGGAGAGATTTGAGAGTTCGCCTCCCTTTACCTGCTTTGAATTTACTTTCCTCTACCTTCACTGTATATAGGGTTATGCTTTCACTCTCCCCTGCCCTTATAGTATTTGTATAACGGACATTTAAAAAGGACTCTCTAGGGGTGCCTGGGTGGCTCAGTCTGTTAAGCATCCAACTCTAGATCTCGGCTCAGATTTGTGAGATGCGGCCCCGCGTCAGGCTCCGGGCTGACAGTGCAGACCCTATTTGGGATTCTCTCTCTCCCTTTCTCTCTGCCCCTCCCCTGCTTGCATGCTCTTTCTCTATCTATAAAAATAAATAAATAAACTTAAAAAAAACAGTATTTCATTTCATGCCACACAAAGGCCTTTATTAAATGGACCATGCACACAAGTGCAATGTCATCTTCAGCCTCCCATGTCTGCACACTCTAACTCTACTGACACTTCTTGCCTCGTTTTCTCATACTTTTGTGTCATTGACAATGCCATTCCTTCTGCTTAAAATCTTCTCTCCCATTTCCATCTAATTAATTGTTATTTATTGGTCAACTCTCATTTCAAAAGATACCTCTTCTACAAATCCCTCATTCTTGAAAAACAACTCTATTTCATCATTAATTCCATGGAATCTTGTAGTAAAGAAAGGAGTCCAGCATTGGACAGAATCAAAATAAAGATAAAAACAAAAAAGGAGTGAGATGCTGGTAGAATGGAAAGGTGATTTGAGAAAAGAACCAGGATGGTTCAAAATAACAAAATTAACTATCACTCACCCCCTGATGATGGAATGTAATATCGTACATAAGTTTGCCAAAGTAATTAAACCTGAGTATGATCAAAGCTCTGAATTTAGCTGATTATTTGCAGGTGATAGAACAGAAAAACATGTTAAATTGCACTGGGAGAATGAAACCTGCAAAATTAAGACTGGAAAAGTCTATAGGTCAAATGGCCTGGTTTTTTAACACATGAATTGTAAGGAAAGGGAATGAAGGAAAAACCTATAAATAATTAGAAACATGAAATAATAATGAGTTTAAGATTGGGCAAGGCTAAACTATAATGTCAAAGAATGCACATGTGTAGTAAAATCTGATAAATATAAGGAAGTAATTACTAAAATAGCCAAGAGAGTGGATACTTTGGGGGAGAATAAATTGGCTGTGAATGACAATAGACATACAAAGGATGTTCATATATAACAATTAATTAACACATTTTTGTATTGCGGGTTTTTCTGACTAGAACATGGTCAATTCTCCTTTTTGAGCAGCTGATTAATTCCTCACCCCAGCCACTTCCTTTATCTGTATCTGGGGCCACAGTACATCTATACCAATTGCCCCAGGGCTAGATAACAGACTATTAGCCATAGTCCTATTCCCCAGAGCCTGAGAAATTATTCAAAATAGCAATCTACAAGAAGCCTGTAAATTTTAGTTACCCACCCCCCCCCAACTTGTCATACATAAACTGCCTCCCTACACCTCCAGCTTGATGTTATTCTTTCACCAGATGCAACCCTTTGGGTGAGGTCCTACATGGCAGCCTTCTCTTGGGGTTATAATTAAAAGAGAATTTTGTCTTTTCTACACTCAGGTGTCATTATGTTGTATTACCCTACTATCAAAAGATCTTTGAAAGTTTGAAAACAATATGAAATCTCATGAACTATACTTGTGTGCATTCTACTATAGACATTGAGTAGAAGATATATGTCATATAATGAATAAGACCCATATAGAAAGATAGAAGGTCCTGGAAGAGTGAGGTGTAATCCGAGAGACTGATGAAGAGAAACATAAGGTGACATCTATACAATAAGACTAGAGAGCAACTTGTCAGGATGGGAGAAGGACCATGAGCTCTGGGAGGGCAGTTCTTGGAACATGGGAGCGGGGGGCGGGGCGCAAGGGGTAATGATGTGATACAGTATTTGGAAAATATATTGCTAGGTTACTCACAAGTCTGTTAGGGCAGGGAGAAAAAGAGGTTAGAAATATTAAGAAAAAATTTTAAAATAATTAAGAAAAAATTATAAGAACAAAATCAAATTATAATTTTGATTCTGTTGCAACCATATTTATATATAAGTATTATTATAACATTGGTTATTTAACCAGTGAGCAATCAATAGACATACGCTAGGAAGATGGGAGGAGGAGAAAGAAGGCTGTAGAATAGAAACCTCAAACAATAAAAGGAATTCAGTAGAAAATTTGATAAACCAAGATACGTTTTATAGTATTATATAGAAATAGGGTGACAAATATCAGAATACACAAATAAAAGAATTGAGAATGTTTGGCTCCAAGAGTGGGAGTATGAACTCAAAATCACAAACATTTCCACTTTCAGTAAAATGGCAACATACTTTAGAAGCAATAGCCAAATCATTATTTAAAGTTATTAGGGGGTGCCTGGTTGGCTCAGTCTGTTAAGCATCTGACTTCGGCTCAGGTCATGATCTCATGGTTTGTGGGTTTGAACCCCACTTCAGGCTCTGTGCTGACAGCTCAGAGCCTGGAGCCTGCTTCAGATTCTGTGTCTCCCTCTCTCTCTGCCCCTCCCCCACTCACTCTGTGTCTCTTTGTCTCTGAAAAATGAATAAACATTAAATTTTTTAAAATAAGGTTATGTGAATATTTTCCAATATTCTCTTAAACTTTCTAAGCAAAAGTGGCTTATATTTTTCCTTTTTTTTCATATTTGGTTTTATTTTACTTTTTTTTTATTTTTTATTTTTTGCTATAGATACTATAGTCATGCCTGGACTTCCCACTGAAAACATTATGATATAAGTTTATATATGACCTAATATATATATATATATATATATATATATATATATATATATATATATAATGTAACTGGGGTATCTAAAGGAGATATGCAATTTTGAATTAGTATAAGTGTTTCATATTTCTATTTTCTGAATAAACAGAAAATATACTTTCTTGTTATGAAGCAAGATAAATCCTAAATGCTGCTTTCCCATATCAGTTTCAGTAATAGAAGTAGATTTGGTCCATGCAGCAAAACCATCTGCATTTAGGCTTAAGAATCACAACAAATGATAGGATTACAAACTAACATAGATTTTAGAAATGCCCACCTTTTTGTTGTACCCTTCTGTAGAGAGTCTGAGGATGACTTTTTCCATTACAAAGAAATAATTTGCTGGGTAGTTAAAATAGTGAATTTTGTTTTGTATTTTGTGCATGAACCCAGGGACCCAGTGATGAGTATATTTCAAGAAAGTCAAATGAAATAAGTAGAACTATGTTATTTCATAATTGGAAATATCCCCCTGCCATTTGCAAAAAAAAATTATAGACAATAGGAAAGGAAAGAGGCTAAAAACATGGACTATAATCATTCCTAATATATGGTTCATTTTATTTTTAGTCAGTACTCCAAAACAGATCATGCGTGAGATGCTGATTTCATAGTATGTACATAGCACAAAAGCTGATGTGTATGTGTGTGTGTATATATATATATATTCACATATTTGAATAAGCTGAAAGCTTAAATATCTATAAGGTGGTGTTTTGGAACACAGTTGAACCATTTAGTTTCAAATGTTTTATGCAGCAATATCTAAAGTTACAGGCAATATCTCACTAAATCCTCTAGGAGACTGTGTGTGTGTGTGAATCTTATTTGACCATAGAGAAAGCTGGGAAAATACCATTGCTAAATGGTTGTCCAATAACAGTTATAACTAAGCAGGAAGATAGAAAACAGAAGTTTTAGCGGTGACAGGAAAAAAGATTCTCTGACCCAATAGTATGAGGTCTTAGGATCCACATAGCAGTTGTAGGAGCCTGGAACCCATGTATGTACTGCAAGTAGAAGGTAAAGAAGTAGGTAAAAAAAAAAAAATCATCTACAAAGTTGTTGAAATAGGCCAGTTACACGAACAGGTAGATGGATGGATGGATAGATAGATAGATAGATAGATGATAGATAGACAGACAGCAGATAGATAGATAGATTGATAGAGATAGATGGACAGGTAGATAGATAAATAGACAGGTAGATGATAGATAGACAGGTAGATAGATAGATGGATAGATAGGTAGATAGGCAGGTAGATAGATGATAGATTGATAGATAAGGAAGGAAGGAAGGAAGGAAGGAAGGAAGGAAGGAAGGAAGGAAGGAAGGAAAGAAAGAAAGAAAGAAAGGCAGGTTTGGGAGGCAAAGCCTAATGCTGTAGTTGTCAAACTTCAATGTGCATGAGAATCATGTGGATGGCTTGTTAAACTTGAGATGTTTCAACACAATTCCAGAGTTTTTGATTCAGTAGGTCTAGGGTAAAGTCTGAAAATACTGAACATTAGGTGAGCACTGTGCTCCCAGAAAGCAGTAATGGGTAAGAAATACATCCAAACTTTAGTTTCTCAAATTCCTCCCTTCTCTTTTGTATTCCAAGAAATGGTCTCTTGCAAAGAACCATTCGTTTCAATATGACTCCAAAGACTCACTAACCACACTTTCTTGTAACTCACTTAGTCTTGCAAATGATTCTTGTTTACCTGTGTCAAGGCCAAACACAGGTCCTCCGACTTTGTGTTCTTTGTCCCATGAATGATTAGCTAATGGTAGAACTGATTGTCCCCTGAAAACTAGCTACATGCAGAGATAAGCTCCTGTTCAGCAACTGACACATCCCCTGACTGCAAAACAATCACAAATGTAAATCATTCCTTCTGTACCTTGTTTCCCTCTCTCCCTACACAAGTCTAAGAAAAAAACCACCGTGCTGTGACATTGTGATCTTTGGTTTTCAGTGTTTGCACTATTACAGCAGTCTGAATAAAATCAGTCTCCTTTACATAGGTTTTCATCTTTAACAAGCCCCAGGTTTTACACTTACAACAAGTACCCAGATGATGCACAGGTTGCTGCCCTGGGGACCACACTTTGGAAACTGCCACCTGAAGGCAATTATGAGCAATTGGAAGACTCTCTGATTCACACTATTTAGTCACAAGGACGCTAAGTATGTGAAGCTGGTAAGTAGTTGAGCCAAGTGGCAATGTTTCTCAGGTGAAAATTAGGCCCTGATATAAAAATGGAGGAGAGCCGTCTCCTAGATTTTCTTGGTGAAAGGGTGAGGTTACTTTTGAGACCGACTTTGTGACCTATGGGTTGGTAAAGAGTCATCCCAACAAGTACTGTGACTCCTGCACACGAAGAAGGGAAAGAGGCCTTCAAAATTTGGTAAGTAGTGCCGGAACTAGAGAATTCAACTTTATGCCCCCTGTATTATTGTATCGCTACCAAAGTAGTGAAGTAACTGATATTTTGTTTGTGCATGAAGGCATTATTATTTCGGATTTGAACTCCATGTCCACATCCTCTCTGATAAAAACAATAAAACAGAACAAAAAGAGCCCCAAACTCTATTTTAACTTGAGGACACAAAGATGAAAACGCCTAACAGAATTCACGCTTAACTAAACCCTCTGCAATGTTGTAAATGTTGCCTCTGCGTTCATCTTTCATGTCAGCAAAGTTAACAGTTTGGGTGCTGTGTCTTAGACCAGCAGTGGAGGCCTTCTCTTGCTTTGCAGACATCCTGGCATGACATTTCTATCTTTGGCCCAGTGTTAATGATGTTCCCAGCTGACCCTCTTGTGTGAAGGCAGAGCCAGAGAGCATAGCTTTGATAGCAGTGTTTACATGAATGTTTGATAAGCATCTGTCAGCTCCTAGCATTCTACAAGCCTGGGAACACAAAAGAAGCCAGGGAACCCTGGAGCTTTTGCCACCTGAAAGCATAATCTGGTGTGTTTGCTGAATTTCAAATCAGCGCCGAGATTGTTCTCTTTGTAGCTCGGATTGTAATTTATGTATTATTTACTCAAAAAGAGAACCAACGATAAAAGACAATTACTTCTTCTAAAAAGGGTTTTGAGCATGGAGGTCAGAATTCTTTTAATGTATACGTACTGTGCTACATTTGGATTGGTCCCATTGGACACAAAACACGCAGAGTGAAGTGTATTTGACAGACAAAACAGTTAGACGAATATTGACTGTGTTGCTCTCCTCCCACCCCACGTCCAAATCATAATGTATTTCTCCCTTAGAAGAAAAGGTGGTGTTTAGGAAAGACAATATATGCCCAAAGCAATCTGTATTTTATGTGTCTTAATGTGGGCAGTAGAGAAAAAATGAACATATTAATTGGCTTTTAAATTTTTGAGACCCCCCCCCCCAACTCCACAGGTTTATTTTGGCTATGCTTTTGTTCAGTAATTCAGGACTCTTGTAGGACTGGAGACAACTTTTTGGTTTTGACAGTTCAGTGTGAAAAGTTAAAAATTTTGTGGTGCCAGAAATATCAACTTCATTCTCTTAAAATGATACCTCTGCAAATTTGGTGGCATTTCAGCCACAGAAAAATAGATAAAATAGCTCACTGGTGTCTGGTATTTTACAAATGGCAGGTAAAATTATTACAGAAATACTACAAATGGTATTGCAGTCGTCTGTATATTACGTTGTCCTCGTAAAGTTGTGTTTATAAATATTCTTTCATTAATGGGAGATCGCTCAAAAATAAAAGAGGGAAATAGTAAAAAGAGAGGACGAGGCATGCAATCTAATGATCTGGAGATGTTTCTCAACTTTCTTGCTGACTAGTTGTGTGAAATTGATTGAATTGTGTGATCCCTGTCAGCTTGATATAACTGCCTGAGTTTCTGGATCAAGCTATTGTTGCAGGATTTTTTAAAAACTCAATACCCAGGATTTGTTGTCTCACCACTTGGAAGAATGAAGAGGTGGACACAATGCGCAGCAGGCAACAGTTTATTAGAGGATAAGATGAGAAAGTAAGAATAGTAGGAAAGCTGTCTTGACAGAGAGAGGACATTTGAAGGTGAATACCTATGACCATAGACAAAGGTCCTTGTTTATAAGCTTCAGGTCAGTACCCATCCCCCCCTTCCCCCTCGTTCCTTCTCAGGTTCTACCCTTACTGACTGGACTACTCTAGGTGCTGGGTTGTCATTCCTGATTGGTTCAACTCCATTGTCCCACATACAACATAAGTTTTATGGTTTTGCTAGGTATTTTTATTGTCAAATTCCTGAGGGGAACCTGAGGGGGAGTAGTGGTGTCTGTTAGATTCTTAACAGGGATTTCACACCCTGAGGGGGTTTGCTGTAGTCAAATGGTCCAGGCATTGGTCCAAGGTAGGTTTTTTTCTCTACTCAGGGACCTCAGGTTCAAACCTTTCTCTCTCTGTCTGATCCTATCTTTCCCTAGTATACTATGCTTGAAGACTATGCCTTTTCCTAGTTTACTTCAGCCAATACATGTTTTAAAATAAAACAACACTTAAGCTAGATTGAGACTTTTAAATTGCAACAGAAAGACTTAAGAATAATATACAATATCCATTTTAGGGTGAGTTAGTCAACATAATTTTATTAGATACTCAACTTCATCTTTAAAACATTTTTACCGATCCATTTCCTCTTTCTATTAGGATTTGGATTTCCTTATAGATCTGGGTTAGGATTGGCCATTTATACTCTTTACAATTATTTGCAGTGGTATCTGTCTTTTTAAATTATTAAACTAGCATTCTACTTCTGTACTGACTTTCTGAATGGGTCTAAGACCGGGGATATGCTGACTATGAAATCACATATACCTACATTCTGGAATGTAAGAGCTTTACTTCCCATCTTTACTGTGGCTCCTGTTTGGATATTTTACCAGCCTTAATTCAGAAAAGTAAGCATGCCTCAGCTATCAGAGCATGATTTTTTAATAAGATATTTCTTTTACAATTTCTTTTACAGTCTACATTTTTACAATGTAGACAAGGGAAAGTAAGGAACGATGTATGTGGTTTTTCAAACTTTGTTTCTTAGATATCACATCAAAAAAGGTCAAATGAAAAAGACTGAGAAATTCTAAGCTCTAGTCTATTAAACAGTTTTTTAATTAAATTTAAGGTAGTAAGGAGGGCACTTGTTTTGATGACAAAGGGCTGTTGTTTACAAGTGATAAATAGATCCAAGGGTACCTGGTGGCTCAGTCAGTTAAGTGTCTGATTCTCGAGAGCCCCACATTGGACTCTTGGCTGACAGTGCAGAGCCTGCTTGGATTCTCTCTCTCTCTCCGTCTCTCTCTGCCCCACCTCTACTCTCCTTCTGTCACTCATGTTCTCAGTATAAATAAATAAAACTTAAAAAAATAGATTTAAAAATTACTAAGACTTTATGACTATCTAAGAACCTAATTTAACCACAGCAATCTTTTTTTTTTTTTTTTTTAATGGAATGTCTCAAGGGGTGTATTTGGGAAAGATTTGATGAGTGTAAGGGTTGCATGGAAAACTATAGTGGCCATGAGGATTAAAAGAATACTTTGCAGCCAACTCATTCATAGCCTTGAGTTGAGGCCAAATACTTGATGTTTTATTTCTTTGTAGAGTAATTAAGATTATTAAAAGCTTTAGGATTGGGTGGGACACTTGCAGATTTGCACCTAAGGGTGATTCGTCTAAGAAGGCTTGTAGAATTAAATACACATAATGGTACAGTCACTTGAAAGTCAGATTATTTTTCTCTAGGGGATGATGAGAGTATACACAATAATTTTCTTGAGTCTATTTTTCCATACTTTTCAAATTTCATATAATAAGAAACTTTGCTATTTAAGTTTAAAAATTGGAAACTCTTCATTTAAGAAGCATCAAAGGCCTTAGTTTTAGAGTAGTGAACTAAATATGGAGAAAAGTGGTGCCTGGGTGCCTCAGTCGGTTGAGCTTCCAACTTCAGATCAGGTCATGATCTCGTGATTGGTGGGTTTGAGCCCCATGTGGGGCCCTGTGCTGACAGCTCAGAGCCTGGAGCCTGCTTTGGATTCTGTGTCTCCCTCTCTGTCCTTCCCCCACTCATGCTGTGTCTCTTTTTGTCACTCAAAAATGACAAAAAACATAAAAAATAAATATGGAGGGAAGATGGGAGAATGGGTGCAAAGTAAAATAGGAAAAATATAATGTAGATATTAAAGGAAATAAAGAAGTGATGATAAAGTATCTTGAAAATGTGTATGCATGTTAACTGATAGATTTGGCAAATGATGGCCTGACTAGGTTTCTTGGATTGTGTAGAGATGGAGATAAGTCACTGCCATCAAAGAACTTTTTTGGAGAAAGAAAGCTAATATGCATGAATCCATGTAAAATTGTGTAGGATTGACTAGAAGAAGAAGTAGAGTTTATAGAAGTGAAGATCAATATTAGAAAAGCCTACAGAGATAGGGTGCCTACAGAGATGTCGGTTGAGAGTTTGACTCTTGATTTTGGCTCAGATGATAATCTCCCAGTTCACGATATCAAGCCCCACCATATGGGACTTTACACTGGTAGCACAGAGCCTGCTTGGGATCTCCTCTCTCCCTCTCTCCCTCTCTCTCTCTCTCTCTCTCTCTGCTTAATCTATATACTGAATATCAAATTGAATAAAGAATAAAAAGGTGTAAATGGGGTCAGCTTGAAGACCAGTACTAAGTTCTGAAAAAAGATGCAAATGGACTGGTTGAGAGCCCTAACATGTAATAAAGAGGGTGGATAGACTGGTGATAGATGTTTTAGATAAATCACCAAAGCTCAATGATTTGAATGTAGGGAGAAGGTGAAGAAATCATCAGGAATAATTTCAGATTTGGGCACCTGGGTGGCTCAGTTGGTTAAGCGACCAAGTCTTGATCTTGGCTCAGGTAATGATCTCACGGTTCCAGAAATTGAGCCCCGTGTCAGGCTCTGTGCTAATAGCATGGAGACTGCTTGGGATTCTTCCCGTCTCTCTTTGCCCATGCCCCCAAATAAATAAACTTGAAAAAAAAATGTTGAAAGGAGTACAGATTCAGAAAAACTTAAAGGAATATTTTTACAGCAAAAGCATTTAGGTATATGGACCTGGACCAAGATTGTGGATAGAAGTGGGAATTTTGTAGGAAAAAGGGGCTCTTGGAAGAACATCTTAAGAAGTTCCAGGAAAAGTTACTGGTGATATCTCCCTTATCATTTACTCAGAGGATTAATGATTTATCTACAGTCATTGTGCAAGTTTAACCTTTGGAAAGTCATTCCCCTTCAGCTAACTGTTTCCTTAATCTTAAGAGAGGATAAATAAGATACACCTCATCAACCACGAGGCAGATTTAGTTTCTGAACCAAATGATAAATTTAGTCTTTCCTTATAAGTGGAAAGAAATCCCATGCCTTGAACAAGTCTCTAAAATATGCAGGATTAACAGCTGATATTTCCTCTCTAATATTAGAGTGGGGATTTCTGTAGATGATTTCTGAAGGCAGTTGATACAATAAATGGTCAAATAACACTTGAGTGAGTTTTAGGAGAATTTTTTCTAAGATACTGAAATTGTTGCTAAAAGCAAAGGGAGTACTTCTGCAACATGATTATATATATTAAACATTTAATATTACTGTAAATTATCTCTAATGTGACTTAACTCAGAGAAGACAGATCTGAATTTAGAGCCTACAAAAAAGAGTTTTTATGGTGAAGTGTATTACTTTCGTGTGCATATAAATATTCAAAATAACAACTTGCTATACACCTATACACTGTACCCTAAATGTTTAATAAGTTGAGAAGGATAGCATATGTATGTATGTGTGCATATGTGTATGTATGTGTGTATATATATAGATACATGTATGTATATATATTTTACTACTGGCAAACATTTTTTAACACATCGAAGTTACTTCCAAGTTATGAGAAAAGCAGTTTGCATATACAAATTCAGCCCCAAACAAGTACAAAAATCAACAATGAGCTTGTTTACTATAAGAATAAGTACATACTATTTTCCCAGCACTGTATTAATTAAAACCAATTTCAAGTCACTGAAATTTGTTTTCACCACCTATTACATGATCATATAATATTTTATTAAATGTGCATAATTTGAAAAGCAGATAGTTTTTCTTAGTAAAGACTTTCTATTCAGATATATTAGAGCTTAAAATGTAAATCAGTTTTAAAATGGGGATGAAAATAAAGTGTTAAAATCAGAAACTATGTAGATCTCTTATTTGACATACTTCTTTAATACTTTCTAAAAATATCTTTATTTCACCCCCATGGCTGATTTATATGGTGTGTATTTTTCTAGTATCAGTTCAAAAAAATTTTTTTTTGTGCCAGATCATTAGAATGCACACAGACAGACCCAGGAGGAACTTTAAATAGTCTATATTATTTTTCCTTGAAGAATAAAGAGTAAAATGCTAATTGATATTTGTTCTGTTGTTCTACAAGCTGTGAAGTAAATTGTGCATTGTATACTATACAACTAGCTTGGAGTAACAAAATCCAGAAGGGGTAAACACTAAGCTATAAATAGATACAATTTTTCTATATAGATGTGTACATAATATAGGTAGGCATATTTGCCAGCATGTATTCATGTTACTATTCATAAGAATCTTAGAAATTGTCTTTCTCCAAACAACTATTTTTTTCTATTAGAAACTTTTACGAAAACTCAGGCCATTTAAAGTATTTACAACACTACTTTAAACTGCTAAAAAGCAAAAGCAATTAAGAAATGGATTAAATAAAACCCAGAGCGATGATCTTCAAGACATTTCTTTCCTTATATGTGAAAATGCAAATCTGTAAAAACCCCTTACCACATCTGTGTCTTAAACATAGGTTTGCTTTGAAAAAAAAAAAAATATTAACCCAGGAAATGTCCAGGAATTTTGGTAGCAAGAGACCGTGTGACTTGAACAACTTCCAAATAACATTCTACTTCCCTGAACAAAGTCAGACATTGCCTCTGTTATCTATAGGAGGCCCAGCCTCCTCTACAAGAAAGACTCTAAGGAAAGTGGTCTTTGCCAGCACCTCTGACGTCATTTCCCCACCACTCTGTATCATACCACACTGCCAGAAGATGAGACCTTGAGATGATCTCATGTTTCTATCTTTGTTTATACTCTTCTCTGTACCTGGAATTTCCTCCCCGTAGATAAGCTTATTTCGTTGTTGATAAATTCAGATACCATCTCCTCAGGAAACATTTGCTGATATGTTTGCCTTACCATATACTTGGGCTTGCTTTTTCCTTCTGTTCTCATATGGTCCGGTATGTGTTGTTGGCATTTTACTACCCAGAGCATAGTACATCTCTCTTTTTAAAATTAATATATTCTACTTATTAAGCAGTTTGAAGTTGACAAAAAGAACTGAATGGAAGGCAAAGAGAGCTCTAATATACACTCTTACCCTACCCTCCTCTTCCCTTACCTTCATTAGGGTACTAACTCTATGACAGTGGTGAGCCAATGTTGATGTATTACCAACATTGTCCATGGTTACATTAGGTTCACGTATTGTGTTGTACCTCTACGGGTTTTGACAAATGTGTAGTGATAGGTATCCACTGGATAATACCGAATAATTTCATTGCCCTAAGAATCTCCTGTGCTCTACCTATGTGTCCCTCCTCCCTCTACATGCACCCTTGAAAACCAGTGAGCTGCTTAACTTGTGAATCATACAGTATATTGCATTTTCATACTGGCTTCTTTGACTTAGCAACATGCATTTAGGTTTCCTCCATGTCTTTTCATGGATTAATAGCTCATTTCTTTTTATTGGTGAATAACATCTCAATTTTACGGATGTACTAAAATTTGCTTATCCATTCATCTATTGAAGGACATTTTGATTGCTTTCAAATTTTGATAATTATGAAGAAAGTACCTGTAAACATTCATGTATAGGTTTTTGTGCAGACATAAATTTTGAACTTCTTTGAGGAAATACCAGGGAGTGTAATTGCTGGATTATATGGTAAAAGTATAAGTTTTGTAAGAAATTACCAAACTTCTCCAAAGTGGATGTATGATTTTGCATTCCCATTAGCCATTAGAATCCCTCTTGTTCCACATCTTTACCAGCATTTGGTGTTGTCATTGTTTCTTTATTCTAGCTGTTCTAATAGGTGTACAATGGTATCTCATTATAGTTTCAATTTGCAGTTCCTAAATGACCTATGATAAGGAGCATGTATCCGTACTTAATTGTCATGTATGTATTTTTTTTGGTGAGATGTCTGTCCAGACCTATTGCTTATTTAATTAGGTTGGTTGTTTTCTTAGTACCGAGCTTTAAGAATTCTTCATATATTTCTGAGACCAGTTCTTTATCATATATGTTTTGCAATGATTGTCTCCCAGTCTTTGGCCTGTCATTTTATTCCCTTAACAGTATCTTTAACAGAGGTGAACTTTTTATTTTGTTTGTTTTTTTTTAATGTTTATTTTGAGAGAGAGCGCGCGCGCGGGCGTGAGAGTGCACTAGCAGAGAGGGAGGGAGGGACAGAATCCTAAGCAGGCTCTGCACTCTACAAGCAGTGCATAGCCTGGCGTGGGACTCGATCCCACGAACCATGAGATTATCAACCGAGGGAAATCAAGAGTCAGAGGTTTAACCGACTGAGCCACCCTGGTGCCCCTGAACTGTTTGTTTGTTTGTTTGTTTGTTTGTTTTAATAAAATCCACTTAATTTTTTTCAAAACTGTGCTTTAGATGTTGCACTTTGGAAGTCATCAACCATATGTAAAGCCACCTAGATCGTTTCCAGTTCTCCTCTGGAAGTTTGATAGTTGTGCCTTTTCTATAAAGATCTAGGATCCATTTTGGGTTAATGTTAAAGTGTAAGGTGTCTGTCTAGATTAATATTTTTGTATGTGGATGTCCAATTCCAGCATTATTGGTTGGAAAGAATTTTCTTAATGGAATTGCCATTACTGCTTTGTTAAGACCACTTGACTATATTTTTCTCGGTTTATTTCTGGGTCCATTCTATCTTTGATTAATCTATTTGTTCTTTCACCAATATCACACTGTCTTAATTAACGTAGTTTAAAACTTTAAGTCTTGAAGTTGAGTAGTGTTAGTATTACAACTTTGTTTTTTTTTTCCTTCAATAGGACTTTTGTGGGTCTTTTGCCTTTACATAAGACTTTAGACTCAATTTGTCAATACCCACATAATTCGTTACTGAAATTTGGGTTGGGATTGCATTGTGTCTTTTGATCAGTTTGGGAAGAGCTCATATCTTGGTAATATTGAATCTGCCTATTCATAAACATGAAATATTCTCCATTTTTTAAGACCTTCCTTGTTTGCTTTCAACATTTTTTTTCTTTTTGTAAATTTTGTCAGATTTTGTACATAGTTTAAGTGTATACCTAAGGATTTCATTTTTTGTTTGTGCTAATGTAGATGCTGTTGTGTTTGTAATTTCAAATTCCAAGAGTTCATTGCTAGTATGTAAGAAAGCAGTTAATTGTGTATATTAAACTTCTGTTCTTCAACCTTGCTATATTGCTAATTAGTTCAAGTAGATTTTGTTGTTGAATCTTTGGGATTTCTGCACAATCATGTCCTCTGCAAACAAAACAGTTTTATTTCTTCTTTACCTTTATTTTCTTACTTAAATGCATTTTCCAGGACTTCCAGTTCAATGTTCAGAAGGAGTGGTAAGAAGTGCATATCTTCACACTGGTCCTTGCATTAGCAGGAAAACCTCTAGTTTTTCACTGGCAGGTTTGTTATTTGCTTTACAATATTTCTAGATGTTATTTACTCAATTGAGGAAACCTCTTCCTATTCTAAGTTTGCCGAGCTATTATGAATGGACATCGGGTTCTTTTGTTTTTTGTTTTTTGTTTTTTGTTTGTTTTTTGGCTCTATTGATATGATCATAGGGTTTTTCTTTAGTCTGTTGATGTGATGTATTACATTAATAGATTTTTTAATGTGGCACCAGACTTGCATACCTGGAATAAACACCACTTGTTTTGGTATCTAATTCTTTTTACACATTGTTGGATTACATTTGCTAATAATTTGTTGAAGATTTTTGCATCTGTGTTCATAAGATTATGTTTTCTAGTCATTGCCCTTGTTCTTTTGTGTGTGTGTTTAAATCTTCCACTTATTTTGCTTTGTCTGATGTTAAGCATTTTAAATGATTCCATTTTTTCCCTCCCTTCTTAGCATACTGGTTTTGCTTCTTTCACCTTTTAGTGGCTACCTTTGCATTTGCAGTATACATTTACAAATAACCCAAACTCCCTTAAATTATACCAAACCATTTTATATGTAGTGCAAGTAAATTACAACAGAATATTCCCAATTCCTTCCTTTTCATCCTTTATATCACTGCTTCCTTAATTTCTCAAATCCGTAAGCTATAATCACCGTATACATTAGCTATTACTATTCTGACAAGGTGTTAGGTTAATTAAGAATAAGAAATATAAAATAATTTCTTTTACCTTTATTTATATCTTCTCCCCAACTCTTCCTTTCCTTCAGTAGACCTAAGTTTCTGACCTATCTAATTTTCCTTATTTCTGAATCATTTCTTTATTTTTTTAATATGAAATTTATTGTCAAAATGGTTTCCATACAATACCCAGTGTTCATCACAACAGGTGCCCTCCTCAATGCCCCTCACCCACTTTCCCCTCCCTCCCACCCCCCATAAACCCTCAGTTTGTTCTCAGTTTTTAAGAGTCTCTTATGGTTTGCCTCCCTCCTTCTCTAACCTCTTTTTTTCCCCTTCTCCTCACCCATGGTCTTCTGTTAAGTTTCTCAGGATCCACATACGAGTGAAAACATATGGTATCTGTCTTTCTCTGTATGATTTATTTCACTTAGCATAACACTCTTCAGTTCCATCCACGTTGCTACAAAAGGCCATATTTCATTCTTTATCATTGCCAAGTAGTATCCATTGTATATATAAACCACAACTTCTTTATTCATCAGTTGATGGACATTTAGGCTTTTTCTACAATTTGGCTATTGGTGAAAGTGCTGCTATAAACCTTGGGGTACAAGTGCCCCTCTGCATCAGCATGCCTCTATCCCTTGGATACATTCCTAGCAGTGCTATTGCTGGGTCATAGGGTAGATCTATTTCAACATTTATTGAAAAACAGGTCTATGGGTGACACATTTACTCAATTTTTTATTGTCTGAGAAAGTTTTTACTTCTGTTAAAGAATAATTCAGCTAGATACAGAATTCTAGGCTGGTAGTGTTTTCTTCTTTGAACACTTAAAATATTTTACCTTACTCACTTCTTGTTGATAGAGTTTCTGAAAAAAAGTCCAGTGTGTTTTTTACCCTTTGTCCTTTATAAGCAAGGTCCATCCCAATCTCCCCATCCTTAGCTTCTTAAAAATTTTCTCTTTGTCTTTGTGATTTCGCAATTTGAATATGATAGGTCTATATGTAGATTGCTTATAATTTTTTTTCTGCTTGTTCTCTGAGATTTCTTGTTCTGTGGTTTGATGTCTCTGAATTTTGGAACACTCTGAGTCATTAATGCTTCAAGTATTGTGTTCTGTTCTCTCTTTTCTTTCTGATAATCCCATTATGTATATGTTACAACTCTGTAATTATCTCTGTTGGGAGTATTCTGTTCTATATTTTTTATTTTATTTTTCTCTTTGCATTTATATTTCTATTGACATTTCTTCAAGCTCCCTGGTTCTTTTCATGAGCCCATCAAAGGCATTCTTCCTTTTTGTTAGTGTTTTTAATTTCTAGCATTTCCTTTTGATTCTAAGAGTTTCTACCTCTCTGTTGGCATTACCAATGTATTCTCACTTGCTATCCACTTTTTCCATTAGAGCCCTTAGCCTATTAATCATAGGTTTTTTTTTAAGTTTATTTATAATCTCTACACCCAACAAGTGGCTCGTACTCACTACCCTGAGATCAAGGGTTGCATGCTCTGCTGACTGAGTCAGCCAGGTACCCCTTAATCATAGTTGTTTTAACTTGCTATAACAATAATTACATCATGTCTTTAATATGTCTCATTCTGATACTTGTTATGTCTCCCCAAGCTGTGTTTTTTTGTGTATGTTTTAGTATGCCTTGTGATTTTTGAACATGGGACATGTACTAGGTAAAAGGAACTGATGTAAATATGCCTTGAGCATGAGGTTTCATGTCTAGGGTTCACTGTAGCTGTGGGTGACTCAGGCTAAACTTCCCTCTAATGTTCTGATTTTTGTCTCCCTTGTTGTGTGTGGGTTTCCTTGGAGTGTTGTAGGGGAAAAGTCTAAGATAGGCAGTTCCTTGTTATTTTATACAGGAGCTCCACTGATGTCACATTAGGGTGTGGGAGGAGAAGAAGCATTTCACAGTCCAATGATGAGATCTCAGCCTTTTAGTGAGCCTGTGTCCCTGGGCTGTGACCTTCACAAGTGCTTCTAAGTCTGACCCTTCACCTCTGACATATTTAGGTGAGACAGGAAGGATAGAGGGGATTGGAGTTGAGTTATTTCCTCCCCCTTCCCACCTTACAAGCAAGAGGTAGCTGGAGTGGATTTTTCTTTCCCAGGTTCAGTTAAGTTTTGATAAAATCATTCATCTTGAGGAGGTCCCTTGTTAAGAAGAATAAAATGCTCTGGAAGTATTTCAAAATGACTACTTTTTTCTTCCCTTGCTGGAAGCATAGCGTCTTTTACTGTTATTTAGTGTGAAAACGTGAGTACTATTGAAGGTAGAAGTCATTCAGGTGCAGGACCTCCTTAAGACTGCCCCTCCATCTGTCCCAGAATTTTTAACTCTAGACATGCCCGCACTGAACTTCCAGTCATCTGTCAATCACAGTTGAGATTTATCTAGCCAAGTGCAGGTCCCTGTGGAAATTTCTCCTCCTGGCTTTCTGCTGTGCTGTTTTGAGTCTCTTTACATGCCTGTCTCTCCAACTTTTGGAGCAGTGGTTCGCTTTGTGACCTTAATTAACCAGTGGATCTAAGAAGAGGTGTTGATTTTTAAGTTTGACCCATTTCCTATGAAAATCAGAGTGATGATTTCCAAGCCCTTTATGTGCCAGGCTGGAAACCAAACATCTTGTATGTATCTTTTCATGTTCTTTTTATGCCTGGTACCTCTGAAGGATCAGAAGGCCATAAAATAAGATGTGTGTAAAGAGCAAAAATTGGTTCTCTCTGACGACTAATCACTGATGTCAGATGACCAGTGCCCCTAGATGTGCTCCAACTTGTGCAGAAGGATAAAAGGAGTAAGATAAACCACCTCTGTTGGACTTTGTATCATACCTAATAGAAAGATAGGTACCAGAGAGTAATTAAGGACCACTAAAAAAGGTGAGGCATTAAAGAATATCCTGATAAGCAGATAACTTTTTCCATTTTGAGGTGTCTCTACTTAACGTTTGTACACAGCTCGGGAGGAAATAATTAAAAATTAAATTCATGAATACAGATGAAAATAGGTGGAGACAAAGCATTATAATCTATCAAGAAATAGTTAGGTGGTTCTAGTTAGTTTACAATCTTTCTTTTGCTGCCTAGTCTCAATCTATAAAGATTGGATTCCTGGGGTACAAAATGTCTGTCTTTATGCTTCCTTACCATTTAGCATCCTTATGAGGGGATTCACCACAGAGTTCTTCAAAGGGAAGCGATTCAGCACCCCAGGGCCAGGCCAACAGCAGCGCTTCCCAAACCATCATCAGGCACTTTTAAGGATGAACAACAGCTCCCCAGGAGGTGTAGTGCAAATCCAGCCCTTTAAACTCATTTACTTTAATTGCGCAACATTTTAAATACTGCACGCCAGCGAGAGGCAGGTGGATCAGCAGGTGCAATGTGGCGATCTGCCAATAATGGCATCAGAAAAACAGTCCCTCACAGAGGCAAGAAGCAAAAGAGACTGAGTGAAGAACTCCTCTGAGCTTAATGTCTATTTCATCCGGTAATTGCAGCAGAGGGGAGGATTTCCAAGCAATCTAAACCAAAGCTGTTTTATTCATTTTTAGCTATGCTTTTTTTTTTTTTTAACAGGGGAGGTCTCAGAAATAGAATTTTAGTCCAAATTCAGCCAAATCCTTTGCGTGCACCCAACTGAAACTCATTTATGGGTAAAGATGTTAAAGAAAAGAGACATCATGAGCACAAATGTTTTCTTTCTAAAACTTTTCCCATGAACAATTTGAAGCATCTCTTGCCATATTTGTATTTGGGTATTCATTTAAGCCAAGTAAAATTAGAAGTAAAATTATTAAAGGAATTTAATCACGTTAATTTCTAAACTACTCAACTCTAAACTTTCTATTTTTTTTCCATTGGCATTTCTTATGCATCAGGGGGAAAATACTATAATGTATAAAAAAGTATAATATCAAAAGTTAGATATTTGTAGAACTATCCAAATAGATTTGAGAAAGGTAAATGAACACAGATTTGTTAACTCTGTGTCTGTTTTGTTTATAAAAAAGGGAAAATCATAAGTTTTGTTTGGTTGGCTTTTTACATCACATACGTGGTTGATGATTCATTCTTTACATTTTGACCAAAGAGAGCTCTGAAAATAAAGCTGTGGTGAGTGGACGAGGAGTGGATTTTTTTCTCCATTTCAGGCTCCATTTTTGCCAAAGCCACATTCTGTTGAAGTTTATACAGAACTGGCAATTAATAAAATATCACATATCATACCCTCATCAACAGCTTGACAATTCAGGATAAGACAGAAAAAGGCAAAATAGAAGGGACTAGTGACTAAAATTTGTTGAAGATCTATTTTCCAGGCCCTGTGGTTTATCTGTTTTAGCTACATATTCTGAAGGCATATGCTTATTTATTTATTTATTTATTTTACTTTTCACCTTTTTTCGACTTTTTACTTGTGTTAACTGAGGCTGGGAGGTGTTTGCTCCACCCATACAACTGTTGGGTAGTAAAGAACAGTTACAAATGGTTTTATCTTTATGCCACAGTGAGCTGTTTGCCTGGCACATATACTTTGCAAGATGTATCAATAATTGAATTTAGGGATTATGTGCTAGAAATGAGAGTACATCTTAATATTTATTTTACTACCAAGATGACACCAGTAATAGAAGCTCCAAAAAGAAATAGGTCTGAAGAAAACTATAAAGAATTATCAGAGTCATACCTACATGTAAGCTATAAAGGCAGTGTTGTCTAATTTCTGCCTTTCAGTTCTATACTTCCTATTGATAGAAATATTTGGGCCGCCTAAGTCAGGAAACACATCCCAAGTAAAAGCATTTAGTCCCTAATATTGAACAAACTGTTTTTTTTTCCCCTGTCCACTGTGCAATTCAGTATTTTCTTCTAACTTCTTTTCACATCATCATTCAGGGTATTTTTTCAGTCATGGCATTACACATCACCTTAGAAACAGTGTTTACCAGCAAATCAAGGGGGTTTATTCAGGAATAGCAGATAATTGTAATTCAGAACAAGCAAGCTACAGCAAAACCATAGACAAATCCCACAAACAAAGGAAAGGAAACTTACTTGATTAGAGAAGGGGGCAGTTGGGAGGGGTTGTTTTGAATGAAAATTCATTGGAGAAAGCAAGAGTTCAGGGTGATAAGGGTTTCTCTTTGGCTGAGATGCAGGGGTAGTACCTTTCTTGTAGGAGACCTAATGTGCTTCTTTCCCTCTTGGGGCCTATAATTGATGATTCTTTCCTGTAATTGACATTGAGTGAGTGGTACAGTTCCTCTTTCTAGCCTCTCCTCCTATCATTCCAAGTCCATTTTAGTGAGCCTTCCCTTTATTAATTTTCACAACAGCATAATTGTATTCCCATTCAGATTTCCATAAGTAATTAGAATTGCATTTGGCATAATTTCCCTAAAATCTGGTGTAGAGCGACTTACTCTTTTGTTTCTGATACTGAAAACTTTTTCTGGCAATATTAAGGTGTCTCTCCTCTCTGCCCTGGCACTTTGAGTGCCTTCAATAATCTTAGCCTAAGCAGGAGTTGTAAATCTTAAATTAGGCAGTTGCAAAAAGGAACATTCCTGATTGCTGATGAGGCCTCCTGGGAACCATAAATCTGTTAGGTAGGGATTTAGATTTCTTATCAGATACTGGTGAGAACAAAAGACTGACTTAAAGAAGGTAATATTCTGTCATTTGAGGGGTGAGAGTTAGGCAAATGATTACACAGTTTGTGGATTACCCAGATCCTAACCCATCATCCCAATCTTAAGCATAAACCACATTTGATTCCTTCAAGAAGATTAAAAAGAAAGAAGATGATCAGCCTATTTTTTTCATTAAGTGAAACTCTGCGTAAAAGAACCTAAAACTGTATCAGAAATTGCACTGACATAAAAATAGAAATTTGATTTATCAGATTCTTACGTTATATTGAATGACAGAGTTTGCTGAAATATTCATGTGGTGGAAATGATTAGATATATTGTCTGGTAGGTAAGAGAAATGGTGCAGCATAATTTTTGCTTTTAATGTTTACAATAGGATTTGTCAACATGGCTGATAGTGAAGTCAGAAAGGCTAGGTTAATTACCATTACAAGGGGCAGAAAGTTACTAGGCATAAGGAAGGCCTGGGTAAATCCAGGAATTCAAAAAGAAGAGTTGTGATTAAATTGGAGACCATGAGTTTTGAGAAATTGGGGGGAATATTTTTTTTTTTGCTTATATTCAAGTCATAATGACTTACTCACAATTTTGTTTCAAAATTGCATTAGCGTTCTCTTGCATTTGTTGCCAAATTCAAGATTTTTGACAGTCTGTTGGTTGAGAAATGGAATTCCAGTGTAGATTTCATTTGTGTATGCCCTATGATGCACAGGTTAAACATCTTCTATGTTTAAATATACTTTGAACTGGAAATAACACTTGGAGAATTATAACAAAATTAGTGTTAATGCATTGAAGTGTATTATACGTAAAACTTTGTTGGGGTCATTATTTAGAAAACACAGTCACCTTGTTAGAAATTAAAGCATAAATATTTGACTCAATATCATGAGTTACTGTTTCTTAAAATTTTATTGTCTGTTAAAATGCAAAAATTCAGACTCTAGTCAAGATTGACGTTTGTTTCGAATTAGTACATTAAGTAAAATCTCTGGCATGAAAAACTATTTGGAACATATCTTCAAGGCTCCTTAGTGATAAATGAGTTTTAAAAGGTTTAGTTAAATCCGTCTGCCTCACTCTGTGCTCAGCATTTATTAAATCTTTTGGAATGGAGAGTCTCAAAATAGTAGGGAAAAATCCAGAACTATTTTCCATTTATCAATTCCTTTATCACAAAGAATTTCAGTGATCACATATTGAGGCTTTTCAAAATGTGATGTTTGTATTTTTATTTCTTGAGATATAATTGGCATGTAATAAGTTTCAGGTATACAACATAATGATTTGACCTATGTATATATTGTGACATGATCACCATGTAAGTCAAGTTAACATCTGTCACCACAGATAATTTTTTTCTTTTTGTGATGAGAACTTATAAAATCTACTCTCATGTCAACTTTCAAATATAGGATACATTAAAATTTGAACATTTTATTTTATTTTTGAGAGAGAGAGAGTGGGTGCACACATAAGTGAGCAAGCAGGAGGGGGGCAGAGGGCAAGGGGGAGAGACAATCCCAAGCAGGTTCCCTCCCCAGTGCTGAGCTGGGCGGGGCTTGATCTCCTTATGGTGAGATCATGACCTGGGCTGAAATCAAGAGTCAGAGGCTTAACTGACTGAGCTCCCCAGATATCCCAATACAGTATTGTTAACTATAGTCACCATGCTGTACATAATATCCCGAGGATTTACTACTTTATAACCGGAAGTTTGTACTCTTTAACCTTCACTCATTTTGGTTAAACCCTCCTTCTGGCAAGCACCAATCTTTTTCCCATATCTATGAGTTTGAGTGTGTGGTGGGGGGAGGGCACCATAATTTATTTATCCCTTTAACCGTTAGTGAACAGTTAGGTTTGTTTCTATGTCTGGTCTAATGTAAATATGCTGGAATGAACATGGACTGTGTATATCTTTTTAAATGTTTTTGTTTCCTTCAGATAAATAGAAGGGGAAGCGCTGGATCGTATGGTAGTTTTAATTATTTTTGGAAGGATCTCTATATTATTTTTTATGGTTCATACCCCAAGTTACATGGCTACCAGCAGTGCATAAGGGTTCCCTTTTCTTCACATCTTTGCCAGCACTTGGCATTTATTTTCTTGTTGATAATAGCCATTCATTTTTAAATTTTTTATTTTTAAATTTTTTTAATGTTTATTTTTGAGACAGAGAGCATGAGTGGGAGAGGGGCAGTAAGAAAAGAGGAGGAGGCAAGAGGAAGAGAGAGAGGGAGACAGAATCTGAAGCAGGCTCTAGGCTCTGAGCTGTCAGCACAGAACCCAATGCAGAGCTCAAACTCACAAGCTCATGAGATCATGACCAGAGCCAAAGTCAGATACTTAACTGATTGAGCCACCAGGTGCTCTAGCCTTTCTAACAACCGTGAAGTGATAGCTACTGTGGTTTTGATTTGTATTTCCCTGATAAGTGATATAAAGTACTTTTCATGTACCTGTTGATCCTTATATGTCTTTTTTGGGGAAAATGTCTTTTCATATATTTTCCCATTTAAAAAAATTTGTTTTTAATTTTTAATGTTTATTATTTGAGAGAGAGAGTGAGCAGGGGAGGGGCAGAGAGAGAGGGAGACAGAGAATTTGGGGCAGGCTCCGGGTTCTGAACCGCCAGCAAAGAGCCCACGCGGGGCTCGAACCCAGAGGACGCGGGGCTCGAACCCAGAGGACGTGAGATCATGACCTGAGCTGAAATAGGCCTCTTAACCAACTGAGCCACCCAGGCGCCCCTAAAAGAAAACAAAAACACAAAAACAAAAACAAAAAACAAACAAACAAAAACCTTTTTTAAAGTGTATTGAGTTTTGAGAGATAGCACGAGCAAGAGAAGGGGTAGAGAGAGGGAGACACAGGATACGAAGCAGGCATCAGGCTCTGAGCTGTCAGCACAGAGCCTAACATGGGGCTGGAACTCAGAAACCTTGAGGTCATAAGCTCAGCCAAAGTCGGCTCCTTAACTGACTGAACCACTCAGGTGTCCCTTATTTTGCCCATTTTTAATCAGACTTTTTAGTCCATTTTGAGTTGATTTTTGTGTATGCTGTAAATTAGTGGTTTAGTTTTGTTCTTTTTCATGGAACTGTCCATTTTCTCCTAACACCATTCATGAGAGAAACTATACTTTAAAGTTATTTTTAAATACTATAGGTATGTAAATTTTATCAAATGTCTTTTTTTCACATCTAATGAAAGATGGTTTTGTAGTTTTTCTATTTGGTGTATTATTTTGCTAATTTTTCTCATCCTGACTATTCTTTCAAAGTTAGGATAAAAGTTTGTGTTAATTTCAATTTACTAGTATTTAGGTTATGATTTTGACAAATATATATATATTTATATATATTTATATATAAATTGTCTTTTAGTTCCTGTTTGCATGTATCATCTGGTTTGAATATCAGTTCTTGTGGAATGATTTGGTAATGTAATATTTCTCTTTACTATGTTTGAATATTTTTCTATATTCTGTACATCTTGATTTTTCTCTATTTGGTGTGTAAAACAATTCACATACACACACACACACACACAAACAGGGCTGACTTGTTTTTCCATTAACCAATTCAGTCTTACACTTAATTATTCAAAAATATGTCAAGGCAAGGCATCAAAAACGAGTAGTGTAATGTTTTTGATTTCAAGGAACTTAGTTTGTGAAACACACATAAGACAAAATATAATTTAATGTCCTGGTTGATATGATAGTATTTTTAAAGGCCACTGTGAAGGAGTGGCGAGGAGATGAGTAACATCCAAACACATTGATCGATCAGTCGGAGGTCCAGACATCGCTGCCACCTGATGTGCTGAAATAGAAAGTCCATAACACTGTCTGCATAGTATTCTTAGTTCCAAACAAATAGTAATAAATGAACTTCATTTTCCCTATTTCCTCAATGACAGGGTGAATGGAGGATAAAGAAACAATTTGAACAGTAGGATGAGGAATCTGCCGAATCCAGAATTTGGGATATTCCTGAGTGCCAATTGTCTTAAAATTGGGCTCTGAAAATTTAAAACCATATAAAGAAGATAATTGTAAAGATACTTAAAAGCAGGCAAACAAAATGCATTGTGTGTACCTTTTTTAATCTTGACTTAGATCAACTATAAAGAGACATTTGTGAGACAGTCTTAGAAATTTTAATACAGCCTGGGTATTAGATAATTTTGGTAAGTGTGATAATCTGGTTGCATTCTTAAAAATATCCTTAGAAATATTAATAAAGGTAATGAGGGTTATATGGTAAAATACTAAATCACAACAATGATAGAGAGATTAAGATCAAATTGGCCAAATATATTTATTAGAAATGTGTAATAAGTACATAAGAGTTTACTATACTTTTCTCTCATTTTGTAAATGTCTGAAAATTCTTCATGAGAGAATTTTAAAAAATAATAAAAGACCCAAGGGAAAGATAAACCTCTATTCTGAAAGAAAAAGGAAGCATTTCTTCATAGTGTTCAGAATATTGTTTATGTAAATGGGCATTTTCTTGTAACCTGCTAAGACTCATACTGTGCTATTTAGAATCGATCATAATATGCCATCTGAAAATAATCTTTGAAAAGATACTACCCAGACATTATACAAATAACATTCAAAAGACCTCATTCAGGACTCTTGTTAGGATTATAAAACACAGTTTTGTTAAATTATTATGGACTATGGAGAAAGAAAAGACATAACAATTGAAGAGTAGTTTTCTCCCCATCAGTGTTTACACAGATAGGAATTTACTTCTTTTTCAAAAAGTATATGCACAACAGTACCTAAGCATTATTATGCTTTTCTTTTTTAAATAACAGGTAACTTTGATCTGAAAACAGTGAAGACAACAGAAAGCTTCACATTTATTGAAATGTATTCAATATTTAAAATTCACTCTTAAATAATTTAGTTTTTCATGCCCAGGAGAAAAAGCACCCCCACCAACTATGGTAAAATAATCTACCTTCTTAGAAGCAGTTTCAAAAGTGTATTTCCATGATTTGCTGTTTCTGTCTAATCAGTGAATTCATGTTAACTTTGCTACCACCCAGTGACGACATGACTATGAACAGAAGAAGATTGTCTGCATCATGAATCTTCTGTCCATGGTTGAGGGGTACGTGAGCAAGTGACAATAAGTTTGAGAATGGCCTTTGATTTTGTCTGCCACCCATTTCTCTCTAGGAAGTTAGCAATTCTTGAACAGGAAGAGAAGAGGAGGAGGCAAGAAGGAAGGGGTAAGATACAGTCTAACTCATTAAAACAATAGTTGAACAGAGTGGAGATTCTTGAGATGATGAAATGCCATCTGTGACCCAATATAACACAAAAAATATTTTTTCTTAAACCGTTATTATCAGAGCTGATTGGTCTACGTGAAATTCCCCACGAGATTTCCCCACGAGTAGTTTCAGAAAGGATTACAACCTGACATTCCTTACTACAAAAATGTCAGAAAATGCTTGCCACACCAGGAAGTTTTCCTTACCAAAGAATGAATTCAAAGAGTTAAAGGAAAGATGTTGAAGCAAGTAGGACCTGATGATCCTTCCTGAATCACTCATTAATAAAACCATGAAGGCATCAAGTTAGGTTCAGGAACACACATAGCAGCACATACTCCAGCTTGTGCCAGACTCTGAACAATCTACCAAGTTTAAATCTTGAAAACAGTAAATTGAGGAAAAATTCGATAAAAAGGAGCAGGCTTCTGTGACTGAAACTCTCGAAAATCTCGGAGCGCTAGCTCCCCCCACATAGTCCAGTGCCTTTTAGAGCGGGGAGAGCTCATGGGCCCCCCACCCTCATCAGTGGGATGAGCATCAGTGCATCAGTCACAGAGTTCTCAGTCCTCAGAGGCAGGGCGAGGGAGGGGTGGCAGAGCTCAGAGTAACCCCGCCCCGGACCCGCTGCCCACATGCGCACAGCCTGTGGTTTTGCTTCCTGCCAATTTCACAGCAGGGCCCTGTACTTGTTCTCCGGGGGCGGGGGGCGGGGACGGGGGGGGGGGCAGTGCACTGGGGTGCAATGTAGATCTTACGGTAGATTCTTGGGGCACGGAAAAGAGGATTTACTCCGCACACTAGAAAGCGAACAGCCAAGCAAAACCTCTCATTTGAGATTTGTCTTTCCCTCCACATTCCTCATTTACTTAGCAGCCACGGAGCCCCTCCCCTTCCTTCCCAGAGTATTCCCCACAAGATAATATCCCCAGCTTTTCTCTAACTAGAGCTATTTGAGGACTTACAGGCCCTGCAGGCCCAATTCAGAGCAGGTTTATCAAATCACTCATCTAATGAACTCCTCTAACTGCCTGGAGGGACTCTGCTGCTGAGAAAACTCAGTTTTGTTTGTCATTATCTTTGTGTCCTGGAATGTGAAATAAGCACTTGTTAGGACAGCGGCTGGAAAGGGCCTCCGGTGACGTACAGGCTAAGTAGGTAAGCTTTCCTGGGCTGCATGAGGCCTGTGCACACGAACCACTGTCCTGCCTTGTTTAGGACAACAGCAAGAAAACCAAGCAAAGACAGTGAGCTGAAGTGACCTTTACTGCAAAGCTGATTTCCACAGAAGTGGGCTTCCTTAGGCTCAGGGCCTGTCACTTGCAAAGGCCATTTGGGCACGGGGAGTTGGCTTGGTTATGCAGTGTTTCACAACCTTTAATGTGCACAGGAGCCACCTGGGGATTTGGTTAAAACTGCAGATTCAAATGTGGTAGGTCTGCGGTTGTGGCCTAAGGTTAGGCATGGTAAGCAAGTGTCCGTGCTTCTAGCATGTGGATCACACTTTGAGTAGCAGGGAGTGTTCTAATGTGGTCGGGGGTGGCGGGCAGGATGGTAAAGAGAAGGGACAGCAGCTTGCAGTTAGAAGGCGTTTCTGTGTAAAGTTACTGGTAAGTTAAAGGGAAAGATGCGCCTATTTCCCAGGTGGCAGTAACTTGTTTCGATTTCCTTATTGATTTCAGATGCTGTATCACTTTGTAACTAAGTTTGTGCTTGCAATTTCCTATTCTCGCTCTTAAAGAGGACCTGTAAAATTGTATAAGCTTTAGGTTCCATAAAACCTGTGCTGTCATTGTTGGGCATGAGAAATTTGATTTGGGATTGTATGCAACTACTTAGATTCCTTCCTCTCAGATGTTGACCATGAGGCTGTTAGTAGGAACAAGTCAGTAAGGAGGGAATATATATATATATACACACACACACACAGATATATACACACACACAGATATATACACACACACAGATATATATACACACACAGATATATATATATACACACAGATATATATAAATACACACACAGATATATATATACACAAATATATATATACACACAAAATAAATATACATATATACATATGTGCATATATATACACACACATATACACACACACAAATATATACATATATATATGTATATCTGTATAGTTTGGTGCCAAAAACAAAATCTAGAATCATTTTTCAGTCAAGCCTGAGTGAAAGATAAGGAAGTTAAACAAAGGTAGTTTATGGCTTTACTTGCAACATAAAAAAGGTGTATTATAAACTTAGGGAAAATAGACATTATTGAATCTGAATAATTTTTTGAAGTATTTTTCTGAATGTTCAATAGTGTAACAGAATTGTGAAATCTTAGAAAAAAGAAAAGAGGGACTAAAAATGATGGATAAAATAAAGCAATCAAAACCATGGAAGTCTGGGAAGAATTCCATCCTAGGAAAAGGAAAATATTCTATATTTAAACAAAAAACACACTATATAGAAAATGTACAGTCAAATTACATGATACCAAATTATAACCTCAAAATACATACTTTATACACTGGCCGCAGAGGCATCAGGGCCAAAAGGAGGTTACCTTTGCCACAGTGCATCACTTACATGAAAGACAAGGATACAAAATTCATGTTGAACTGACAGGAAATAACTGGGGAAAATATCAGTATAATGGTATCAATCTACAGAAATGTAAGTAGATAAGGATACAAAAGAGAAATATAAACCATAAAGTAATTAATAGAGAATTATTAAATTTCTAGTAAACTCTAAAGTTAATAGAATCTTTTTCAAAAATTAAGGTTTATATTGAACATATGTCTTAGATTAAAACATCAATTAAAAAAGAATGCATAAAATCCACTTATTTGTGAACATATTAAAAATATACAAATAAAACTTTTAAGTTATTTTTTTTAACATTTATTTATGTTTCAGGGACAGAGCACAAACAGGGTAGGGGTAGAGAGAGGAGACACAGATTCTGAAGCAGGCTCCTGGCTCTGAGCTATCAGCACGGAATCCAATGTGGGGCTCAAACCCACAAACTGGGAGATCATGACCAGAACCGAAGTCAGACGCTTAAGCAACTGAGCCACCCAGGCACTTGCAAAAAAACTTTTAAGTTAGAAAATGCTTTTCCAGGGATGCCTGGGTGCCTCAGGCCATTGAACGTCCGACTTTGTCTCAGGTCATGATCTTCTGGTTTACAGGTTTGAGCCCCACATTGGGCTCTGTGCTGACAGCTCAGAGCATGGAGCCTGCTTCATACTCTGTATCTCCCTCTCTCTCTACCTCTCCTGTTTGCGCTTTGTCTCTCTCTCTCTCTCAAATAAAAATTAAAAACATTTAAAAAAAACTAAAATAAAATGCTTTTCTGAAACATTGGTATCAAATATGCAATGAAAGATACGTTGGAAAAAACAATTATGTCAAAATGGAACATCAAAAACTATCTTTAGTAAAATCATAGTCCACATGCTTCAGTTATTCAAAGAAAAATTTTCACTTGTAGTAGAGACAGAACAAACCTAAAAAACGACAATATAAATGAGAAACTATTACAGTACAGGATAAAATGGAAAAAAAATTAGAACAGATAAATCTGAGAGCCACTTGAAGCAAATCTAACAGATCATCGTAGCGAATGTACATTTAATCAAGAAACAGAATATGAAAATTCAAAATGAAAAATAAGTCTTTATTTGGAAGCCCATCTCCAACTTCTGTAAAAGGAAATAGGTGAATATAACTGCTGCCGATGGATTATATCATAGAAAACTGCAAAAAGTAAGATTTCACGGGAGCAAGAATGACAAACTAAAACCAGAGCCTTCAGGTCAGAAGGCTTCTCTGTAGGGGTTGACTACTTAAAGGCTTTATTTTAAGAGCTGTAGCTTATGTACCAGGATTTTTTTTTTTGAGTTTAACTCTCATAAAACTTGTGTCAGTTGTTGATGATTCTCATTTCTGAGAATTCTGTGGAAAAAAAAAAAACAGAACTAGAAATCTCGTGGAATCATGCACTTGTGTATGGTTTTTTGTTTTTGTTTTTGTTTTTTTGTTTTTGTTTTAATCAACTACATTATTGGAAGCTGTACACACCTAATCAAAGTTCCCCGTGGTTGCTTTCATTGGCATGATTGGGCATCTATGCCTGGGCATGTCCAGTATTTTCAAGCTCATATACTCTATAATGTTAACTCAGACCCTAGTGGATGCATTAGATTTGATTTAACTTTACAAAAGGATACATCATTCCAAGAGAATGGGAACAGCAAGAGTTGATGTGTGCGGTTTTCAGAGGACACTGACATGTTCAGCTACTCTGTAACTCCACTCAAAAGGCCATGGGCCCACAGTTTCAATAATAGCACAGTAACTGGAGGTTGCAAGTAAATCTGGCCCTTATGTATAAAAATTTGTTTCTTATCAACGGGTTTCAAATCCTATGCCACAAGAGGAAACCTGTCCTTAAACAAGGTTAAAAATTACCCTACTATCGTTCCCCTGCTCTTGTACATGAGCTTGAAAATCTTGGGTACCTTGAGCTAGGCCATAAGAAGTAGTAATAGACATTAATATGCTGGACCTTTCTATAATATGCAAGAGTGTTTCAGACTTAGGAGGCACCTGCTCAAGACATACCCAGCAGTGGTTAATCCTTTCACTGTATACATAGGTCTGTCAACTGTCCAATCCAGGATCAGGAGCACACTCACTATTGCTATCCCTCTTGGGAGGGAAATAAAAAGCAAATGAGACACTTGAAATCGAATAGCAACATGGTAGACTTAAATCATGTTGAGTGTGACCTGCACTTCTGGGCAATATGAAGCGATGAGAACTGGATTTACCCTCTTACCTGAAACAACTAAATGTATATATAATTACAGGTTTCAGACATTTAGGCATCACATCAGGTACTGAAGAACAGTGATTGCTGAGATGAGGAAATAAAATCAGTTCTACATCTGCTCCAGTTACGTTTGGAGAGATTGTCTAGGTGACATTAAGATGCGTGGGAACCCAAGCAGACCAGTGACATCTTTCTCAGATGAAGAGATAACTGAGAGTCTGGGAAGGTCAAAGTAGCCAGGGAACACAGGCCAAATAGTATACGTAGGATCTGTGCAGTTGCTTCTATTAAAGTTTGCCTCAATTAAAAAAAACACTAAAGAAAAAAAGTTGTAAAACTAAAATTCAGTGAGTGGTACTAGCATAAAACTAGACAGAAAGATAAGTAGAATAGAATGTATAGTTTGATGTCAAATTATAGTATTTAAAATAAATATAACACAAATCAGCAAGGAAAAAACTTACTCAAAAATATTTATGAGATGGCATTTTATTTTTTTTTTATTTTTTTTTTCACGTTTATTTACTTTTGAGACAGAGAGGGAGAGACAGAGCATGAACGGGGGAGGGTCAGAGAGAGAGAGGGAGACACAGAATCTGAAACAGGCTCCAGGCTCTGAGCTGTCAGCACAGAGCCCAACGCGGGGCTCGAACTCATGGACCGCGAGATCATGACCTGAGCCAAAGTCGGCCGCTTAACCCACTGAGCCACCCAGGCGCCCCGGCATTTGATTTTTAAGGAACAGTAAGATTGTAATCACATGACAACATTATTTATCAAAATGCTAAATTAAGTAATGTATTTTACCAGTAAGTGTTGACGTACATAGGATACTAGGTGTCCTACTGGGTGCTAAGAGTCAAATGTGGAACAGAGAGAAACTTAGTTTCTACCGTCAGAGGTTACACAGTCAATATATGAGGATGAGGGTAATAAAAGTATGATGATGAAAGAGAAAGCATGAAGTCCATAAAGAGTACATTTCAGGTGAGCGTATTCTAGTTCTAGAATCCAGAAAGGTCTTTGTATAGCAATTGGTTTAAATGGCTACTTTAAAGACTTACCAAAACTGATTTGGAAATGTTTGAGTTTGGAGCCCACAGACAAGAAAGAATTCTTAAGGTACCTTCAGTGCACAAAGGTGATTTTATTAAAGCATGGTGACCAGACCCGTGGACGGAAAGAGTTGTGATGGATGCACCAGGGTTGTGATGGATGACTGATTACATACTTTGAAGTTGGGAGGGAGTCAGGGATAAGTCCCTAAGGAATTATGGAAGCAAGGTTTCCAGAACATTGAGGGGCTAGCTGTTCTTAGGAAAAGGTCATCTGTTACTGTCTAATAAAACCTGAGTCATGAGACTCTTGAGATGTATATCATTGGGCCATATGTTTGGAGGATGATTGCAAACATATACTTGGGGGGGGGGGGCACGTAGCGATAAAGGAAGTTTCCAAAGGAATTTTTTATATGTTATAGCAGACTTACAGGGTCCTGGAGGTCAGAATAGTGTTAAGCTATGATTGCCTTTTACTCTTAGCAAAGTGTCTTCATCAAGGACAGCTGAGTTCATAAAGGAAGGTCACTTTGCTTGTTTCAAGGACTCGTCAATGGGCTGTAAGTAGCAAAGAGATGTAATTTTTTCTTTTGCCTTTGTTTCCGACATCAGAAGGTATGAGCAAGGAGATCAGGAGAGTGTCCCAGTCAGGAGTAAGTTCATACATGAAAGCTCTTAAGTAACACAATGTTTTAGAATTGGGGAAAAAAAAAAAAAACAAAACTAAATTGCAAAAATACAGATTTTGATAAAGTACTATATGTTTGAAGTTGAAAGGCAAGGAGAAAGTGTCATGAGGTCTGATAACCTATTGCTGGGAAACCTTTCATAGCAAGGAACTTTTAAAGTCTTGTGATAAAAAGAGCCTCATTTTTCTCATAAAATGAAATTACTCTTATGAGTTTATCTGGTCAAATATGGCAAGAGCTACCCAGGCTATTTCTGTCTTCGTGTCTTTGCCATTCTTAATGTTTGCTTTTTGTCCTGATATTAATGCTTGATAGTCTCATGATAGTTACTGTAACCCCAACCATCTTTTCCACATTCAAGCCAAGAAGGGAGTGACAACCCCTTTAATCAGGAAAGTAAAACAATTTCATTGTTTGGGAAATACCGAACTCCTATCCTAGGAACCCAATTCCACAAATTATATTACATAACTAATTATGTATACATGTATATATATACACACACACACATGTATATACATATATTTATGTATATCCATATATATGTATGTATATCTAGATAGATAGATGATAGATAGATAGATAGATAGATAGATAGATAGACAGACAGACAGACATATTGAAAGTCTTCCCAGCTGCCAGAGAGGCTGGTAAAGTGAGGAGCTTTTGCAGCAAGGAGAAATTGTGTGGGAGACCTTGGTGGGTTACCCAAACCACCGTATCTGTGATAACGAGGAAGGCTGAAGCTTGATCCTGGAGGGCTCTTATTTCTTAAAAACTTAAGTCTTAATCTTTAAGACAAATGAAGAGATACTAAAAACCTTTAGTCTTGCAATTTACAAAATCTGGCATGTTTTTGGAAAGTCTTTTACTGTTGCAGGATTTGAGAGGAGAGATACAGGTGGCATAGGGTAGATGAGGAAGGTAGTAGAGATTATCAGTTGATAATTGGAGGGATATTAAGAAATGGCATCACTAAGGTACAAACATTGATGGGATTTCAGGAGTGAAATATATGAGGTGAATGATTTTCAGGTCTTTGGTTTCAACATTTGAGGGGTCTTGAGTGCTGTGGATTAAGATAAGGACCAGAGCTGGATGGAAAATAGGTTGGAGGAATAGAGAATATAAGCTTCTCTTTAATAAGTGAACTTGAGTGCCTCAAAGAAGTCCACCTGGAGATGATAATTAGGGAGCTATTTGGAATTGTTATTCAACGGAGAGCTTGAACAACTTGCATTTATAAATGTCATATAGTGTGTTGGATGCCATGCATAAGAAGAGGACTCAGAGTGTTAAGAAACTCCAGTAAAAAAATTGATTGGCAGACAGTCAACAAAAGAAATTGAAAATGAGTAAGGTAGAAGAAAACCAGGACAATGGGTTCCACAGGATCCGAAGAAAGAGAGTTGAGGAGGAAGAACTGATAAGCATGCCCAAGGCCGTTGAGATATAAAGAAACTAATGGAAGAGGAAAGAGATAAGTGTACCTTAGAGTCAGAGACATTTTGACAGGAAAGATTTCAAGATTTTAATTGAATGGTAATGAGCTGTATTGTGTTATAATTTGTTTCTGAAAGAGTGTAGCGAAAGTAAATGAATGGAAAAGGCATTCTTTCTCTCTCATATATGTATGTATGTGTGAGTGTGTGTGTGTGTGTGTGTGTGAATATATATATATATACACACACACCATGGGAAATTATATATATATATATGAATATATAATTATATATTTCATGGGAAATGATATATAATATATTGATATATATTAATAATTTCATGGGAAACAAGTAAACAGTAGAGGGGGAAATGGTGTAGCCTGGAGGAAAGGAAAGGTATGTATGTGCTTTTCGTGAATTGAGAGAATTAAATATGAATAAACGCTGAGGAAATCCAGTTAGGAGGTGGAGAGAGAGCGCTGGTGTGGGCATAGCAAAAGGATAAGATAAAGTAGGCTGTTTGGAAAATACACACATGGCACGTTGGGAGTTTTCTTCCCTCATTCTGGTTAGGTTTCTTTCTGAAGTAGAAGTAACACCATCTTCTAAAGAGAAGAAGGGTTGGAAGGTTGAAGAAAATAGAAGTTTGAAAGTCATTTTGAAGAGTGAGAAAAGCACCTGACCAGGAGAAGAACGGTTGTCAGAAAGTTTGAAGATCTGGTTGATGCTGAACCATAAATTTACACCGGCAGCTGGGTTTAACTACCCAGGTGCAAACTCATAATTGCAGATTATTGCATTTGTCCAGCTCTATGGTTTTACCAGGCAGGTGTGTTGAAAGGACAAAAGCTCCAAAGGTAGCATAATTTTTTCAGACTGTGGTTGAAATGATGAGCTATGGAATCTGAGATACCTGGGGGATGGTTACATGATGATGATTTTTATTTTCATAATTTTTTCAAAGTTCCCAAATTTTCTAGAGATGAACTGTATTTGTTTTAAATATAGGAAGTGCATTAATTGTCAGTAGTAAAAGTTTTCAGTTACTCAAGAAAACTGGCAATGTGTATTACACATTAGTAGACAACCTGTAACACTGTAGATTGCTGAATATCGGTAGTTAGAATCTTAGGTCTTTGACTCTTGGCTGCAGCCACGATTTGAGCCAAGAGGATCTGATCCCTTCCTCGGGGATAGCATGTGAAGCTTGAGCGTCACTGCTTTTCGTGTTTGGGTCATATGCTTGGAGTTTGTTCTGGTCATCATTTTCATGGACAGCTCACCATCTGTCTTGAGATGCTCCATGAGATAGCTTTAGTGCCCGGTGTAGCTCATCTTTTGCTCTCTTTAGTCCCTACTCAGAGTATTTGTCAACTAGAAGAATACCTCAGGTCTGTTCCTACTGTTTCCTCTACTCCTCTCACAGCTGTCTCTGCTCCTGCACCTTAACTATATTAAAATAGGTTTATTTCTACCTTTTGAAATGCATGTGCCAGTTAGTGATTGGTACCTCTATAAGTTCAGAGACTCTGATTTCTCCAAAGGTGTTGCAAGTCCCATTCATTTAACAGTGATCACCATCTTGTCTTTATTTCTGCATTTTCCTTTTAATTACCCAGAAAAATTCATTGTATCATCTTTTCATCCGAATTAGATCTCCAAGGGTCTCTTTATTTCCAGATTCTTAATTTTGTCAATCAGTTCTTTATGATAGTCTTATTTCAGAAATTTGACTATTTTCATAATTAATTTTTTTGCTGACTTCTTATTCTTTAATGTTTGAACACTTAATTCAAAAAATGATAGCCTATATCGGTGATACTGAGGAGAGCTAAGGGAACCCTTTTTAATCCATAGTTGAACAAGTTTTTTAATTTAGATAGGTTTATTTGTTAGAAAACAACATCAAATAAGAGAAGCAAATACAATCACCTGTATCTCTACCAGCAGAGAGCTACTTTTAGTGCATTTATCAATATCCTTCTAGAAATACTATGCAGAGGTTGACAAATGTATGAGATCAAGATGTACTTTCATTTCTTGATTGGATCACTTACTTAAGAATATTGAAACTCGTGTCATATTTATACATTGTTAAAAAAGAAATTGGATGCGAGATCATTTTCATGAAGGATTATTTTTTCTAGAAATCCTGCAAGGCATAGGGCCTAGGAACTCCTTTCAAAGTTTCTCTAAGTCAATTATGGTTGTCTGTCCTTACTCATGAGACGACACCTGTTGAAACAAAAGAAGCCAAAGGTATATTATGGGAGTGCCCAATAATCTTAGAAATTCCTGTGACGTTTCAGAATTGACTGCCAACAATTACAACACTAGAAAAGACTGGAACAATTCAAAGTGTAAGTTATTTTACTTGTGTAAGTGGAAAAAGACATAATAAAGGAAATTTAAATGTACTTTTTAAATGTACTTTTGTTATGTTAACATTTAAAAATGTTCACGAATTCAGTTCTTCTCTCTTCTGTTAGAATTGTTTTGTGACTTCACGGTTGCATTGTATCCTGTTGGATGCATATGACCTGTAGAGTTCATCAATTGTTGGGCATTTATCTTTCCTAATTAATTTTTTTGCAGTGACTAATAGGACAAACATACTTACTTTATTACTTGGATGAACCTCACATTATTTCATTAGTATGAATTCCTGTAAATATAATTGGAAGGTCAAAGAGATGCACATAATAAGAATTTTGGCCTCCCTTGCCAATTGACCTCAGGAAAACTCTTGCCAGATTTTATTACCATAGGCAGGTCATGATTTTAATGGAAACTTAATGGGCAATGTAATTCTTTTGTCTGAGCAGGAAGGTAGTCACTGGTAGAGAAACCTAAGGATGAAGTAAAAACCATGTGGGATGCATTTGATCGATTTCTACAGGTGTCCTTCACCATCTTAAAATCCTCTTACTGATTTTTCTTTGTAAAACCATGGAGACATGACCTCTTGTGTTGCTGTTGATGGTGATCTCATTCATAACATAAGGAAACCTATCTATATATATATGTTTAAGGAGAGAGTTTCATTCTTCATAGAGCTTAAGCTTGGCTTCAGCTCTGACAAATCTTTGCTTCCTGATAGAGCCTTTTCATATACATATGTGTGTTACATGTATACACATTCATGTCTGTGTATATATAACACACACAGACCTTGTTTAGTCTATATGTAAATTTAAAGGAGGAAATTTCAGGAAATTACATGTTTGCAGAAGGTAACAGGGTGTCATGTTCAACACACCTGCACTTACCTGCCCAGGAAGACCAGAAACACAGCAAATAGTCATGGAAGTTGTTGCGTGACACAAATGCCATTTGGGTCACTACACCTGTGTGCTGAGGTAAGAATAAAAAGCCTTCCAGAAAGAATCTAACATTATGCTTCCTGTTATATCCACACAAACCAGACAACTGCACTACGCATGAAGCAGTCTTTTATTCAAATCTCTAACCTGTGAGAAATCTCCACTGAGCAAATTCAATCAACATGCCGTGTTGACTGCTCCTAAAGAAGGGTATTCTATACTTTCTCAGGACTTTATTTGGCAAGTTTTTCCCCATAATTAATTTAACTCACTGTCCCTTGGGATCTCTTAAGTACTTCTGCATTGCGTTTTCTTCCTGGTTTCAAATCATGCATTCTCTTAAGATTATCCTACATTTAAATTAATCCATTTACAGAGTCTATCTTAAAATGCATAAATCTGTATAGATTTTTTTACCTCTCTACAAAAAAAAGTGTATTGAAATAATTTTTTTTTGTTTCTTCATAACAAAAGTTTTTAACACCTCTTCTAAATGAAATTTCACTCACTAACCCTCATTTCCAATATCCTCTACAAATCTCAGTGGTTGTTTAAGTTTGAATAATTTACCTGAATATTTCAATTGTAAATCACAACTAATGGAGATGAAGTACGTGTGCCTTGGTGAATGTAAAAATATATCTAGGAATATTTTATATGCAGAGCAGATATATTAATTTATGATAAAACATGCCATATTGTAGTTAAACAATACAGGAGCCCATGAGTCAGGCTGTGTACAAGAGAAATGCATCAGTTAGATGTTTACTTAAAATTAAAATTTAAATTTAGATATATTTACTTTAATATTTATGTTCTCATATTCTGGTTCTGTATTAAAGAGGTTGAATAAAACATACTTTGCTGGTAACAAACTATTATGATGAGTCATTTGGAGCCTGAAATGACAGTTCTAATTTAATCTCCTTATGGAGAGCTGAAAAATAGTTTTAGGCACTGTTAATATTTCTGCATTAGAAAATTGTTTACTTTCAAATGATTCTCCTGGGCATGTAAACTCAAAAGAATGAGAAAGCCTTAAAGTTTTAGTAAGAACTTTTCAGTGTTACTTTCCCAGAAAGCTACTAAATATTTACCAATAAAGAAAGATTGGAGGAGGAACAAAAGGTTTGGTATTACCACTGTTTTTTAAAAAAATAACATTGTGTTAAAGAGTTCATTGGCTCAAAATGGAAAAGAAAAACACAGAAACAAAACACTTGATAATTTAAAGGCTGACAATTATTATCCATATTCTTTCTACAACTTATTTTTTTGTTTCATGATTAGAGAAAACAAAATCGAAAAAAAATCTTGAAACTGTTTTTCATCTTTTTTTTATTTACGGGGTTCTGGATATAATAATTGATGCAATTAAAGTTCTAAAGAAGAGGAGGATTACATTTGTGTGGTCCTTTTTCCTTCTTTCACTTTTTCTCATACCATGGATGATTGAGAATTAATTATGGAATATATCTCTCTTTGGAGGTACTCACATAAAATTGCCACAATTTCCAAATCATCCTATTCTGTGTACTATGAATACTGTGTATCACTCTGTGACGGTGTCAGGTGTCATCTGTTTGTTATTTTTGTTCTTTCTGACTAAATCTTCTCTTAGTATGTAATATGCATGGTGTCTTTCCATAGGCAAAACTGGTGTGTCTAGTGAATGTGTCTTTTGAAAAATGTCAAAATTTGATGGGGTGGAAAATGTTTAATGCTTTTTTTCCCCTATGCTGTCAGCATGTTGACATCTGACAGTGTGGGAAAAAGTTTAATGTTATTCCTGGAAGGCGTTTGTAATTCTTGTCTATGAAGATTTAACTTCTTTTTCTATAACCCCATTTTTACCCCATAAAACTTTAATTCTCAAATAGAAGGCCATGGGTAATGGTTTTGACTCTGAGATGGTAAAAAGCGTAAATATGTGCCATTCATTCTCCATTGCCGTGGAGCAAACCTATGTTCTAGTTGAATAATATGATGCAAAAATTGACCATTCAGTGGTAGTGGATAGAATCTGCTGTAAGTGTTGATGGAATAGAGCTATGGAACTGTTGTTCTGCAGTTGTATGATACTATCATTCCCAGCCCCATTTTGTGTACAAAGAAATTTTAAAAGCAGAGTTGTCCCAAGGAAAAGTAACTAGAGGATTGTAGCAATTTATCTTAAAATATTAAGATGAATGTGTATGGCTAGAGAGATTTGAAAAGAGAGATATTAGTTGTCACAAGTCATTTTTGGATTGAGTTACATAAACTGTCTACAATTTTAAAGAAATGGAAGAAGTTGTAATAACCATAAAGATATAAATAAAATAGATAGGTTGTAACATTTTTATTTCTGCGTGGTGTAGCAGTGCAGAATGAATTTACTTTGGTGTTTGATAGGGTTTGTGGTTGTTTTCTCAGATTTTTGTTCATATAGTTGCCAGACCGTTAGTCTACGAAGTTCTATACTTTTAGATTCAGTGATTCTCTTCTGATAGCAAACTATTAATTTTTTAAATTGAGGTATAATAGACTTAAAATTGTTTTGTAATTCAAGAACCCCCTTAAAAAATTGTAAGAGCTCATGAAGGACAGGGAGAAGAGCATACATACATAATAGCCAAGGGTAATGGTTTTAGGTGATACATAGTTCTATTTCAGTTGTAAATGAATTTCTCTACCCACTCAAATACAGCTAGGTACAAATGCAGAAATATCTCTAGCTTAATCTTTGATTCAGGGACTAAAGAAATAATAATACATTAAAATACATTAACAAGGTCTTGAATGATATTCTGAACAAGAATGTGTTTTAGCATAATTATGACCATGGAATGTTCTTTAGGCTAGTATTCTCCTTACTAATACCACATTCAATTTCTTGACATAAGCATATGGGAGGGAGCTATATAACTGAGGAAAAACTGAAGATTTTTAGGCTTGATAACATGATTTTGTTCTGTTAAATGTAATAATACCTAAAATGACACAGTGATAGAGTGTCACAGACTTTAGACCCTGGACCTAATTATAAAATTCTTTCAAAATAAATCTCACCTTTTGCAATTCAAATGTGACATGATGGCTTTGGCATGTACCATGAGCCATTATGAATAAAGGAGTTCTTATGTTTTATAAATGGTATTTCTAGATGTGATTGTTTAGAATTTTTAATCAGTATTTTCAAGGTGGCCCCTACAGTTGATGGGATTTCTTAAAAGAAACTGCCATGTGTACAACAAATAAAATTCAAGATTTTAATAATTTTTAAATCCATCATTTTATCCCAGGTATTACAGAACTCAAAAAGCAGTTGATAACAAAACTTGCAGATAATTACTTGCATGTTTGCTGATAGAATCATTTTTCTCAGCAAATATGAAAAAAGCCAGAGAGAACTTTCTATAGATAGTAATGTAAATTTTGATTCCTTAAATATGGAGAGTGATACCATATATCTATAATGAAAAATTCCTATCGTTTGGTGGAACAGAGCTCTATGGAGCTCTATGGAGTATTTCTAGAACTATTAGAGTATCCAGCAAAGATAAGGTGTGGATCTAAGTTATCTGCCTCAGTTAAACTCTAACTGTTGAATAAAGAGAGGATGTATATGAAACGATTTAAAAGCATTCTGTTAAAAAATTGAAAAATTCCAGTGTAAGGTACTTTATTAACTAATAAAAGAAAAAATAATTAGGCATCACATTATTCTAGATAAAGCAATAGGCAATTAAAATTCAAAGACCAGCCTATCCCTCAGGTTGGAAAAGAAGATGTAAAAACCTTTAGCTGATGAATGTGATAGGTGAATGTTTTAAATTTAGATAAAGGTTTTTTGGAAGACCAGAAGTAATTAATTTTGCCTCCTAGGAAAGGAGAGAAATATCACTAATATAGTACTTCAAAGGTGAAAAATATTTCCTCTAAACCAGATGCAGGGAAAAACATCAGGATCAAAGTGAACAGGGGCAAATAATACTAATTATTACTAATTAATGTTATTTAGAAATATTTAACATATTCAGATTATAATTGTATTAACACTAATACCATTACCATTAACAATGATTATGTCTGGTATTTATAGAGCACTTACTATGTACTAGCGCTGTGCTACCCATTAATTCATTTAATTCTCAACTAACTCTGTTTAATAGGAGCTTTAATTAGGGGCGCCTGGGTGGCTCAGTTGGTTAAGCAACTGACTCTTGATTTCAGCTCAGGTCATGATCTCATGGTTGGTGAGAAAGAGCCCCCATTGGGCTCTGCGCTGACAGCAAGGAGCCTGCTTGGGATTCTCTCTCTTCCCTCTCTCTCTGCCTCTTCCTCATGCTGGCACTCTCTAACTCACACTCTCTTGCTCAAAATAAACATTAAAGAAAACCCCAAAAATAGGAACTATAATTATTCTTTAATGATAAAAAAGTGAGATATGAGGAATTTAGGTAACTTTCCCCAGGTCACATAGTGGTAAGAGATAGCAAGGTAACCATGCCAACAGTTTATAGCTTTTGCAATCTCACATGTACCATAATAACAGAATAGCAGTTTGAAGTAACGTGATCTATTAATTGATGAAATATTTGTCAATCTTCTTCTATTCCAGTGTTGTGATAGACGTTAGTAATACAAATACCTGTTCTTAAAAAGTATGCATTTTACCTGGGCATATGTACACAGGTAATGCTACAATATAGTCAGTAATAGGTAACGCTTACATAGTTTTGAATAATCAAAGTGCTTTAATATATTGATTCAGTGTTGATGATAATTCTAGGTCAGAATAACATTAATCAGTCTAATTTTTCACTTAAGGAGATTGAGACCCAATGGCATTAAGTGACCTAAGTCAACACAGCTGGTAAGTAATGGAGCCTTGCTGGAAACCCCAGCAAGGTGGAGGCAAACCCAATGCAGTAAGAGGAGATACTGGTTCCATTGCAGTGTTCTCAGATGAGGAGAAAACAGCCAAAACTTAAGGGAACACAAACCTGCATGCACATTGGCTTGCTTGGAAAGAGGAAGCCAGACACCGGTAAGAAGAGTTCAGTTAGGATAATTAGCAAATCAGTGGAGTATAGCCACGTGCATAATGGTCCGAGAAAGAGAAGGTCCTGATGATATCAAATAGGAGAGTCTACTCTCTGAACCCTCAAAGTGCTATATGAATGAATGCATGCATGCATGAATGAATACACACAGAGGTATGATAGGTAGTTAGGTGAATGGATGGGTGATATAAAAAGCACTAAGAAAGACTCTTCTGCAGAATTGGGTGAGAACAGTTGCTGAGGAAGGAGTGGGGAGAGTTTCTAGAAACTCCACTAGGAAACTTTTTTTCTCTTTTTTCTACATGTTTATGTATCAAGACAGAGAGAGAGAGAGAGAGAGAGAGAGCGCACTCACATGTGTGTGTGAGTAGGGGCGGGAATGCACAGCGTGCAGAGTGGGGGAAAGAGAATCCCAAGCAGGCTCTGCACTGTCAGGGCAGAACCTGATGTGGGCTCCATTCCAGGAACTGTGAGATCATGACCTGAGCCAAAATCAAGAGTGTGTGTGTGTGTGTGTGTGTGTGTGTGTGTGTGTGTGTGTGTGTGTTTGTGTACCATTCATCCATTGACATGCCCTTGGATTGCTTCTTTGCCTTACCTGTTAAAAATAGTGATGCCATGAATATGGGACTGTATATATCTTTCCAAGTTAGGACTTTTATTTCCCTTAGATTTCTGGATTATATGGCAGCTCTATTAATTTTATGAAGAACTTCCATACTGTTTTCCATCTTTCAGCAAAAAATGACATAACATTAAAAAGATGCCCAGGAGACAGAAAAAAAAAAAGGCAGTTATCCAAACCAAACTCAGATATGACAAACATGTTAGAGTTGTCTGACAGAGAATTTAAATAACTATGATTAATATGTTAAAGCCTCAGATGGAAAAGATGGACGATATGCAAGATGATATAGTTAATTTTAGCAGAGAGAAGAAAACAATATAAAAGTCAAATGGCAATGGAATGAAACATGTAGTAACAAGATGAACAATGCCTTTGATGGCTCATCACTAGACTAAGCTAAGGAAACGAGGTGAATTTAAAATATCTATCAAAGTTGTGCAAACAGAAAGAAAAGAGGGATAGAGTAGATCCAAAGCCTTTTGGACAACATCAAGAAGTCTCTCATACATGAAATTGGAATCCTAGTAGCAGAGAGAGAAAACAGGGCCAAAGAAATATTTGTAGAAACAATACAAATTTTCCCAAAATAACAGATCTGAACTACAAATCCAAGAACTCACAGGAAAACAAAAGAACCCAGGATTTAAAAAAATCTAGGCATATTATATTTAAAAAATGGAAAACCTGAAGTAAAATCTTGAAGGTGCTCAGAACAGACACCTTACATTAGAGGAATAAAGAATTACCACATAATTCTTAGCAAACACATTTCACCAAATAAGTTACACAGATGGCACGTTAGCTTATGAAGAGATAAATAACATCATCATTCATGAGGGAACTGTAAGTTAAACTACATCTATGAGAATGGATTAAAAAAAGGCAATACCAAGTGCTAAGAAGGGTATATTTCTTGTGGGAATGGAAAATGGAATAGCCATTTTATTTATTTAAAAATTTTTTCTTAAGTTTATTTATTTTGAGAACATGTGCAAGGAGGTGTGGAAAGAGTGGGAGAGAGAGAGAGAGAATGCCAAGCAGGCCTGTGCCATCAACGCAGAGCCCAATTCAGTACTCATACCTGAGAAGTGTGAGATCATGACCTGAACCAAAATCAAGTGTCGTTCGCTTAACCGACGGAGGCACCCAGGCACCCCTGGAACAACCATTTTAAAAAACAGTTTAGCTGTTTCTTCAAAGTTAAACATACACTTAATATAGTAGTAGGAATTCTGCTTCAGAGTAAAAATACTTTGAAAACTTGGGTTCACACAAAATGTTGTACATTATATGTGCAGGAGCTTTATTCATCATCGTCAATGAATAGAGATAACTCCCGTGCCCTTCCTCAGGTGAATGATAAATCATATTCTCGCCATTCAGTTGAATACTACTTGGCAATAAAAAAGGAACAGATTATTTTTGAACATAAAAACATAGATAAATCTTATACGTGTTTTAAGACACAAAAGAATGCACGTTGTGTGATTCCATTTATATGATATTCTGCAAAAGCAAAAGTGTAAGGATGGAAAATGGATGGTTCCAGGGATATAGGGTGGAGGAGGGGTTGATTACAAAGAGTTAGCATGGGGGAGATTTTGGAGTGATGGAACTGTTAGTGTTACATGGTGGTAGAAACATGACTCTAATTGTCAGATCCTTCAGAACTAAACAGTTTTACTATATGCAAATTAAAAAAAAATCAAGGATGTCAGGGGGAATGCAGACAATGACAAATGTATGTACCTGTATTACAAATGAATGATAAAGCCACACTGAAGGTGGCATAGAGGAGAATAGAACTGACCTAATTAACTTGGGGAAAGCGTTGTTTTGAGTTGATTCTGTAAGGCTAATGATACAAACCATAAACATCTCTTGGTTTTCTTTTCCTTTGTATGTGTGTGTGTAAACAGTCGTGAAAATACCTGAATAAGAAGAATAATAAATGGGGATAGGACACAGAGGGTTAGACAGTGTGGGTTTTGCTGGTTTTTATTGTTTGTTCTCATCATGTGCTTGTTGAGAGAACCACTAAATAGGCCTAAGATAGGGAAGGAGAAGCTGGGTGCTTGTGTAGTCCTACAGGGGTTAAAAGGGAGAGAGGCAAAGAGCTTAGAGAGCTGGCTGTGAGCAGTAGAGGCTCATATTCTGAAGCTAGTACAGAATGAAACTAAGTATGAGAGAGGAAGGCAAAGAATTTAAAGAGGCAGAAATGAGGAAGCTCATGCCTATTGAACCTTAATTCACTCAATGAGATAGAAAATAAAACATCTCTGAGAATGAAGAGTGATGATCTGTTCAATAAGGTACAATCCTTATTGGGGAAAAAATCTCATAAAGTAAGACAAATAGAGTCTTCTATTGAATGTTCTGTGGAAGACAATAAATTTTCTTTGAATATCTATGAAAGTATCTGCCCACTAGAGCAAAAACGAAGACCTTTTATTGTTTAACAGAAACAAAGATGTAATCTATTCAGTGACTTTGGCTTCACATTTTTCATGCAAGTGTCTAAACCACTCTTAAAGTTGAAGACAAAGAAGCAGCACTGGAAAAGTTCATGCCTGCCATACTTGGGGGGAATTAAATAAAACAGGACATTACATAGGTCTCTGTATCCATAAAGTCAAATTATGTTTTTTTGAAGCAAGTATTTTAATTCACAATATTCAGCATTTTCAAATGGTGAATTTCTTAAAGAGGATTCAAGGGGTGCATTATTTCAAGAAAAGGAAGTTTAGTGTGCAAAGGTTGAGCATCTTCATGAACCTAGGATTCCCCAGAAACCACCCATTTCAAAGTGGAAAGGGATAGAGTAACTAAATACTGTATAACTCAGATATTGAAATGACAGACTCCAGATTTGGAAAGAGGTAGTCACCTCTTAAAAGAATAAAAGCAACAAAAATCACATGGTAGTGATTTAAAGATGTTGACCACCCTATGCAATACAAATCACTAACAGAATCCCAGTACAATTCCATCCTATTCCCTTCACTAGCTCATTGTCAGTTGATACACCTAACATGGAAGAATTAACCAAACCAATTGCAGTGGCAGTCTCTGTGGATTACAGGGTTAAATGGTGTGGAACTATGGTAGCAGTGAATTCTGCATAATTTACTCAAGTTCATGTGAAACCACAGAATAATTCAAAGAACATTTTAATTTTCTATTATTTTTCTGGTCAGTGTTAAGTCTACTTCAAAATATTTTACTAAATCCGATTAACAGTTCAGTGTGATAGATGATATTTCAATTTCATGTAATATAAAATGTAGTTTCTAACAGTTGACTTACCAATTACACATCAGTTGCTAAGTTTATAATTCTTAAGTGCTGATTCATTTTCGTGAATCTCAACCTTTCTCGGTACAATTCAGTTGTGTATTAAAAAATCCTTGACACCCTTTTTGTCACAAACCAAAAATTAATATTGCTCAATCTACTTTTCGAAAAATTCCTAAGTGCTACCTTCTTGAATATACAATATCCTTAAGAATGTGAAATAATTTGTACAGATAGTGGTTTTGTTAATACAGTGTAATTTAAATATAATATCTAGGGGTGCCTGGGTGGCTCAGTTCATTGAGTGTCAGACTCTTGATTTTGGCTCAGGTCATGACCTCGTGGTTTGTGAGTTTGAGCCCCGCGTCGGACTCTGCACTGGCAGCCCAGAGCCTACTTGGGATTCTCTCTCTCTCTCTTCCTCAACCTCTGCTCCTCCCCCCACTCATGCTGTCTCTGTCTCTCAAAATAGATAAACTCAAAATATATATAATGTCTAAATGGCATTTGCTTAATTGTAAAGGAGAGTAGCTTAAGTTTTAAAATACATACTCTTATACTTAAGCACTAATAGATAAAACAGTAATTTGGTTCTGTTTCCAGTAATATATGCAAATATTCTAATCTATTTGCTGAATAGTTTCTAAGATACATATGTGTTTGTTTTCTATACACTATGTGATTTTTTTCTCAATTTATTTGAATTTCCAGTATAAGCAGTTCATGCCACTCCTTACCCATCTTTCCATTCAACAGATTGTGACCTGTTTCCTTTCAAAAATATATTGCTTCCAGTTTGAAGTGAATCCCTATTATCAGTTTCTCAAAGCTGTGTTCTACCTGCAAGTACATACACTCCAACATCTATAGGTTACATGGAGCCCAGCAAGGGTAGCCATGCCTCAGTGCATCTGACTAGTCCCAGCACCTCTCACTAATCTGGTACCCTACACTACCAACCAAATCCATAATTGGCAAGTATTCTTGTTCTATTTAGTGGAGGAATTCGGTAATTCTTAAAGTGAAACTAAATGCTAATAAATCATAAAACTGCATTAGGACCTTAACACAAGATCTTAACAAGGTGATAAATAACTACACAAGCGGACACCTGGATGGCTCAGTTGGTTAAGCGTCCGACTCTTGGTCTCGGCTCAGGTCGTGATCTCACGGTTGCTAGATCTCTCTTGCTTGGTCTTTTTCACTCAAAATAAATAAACTTAAACCAATTTTTAAAAACTTAAAAAAAAAAAGGAAATAACTACATAAGGCAACTAGGCTTCCTGTTAAAAGGCCACTATGGTCAGAAACAAATGTTTGATGGAAAGCACAAGAATTTCCAAACTTACTTAATCTAAAGCAGAGTCTTTGGGAATTATAGGTAGTACTTAAAAAAGTACCAGCATAAGCATGACTTGTCATTATGTAGTAAAACTAAAACCAAAATTGATTCCAACTAGAAGTTGTCAAGATTTTCCATCAAATAGCAAAAGGTGATAATGATTCATAATGGAGAAAAAAGATTAAAATTTGAACCTATTTACATAGCTCTCATTATTTTATTATTCAAGGACATAACTCCTACAGTTTCGCAACAATTGTCAGATGGGGAAGTGCAGAAAAAATTACTGGCTCACATATATGTTGCTTCTAGCGCAAAATCTTGAGTTACAAAGCAGTCTGTTTGAAGGACTGTATCTCTTCAGAAAATGGCTCTCTCAGCTGTGCAAGTTGGCATGGAGATTTTGATTCTATGAAACAAATTTAACAGTGTCACACAAGGTAGGTAGAACATGCATTTCAAAGTCTAATTCAAGTGATCAAAATCAACTGTGTGTATGTTGAATCTGTATAAGAAACAAATATACTCACTCAATTATAACTTTATAGAATCTATAGGAGTAAGATCAAGATGTAAAACTTATGAGATGTAATAATAAAATCTTTTTATTGTTATTTTAACTCCAGTATAACATACAGTGTTCAATTAGTTTTGGGTGTATAATACAGTGATTTGGAAATTCTGCATGTTACTCAGTGCTCATCATGTTAAGTATATTCTTTAATCTTCATCACCTATTTCACCCATTCCCTCATACACCTCCCTTTGGTAACCATCAGTTCTGTATATTCAAGAGTTGGGTTTTTTTTGTCTTTATTGATTTGTTTCTTAAATTCCACATATGAGTGAAATTATATGGTATTTGTCTTTCTTTGACTGACTTAATTCACTTAGAATTATATTCTCTAGATTCATCCATATTGTTGCGTGGATGACATGCAAAATTTTATTCATTTAAAAATTTTTTAATGTTTATGTTGAGAGATGGAGAGAGCATAAGTGGGGAAAGAGGTAGAGAGAGAGACAGACAGACAGACAGACAGAATATCCCAAGCAGGCTCTGTGCTGTCAGCGTGGAGACCAACACAGTGCGTGATCTCATGAACTGCGTGACCTGAGCTGAAACCAGGAATCAGATGCTTTATTGACTGAGGTACCAATGCCCCAAGATTTTATTCTTTCTTATGGCTGAGTAGTATTCTGTTGTTTATATTTGACTTCTTTATTCACCTATCAATGGACACAGGGTTACTTCTATAATTTGGCTATTGTAAAGAATGTAAAGAATGCAGTAAACAGGGATGCATGTACCTTTTCAAATTGGTGTTTTTGTATTCTTTGGGTGAATAGCCAGTAGTGGAATTAATAGATCATGTCATAGTTCTATTTTTAATTTTTTGAGGAGCCTTCATACTGTTTTCCACAGTGGCTGCACTAGTTTGCATTTCCGTCAACAATGCAAGAAGGTTCCTTTTTCTCCACATCTTCACCAACACTCGTTTCTTGTTTTTTTTTTGAGTTGAGCCATTCTGACAGGTGTGAAGTGATACTTCATCGTGTTGTTGATTTGCACGTCACTGATAATAAGTGACAAAGAGCATATTTTCATGTATCTGTTGGCCATACATATGTCTTCTTTGGAGAAATGTCTTCTGTCCATTTTTTAATTAGATTTTTTTTTGTTTTTTTTTTGCTGTTGGGTTGTAGTGGTTGTTTATATATGTATTTGGATACTAACTCCGTATCAGATACATCATTTGCAAATATCTTCTCCCATTCGGTAGGTTGTCTTTTAGTTTTGTTGCTGGTTTCCTTTGCTGTGCAGAAACTTTTTATTTCAATACAGCCCCAGTAGCTTATTTTGCTTTTGTTTCCCTTGCCTCAGAAAACATATCTAGAAATATGTTGCTATGGCAGTGTCAGAGAAATTTCTGCCTACGTTCTCTTCAAGGATTTTTTATGGTTTCAGGTCTCACATTAAGGTCTTTAATTCATTTTGAATTTATTTTTATGTATGGTATAAGAAAGCTATCGAGTTTCATTCTTTGCATGTAGCTGCCCAGTTTTCCCACCACCCCTGTTGAATAGGCTGTCATTTCCCTGTTGTATATTCTTGATTGATTGGTTGTACGTTAATAGATAAATTGTAAAGTGTGGATTTATTTCTGGGCTGTTTTGTTGTCTTGATCTGTGTGTCTGTTTTTGTCCCAGTATCATACTGTTTTGATCACTATATGTTTGTAGTATATCTTGAAGTCTGGGATTGTGATACTTCCATTTTTTTTTCTTTTTCAAGATTGCTTTGGTTATTCAGGTATTTTGTGGTTCCATACATACTTGAGGATTAATTGTTCTAGTTCTGTGAGAAATACTTTTGGTATTTGATGGGGATGGTATTAAATCTGCAGATTGCTTTAGGTAGCATGGCCGTTTTAGCATTATTTGTTTTCCCAATCCATGAGCATGGGATATCTTGCCATTTGTTTGTGTGATTTTGAATTGTTTTCATCACTGTTATCATTTTAAGAGTACGGGTCTTGCACCTCTTTGATTAAATTTATTTTTAGGTATTTTATTGTTTTAGGTGCACTTGTAACTGGGTTGTTTTCATAATTTCACTTTCTGCTACTTCATGATTAGTATACAAAAATGCAATGGATTTCTGTATATTGATTTTGTATCCTGCAACCTTGCTGAATTCATTTATCAGATCTAGTAGTTTTTTGGTGGAGTTTTTATATATATATACTATATATATAGTATTATATACTATTATATATATATATATATATATATATATATATATATATATATATATAGTATTTTGTTATCAGCAAATAGTGAAGTTTTTTCTTCCTTACCAATTTGGATGTCTTTGTTTCTTTTTGGTGTCTGATTGCTGCAGGTAGGACTTCTATACTATGTTGAATAAAAGTGGAGAGAGTGGACATCTGTGTCTTTTTTCTGATCTTAGAGGAAAATCTCTCAGTCTTTCCCCATTGAATATGATGTTAGCAGTAGGTTTTTCATATATGGCCATTATTATATTGAGGTATGTTCCCTCTAACCCTACATTGCTCAGAGTTTTTGTCATGAATGGATGTTGTATGTTGTCAAATCCTTTTTTTTTCTTGCATCTAGTGAGATGATAGTATGATTTTTATCCTCCCTCTTGTTAATATGATATTTCTCATTGATTTGTGAATGTCAAACTACCTTTTCTTAACTGGAGTGAATTCCATATAATCATGGTAAATGATATATTTTTTAATGTATTGTTAGATTCAGTTTGCTTATTTTTTGTTGAGGATTTTTGCATCTATGTTCATCAGATATTAACTTACAGTTCTCGATTTTTGTAGTGTCTTTATCTGGTTGGGCATCACAGTAATGCTGGTCTCTTTAGATCAAATGGGAAGCTCTCCTTCCTCCTCTATTTTTTGGAATTGTTTGAAAAGAATAAATACTAACTCTTCTTTAAATATTTGGGAGAATTCACCTGTGAAGCCATCTAGTTTTGGGTATTTTTGATTACTGATAAAATTTCATTCTTAGTAGTTTGTTTAAATTTTCTATTTCTTCCTGATTCAGTTTTGGAAGTTTACATATTTCCAGGAATTTATCCATTTCTTCCAGGTTGTCCAATTTGTTGGCATATATTTTTTCATAATATTCTCTTCTAATCCTTTGTATTTCTGTAGTGTTGGTTGTTATATCTCTTCTTCTGATATTGTGTATTTGAATCCTTTCTCTTCATTTTATCATGAGTTTGGCTGAAGTTTGTCAATTTTGTTGATTTATTTTTTAAAGAACCAGCTCCAGATTTCATTGATCTGTTTCATTTACTTATTTTTAGATTTTATTTCATTTAATTCAGTTCTAATACCTATTATTTCCTTCATTCTTCTGGGTTTAGGCATTGTTTGGTCATCCTTTTCTAGCTCCTTTAGTTGTAAGGTTAAGTTGTTTATTTGAGATTTTTCTTGCTTCTTGAGGTAGACCTGTATTGCTATAAACTTCTCTCTTGGAACAGCTTTTGCTGCATCCTGACAACATTGGACCATTGTGTTTTCATTTTCATTGTGTTTCCATTTTTTTAATTTCCTTTTTGATTTCTTGGTTGACCCATTTATTGTTGAGTAGCATGTTAATTAATCACTATGTATGTGCATTCTTTCTAGAATGTTTTTTGTGGTTGATTTCTGGTTTCATTTGTTGAGACTTGTTTTGTGGCCTAACATGTGAGCTATTCTGGACAATATTCTATGCACTTGAGAAGAATGTGTATTCTGCTCTTTTAGATTATATCTTTTACATCCATCTAGTCTAATGTGTCATTTAAAGTCTCTGTTTCCTTGTTGATTTTCTGTTTGGATGATGTATTCATTGATGTGAGTGGGGTATTAAAGTCCCTTGCTATTAATGTATTACTAGTGATTAATTCCTTTTTGATTATAATTAGCTACTTTGTGTATTTGGATGCTGCCATGTTGGGTTCATAAATATTTACAGTTGTAGTATATTTTTGTTGAATTATTTCCTTTATGATTATGTAGTATCATTCTTTGTTTCTTGTTACAATCTGTGTTGTAAAGTCTATTTTGTCTACTACAAGTATTGCTACTCTGGCTTTCTTTTCACTTCATTTTGAATGATCAATGCTTTCTCATTTATTCACTTTTTAGCATTCATGTGCCTTTAGGTCTATAATGAGTCTCTTATAGGCAGCATGTAGATAGTTTTTTGTGGTTGTTGTTTTTAATCTATTCTGTCATCCTATGTCTTTTGATTTCAGTGGTTAGTCCATTTACTTTCAAAGAAATTGTTGATAGGTATGTACTTACTGCCATTTTGTTATTTGTTTTATGGTTGTTTTAGTAGTTCCTTTCTTCTGTTGCTCTATTTTCTTAGTTTATTGGATTTCCTAGTGATACACTTGGATTATTTTCTTTTTATTTTTTGCATATCTATTACTAGTTTTATATTTGTGGTTATCACTGGGGTTGTATATAACATTTTATGGATATAGCAATCTAATTTAAGTTGATGGTTGATTAAGTGTGAATTCATTCTAAAACCACTAAATTGGGGGGGGCACCTGGGTGACCCAAACAGTTAAGTATTAGACTCTTGATTTCAGCTCAGGTCATGATTTCACAGTTAGTGATATTGAGCCCCACATTGGGCTCTGTGCTGACAGCACGGAGCCTGCTTGGGATTTTCTCGCTCCCTCTCTCTGCCCTTCCCCCCATCTCTTTCTCTAAAAATAATAAATAAACATTAAAAAACTATTTAAAAATCAGTAATTTTTTTACTCCTCTCCCCAGCACATTTTAGGTATATAGTGTCAATAAATTGTCTCTCTCCTTTCTTCTCTCTTCTCCTTCCCTATAATGTGAATGTTATTATGCTTGATGGTGTTGCTGAGGTCTCTTAATCTATTTTAACATTCTATTATTTTTTTCTGAATCCTTTTCAGTTTGATTGCATTCCATTACTGTGTCCTTCAGATTGCTGAACCATTCTTCTGCTTCCTCTCATCTACTATTTATTCCATTTAGTGTATTTTTAATTTCAGTTAATGAGTTCTTCAACTCTGATTTCTTCTTTTTAGGTTTTGTATCTTTTTGTTGAGGTCCTCCACTCTTTGTCAAGTCCAGTGAAAATCATTGTAACCATTATTTTAAATTCTGAGGTACATTACTTACTTTCGTTTTGTTCACGTCTCTTGGGATTTTGTCCTGTGCTTTCATTTGGGACATACTCATTTGTCTCCTGATTTTGTCTCACTAACTCATTGTCTGTTTTTTTTGTTTTGTTTTGTTTTAGGAAAGTCGACTATATCTGCTGGTCTTGAACACAGTTGCCCTGTAAATACTGTAGTGCAATATTCTTTGTTCACCACAACTTGGTGCTTCAGGGTCACCTCCTGTGTTTGTGACATGCACCCTACTGTTGTGGCTGAGCTGTGTTTGCCTTCAGTCATCTGCAATGTCTCTCTTTGCCTGTTGTGGACAGAGTTTGGTCCCTATGTTATTAGTGGGCAGTGGGGCTGCCTTGGGATTGATTCAGGTTAGATGGGCATTTCCCAGAGCTTCGCTGGCACTGAACTGGAGGGTGCTCTCCCTATGTTGTCCCCTGAGAAGCTTTAGTTGGTGGGAAAGTCCTTCAGTTGTACTAGATGTCTTCCCTTCTCCCACTGCTGCAGCCGCAGTGGAAGTGGTGATTATGGTTTTCTTCCCCTCTCCTCAGGTCAGGAGTCACTTTGGTGCTGGTCCATGTCAGGTCTGCTTGCACACTGCCAGCTTGTGATACTGATTTGCTGTGTATTCCAGCCAAGGGAGTATTGGAGGGGGTGAGTCCCCATAAGAACATGGGGTTGGGGGTATGCTATTAGCAAGTTACATGGAGTATTCATGCTGGGCTGATTCCTGCAGGTGTCCCTGTATCTAGGCTATCAGTGGGGGAAGGAAACTGCCCATCAGCTCTTTTGTTCTTGGAGAAGTCCCCTAAAAATACCTTCCCCTCCAGTACGTGCTCTGAGATTAGCAAACAAATTTCCTTCCCATATACTGTAGGTCTTTTTCATTGTTGCTTCTATGCTATATCTCAGCAAGGTTGTTGGTGGTGCTTTATCTTTCAGGGAAGGGACTTAGTGTCATATCTCCCTGCCCTTTGGCTCTCCCAGAGGTGAGCATGCTGATTTTTAAAGTTCCAAGTGTTAAAGCCCCACTGATGGTAAGAACGTTTTAAGTCAGGCCCCTCTGGCTTTCAAAGCCAAATGTTGTGGGAATCTGTCTTCCCAGTGTTGGTCCCTTGTGCCTGTGGGTGCCTAGTGTGGGGTCTACTCTCTCCCTGTCGATGCCTGCATGGTCTCTTTGTCCTGCAGAAAGTCTGGAGGCTCTTGACCATGTGTCTGTGCTTCCTACCCTTTTCTGTGTGGCCTCTTTACCACATTTAGCTCTGGAGAGTCTGTTGCTCCAGTCCTCAGGTCAGTTTTGAGTTACTTACTCTGAGCTGCTACCTCTGTGTATCCACAGGACTAGGATCCTCCTGCTCCACCATCTTCCCCTGAGGCAATAGGTTACTTAAAGGCCAAATTTAGGAGTTTTACCCTAACAGTTGTAAAAGTCAAGCTTGTGATGGTTATGTTAATGCTCTTTCACTCATTTTGGGAAAATAAAAGCATTCACTCCACACTGTACCTCTAATGCATGGAAAGATCAAGAGTATAAATCCCTAATTAATTGATGCCTTACTTTGTTATTGTTATTTTTCTTTACATAGTTCACTCGGTTGCCATAGACAATGGAATATTACAGGGTGCAAAGCGTATATCAAAATTTCATTCCTTTTTTTGTATTTCTTTTCAGTACTTAGGGAAACTAGTTCAGTATAGACTGCAGGATATGATTCTGGTCATTGACTATGAGGGAGAAAAAAAGCTATAAAAGCCACGTTTGGAAAAAAGATTAAGCGGAAAAATATTTGACTTCTGTAAGGAATAATAAAAGGATAATCCAGGGACTCCACATGTTGAGAAAAGAATAGCATTATATAGATCTGAAAATGTGGACATGACATAAAGTGTTAATCTTAAGCATTCAGCATATTAATACAAAGTAAAGGTATAGACTATTAAGGTACCTCATGCTGAGCTAATTATGCATGACCATGTGTACATTTAAGTTGATTTATTAGCGAAATGTCTTTCTTATCCTACAAAAGCATCCAACAATGGTGTTTTGATTCTTCAGGCCTCTTAAGGGTGGCAAACTGATACTAGGCCCTGTTCTTAGGATGGACTTTTCTCTGATCAAACTAATCTTTGCATTTAATGGGTTTCTCGCTATTAACCATCCTGTCCCATGACATGAAAAAGAATTCATGATATTTTACTTTTCCAACAAGACTTTTTAAAACCTGTCTTATTACAAAGGTACTCATTTTGAGGAATTAAAATGGAAAAAAAAAGGAACCTTAAAAATTATTTTGGAGGTTATAATGTTGGGGAAGATGTTGATGTAACATCTCCCAGTGTTCCTTTCTTTGGGTCAGGACAAATGCCATTGACTTGCACTCAGCAGATAGGAAAGGAAAGTTCTGGATTATTACTGTCATTTTATTTTTAAAAAATTATATGGGTCATTAAGAAATTGAAAAATGCTGCCTTTTATTTTCTTGATGTATTTAAGAGAGGTATATGATGTATCGATTAAGGGAATATTATTATAATAATCATAACCATAATCATAAATGATTATCTTTATAAAGTAATTGGCTATTGACCAATATTTTATCTACATGGTTGCATTTATTCTTACTGTCCGGTAGGTATAGTATTGACCACAAAGCCCAGTGTCTTCTCTGGAGATGAATTTTGCCTTATAAAAATGCCTCAGTAATGCATCTTTGTTCTAAGATACTTTGGTGAAAGGGCACTTTTGTTCCTCTCTTACAATATTAATTTTATCTTTTTAATATTTTCTTTTGTGTGCTTTATTTAATCTCCCTGCTATTGACATTGAGGACTTTTATTGCCCAATTAATATTATCTCTGTATCAGATTGTCCAATGTCTAAAGGATTGTTCTTGCTTAACAAATAGGTATGAATTAAATTTAAATGAAAGTAGCATTTGCTTCTAGGTAAGATGTTGTATTTTTTAATGAGAAAAACTTACCTTTTAGGTTCTTTTAAGAGTAGATAGACTCCATTGGAATTTTATGAAAGTTTAAGGGAGGTATTCAATTGCCTAAATCAGCTGAGAAAATACTATCTAAAATTATTTTGTGCTGGCAAGGACTCCCTAAATAAATAACAAATCAGCAAGTTTTTCTTTTCACTCAGATAACCACATGATATGAACAATGGACCTCTCCAACTATTCCAATAGAGAAAGAACACCATACTGTGAAATAGTCTTCGGCCAATGAAATAGTCTTACAACACAGGCATCCTCCTGAGAATAATAAAGTATTGCTTTCAAGTGTGTTAATAAGGTCAGCTGGCACTTATATTATGCTAGGTCAAATCATTATTTTCAACATTCTTTGCTGAGTCGAGATTTAATTTTCATTCAATTGTAGAAATTTAATCATATCAGCTTTAAATTTGAACACTTCCTCAAAGAGGTTTTTCATAATGACCTTTCAAACTAAAATTGTTCATATTTATCCTGAGACATATGTCACTGGTGATGCTGAAGCATTATATATGTATGCATGAACACAGAAATGCATTAAAGTTTGGGAAAATGTAAAACACATTGATAACAATGATTAGGTGTACATTTTAAGATTATTTCATGTGATCCACCACCAGTTGGTGTATTGTCTAGCCAGAGTCATGGGGCTTTTGATAGAAGTGAAAAAAAAAGGTCTCCCTAAAAAATGACCCTGTCCCCAAGGAAGTAAGATGAATTTTAATATATACAGGAGTGGTTCAGCAAATGCACTATGTGTACATTGTGTAGCTGGGGGGGCCATATTTTACCGAAGTATGTCTTAATTACACTTATCACTATTTAAAAGTTAATGATAACAAAAACAAATATGACCTCTAACCCAGCATTATGTGGAAAAAAAGAGGAAGGTAGATATTAAGAAAATGTATGGTTTTTTAAAAATGTATTTATTTAAATTCAAGTTAGTTAACATACCATGTAGTATTGGTTTAAGAATTAGAACTCAGTGAATCATTGCTTATGTGTAACACCAGTGTTCATCCCAACAAGTACCCTCCTTAATGCCCATCAAACTTTTAGCCCATCCCCCCACCCACCTTCCCTCCAGCAACTTTCAGTTCTTTGTATTTGAGAGTCTCTTATGGTTTGCCTCCCTCCCTGTTTTTATCTTGTTTTTACTTCCCTTCTACTATGTTCATTTGTTTTGTTTCTTAAATTCCACATATGAGTGAAAACATATGATATTTATCTTCCTCTGAGTTATTTTGCTTAGAATAATACATTCCGGGACGATTCACATTGTTGTAAATGGCAAGATTTCATTATTTTTGATGGCCACGTAATACTCCAATACACACATATATAAGTATATATCTATTTATATACATATATAAATATATACACATATATAAATATAAATATATACACATAAATATATGTGTATATGTATACATATATACATGTTTGTATATATGTATACATATGTATAAACGTGTGTGTGTGTATACAGACACACACACACACACATAAACACACATACCACATCTTCTTTATCCATTTGTCAGTTGATAGATGTTTAGGCTCTTTCCATAATTTGGCTATTTTTGATAGTACTGCTATAAACATGGGGGTACATGTTCCCCTTCAGCATTTTTGTATCATTTGCACAAATACTTCCTAGTGCACTTGCTGTGTTGTTGGGTATATTTTTAATTTTGGAGAAACCTCTCTACTGCTTTCCAGAATGCATGCACCAGTCTTCATTTCCACTAACAAGGCAAAAGAGATCCTTTTTCTCTACATCCTTGCCACCATCTTTTGTTGCCTGAATTGTTAATGTTAGCCATTCTGACAGGTGTGAGGTGATATCTCATCATGATTTTGATTTGTATTTCCCTGATGATGAGTGATGTTGAGCATTTTTTTCATGTATCCGTTAGCCATATGAATGTCTTCTTTGGAAAAGTATTCATGTCTCTTGACTATTTCTTCACTGGATTATTTTCTTTTTGGGGTGTGGAGTTTGATAAGTTCTTCATAAATTCTAGATACCCTTAATCCCATATGTCATTTGCAAATATCTTTTCCCATTCCATTGGTTGCCTTTTAATTTTGTTGATTATTTCCTTTGCTGTGCAGAAGCTTTTTATCTTGATGAGGTATCATTGTTCATCTTTGCTTTAGTTTCCCTTGGCTCCAGAGACATGTCTAATGAGACGTTTCTATGGCTGAGGTCAAAGAGGTTGCCACGTGTTTTCTCCTGTAGGATTTTGATGGTTTTCTCTGTGGACAGCACCATGCAGAAGAATGAAAATAAACCACTTTTTCTGACACCGTACACAAAAATAAATTCAAAATGGATGAAGTACTTAAATGTAAGGCAGGAAACCATCAAAATCCTGCAGGAAAAATTGAAAATATATTCTAGTAAAACTTAAGGTGCTAATGTTAATACTGTTTGTAATTTGTTTATTGTAATCCTTTAGCTTAGAGGCCTATGTCCTTTTGGACTAGTGACTTCTTTGCTTGTACAAAAACTGCCTCTATTCCATTTCAATTTTGTTTTTTGTCCTAGATTCAGATCATTATATTTTGCTTGAGATTATTCTATACAAAATATTTTTTCAGATATTGAAATATCAGAAACAATACATGAATGTTTACTTTTAAAATTTTTTAACGTTTTTTTATTTTTGAGTGAGAAAGACAGAGCATGAGCAGGGAAGAGGCAGAAAGAGAGGGAGTTACAGAATCCGAAGCAAGCTCCAGGCTTTGACCTGTCAGCACAGAGGCCAATGCGGGACTTGAATTCACAAACCGTGACATCATGACCTGAGCTGACGTCAGACACTTAACTGACTGAGCCACCCAGATGCCCTAATGAATGTCTACTTTTACTACTTGCCTTCATCATAATATTAGAACTTGTATCCAGAAAAATTAGGTATGAGTAAGACACAAAAGATGTTTAAACAGGAAAGTAAGAAGTAAAGTGACATCTTTTATCAGAGTACATGATTTTATATGTGTAATACCATAAAGATTCTACAAAACCCTCCCCAAAAAACAAAACCATGTTTGGACTAATAATTTGGCACAATTGCAGAATACAAAATAACTAAACAAAACTTTGTGTTGTTTCTATACACTAATAATGAGTTATCCGAGAGGAAATTAAGAGAACAATCCTGTTTATGATAGCATCAATTAAAAAGTAAAATAGGAATAAATGTAACCAAAGAGGTGAAACACTTATACAATGAAAACTACACAATGTTACTGAAAGAAATTAGACAAATCAAAACGCATCCTGTGTACATGGATTGAATGACTTAATATTATTAAGATGTTAGCATTACCCAAAGCAATCTATAGATTCAAAATACAAACTATATCAATATCCCAATGGTGTTTTTTGCAAAGCTAGAAAAATCCATCATAATACGCATACAGAATCTGAAAGAACCCCAATGGCCAAAATAATTGGAAAAAGAAGAACACATTTGGAGTTCTCACATTTCCTATTTTCAAAACCAATTACAAAGCTACAGTAATCAAAAGAGTGTGATATTGGCATAAAGACAAGATTAATGAATAGAATAGCCAAGAAATGAACCCTAATATATGTGGCCAAATTATTTTCAACAAGAGTCTGAAGGCCATTCAGCAGAGAGAGGACAGTCTCGTCAACAAATGTTCAACATGGATATCCATGAATGGATATCCACATGCACTAAAATAAAGTTAAACCCTTGTATACAAAAATGATATCGCATGGATCAAAGATCCAAAGAACTAACAGTATAAAGTTTTTATAAGGAAATACAGGGTGAAATGTTTGCAACATTGGATTTGACAATGATTTCTTGGATGTGATACAAGATATATAAGCATAAAAAGAAAAAGATTTCATGAAGATTAAAAACTTTCATGCATCAAGGAACATAATCAACAGAGTAAAAAGGCAAGTTACAGCATGGGAGAAAATATTTGCAAATTATCATCTGACAAGGGGTTAATATCCAAATATATAAAGAATTTCTATACCCAAGAACAAAAAACAAAAACAACCTGATTTTTAAAAGGTGGCAAAAGGCTTAAATATTGCCATTCATTCTTAATATTCTTTCCATAACTACTTTGTTCGTGGTGGCATGTTTGTATACACTTGGAATTTGCTCAGTGGCAATAATTTTCTTTTCCTTTTTAAAAAAAGCGTTTATTTTTGAGAAAGAGAGAATAGAAAGAGAGAGGGGGAGGGGCAGAGAGAAAGACAGGGAGGCAGAGTATCCGAAGTGGGCTCCAGGCTCTGATCTGTTAACTCCAACCCATGAACCATGAGATCATGACCTGAGCCGAAGTCAGATGCTTAGCTGAATGAGCCACCCAGACACCCTGCCAATATTTTTTTCTGATAAGTGTTCTTTATCTGTTTTTTTTTTCTTCTCTGAGCCTTGGCTCAGATAATATCATCTTTGTAGATTTGTTTTTTCAGTATGCTGTCATTGAACAGTGCATTCTTACTAATATAGCTGGCAACAATTAACACTGGTTTGTACTCCACACTATTCCTGTAAAACATAGGTGTATGTATATTTGTACACAAGAGTCATTTTTGTCTTTAAGTAACTTGTAGCCCCAACAAGGGGCTCAAACGCACAAACCAAAGACCAAGAGTCATTTGCTCTACCGACTGAGCTAGCCAGGAGCCCCTGTAAGAGAGTCATTTTTAATCCTCATTTCTTTCACCTAAATGAGATTAGCGTTTGTAGGGCTGCTCATTGTTTGCCAACGAAAAATGACCTTGCTGATGTGCTGCGTTCTAAAAAGACTGTGGCTTGGTGTTACTCACTCAGCACCACCTCCCCTGTACTCGTTATACCCAGAAGAGTCCAGGGAAACATTTGCCACAGCCCGTGCACACTATGCTTGTTTGGGCCTTCAGGATATTCCACTTGGGGGAATCGCATGCAGCCATCTGTGTCTGAAATCAGCTGCAGTCATCCTTGACTAACATTTCCCTGCTCATTTGATTTTCCGTGTATTTGGCAGCCTACGAATATTTTGGTTTGGGACTAATGATGTGGTTTCTTCAAAGGTGAGGTTTTTATATCTACTTCCGGTTTTCCCGTTTACCTATAGATTATTTCTAAGAAGAGAATGTTTCCAAGCATACTAATGCTTCCACTTTAAAAAAAGAAGATCACCCCTTTTTTTTTTATTATCATTTATTTTTGTTTTGGAGAGAGTGCTAGCAGGGCAGAGTGGCAGAGGGAGAGAGAGAATCTTAACAGGCTCCACACTCAACACAGAGCCTGACTTGGGACTCCATCCCACAACCCTGGGGTCATGGCCAGAGCCCAAATCAAGAGTCAGACTCTCAAACACCTGAGCCACCCACCTGCCCCTGAGGATCACCCTTCTTTGTGAAGAGCTAGTTTTCAATATTACTTGAAAATACATTTAATATATTAATGCTCCACCCAAAATTTTAGAGAGATCGAAGATACCAAATCAGGTCCATTTCATTCTCCACAGCAATTATTCTGCTTATGTTTTGTTTGTGTTGGAATTCTTGATGAGTTTTGGTGTTACTGAATTTTACCATCCTAGATTCCTTGTGCTCCAGGAACATCACAAAGTGCCGTTAAAAAGGTTTTGTTCAAGTCATAGCTGAAAAGCTTCTGTAACATCTTGTTTTAAATAAAAAAATGCAGCATTTTGCGTTTTGAATAATATTCACACATGCACCTTTATCCACTGCAAATCACTCTTACGTGTAAAGCTTGCTCATCCTTCATGTATATAAAATAGGAAATCAACTATACAGTATTGGTTTCAATCTCCTGCAAAATTTGAAAAGCTCATTAAGAGGATCTTAATGATCAACTGATCATCAACTATATTTTGTGGCCTAACAGAGGGAGAAATTCGGCATATAACAGTTCTCATCACTGTAACCAGTGAGCATTGCACATTCATTTAATGTGTCACATACGTGGTAATATTCAGTACTTGTGAAATTCTGAACGGCAAACAGATGCCACTAATTTCTGCCCGAATACATCACTTTTGACCCTTCCAAGCATGAGTGCATCATATTTTCTTTAGTTCATTAAAGATACAGCCATTGTATTTATCCGTTTCAGAGTCATTTATACATTTACTAATAAGCCATTAAAAATATACCAATTTTACTAATCACTGGGAGGGTCATAGAAATCACAGAATCCAACGTCCTATTCATTGCGGCGATACCTAATACAACGTGTTTCAGCTTTTGTTTGAATCCAGATAGGGATGTTGAATGTGCATATTACTTTAAAAACCAGCTTAATACCAAACAAGTAATACTTCAGAGAACCATAGCAGTAGCATTACCGGTGGTAGTAATGATGGTGATAGTAACAGGACTTGTAGTCATGGCTCAATTGTCGAATGTTTTATTGCATACAAAGCATTGTTCTAGCCACCTTAGCTAGATTATTTTACTTCGTGTTTTCCACAAATCTAAGACTTCTGCACTGTTATTTTCCTCATTTTACAGATGAGAAAACTTGGGCACGAGGAGTTAGATTTAAAAGGTAAAGTTAAAACGAGAGTTCAGTTCCAGGGCAGATAGTGTTTGGAGTAGCGAGTTCTTGAGGGCAGGCGTTCTCTCTCCAGGGCCTACTTTGCGTCTGTCCTGCTGCGTCTCTTTCTGCTCAGCCATGCACTTTTCCAGTCCCATTAAAATATTTGTAGGGATTGACAGCAAGATGTTATTTTAGAGTATTGAGAATCAGTTTTTTTATTCACTTTGGAAAGAAAGTCAACCTTCTTCTACTCCCAATTTTCAAACACTCTTGTTTTCTGTAATTTTTTTTTTTTTTTTTTTTTTTAAGAATGGCTGACAGTAGTTTAACTTTCAGAAGGGTATATTCTGTCTAGGATGTGGCCCATCTGAATCTGCAGTCAGTTTGGAAATTTCATAGTATGTATTTATTTCTCATGGGTTGAATTGCTCCTGAAACATGCTTGTTCTACCCTTTGTAATTTTGAAATTCTCTCAGAAACAGTATTGGGTAATTCTTTTTTCATTCTGCCACCCGTTATCTGGATCTCATCACAAGAAGTGATTCTTACCCTTATTTGTCCTTTTGCCTTGGACACTGCTTTTGAATCAATTTATTAATTTTTTAAGGTTTACTTATTTTGAGAGAGCACAAGCAGGAGAAGGGCGGGGGAGGGGGGGGGAGGAGAGAGAGAGAGAGAGAGAATATCCCAAGCAGGCTCTACACTGTCAGCACAGAGAATGATGTGGGGCTGGAACTCCTGAACCAGGAGATCATGACTTAAGCCAAAATCAGGAGTCAAATGCTTCACTGACTGAGCCAACCAGGAGGTGCTCCTGGACACTGCTTTTTTAAAAAGCACTGTGTTACTGTCCTTAGATTATTTCAGCTTTTTTTCCCCCATAAGAACATACTCTAAACACTCCTTGTTGGTCTTTGATTCTCCTTTGACTATATGTACATTAAAAAAAAATCATCATATACTTTTAAGTTCAGGGAATTGCCTACTATCTTTTTTCATTTTGTTTATTTCTCATTTATTTCCCTAATGCTCTTTTTAAATGTAGTCCTAGAAATCTATTTTTGAGACTCCCCAGAGGACTTTTGTGTATTACACCTTTACAATCACAAATGCTATATTAAATCTGCTTTCCTACAGTGGAGGTGAAATACCCTATCAAGCTCACAGATCCTTTACTAACTTAATATGATTAAAATTTCATGATTATGATCAGCATTCTATTTTCTAATTTACCAAGAAATTTTTCTCAATTTTATTAAAAATTGAGATTTACAGGTTTTCTCAGTGCTAACTATATCTTAGAAAGTAAGTTGCCATGAGGGCACCTGGGTGGCTCAGTCGGTTAAGCATCCGACCTCAGCTTAGGTCATGATCTCCTGGTTCATGGGTTTGAGCCCTACATCTGCCTCTGTGCTGACAGCTCAGAGCCTGGAGCCTGCTTTGGATTCTGTATCTCCCTCTCTGCTCCTCCTCACGCTGTCTTTGTCTCTCAAAAAATGAATAAATGTTACAAAAAAAAAGTTGTAATCAATGGCAGTTTAAAAAATACACACCTGTTTTACTTTTGCTAATATAACTCTAATCATAATATTACCTAACTTAATAATTGTCTTTAGAAGTTGAATACTAATATAATGTCGATATGCCATCTATTGAGATTTTGTTATACTAATTAGGAGATAATCATCCATACGTTTCATCTGGTGAAGTGTTCTATATCATGTTCTCCTAAAGCTATACTCCTATTTTCTTTCTATTCTAACATAAGTATTTCCACCAAATACTAAATTCATCTCTGTTAGCACAGCACTGATATTTTTATTATATATAGACTCCACCCTCAGACTTTCTGATTGATGTGTTTTATTGAAATATGACATCTCTCACAATGGAATTTGACCCATGGGTCTGTCTCATGAAATCATAGTGCTAAGTAGAGGGTTACATTTGCATCTTTGTGAAAACTTGTTTGATTTATTGTAATGTTGCTCAACAGTAAAGACTTGAGTCCATAAGTACTTTCCAGATCATCTCTTCTATAATATACTCCTTTTGATCATTGGACTCCTCATCTGTTGTTTCCTTTTAAATATCACACTTCCACTCAGTGTATAATTTTACTGTTCGATATAGACAATTTTATCTCAGCTCCACAAATTTAAATTAGAAATATTTTCAACATCAAGTTTGGATGAGAAGCCAACATTGAATGAATAGTAAATAGGTATATATTGACATGAAGATACATTTACTCTATACATTGACTATATACTGTATACATACATACTAAATACATTTCTCATGGTTACATGAGGAAAAAAACAGATTATTAACGATGCTTTTGGTTTTAGAGGTGATCAGAAGCATGGAGAATAAAAACTACCTCAAGAAAGATGGGTGGAGACAGGGGAAAGTAGTTATTCCAAGTGAAACACGTGGACCAGAAATAGTACTGGAGACCCGAGTAACTCAGCGATTGTGTGGCCTAGTCTCTCCAGTGTCTCTGCTACATTATCCTCTTTATACCAATTGGTACTCTGTATTAACACCCATATTGTGCTCTCTTGTATTTGGCTTCACATAGCTTTCTATAGCTGCATTCAGTTTTTGTTGTTGTTGTGGTTGTTGTTTTTTCTGGTACCCTTTCTACATCAGAATCTTATCTCAGTTTTCTGCTACTGATAAGTTCTTAGTAACACAAATCCAAAGTCAGAAGAAAGAATCTGGCTAACCGACCTCATGTTTGCAAAATTTACACAAAGAAGTCACACAGCAACGTAGTAAGTTGACTGTCCATAGTTCACGTACCCAACCTGTAGACAGATCAACTGTAGCCTGGGGGAGACTCAGTTATATGAAGAATATATTTGTTTAAGCATCAGGGGAAGCAGGCAAGTGATGATTCCCTTTGAAGACACATAAGCCAGCTAAACATTGATGCTCCTTTGTTCTGTCCATGTACGCATATCTGCCTCACCAAATCAAAACAAAACAAAACAAAAACCATATATATCCTTTCTCAACAAGACCTACCTACCACTGAAATGCACTCTCTTCCTCAAAGAGAAAAGGTCCAAGACTAATGCTATGATGGTATCAGAGACAGAGTCACAGGCTTCATGAATATCTGTATCATGTGGATCCACACTCTCTAGAGGCTGCCTATGTATCTTCTTTTTCTGGTACTACTTTCTGTTATATTCTCCGCACCTTTTCTAAGGTTATTCTTTTTTTGTTTTTTTAAGTCTTGTTTATTTGGAGAGAGAGAGCACGTACAAGGTAGGGGCAGAGAGAGAGAGTGAGCAGGCTCCCTACTGCCAGTGTAGAGCTCCACATGAGGTTCAAACCAACAAACTCATAAGATCATGACTTCTGCCAAAATCCAGAATTGGACACAACCAAGTGAGCTACCCAGGTGTCCCTTGCCTAAGGGTATTCTTAAACTACAATTTTAACCACTACTAATATACCTTTTAAGTAAAGCCTAATGCCATTTAGAAAATACCTTCTGAATTTTTGTTCCAAAGGACAATAACTTGCCCTGCAAGGTAATTTTCCATTTAATAGTGTTAAAATGAACATTACTGAATGTTAAAGTACGGTCTAATACTGGTGAATTGCATGAATATCTTGATCATTGTCTCATTCAGTGACAGTGGAATCTGTACCTCAGTCCATAGTGCTAATTCTCCCACCTTCTACTTTCTTGAGGGAGTGACTTTCCTCAAGGGGACTCTCTAGCCCAAAGACTTTTGACTGCTGAAAACATCTCTTATAATCTGGTCAAGAAATTGCTGAGCATCTAAGATATGGTGACGATTTGAGTCATTCTTTTGGGATATTAAACTAGGCATCACATGAACATGTTCATTTCACCAGTGAGGCTTACCTGCTATGAAGGGGCCTGGATTATTACACCTGCAAATTTTGTGTTGCTTTGGGACAACCCAGTCCTCAAAAATCCATCTTCCTAATAATGGTGAATAATCTATGATTCTTAAGGGTGGGATCTGGAGACACAGCATCAAAGAGCCTTTATTTACATTTGACTACTGCTCTTTGGCTCACACTACATTCGAGCCTTAGGCCTTAATCCATAAAGTTGGAAATAACTATATTTATCAGCGATTGGCAGGTTGCTGAATTGGAGTGAAAAAAGGGGGTTTTCATTCATTCTGATCCTCCTTCCTAGTACAAAAGATATGTTAGGATAGAAAGGTTTCAAAAAGGTTGGAGTTTGGTGGAGGGTCCAGCCCCTCCTGCAAAACTCTATACCAAATTCTAGCCTTCAACATACCAGGAATTCATTCTTAACCATTGCAACAGAAGTGGAAATTTGTTTGAATTCAGTAATGTGCATAATGAGTTTTTAATGATTTCAGAATTTGCCTACAAGCAGTAAATGTTTCCAAAAACAGAGTCAGAAGCTATCTCTGTCTTTTCTTATCTGCTTCCAGCAGGCAACATGGTCTGCAGTTAATCCTTTTCTCACCAGTGCATGCCTTATTCTCTTGGAACTTCTCTCGAACATTAGCTACAAGGTCCTTCAGAACCTTACACTCAGTGTGCATGTGATCCTTACACTATAGGTGGACAGTTTAATTACTATCCTGTACATAGCAGCACAGGATTGAGAGGGGTATCTCCTGATTATATACTTCACCGTACATAGTCAGCAACTTTTAGTAAGTTTTATTTTCTGTTGCAGACATCTCTTATCATACGGATAGAAGCCTACGCAAGTTACTTCAAAATATTAAATGAATCTATTACGATAGCAGGTTTTAATTTTAGTCCGTAAACTTAGATATAAAAGTATTACAACTGTCTTTATTTTCTAAAAACAACTTTAATTTTGATTCTGTCTGCCTTTTACTTGGGGGAAAATATAACTTATTTTTATAACATCAGTTCTGTCCCCCAAGTTGATGTCATGGTTCAGGATTCCCCTGTAGTGTCAAGATTTGGGAGAAAGGGGACCAATCAGGCCTTCAGTCATCTGTCATCTAGTTATTATAGCAAATCCATGTCACTGATGCTTAGATACATTCAGATCTTTTTCTACTGATTGCAAACCATTCTTAGGGCAGAAGACTATTTTGTACCTATGCACTTGTCTGTCAAGAGATAGCATATAGTTGTATTCTGTCTGCTTCTTACTCTACAAATTCCCTGGTGGCACTGTCCATTTTCAGTATACATGCTCCTCTACTCTTAAGATCCATGGACCTCTTACCTCTTCTTTTTTTGGGGGAGGGAGGTGTGGGACTTAATTGTCTACCCTCTAATTTATATGTTGAAGTTCTAACCTCCAGTTCCACGGAGTGTGACTATACTCAGAGATGGGGCCTTTAAAGGGTAATTTAAATGAGATCATATAATGGACCAATACGACTGATATCCTTAGAAGATTAGGACACAGACACAGAGAATACAGTATGAACACAGAAGACAGCCATCTATAAACCAAGGAACAAGCTTACTTCTCTCTCTTTCCTCTCCCCTCCCTGCCCCCCTATCTGTACAACCTGGAGTAATAGAAGAGGTAGATTTATTTTATTTCACTTTTTTTTTTTGGTAAACACATTTTGTTTTCATGACTAACATGCTTCACTCATGCCCATATATCCCTTTCCCCTTAACTCCTCTAACAAACTTAATAAGTTCTCTTAATAGTTTGGGTAACAGAAAACAAACAGAAAAAGCACATATACTTCTAAGCTCTATATTCTTTCTACCCTATTGAGACTCGTACTTCTCTTGAAGTAATGTGCACAGAGTTGTATATTTGCTTGAATAGAGGTGAGGGAAAGAAACATAAAACAGAAGTACCAACATCTCAAAATATTTTTCCACCTACAACTGGAAGGACACGTATAGGATAAAACTACAAACTCAAAAATACAGAAAAATTTACAAAAAGTAAACCAACTTCTTCTAATTACCTATATTGAGTTTTTTCCTTGTCTTTGTGGTCCACTTTCTTTTATTTAGTAATTGGTGTCATTTTTTTTTCATAATTTTATTGCCTTACAACATGGTCTTTTTCTTACCATCTGATTTCTATGTGAATCTTTTATACATGTAATGATCCCAGCAGTTCTATTCTCATGGTCAACTGATGTAGTCCCAGAACTTAAATTGTTTGCCCTTGGGCCAAGTATCAATTACAGGAGGATAAGACCTGGTGATAACAGAGCAAAGCACACTCTTCTGTCATAGTACAGTGTCCTGGTAAAGCTGATGGTGGGGAGAAGGCTGAAGCCAGCACAACATGAAGAATAGAGGAGGTAAAAATAAGAAGTGTCCAGAGGTGGGGAGAAGATGTCATGGTTGACCAAAAATGGAATAGGTGAGTAGTTGTCATGAATGTTACTTTGGGAGAAGACACTAAGTTTAGATATGACATCTAGGAAACTTTTTCTGGGGTGCTAAGCATACAAGTTAAACCCTTAAAACCTATTCATATCTACATTAATCTTTAAGATATATTTGAAATATGTGGTTTTTTGAGTGTGTCTGTAAGCTAGAAAAAGGACTCTGTAATTAATTAAAGTTCTGTTTGAGGGGCTAATGTCAGGATTTAGCACCTCATAAGTAGTGCTCCAGCTACCTTACAGATTAAATGTAACGTTAGACTACAGCTAAGTTTTATCTTTGACAGTGACTTCCCAACTGGAAGACTCAAGGTAAAAAAGAGTGTGGGTTGATTAGATACATGCTACTGTTGTTCTTGGAAATACAAATGAAAAGTCCAAGAGATTTCATAGGGTTGGTGATGATAAGAGTCATAATTATTTCAGAAACAAATATATTTTGGTAATAACAAGGTCTAGAACAAGATGATTCAGATCAAATATCAGGGTGACTCTATGAAAATATATTAAATTTAGTAAATATAAAAACCTCACTTTTGAAATGGAGGCTGGTTTTTGGTTTTAGCCTTTTTGTTATTGTTTGGTTTGTTTTTGTTTGTTTTTTTGTTTAATTTTGGTTTTGGTTTTGTTTCTGTTTTTTACTGACATCTCAAATAACAAATTTTATCAGAAAAAAAGTGCTGCTTTTGATAGTTGAAAAGTCTTTGTCACACATTCTCCAAATAGGTCAAGACTGCTAAACAAATTCACCATCAGACTTAGTACTCTGGAGCATCTACCAGCTACTCTAGAACCTATGATAAACATAAATGAGGCTATGAGAATATGGTACAGACTAAATTCCTGTTAGAAACTAAAAAGAACAATGGGATGTACCATCCCATTGAACTCAGCATAGGATTTTGATTTATCATTAGGACTTGACTAAAAATTGCACAGAACTTCACTAAAACATAAATGAGGGTATATGTCAAAGGTCTACAAATTTATATGCTTAAAAGTGTCAGGCGGGTAGTGTAAAGAAGTAAATTGATTGAGTTTAATAGGGAGTTACAGAGATAGTACTGAACTTAATATTTCCTGCCATAGGTAAAGGAGAAATTGCTGTGAAATATATTTTGTTGCTATGAAGGAATACATGTCCAGTTTTGCTATCTTTTCTCTTTAAAAGTCAATCCACAGTTGGTAAGAAATAGTTGAATCTTTACCTGTTGGCAACTAAACAAATTTATTAAATGGTTTGCCAAAAACACTTTTGTAGACCAAATCTCATTTGCAAATGGTCCCTCAACTAAATCATTTTAGGGCTGCAGATTTGGTTACGTAGTGTTTTTTCATAGAACCAAACCATATAAAATTCTTTCTTTAGGGCACTGCCTTCCTGCATTGATTGGACCATGTCTATAAAGGGTGGACAGACGCCAGAATTCATGGGTCAAATTCATGAACTGGCATCATTCCCAGGGAGAAAAAGCTTTAGCCTCTGGAATTATTTTGAAAAAAAAAAAATTACTCTTGAACAGTCTACTGGAGGTTACTTGAAATGACATGGTACCTTAGGGGTATCTGAATAAAGTTCATGTGGGAACAATTTATAAATGAGATCAAAATTTTAAGCACTAAAACTGAGGCTTTGAAAATCTGTACTACATTTTTCTATAAGTGCCTTTATCTTTACTCATACCATTATCCTCTTACTGGATAGTAAAGTAGGAGTTAAATGGGTCTTAAAATTGCAATACAGATATCTCTGTCTTCTCCTTTAAAGCAATCTTTTTCAAGTTAAAAAGGCTTTCTCCTGACATGGTCAGAACCTAGTGTCCGAGTTGTGAGTCATAACCAGGCTGCATTAGGTTTTATGGAAGGCCAACTCTTTCTGGGAATTTAGCTGGCAGAGAACCAATCTTGAATGACTTAACTCTTCTTACTTTAGAGTAAAACTAGATTAAAAGTGTGCAAAGGAAATGACTGCCATTTAGAAAAGACATTCCTGTCATAAAACTCATCTTTCAAAACCATTTTCTCAGTATAGATTTAAAAGAGAAAGCTTAGAAGACTCAAAAAGATCTGTTGCTTATTCTAGTACCACCCATTTCTGTGGACCACGAGCACGAGATTCATATATTCAACTTGCTTATCAGTATCACAGTGGACACGTAATAGGCATCTCAAGTTTGGCATGTGTTACAGTAGAACTCTTGATTTCTAGTCACAACTCATGCCAATCCTGATTCATCTTGAGATCTTTTTCCTCCCAGTAACTGGTACCACCATTCATCAGTTAAATTAGGTTAAAAAACAAAGTCAGTCTTAATCTGATAATCTTATTATACCTCCTACCCAGTCAATCAGCAGGTGAAGTTAAGTCTACCTTTTTAGATATGTCTCAGTTTAACCATTGCCTATCACCTCGACAGGTACCACCTCGACTGGTCTGATCTCCAGTGATAAAATAGCCTCATGATTTCTCTGCTCCTTTTCTCGACTCTTTAGACTTGTCTATTTTAGAACAAATTCTAGAGTCTCAAGTAACAGTTTAAATAGGTATGTCATATCAGTATTTTTTTTTAATTTGACCCCCTTCAAGCAATTTCTCCCCACCAACACTCCCCACTTCTGGCAACCGCCAAGCTGTTCTCTGCATCTGTGAACTTTTTTCCCCCCATATAAGGGAGATAATAGGGTATTTGTCATGCTCTGTCAGACTCATTTCACTTAGCATAATGCCCTCAATCTCTGTCCATGTTGTCACAAATGGCACAATGTTACTTTTTATTGCTGCATAATACTCCATTGTACATATGTATGTATACATGTGTGTATGTGTGTATGTGTGTGTGTATTCATACACACACACAACACTTTACCCCTTCACCCAATGAGGGACACTTCGATTGTTTTCATATTTTGGTTGCTGTAAATAGTGGTACAGTGAACAGGGGGTTGCATATATCTTTTTGTGTTAGGGTTTTTATTTTTTTCAGATAAATACCTAAAAGTGGAATTGCTGGATTGTATGGTAGTACTATTTTTAACATTTTGAGGAACCTCCATACTGTTTCCCACAGTGGATGCACCAATTTACATTGTTAGCAACAGAGCACAAGGGTTCTGTTTTCTCCACATTGTCACCAACACTTGTTATTTCTTGTTTTTTGTTTTTTTGTTTTTTGATAATAGCCCTCTTAACAAGTGGGAGGTGATATTTCAGTGTGATTTTGGTTTACATTTCCATGAGGATTAATGAGGCTGCACATCGTATCATGCACTTGTTGGCCATTTGTAGTGTTCTTTGGAAGAATTCAGATCTTCTACTCATTGTTTTTATTATTGTATAATTCTCAGTATAATACCTAATGTGACTGAGTTATTTGTGTGCTTTTTTTTCTAGTTACTGATTTAATAGTTACATTATAGTCAGTGTTTTGGTATAAACGATATTAATTCCTTGATAAATGTTGCAGTTGCCTCATGGACTAGTACATGGTCAATTTTTAATCATTCCGTATGCCCTAGAGGAGAACATGGATTTATCAACCTCTGGATACAAACTTCTACATATTCTCCATATTAATAGTTTTGTTCAAATATTCTATATTCCTAATACTTTTTTACTGATCTGTAATTTATCAAGAAAAATTTTTTGAAGTTCCCAGTCTGATGGCAGAATTTTTTGTGTTCCTTGCATAATTTTGATCATTTTATTTCTATATTTTAAATAAAATTCCTGTTTTACCATAATTTTAAATTTACAAAAATGTTGCGAGCTTCCCATATACTCCACACTCCCCATCCTCCATTATTTGAATCTTAATATAGTACACTGATCATAATTAATGAATCCATATTGATACATTATTATTAACTGAAGTCTCTACTTTATTAAGATTTACTTTTTTTTTAACCTGATAAAATCTTTCTAGTATCATATATCCCATCCTGAGTACTATTAAATTTAGTCATTGTGTCTCTTAGTCTGTTCTGGTCTGTGACAATTTCTAAGTTTTTGAGGAGTTTTAAGGAAATTTTGAAGAGTTACAGTCAGGTGTTTTATTAAATGCAGAATCTCTTTCAATTGGGATTATCTGATCTCTTTCTTAATTTTAGATTCAGATTATTGGTATTTGGGAGGAAGACTATCAAGGGAAAGTGTCATTCTTATCATATTGACTGTGTATATTGACTAAGGGTCGCATTTGTCAGAATTATCCCTTGTGAAATTCCTCTTGTTCTCCCTTTCTGTGCTACATTCTTTGGAAGGAAGTCATTAAGCGTTTCTCACACATGTTTAAAGGAGTTGTGCTCCACTTCCATGAGAACAGAGTGTCAACATAAATTATTTGGAATACCTCTGCATGTGAGATTTTTTTCCTTCTCCCAATTTATTAATTTCTTTAATTTGCATAAGTATGGCCTCATAGAGAATAGTTTTGTATTTAGGGTTATAATCCAATATTACTTTGTTTATTTTTGTCTCTTAAATTATTCCAGCTGTGGTCATCAAATGGTGAACTCTTTGATTTGAATTCTGTGTCCCTTAAACTAGCCCCATAATTGTAGGTGTTTTTTTGTTTATTTGGTTGGTTGGTTGGTTTTTTGTGGCACTTCCATGTTTTCTGCTACTATAAAAGGCTCTACTTCATGTTGTAAATTTCTTGCCCCACCCTAGAAATAGTTCTTTCTCCAGAGACCTTTGATTCCTGTAATTGGAACATGGTATTCAAAACCAAGATTGGGATGTTTGGTATACTTGTTGCTGCTGAGATATCTTTCCTTCCTTCTAGGTTTTCCCAGTGGACAGAGGAAGGAAATATGTGCAGGTGTACTAACTTTATATATATATGTGTGTGTGTGTGTGTGCATACATATATATACATAAATATATACATATATATACATATATGCCCACATATATATACACATATATGTATTTTTTATAAATGTTTTCCTATGTACCCTTCAGGGTTTATGTTAAGTATGAGTTCATAGTAATTATTCAGTTTTAATCCATTACCACACGAATCATTCTAGGCTTCTCCCCTTGCCTGTCTATAAGCTCCCATTCCAATAGGGAAAACCTGGCTCCCATGATCATCATTCGTTTACTGAATTTTCAGTTCAAGTATACATATATAGCAGTTTCAGAATTGTCTGTACTCTTGTAGAAAACAAGTTTATCACATAGAATGCCATGCTTATGAGCAGTTCCTTTGCTTTTTAGTCTTGTTGATTTTAGTCATTTTCAAGGTTGCATGGAATACCACCTCTCCTTCCACCCCCTTTAGTGAGGTTGTTTCACACATTTCTAAGACAGTTAGATTATTGGTAACATCATGAATTTCATGCTGATATGCCCCCATCACCTAAAAAAAAGTTTGTTTTTTTTTACTTGCAGTAATTAAAGTTTATTCTTGGTGTGTGTGTTTTGTTTTCCACAAATGCATAGTGTTATATAAACACGTAGGGTATCATACTTAATAGTCTGATTTCCTGAAAAATCTCCTGCGTTAGCATCTATTCAATTCCTTTTCCCTAATTTCCTGGCAATCACTAGTATTTTGACTTTCTCTACACATTTTCTGTTTTCATAGTATTATATATTTGAAATCATGTATTATGTACCTTTAACAGACTGGCTTCAACCACTTTGCAATATTCACTTAAGAGTAATCCATGCTTGGAGCGCCTGGGTAGCTCAGTCGGTTGAGCGTCCGACTTCCGTTCAGGTTAGGATCTCACGTTCGTGGGTTCATGGGTTCGAGCCTTATGTTGGGCTCTGTGCTGACAGCTCAGAGCCTGGAGCCTGCTTTAGATTCTGTGTCTTCCTCTTTCTCTCTGCCCCTCTCCTGCTCACACTCTGTCAGTCTCTTTCTCAAAAAATAAATAAACATTAAAAAGTTTTTAAAAAATTCATCCATGTCTTCTCATGGCTTGATACTTCATTTTTTTATTTTTTTGGAATAAAATACTTTATATTTTTAAATTTTTAATTAATTTTTAGAGTATTTTAGGTTCACAATTTTTTTTAATTTTTAAATGATTTTTTATTTTTAAATTTTGAAACAATATGCTATTGTATAAATGTACCACAGTTTGTTTGTCCATGTACCTGTTGAAGGACATTTTTGTTGCTTCCAGTTGAACGTGACTAGAGGGGCCCCTGGGTGGCTTAGCCAGTGAAGCCTCATACTCTTGGTTTCAGCTCCTGTCATGATCTCATGGTTTGCGAGTTCAAGCCCCTTACAGGGGCTGCGCTGACATTGCTGATTCTGATTAGGGTTCTCTCTCTCCCTTTCTCTTTGCCCCTACCCGACTTGCTTGTATATGTGCTTGCTCTCTCTGTCTCAAAATAAATAAATTAACTTAAAAAAATAAAATGACTATAAATCAAGCCGTTAGAAACATTTATGTGCTTGTTTTGTGTGAACATAAGCTTTCAGATAAGTTGGATAAACATCCAGCAGTATGATTCCTGGATAACTTGGCAAGCCTATGTTTAGCTTGGTAAGAAACTGCCAAACTGTCATTAACGGGTTTGTACCAGTTTGCATTGCTACTGGCATGTGAGAGAGTTCCTTTTGTGCTATGTCTTTGTCAGCACTCAGTGTTGTCCAGTTTTTTAGCCTTTCCAATAATGTGGAGTGCTATTTTTGTTTGTTTAATTAGCAGTTCCCTAATGGAAAATGATGATTAGCATCTTTTCATGTGCTTATTTGCCATTTGTGTATGTTGCTTTGTAGGGTGTATATTCAGAACTGTTACCCATTTTTATTTTATTTTTTATTATTGTTTTCAATGCTTACTTATTGAGAGAGAGACAGACAGAGACAGAGAAGCAGAGTTGAGGAGGGCAGAGGGAGAGAATGGGAGAGAAAGAGAATCCCAGGCAAGCTCTGCACCTACTTCAGAGCCTGAGATGGGACTCGATCTCACGAACACTGAGATTATGATCTGAGCAAAAAGCAAGAGTGGAACATGTGCCCCTGTTGTCCATTTTTAAATTGGTTGTTTTGATGAGTTGTAACAGTTCCTTGTATATTTTAGATACACAACTTTAATCAGGTATGTTCTGCAAATATTTTCGCCCATTGAATGATTTGTCTTTCTACTCCCTTAGCAGTTTCTTTCATGAAACAGAAAGTTTGTTTTGTTTTTTTTAAACTTGAATATAATTCCAGTGATCAATTTTTATTATATAAATTGTGTTTGGGATGCCTGGGTGGCTCAGTCAGTTAAGCGACTTTGGCTCATGCCACGATCTCACCGTTTGTGAGTTTGAGCCCTGCATTGAGCTCCCTACTGATAATGCAGAGCCTGCTTAGGATTCACTCTCGCCCCACCCCCCCCCAGTCTCTCTACCCCTCTCCTACTCATGTTTTCTTTCTCTTTCAAATAAATAACCTTGAAAAAAATTTAAAAATTAAAAATAAAAACATAAATAAATTGTGCTTTGATGTTATACCTAAAACTTGTGCCCTAAACCCTAGGTCACATAAACTGTGTCCCACTTTTAGGAGTACTATAATTTTGAATTTTTATATTTTGGTATAATTCATTTTGAGTTAGTTTTTACAAATTGGGCAATTATGTCTAGGTTCTGGCATACAGATGTCCAGTTTATTCAGAGTTTTTGTTAAAAAGACTCTTTTCTCCATTGAATTGCCTTTGCTATTTTGTCAAAGATAGTTGACTATATAATTGTGTAAGTCTTATTCTGGTCTCTGTGTTATGTTCCTTTCATCCATGTGTCTATCCTTTAACCCAGACAGTGCCACCTTGATGACTGTAGCTTTATATTTCATTTAGAAATTAAATCGTGTGAGTTTTTCAGCAGCTACCACTTTCTTTCCCCTCCTCTTCCTTCCCTTTTTCTTCTTTAGCAGTGTATTGGTTATTCAAGATCTTTTCCTTTTATATTTAAAATCTAGAATCAGTTTGTCCATGTCTACAAACTAGCTTGCTGAGATTTTTATTGGAAATCCATAAGTCATTGAATCTATTGTTAAATCTGTAGATCAAGTTGAAAAGAATTGATATCTTTACAAAATTGAGACTTGTAATTCATAGACATGAAATACTTCCTCATTTATGTAGCTCTTTGATTTATTTTATCAGTGTTTTATAGTTTTCTGCATATTAACCTTAGATTTATATCTAAGTATATAATATTTGTGTTATTGTACTATATATATGACATAGAGGCTCAAATTCCAATTACATAGTAAATTGGGTTTTGTGCAATAACCTTGCATATTGAGACCCTGTATACTTGTTTATCCCTTTCAGGAAATTGTGTATTGCTTTACTGGAATCTTCTACATGTACAATCATGTCTTCTGAGAATAGGGGAAGTTCCATGTCTTTTTTGAATCTTTTAACTTTTATTTATTTTTCTTAGGTAGTAGCTAGGACTTCTGGTGTGATAGTGAATAGAAACAGTGAATGCAGCTTCTCTGGCCTTATTTTGGGCCTTCTTCCTTATGTCAGAAGAAAAGCATCCAATCCCTCCATATTATGTATGATGTTTGCTGTAAGTTGTTTTGAATATGCTGTGTCAGATTGTGGGTGCTTCCTAAGAAATTATTAATTTCCTAAACGTTTTTAATCATAAATGAGTGCTGAATTTTGTAAAGTGCTTTTTCTTCATCAATTGATACGATCATATAATTTTTCTTCTTTGGCCTGATGATGTTGGTGGATTATATTGATTGATTTTCAAATGTTCAACTAGTCCTTCATAGGTGGAATAAATTCCACTTTGTTGTGGTGTATAATTCTTTTTATACATTGTTGGATTCAATTTCCTAAAACTTGTTGATAATTTCCACATCTATCTTCATTCATGAGAGATGCTGATCTGTAGTTTTCCTTTTGTGCAATGTCCTTATCTGCTTTTGGTATTAGGGTAATACATAAAATGAATTAAATGCATTCTCTTCTATTTTCTGGAAGAGATGATGGAGAATTGTATAATTTCTTCTATAAATGTTAGATAGAATTTTACCAGTGAAACCATCTGGGTTTGATGCTTTCTTTCAGAAGGTTATTAATTTTTGATAAAATGTGTATGTGTGTGTATTCATATTTTAATCAGTTTAGTTGTTTCTCCTTATATGGATTTTGGTATTTGTTTTAATCTTTGAAGGAGTTGGTCAATTTTGTATAAATTATCAAATTTGTGAGGATACAGTTTGGAGAATTTCTTTATTATTCTTTTTAATGTCCATGTGATCAGTAGTGATAACGTTCCTTTATTTCTAGTAGTGGTAGTTTGTGTCTTTTCTCTTTTCCTTGTTAGCCTGGCTAGACATCTATTAGTCACCTAGTGCTGCTAAGACAATACCAAAGATTGGGTGGCTCCTAAAAGAACAGAATTTATTTTCTCACAGTTCTGGAGCCTGGATGTTCAGGACCAGGGCCTCAGCAGGATGGATTTCTGGTGAAGTTTCTCTCCTTAGCTTGCAGATGGCTACTTTCTCACTGTCTTCACATGGCCTTTCTTCTGTGCACGTGCGCTCCTGGTGTCTCTTCTTAGAAAGGCCCTATTCCTATTGGATTAGGGCTCCGCTTTTAAATGACCTCATTTAACTATAATTACTCCTTAAAGTCCCTATCTCTAAAAGCAGTCACATTGACAGTTAATGCTCCAACACGTGAATTTTGGGAAAGGGTGACACAATTCAGACCATAACAGGGGCTTATTAATTTTATCACTGTTTTCAAAGAAACAGCTTTTGGGGCGCCTGGGTGGCTCAGTCAGTGAAGAGTCTGACTCTTAGTTTTGGCTCAGGTCATGATCTCACGGTGTGTGAGTTCGAGCCCCACATCAGGCTCTGTGCTGGCAGTGCAGAGCCTGCTTGGGATTCTCTCTCTCTCCCTCTCTCTCTACCCCTCCCTCACTCACTCTCTCTGTCTCTCTCTCAAAAACAAATAAATAAAACTTAAAAAAAATTTTAATGAAAACAAAAAATCAGCTTTGGTTTTATTTGCTTGATTTTTCCCTTGTTTTCCTTTTATCAATTGTATTGTTTTCTTGCTCTAATTTTTTTTTAATTTTTTAACGTTTATTTATTTTTGAGACAGAGAGACAGAGCATGCATGGGGGAGGGTCAGAGAGAGAGGGAGACACAGAATCTGAAACAGGCTCCAGGCTCTGAGCTGTCAGCCCAGAGCCCAATGCAGGGCTTGAAATCACCCACCACGAGATCATGACCTGAGCCAAAGTCAGATGCTTAAGCAACTGAGCCACCCAGGCACCCCTTGCTCTAATTTTTATTATTAGTATTGTTCTGCTTACTTTAGATTGTTTTTCTTTCCCAGTTTGCCAAATCAAAGCCTAGGTATTAATTTTAAATCTTTCTTCTTTACTAATGTATACATTTATTGATACAATTTTTTTTACTATCTTTATTTACCTCCCCAAATTTTTAGGAAATATATTTTCATTTTTATTGGATTCAAAATATTAATTTCACTTGAGATTTCTTATTTAACTTGTGGATGATTTAAAACTGTGTTGCTCATCAAGTGGGATTTATTCCTTGGATGCAGGGCTGGTTCAATATCCTCAAAACAATTAATGTGATTCATCACATCAATAAAAGAAAGCAAAAGAACCACATGATCCTCCCAGTAGATGCCGAGAAAGCACTTGACAAAATACAGCATTCTTTCTTGATAAAAACCCTCAAGAAAGTAGGGATAGAAGGATATTAACTCATATATAAGGCTATATATGAAAGACCCACAGTTAATATCATCCTCAATGGGGAGAAACAGAGAGCTTCCCCCCAAGGTCAGGAACAAGACAGGGATGTCTACTCTCACCACTGTTCTGCAACATAGTGTTGGAAGTCCTGGCCTCAACAATCAGCCAACACAAATAAAAGGCATCCAAATCAGCAAGTAGGAAGTCAAACTTTCACTCTTCACAGGTAACATGATACTCTATGTGGAAAACTCAAAAGACTCTATCAGAAACCTATTAGAACTGATCCATGAATTCAGCAAAGTCACAGGATATAAAGTCAATGTACAGATATCAGTTGCATTTGTATACACCAATAATGAAGGAGAAGGATGAGAAATCAAGGAATTTATGCCATTTACAATTGCACCAAAGCCCATAAAATACCTAGGAATAAACCTAACCAAAGAGGTGAAAAATCTATATGTTGAAAACTACAGAAAACTTATAAAAGAAATCAAGATACACAAAAAAATGGAAAAAACATTCCATGCTCATGGATTGGAAGAAGAAATGTTATTAAAATGTCAATACTGCCCAAATCAATCTACATATCCGATGCAATCCCTATCAAAATAACACCAGCATTCTTCACAGAGCTAGAACAAACAACCCTAAAATTTGTATGGAACCAGAAAAGACCCCAAATAGTCAAAGCAATCCTGAAAAATAAAACCAAAGCAGGAGACATCACAATCCAGGACTTCAAGATGTATTACAAAGCTACAATCATGAAGACAGTATGGTGCTGACACAATGGAATAGAATAGAGAATCCAGAAATGGACCCACAAACATATGGCCAACCAATCTTCGACAATTAGGAAACAATATCCAATGGAAAAAAGACAGTCTCTTCAGCAAATGGTGTTGGGAAAGCTGGACAGTGACATGCAAAAAGATGAACCTGTACCACTTTCTTACACCATATACAAAAATAAATTCCAAATGAATAAAGACCTACATAAGAGAGAAAGCCATCAAAACCCTAGAGGAGAAAATAGACAATAACCTCTTGGATCTCAGCTGCAGCAACTTCTTACTTGACATGTCTCCAGAGGCGAGGGAAAAAAAAAAAAGCAAAAATGAACTATTGGGGCCTCATCAAGATAAAAAGCTTCTGTACAGCAAAGGAAACAATCAGGAAAACTGAAAGGCAACCAATGGAATGGGAAAAGATATTTTCAAGTGACTATCAGATAAAGGGTTAATATCCAAAATCTATGAAAAACTTATCAAACTAACACCCCCACCCCCACAAATAATCCAGTGAAGAAATGGGCAAGAGACATGAATAGACACTTTTTCAAAGAAGACATCCAGATGGCTAAGAGACAAAAGATGCTCGACATGACTCATCATCAGACAAATACAAATCAAAACCATGATGAGATATCACCTCACACCTGTCAGAATGGCTAACATGAACAACTCAGGCAACAACAGATCTTGGCAAGGATGTGGAAAAAGAGGAACACTTTTTCACTGTTGATGGGAATGCAAACTGGTGCAGCCACTCTGGAAAATAGTGTGGAAGTTCCTCAAAAAAACTAAAAATACATCTACCCTATGACCCAGCAGTAGCACTACCAGGAAATTATCCAAAGGATACAGGAGTGCTGGTTCATAGGGGCGCATGTAGCCCAATATGTATAACAGTGCTATCAACAATAACCAAAGTATAGAAAGAGTCCAAACATCCATTGACTGATCAATGGATAAAGAAGATATGGTGTATGCATTTGCATGTATGTCTGTACACATACAAACAATGGAATATTACTCAGCCATCAAGAAGAATGAAATCTTGAAATTTGCAACAATGTGGATAGAACTAGAGTCTATTAGTCCAAGTGAAATAAGTCAGATTTCACTACATGTGGAATTTAAGAAACACAACAGATGGACATAAGGGAAGGAAAGCAAAAATAATATAAAAGTAGAGAGGGAGACAAACCATAAGAGACTCTTAAATACAGAGAACAAACTGAGGGTTGCTGGTTGGTGTTGGGTGGGGAGAGGGGCTAAATAGGTAAGGGGTATTAATGAAGACACTTGTTGGGATGAGCACTGGATATTATATGTAAGTGATGAATCACTAAATTCTATTGCTAACATCATTATTACACTATATGTTAACTAACTTGGATTTAAATTAAAAAACAAAACAAAACAAAACAACTGTGTTGCTCAATTTCTAGAAGTTGGAAATTTTTCCAGCTGTGTTTCTGTTACTGATTTCTAATTCAATTCCACTGTGGTCTAAGAACATACTTTTTATATGTTCTATTCATTTAAAATTTTTTGCAGCGTGCTGTGTAGTATACCTTAATGAATAAAACATGTGAGCTTGAGAAGAAAGTGCGTTCTGGTCTTGTTGGATAGAGTATTGTAAAAGTGTTAGATCAAGTTGATTGTGCCAATAGATGATGTATATCTGTGTTGATTTTTCACTGCTTAATATATCACTTCCTGCCACAAAGATATTGAAATATCCTAATAGTGGATTTTTCTAATTTTCCATTAAGTACTATTAATAGTTACATTGTGTCGTTTGACTCTGTTTGGTTTGGTATATACATGTCAAAGATTGTTAGGTCTTCTTGGAAAACTGACCCCTTTATAATTATGTAATGCCCCTCTTTATCCCGGATAATCATCCTTGTTCTGAAATGAGCTTTGTCTGCCATTAGTACAGTTACTCTTATTTGCTTTTAATTAGTGTTAGCATGTTATGTCTGTTTCATCCCTTATTCAACCTAAATATATTTTTATGTTTAATAAAGTGGGTTTCTTGTAGACAACATACAGCTGAGTCATGATTTTTGTATTCTAATAATTCTGTCTTTTAAGTGGTGGGTTGAAGTCATGCACATTTAAAGTGGTTACTGAAATGGCTGCATTAATATCCACCATGTTTGTTCTTTACTTGTTTTTCTACTTTTTGTTTTGCCTTCTCAAGTTTTGACGGGAATTTTGTAAGTTTAAACCTACCTACTCTGCTAGCATATTATGCTTATTTTACTAATTTTTGGTGGGTACTCGGTACCAGATTTCCCAGTATACATTTCGAAGTCCACTTTCAAATAACACTATACCACCTTATGTGTATTGTAGTTGCCTTGTAACAGATATTTTCATTGCCTCCTACTCTCATGTGATGTAGAGCTGCTCATTTCATGTATCAATATGCTATAATCACCAAATAAGTGACTATCATTAAACAGTCATCTTATAGATCAGTTAACAATAAAATGTTATTTTATATTCTTTTGTTGCATTGATAATGTCCTTTTCTTTATGTAGATCCAAGTTTCTAACCAAATCATTTCCTTCTAACTCGTGACCTTTTAAAAATTCTCCTTTCAGGTTGCTGGTGATGAATTCTTTCACCTTTTACTTGTCTAAGAAACTAGTTCTTCATCTTTAAGGATAATTTTACTGCATATAGAATTCTAGGTTAGTGAATTTTTGTCTTTTAATACTATAAATATTTACCTTCCCTGTATTCTTGCATGCATGATTCCTAATGAGAAGTCTGCTGTAATTCTTATTCTTCTTTTTCCTCCACATGTTTTCCTCCTTTTTCTCTGTATTTTTAAGTGTTTCTTTGTCTTTAGTTTTCTGCATTGATAGGTTTTGCCTGTTTTTTGTTTGTTTGTTTTGACTTCATTTGGTTTATTTGGTATTTATGTTTCTTAGTCTTTGATCCTCTTGGGTCTGTGATTTGGTATCTGTCAATTTTGGAAATATTTTGCTCACTATTTTTAATATTTCTTCTGCCCCATTTCTTTTCTCATTTCCTTCTGCTATCCTGACTGCGTATATATTATACCTTTTGTAATTGTTCTAAAGTCCTTGAATGTTCTGCCTTACCTCCCAATCCTATTTTCTCCTTGCTTTTTGATTTAGGAAGTTAGGAAGTTTCTAATAATTTCTCTTCCAATTCGTTGGTTCTTTCCTTGGCTTTGTCCATTGTACTGATCAGCCCATCAGAGGCTTTCTTTGTTACTATATATATATATCTATCTCTATTTCTATCTCTGTATCTATCTACTGATAGATAGATAGATATGTAGATAGAGATATAGATAAAGATATATATCTATCTCTATCTTATATCTGTCATCTATATCTATTTATATCTATCTATCTATCTATCTATCTATCTATCTATCTATCTATCTATAGAGAGAGAGAGGGAGAGGTAGGTACAAATTACCAGCATTTCCTTTTGATAATTGCTTGGAGTTTCCATCTCTCAGTTTATATTACCTGCTTATTCTTACACATTGTCTACTTTTCCCACTATTGTTTTTTTTTACATATTAAACCTAGTTATTTAAAATTTCCTATCTGATCATTTCAGTGTCTGTGTCATCTGAGTCTAGTTCCAGTACTTTTTATCTTTAAACTGTGGTTTTTCCCCTTGTTTTTTTTTTTTTTGTCATTCTTCTTAATTGCTTATTGAAAATCAGGCATGTTGTATCAGATAAGAGGAACTGAGGAGAATAGGCCTCTTATGTGAAATTATTTGTCAATTGATTAAGAATGGGGCTGTATTTAATGTTTTCTATAGCTACAGTTGGAAGACGCTTCAAATACTTCTTATACCTGTGTGTTTGTCTCTCTTAACATTTTGCTTCCATAAGCACTCCTCTTCAAATGCAGTCTGTATCTTACAGCTCTCTCTGTTATAATCTACTATTAGGATGATGAGAACCTACTGGTGTGGTGATAATGTTTGGGAAAGAGAAAGAATCTTCGGATGAAATCTCAGTGTTTCAGTGAGCCTGGGTCTTGGGGCTGTGTCATAAACAAGTGTTTTTCTAGTGGGTTCACTTTTTTCCCTACAGACCCCTGTTCTCTTTCCTGGCTTCACCATTCCCAGTCTATTCATTTGAAATCTTGACCTCAGTTGACTATGTTTCTTCTTCTTCTTCCTTTAGTTAAAGAGGAAAGCTTTTGGTGAATCTTTTCCCTAGCTCTGATAAGGCTCTACTAAAGTATTTTACCCTGGATAGTAGGCATTTCTGATGTAGAAGGTCCTCGGCTTATTTCTTAAGCATCTTTTTTCCTTTCCCCTGCCAGGGCCATAGTGGAATCTTTCTTAAGTCTAACTATTTGAAGTTGGTGGGATTCCAGGAGGTAATGCAAGTAGACATATGGCTACACTCTTATGATCACAATCTCCAGGAATTTTCATTCTCATGCTAGTTCATACATAGCTTCCAGCACTTCCTTGAAATTAAAATTTGTGTTCCTACCAGTGGTTTCTGCTCCATGAGAGCAAGGTTGCTGATTTCTTTTACTATATCTCTCTGAATCTGCCTATCTCTCCAGGTGATTAGAGTAGCAGTTGTCCCCGAGACTTTAGTTTTCAGATGGATACAACAAACTGACTGATTTCTTAGTTTGTCCAGCTTTTCTTGCTGTAAGGGTAAGAGTGACAACTTCCAAGCTCTTAACATGTTGAAGGTGAAACTAGAAATCCCCATGTTCTTCGATGGATTTGACTGGATTATTTTTCCAGTAGTTTCTCAGGAGGATACACCATAAGCACTTTTGTTGCTGAATATTTCTTTTACTCTGTTTTGAGCTCAGCTGTGCAAGTGAAAATATATACTACTACTCTCTAATAATAGGCCAGGTAGTCTCGTACTTGGGGTTGATGCTGATGTTTGCTAGTCAAGTTTCAGGAAGAGAGGAAAATAGCTTCACTGCTCTCTGTGACCAAACCAACAAATGGAACTCTTACTCACAGTCAAGACAGAGTGGGAACATAAGAAAATTAATGTCTGCCCCAATCTCCTGAGATTGGAAGTACGCAAGTCAAGTGCTGTTGTGTGTGGGGAGGGGGGGACTCAATCTGAAAGCCCAAGAAACAACCCTGAGTTTCATTTGGAAACTAATTTGCAACTAGAAGTTGATAATTTCCAGGTTCTTGGTAGCAAAGTAATGTACAAACCAGATTATTTTGGTTTGTTCCTTATATTTGCTATCATAAGCCACATACATAATTGGGACCAATATAATGATTACTTGTGAAATTTTCAAACTTTGAATTTGGAAAGAACTCCAAAATTGACCTAAGTGTAGCTGCATAGGATAGCTTGGAGTCTAGACTATATAGAAATACTTCCCTCTTGTTAGTTCACTCTCTGTCCCCACAGGGCACTTCTGAATTAACCAGTAGATGTGTTAAAACAGTTGCAAGTACTCTGGTAGCTCCCCAATTCAAGTCCCTGAGTCTTGATGCATCTGGGAAATTTCTCCAGTGCCAGAGGACTTTGGTCAGCTCATATTTATGACATCACAGCAATGGCAGGTATTTTTGCCAGGTTTTTAATGCCCCAACCACAATCTTCAGCTAGTGAGGATTGGGAGTCAGTAGAAAAGTGAAAAATAATCAGCTACCTTTTTGCCTTTAGGAAAATGGTGGGACTTGGTTGGTCTACAAAGCTTTTCCAAGAGTTTCCATGGGAGTTCTGTCTTAGGGCCCCACAGTGACAACTTGATTATTAATACATAGTATCCTTCCATGTTCTCTTTCTCACTTTACTCCCTTACTGTGCCACTAGGGATAACCACCCAAACAAATTAAACACAAGTTCCTTGAAGGGACCATAAATGATATTTTTTTCTGAAAGAAGACCTCCATGGCAGCAGCATATTCCTCAACTTTGAGAAACACATACCTCTGACCTAGACGTGACAAATTTAATACTAGTATACTGCACCCTGGGTTTTTATCTCCATTTTCCAGTTCAAAGAGTTTCAAGAAGGGATCTTAAATGACACAATAAAGCTCAGCTTACCAGTCTCTTTAGAATGACATGATGGGGGATATAAAGAGATAAGCACATATACTTCAATTAGACGAGTCTCTAGAAGTCCTAAGTAGGTATGATGCTTTCTGCTGCATATGCAACAAGTTTTCACTGGAAAGAGCTATCATATGGCCATTTCTTTCTGACTAATTTATTTATATTTTTAAAATCATGAGTAAGAGTGTAACAAGGCTATATTTCTTAAGGTTTTCCTCATTTCACCTTAGGAAGAATAAGGTGGTACAGAGAGTATGCAAAAATCCTGGAATTGTTAGTCTGATTGGGGTGGAGAGGTCATGGGAACCAAAAGTCTCTCCAAACATCTCTAGCCAGGAGAAGTACTCTATGGCTTTTGAGAACAAATATGGAATTATGGAATGGAATTGTAGGTCCATATGGCAATCAGTTGAACAATAGAACACAGAAGAGATTTCCAGGAGTTTTTCCTCAATGGGAAATAGCAGAAATAGTTGTCAATTTATTGAGAATTTATAGGAAGCTCTCTGTTATTTTCTGAAAACCCCTAGGCAGGAAATTTTAAGAATAAAACCTATAAAGGGCTACATAATAGTTATTTGTTCATGGATCATAAAAATAAAAAAATTTTTTTTTGTCATTACATATCTGTCCGTTAACTCATTTGGAGTCCTAGGATATATTATGTTCATTTCACATAGGTGTGTGTGTGTGTGTGTGTGGGGGGGGGGGGGTTGTGGTTGCAGGGCACATGCAAAGACACATATACAAAATAACAAGCCTGAACAGATGTGGTTATTTATGGAAATGACTCCAGGTAATTTTAAATAATTTTTCTTTTTTTTCCTAATTGTCTTGCAAGGATAACACACATATATTACAGATGATAAATTTTCTATGGTACACAGAAAAAGTCTTTTGGTAATGTCTTAATCCGGTCTGCAATGATTCTGCAAATACATTCATTCCTCTTGTCTTTTCCATTATTATAGTAAAATTCCAAAATTATAGTAAATTTTCCACTTTTGTCATCTTTAAATGTACAATTCACTGATACTAGATTCATACTATTGTGCACCTGTCATCAACATCCGTTTTCAAAAGTTTTAAATTACTCAAAACAGAAATCCTCTACCCATTAGGTTAAAAACTCCTCGTTCTCCTTTCCCTCTTCTTCCCCAATCTATTTTCTTGCTCCATTAATTTTCTTATTCCACATATTTCATATGTGTGTCATCATACATTTATCCTTTTGTGACTGAGTCGTTTCAGTTAGCATCGTTCTCAAAGTTAATCTGTGTTATAGTTTGTATCAGAACTACATTCCTGAATAATATTCCATGGTATTTATAAACCACATTTTGTTTATTCATCTGTTGATGCATAATTCTGTTGCTTCTACCTTTCGTTTATTGTGATAAATGCTACAGTGAGCATTGGCATACACGTATCTCTTGAGTACCTATTTTCAATTCATTTGGATATATACCTAGGAGTAGAATAGTGGGTCATGGTAATTCTATATTTAAAATGGCAGTCTTGAGGGGCTGCCAGACTGTTTCCCACAGCAGCAGCGCCATTTTATATCACCACCAGCAATGAATGAGCATTCCAATTTATCCACCTCCTCACCAACTCTTGCCATTGTAGGCAGGTGTGCATTGTTGTAGCTCATGGTGGGTTTGATTTATATTTCCCTAATACTTAAGGACATTTAATAGCTTTCATATGTTTATTGACTATTGATATGTTTTCTTAGAGTGATTATCTACTCATGTCCTTTACCCATTTTTAATTGGGTTGTGTTGTTGAGTTATAGCTTCTTATATATCCTAGATATTAAGCCCTATCAGATTCATGATTTGCAAGTATTTTCTTCTACTCCATAGATTGCCTTTTCTTCTATAGTATTCTATGTAATACCTTTTAATGCAAAAAGATTTTGACATTGATGAAGTTCAATATTTTTTTCTTTATTAGTGGTTTTGGTATCATATCTAATCTATTGTCAAGTTATAAGTCAACATGTATGTTTTTTCTAGGAGCTTTATCATTTTAGTTCTGATATTTGAGTTGATCCATTTTCAGTTGTTTATGGTGAAGAGTAGGGCTCCAACTTTACTGTTTTGTGTGTGGAAATTCACTTGCCCAGCACCATGTATTGAAGTGACATTCTTTCCCCGTTCAATAGAGTAGGCACCATTGTCAAAAACATTGACCATAAATGTTTGAGTTTATTTCTGGACTCTGAATTCTATTCCATTGGTCTATGTGTCTATGCTTATGCCAGTACCACACTACCTTGGCATTGTAGTTTTAAAATCAGAAGGTGTGAGTACACCAACTTTGTTCTTTATCAGGACTGTTTTGTCGATTTGGGGCCCCTTTGGTTTCCATATGAAATTGAAGATTAATCTCCAATTCTGTGAAAAAAAGGCTGTTGGAACTTTGATAGGAGTTACATTGAAACCATAGATTCCTTCAAGTAGCACTGGCATCTTAAAAATAATAAGTATTACTGACCATGAAAATAGGACGTCTTTTCATTTCTTAAAGTCGTCTTTAATTTCTTTTAGCAATGTTTTTCAGTTTCTGGTGTATGTCTTTCACCTCCTTAGTTAAATTTAATCGTAGGCATTTTACCCTTTAAATGCTATTGTAAATGCAATTGCTTTCTTGATTGTTCATTACAAGTGTAAAAAAAAAAAACAACTAATGTTTGTGTGTTGATTTTTGTACCCTGATACTTGGCTGTTTTTTTTCCTTAGTTCTAGTAGCTTTTTGTGGATTCTTCAGAGTTTTCTAAATATAGAATCCTTTCATCAGGGAATGAAGACAATTTACTTTTGCCTTTGGGATACTGATGCCATTTACTTATTTTTTCTTGCCTAATTGCTCTGGCTAGAACTCTCAGTAAAGAGCTAAAGGACAGTGGTAAAAGTGGGCATCCTTGTCTTGTTCCTAACCTTAGTGAAACTTTTAGTTTTTCACCATTGAATATATTAGCTATGAATTTTTCAAAAATGTCTTTCATCATGTTGAAAGTGTCTTCTCTCCCTAGACATTCCTACTAAATTGTTATGAAGAATACTGTATTTATTGATAAAAGCTCATGATTTCATTTCAGTCACTTAAGCCTTAATGCATGAAACAGGTTATTGGACAACATTAATACAGCCTGTAGTTTAGTTCTTCATTCCCATGAAAGTCTGATGGAAGAGATTAAATATGTATACACACAGATTCTTCAGTTTCCTATCCAGATTCCAAAGATACCAAAGAGACAGTCCAGATTATTTTGAACCTTTCCTTTGATCCCTCTGTAAAAAGAAAAACAGGTTATAACTTTTGGATTTGAGGTATAGTATAGTGAGCTAGGTATATTTTAGATCTCTCTCCACATTCTTTCATCTCTCAGGAGTCCCTTTAAATTTTTCCCCATCTTTATCTATTCAGACTGTATTCTGAACTGCCGCTTTCCCTAAATGAAGTTTGCTTATCTTGTATGTATGAAATTGGTTCTTCCTTCATTTGTATTTTAACACTTTGTATCTTATTTTAACTTCTAGCATGTTGTTTGTCATATTTTACTTGTGCTTGCTCATTTTTCTCTACCACTACATAGCCTCCTTAAGGGTGGAATGGTGGGAAACTTTTCATTTTCTATCCATCATCCATGTGCTTGCCACTAGCCGGGAAATTTACCTGTTCTCCCAATTCAGCTTTTCAATGTCTATGGAATCTATTCCCAATCCTGATCAGCATAACTCAACTCTTGAATCAACATAAGTTATTGAAGGATTAGCATATGCTTCAACCTTAAGCAAATTATAGTATCACATTACTTAACCAATTTGACTATACAAGGTAATGATCAGCAAATCTTTCCTGAAAAGGGCCACATAAATACTTCAGGCTTTGCAGTCTATAAAGACTATTGCATATCCTTCTTGCTTTTTAATTATACTCATTTAAAAATGTAAAATCATTCTAAATTTGCCTGTAGAAAAACAGGTCACTGGCTGGATTTTATCCAAAGATTTGGTTTGGTGATTCCTGTAAGGAAATATGACCTAAGCCATTGTGGGCAGAGTCACGACTTTTACTAGCAGTGCTGCATTAAAAACCTTTTATTCTTCTTCCAGGAAAAGGGAATGTTTACCCCCCAAAGCTCCTGGAATTTGTCTCGAAATTATGAAGGATTAGAACTATGAACATATTTAATACTAAGATTTCAAAGAAGAGAAGTAAAGTTGATCTATATTGAGCTGTAGAATCCACTCTCCCCATCAGTCCCTTCTACATACAAACTTTACAATTTAAGTGAGCCATTACTTTCCACTTAATTTTTTAGAATCATACGTCACTTAGTTTCATTTTCAATCAAAATTACTTTAACTGAGAGAGGTGTTAATTGTTGTGTTCCTAACACATAGGACAGGAAACATGCAATGAATGTCTGCTGTATATTTGTGGGAAAGATGCATATTTATTCATTAGTTCCTTTGGCAATGAATGCTGTAAGCCTTCTTTTATATATGTGATTTAGGGGCTGTGGTCATCAGATTTTGCTCAATGAGCTTTGAAACTGTAGTTGAAGCAATGCCACATGCTATGCCAAGAGAGTTGAAGGTACAAGTGAATGAAGTCAGGATCTACATTCAAATGGTAATGGAAACATTCAAATGTCAAGTCCACAGAAACCGAAGCATGATCGAAATCAGGATCAGATTGTTTTCTGTCAGAATTGGGAATATGGGAATAAGACAGTCATAAAATAAGGGCAATTCAACAACAAATATTTTCCTGTAGTTTGAGACATTTCCCTAAAGCTTTTTCATATAGGCCCATGGAGGAGATTGTTTTAAAGTTTTTGAAGATTTACTTATCTTCTATTTTAAACTCTGTCTTTCTATTACTCTGGATGCTTGCATTTATTTTCCAGACAATGTTATGTCAAATCCCTTCAGGTTTTCTATGTATTGATTTTGGCTACAAACTCATCCCAAAAATACTCTTCATTTTAGATTTATTTTGAAGGATGTATGTTGCTGTTAAAAGATGGCTGTTTGTTCTAATTATGTGGTTTTACAAATATGTAGTTCAAAGGCTCAGGTATATGCATAATCGTTCCGGTGGTTTGAGAAAAAGAATAAATACTGGATTGTCCTCCTACCCTTCAATCTTCACAAACCTTTTTCCTAATCCTGAAAAAAAAGGTAAAGATTCATTGCATATGGAATCAGAAAAGTCCCCACTGTAACTCAAACAAGGGAGAACAAACTTTCTTTGGTGTTAGCGGAAATACTGGAAATAACAAAAGAAAGAACAGGGCAATCGAAAAAAAAATCACACTCTTTGCACACTTGAAACAGGGGAGAGGAATTCCTTCTTGTGAAGGAAGAATTAGAATTTACTTCAAGGAGAATTTCACAACTAGGAGAAGTGTGAAAGCTCACACTATTTTTGAGAAGTTTACACTTAATAGACTATGATATTTAAAGAATATTAAAAAAAAGCTTTTGGAATTAATTCCTTCATAACTGAACAGTTTCAAAGGACAACTAATAAAAACAAAAAATCAGGGTGCCTGGGTGACTCAGTTGGTTAAGCGTCTGACGTCAGCTCAGGTCATGATCTCACGGTTAGTGAGTTCGAGCCCTGCGTCGGGGCTCAGTACTGACAGCTCGGAGCCTGGAGCCTGCTTCAGATTCTGTCTCCCTCTCTCTCTGCCCCTCCCCCACTCGCACTCTGTCTCTCTCCCACTCAAAAATAAATACACAGTAAAAAAAAAAAAATTAAACATGATACTTTATTGTGGTAGAGCCCCTCCCTAAGGAAGGGACCTCCTTAGGTCCCTTGTGCTGGAGGCCTCCTCAGAACAAAGGAAGGCAATGTGGCCCAATCAACTCCCACACTATACATAACTCTGACAGGACTCTGTAACTTGGACTGTGCCCAATCAGACTGAATATGTCACCATATATGGTAGACAAAGAGGGTAGAAATTACATAAAAGGCTACGCCCCCACTGCTCTCGGAGCTCAGCCTTTTTGGGGTTTTAGCCCGCTCACCCTGTGCCAGCAAATAAAGCTGCTTCCTCGAAAGAAGAGCCCCCATGTCCCATCTCTCTGTGAGAGAATCCTGCTACATTATATCATAATAAAGTATGTTAAAAAATAAGATCAATTCTCTCTTCTGCATAAGCAAATGAAAATTTATATGTATATACCATATAATACCATTATGTCAAATGCAGTTGAAAATCGGAACAGATTATTAAACTGGATTTTCTTTTCTCTATTTTCTTCTCAATTCCCTATTTTCAAATCTGGATTATCTAGATGATTTTCTCAGGTCATTGCTATCAATTATCTACATGCTAGCAATCTATCTCAAATACAAAGTAAGGCAGCTATATTGAAGTGCATTGCCAAGTTTGTAACACAAATAAATAATCCTATAGATACTAGAAGGATTAATTGCCTGAGGCTGTCTTTATAACCCCGGATGTAGCACATATGGCGTTCTACAAATAATAGGTGTTCTGTAAAGACTATGAGATGGTTTTCCATTTAAATTAAATTTGAGAAACTTCAGTAATTGAAAGTGTGAATTTTGAAAGGCTCTCTAAAATATTTGCCACAAAATTTTTATCAGACAATACTCGCATTAACATACATGTTATATGCTGTAAACTTGAAAATTAATTTTGCAAAAGTGCTTAAATGGTACTCATATAATTTTTAGTGAGGAAGGGGCACCTGAGTGGTTCAGTCATTTAAACATCTGACTCTTGATTTCAGCTCAGGTCATAATCTCATGGTGGTTTCTTTTTAAAAAAAAAAATTTTTTTTTAACGTTTATTTATTTTTGAGACAGAGAGAGACAGAGCATGAGCAGGGGAGGGTCAGAGAGAGGGAGACACAGAATCTGAAACAGGCTCCAGGCTCTGAGCTGTCAGCACAGAGCCCCATGCGGGGCTCGAACTCACAGACCGTGAGATCATGACCTGAACCGAAGTTGGCCGCTTACCCGACTGAGCCACCCAGGCGCCCCTCATCGTGGTTTCTGAGATAGAGCCCCATGTTGGGCTCTGCGCTGACAGTGTGGAGTCTGTTTGGGATTCTCTCCCTCTCTCTCTGCCCCGTACCCCTCTTGCGTGCGTGTACTCTCTCTCAAAATAAATAAACATTTTAAAAATATAGAGTGAAAAAGAGAAATGGAATTTATGGAGAAAAAGAGATAAACTCATTTAAAGCTGTAAGGTTTCCTATGAATTTTTTATTGGTAGAAAGATTAGAGCTTTGGAATTTTTCATCCACTTTGACCAACATGCCTGTGGATTATAACATTCTGATACTGCATATGTTGTTAAGGGACATTGGGAATGGATTTCATTTTACTATGCCAGTTATCAGTACAGCCTTGTCATTTTCATCTGTTACACATTTTCTTTGCCTGTCTTCAAAATCTCACTATAGTATTATCTCCCTGGCCTGTTGACATAGGCCACTGGTCTAGCAGAAAGCATACTATCAATCTAAACACAATAGCAAAGAACATATTACAAAAGAGAAAGATAGTTGTCATAGCCACTTTGCTGAATTTCATTCCCATAGGCTCTGGACTCAAAAGATTCCCCTGGCCCATCAGCCAAACCCATGTTGTAGAGTAATACCATATCAGTGTCATAATCTAATCTATGGATGAAAATATTTCCTCTTTGGAGGCTTGATATATTCTGACTTTATTTCTAATCTCTTTCTCCTGCTTGTCCTTTATCAATGAAGGAAGAGCTTGTCAAACTCATTAATTCTTTACCTTTTGAGTGAAATAATGTTATCAGTGGGAATGCTTGGGAAATGTAAATGTTGATTTGTTCCTTTTGGGCTATAGGCCACACAATGTCATTAAAGGTTTTAAATGCTTTCATATAAATGCTCTTCTTATATACTTGTGCTGAATAATGACTACTAAAAGCAGAATGTAATCACAAATGGGTGGAACTCCCTACTGTGGTGAAATAAACCTGCTGTAAAGGTTTATTGTTAATTCAAATATAATTTAGTTTTATATTCTAATTGCCTTAATATAAAAGAATAGTTCATATTTTATTTGAAAAAAAATGCTATTATAAGACGTTCCATTTCTCTTTGCTTCCGTTTTTTCCCCGTACTTACTGTGTTGGTGAGTTGACACCTGCTTTCCTCTATTGAAAAAATTAAAAATGTCTTCCTTGACATCCATCTAAAACCCAACTGTCACTCTTATCTGCCATTTTTTGAATGAATACAAAAGAAAAATGCCTGGTAATTGTACAAGGCAATGACACCCTTGCATTCATCTTACTATTTTTCCTTGGTTCCAGATTCCTATATGGTAGTTTTATCTGCATCAGACTCTTCGGTTTGTGGGAAACTTTCAGGCTCTATTCAGTAGCTAATAGGATTTGTCACTCTGTTTGAATTTAGTTGAGAATGTTCTGACATTGGACCTTGGTCTCGTGAATAAACTGGAAAAAAAAACTGATAAAGAAAATTGATGGCATATTGCATGTTCCTTTCCTTTTATTTCATGAGTATAGTAGGTTTTCAGTTATGCTGTTTGGTATGTTAGTGGTTTCTAAGTGAAAGTTCCCCATCAGTGTCCCTTACTCAAACCCTACACCCTATGTGGATGTTTGGCCCCAGCCACAGTTTATTAGATTAGCCTGGGTTGTTGGCAAAGAGATGGCAGACATATAGGTGGGGAAATGAGCTGATGTTGCTTGAGGAACAAAACAAAACAGAACAAACATGGCTTTGATCAGTCCATATCTCTATGAAATCTGAATTGAAAAACATGTGGAAAATAAGGCAACTGGAAATGGCATCCGTAGATGAAAGTCTTAAAAAAGATAGGGCGAAAGAAGGAGAGAAGGAAACAGGAAAGTGTAAAGTAACAATAACAGATGACACTTGGATGCTTGGCTTCAGAAATCAGAACAAAGGCCTCAGATGGAAGTGTGCACCCAGGGATCACCTATTTCCCACCAGTTTCCCAGGCTCAAAGAGATCTAGTGGTAATAAAATATTATTAGTGAGGGATGACCCAGAAATGACACCAGATGGGATAAAATATATTCACAGAGGAAATGCAATGCTAGCATCAATTGTGGTCCAGCATAGGTATCAGCTTGTCAAGTACAAACAGTAAGATACCAGAGAGAGCTGTTGTTGAACCCTTGATGTCTGATACATATTTTCTTTGTTGCATTAATTGAATCCTAGTTTCTTGAACTCCAAAGACCCTAATTTAAAAATAAACAACATGCTTACTTGCTCAGGAAACAACATATTAAATATTGAAACAATAACATATGTGTGTTTGTTGAAAATGTGGTTGCTACACTCTTTGCATCAGAATCATGTGGCGTGTTTTATTAAAAGTTGAGATTCCGGAGCCTCTCTCAAACCTAAGAAATCGAAGGACTTAGAATCTCCAGAGGAATGGCTCAGGAATCTGTTTTTAACAATTTATCCAAGGTGATTCTTTTGTGTGTGTGTGTGTGTTTGTTTGTTTTTGGTGTATTGAAACAACTCCCATTTATTATCTTACAAGTTCTGTAGGTTAGAAGCCTGGGCACAGAATAACTGGGTTCTCTGCTCAGGGTCTCTCACAAAACTGCAATCAAGGTGTTAGGAGGGTTGCATTCTCATCTGGAGTTTGAGGTTTTCTTTCACACTCATTCAAGTTGTTGGCAGAATTCAGCTCCTTGTAGTTGTGACCCCATTTTCTAAATGGTTACTAGCAGTGGTCTCTTTTAGCTCCTAAAAACTACTCTCAACTCCTAGCTACATGATCCACTTTCTAGGTAGTTAAAAACATGGCCATCTGTGTTCAACCAGGCCAAAAGAAGCATGTCTGTCTGTCTGTTGTTGCTTTCTATCTCTTTTCAGAGCTTAGGTGAGGTCCATCCAAGATAATCTTGCTGTTGGGCTGCCTGGGTGGCTCCCTCAGTTAAGCATCTTACTTCTGCTCAGGTTATGATCTCACAGTTCATGAGTTTGAGCCCTGCATTGGTTTCTGTGCTGATACTTCAGAGCCTGGAGCCTGCCCCAAGCCTGACTTCAATGTTTGCATTTGTTAGAAAAGTTGGGATGTGAGGTCTTCCTTGGTGGGTTGTACAGGAAGGAGTTGGGAGACACAAATTTGGAAATATTGGAATATATCCATTGCAAGTTAATTAGACACCTTCTAACCAAACTACCCTTGTCCATTAGAGATAGGTCAGAGTAAACTCCTTTCACCAAGCTTTAGGAATATAAAATCGAAGAGAGCACCAGCCTCCTGGAAATTCTTTCTGGTGGCATGCTTCTTGGCAAGAGATATTAGTGGGAGAGTCTATAATTTCTTGCTCCTGAAATGTGGGAACACAATCAATGTTATCACAGAAGTGTAGAAGCCAAGTGGTGGCTATTTACTCTCAGAGGCAAAGCAGATATACTTACCAACAAATGGGTCACTAATCAGTGTTTTGACCTAAAGTGGTGGTTCTCAACTGGAGATTTTTGCCTTCAGGGAACATTTGGCAATATCTGGAGACATGTTCGATTATCACAACTGTTGTTGGTGGTGGGGGGTGATGGATGCTACTTTCATCTGTTAAATAGAGGCCAATGATGTTGCTGAATATCTTACAATGCCCAGGAAAGCCCACCTACACAAAAAAATTATCTGATCTTGTATGTCATTACTGCTGAGGTAGAGAAACTCTGACCTGAAAAGATCTACAACAATGACTGATCAAGGGGTACACGGAAATAAAATGGGCAAAATGCTCAAGTGTAATTTAACACACATAGGCAGAAAACTTTATATTTGATGGACAGACACTTAACTCAAGTTGCCAGATTGGTGATTCATGGTCTTTTACTCAACTTCTAAACCTAAACTGTGTATAGATCCAAACACAAGGGAGGCTTGTATTTTAAGGAAAGGATTTTCAGTGAAAATACAGTCATATCCTGACTTTTCCCCCAGTCTCCTCCCCAAAATACATGCCACTCTTATTAGAGTAAGGTAAATATCCACATCTTTGGGCAGGTGGTAAGTACTGGCTCTGTGCTGATGGTAATCCTTGGGGAACATCCACCAGACAGAATAGGGGCCTGTAGAAGTCAGGGGAGATATATATAGTCTTGACCTCAATGTGCCTCATACTGGGTTCAATGGGACCATAAGTCTGTTCAGTGTCTGTGTGGGTGTATGTGTATGTGTGTTCCTGCTCATTCCCAGGATATATCCTGCAAAGAGATAGGTTTGGTAACTAATAGAATCTCTACATTGGCTCCCTGACCCATTAAGTGAGGGCTATTAACACAGAGAGAAGCATCTGGACCTTCTTCTCTATCCCTCCTTGCTCAAATAATAAAGCAAAATGTATGCTGAATGCCAGACTACAAAGTGCAAGAGGAAACTATGTATCAGCCATGACTCTTGTCTCTGTACTCCCAAATAAACACTGTTGCATCCTTGCTGTTCATGCAGCAGACCATTTACCTGGTGTTTGTTTGTTTATTTAATATTTTATTTTGTTTCATTTTACTTTATTTTATTTTATTTTTTTGAGAGAGAGTGTGTGAGTGAGCCCAGGGGAGGCACAGAGGGAGAGGGAGAGAGATGCTTCAGCAGGTTCCATGCCTAGCACAAGCCCTATGTGGGGCTCGATCTCACTAGATCATCACCTGAGCTGAAATCAAGACTCTGATGATTAACCCACTGAGCCACCCAGAAACCCCCAGGCCATTTACCTTTGTGTGTTAACTGTTTCTGATGTTTTAAGATAAGGTTAAAAATAACCTTCCATTAACGTTTTTCTTGTCCATTCTGCTGTATGCAAGTTGCTGTTAAAAAGTGAGAGAAGTGAGAAAAGAGGTGAAGTAGCAGACCCACAATCCACAAAGCTGGGGTTCTAGGTCTCTGCAGAGATTGTCAGGGAGTCCTGAAGCCCAGGGATGTCACATATTGGAGAAGACATGCAGGCAAAGTGACATGAACCTAGGCACAGAAGAATAATTAAGTAGGAGAAGGAAAGAGTACAGAGCCTGGGTGACGGTCACAGCTGACTGAGCTGAGTCTTCTTCTTCCCTACACTCAAGTTCTCAGGGCCCATAAGCTTGAACCTTTATGAGAAGATGAAAATTCAGAAAGAGAAGGTAGGAAGCACTTGAACATTCACATGCAGTATGTCAACAAAAAGAAAATCTCAGAAAAGTCTGCTCATTTTAAGCGTGAGCAACATGGGGAGGACTGGACATGGTATACTATGCAAATACACTAAAGGGAATAAAAGTAACCTGTTCAAAATAGATTTTCATATTACCAGAGTAGTCAAAAGATTGAAATAAACTTTCAATTTACCATTAGTATGTTATGGAAGCAAATAAAATCCAAGGAAAATAAGCGTCTCTGAGACTTGTGTTGTAGAAGAATGTATGAAAATGTTTTTAATTAAAATAACCTTAAAGAATATCGAAGAATGAAAGCCAATGAATGGTTTAAAATTCTATATAAAGAAATATAAGGAAAACTCTAAAGAAATATAAAAAACCTCTATATAGGTTTTATATAAAGCCTATGTATATATATAAAGACAACTATATAGACAACTATATATATAGTTGACAACTATATATAAAGACAACTATAAAGAAATAAAACTCTATAAAGAATAGTAAAAAAGACTGGAAGACTGAGAATGGAAAATGGTAAATGAATAGACATAACACAAAAGCAAATTACTGACCATGTTGTAAGACAAATAGTATAATAGAATGGTAAACAGTTTTAAAAATAAGAGAAGATAATTAATACATAGTATAAAAGGGAAGAGTCACAAACTGTCTCTTTGAATCTCTGAAGAGGCAAGTTAAATTGAAACTGAAAATGAATCTCAAGTGAAAATACAAGATAATTTTCCTAATTGAATGGAAAAGAAATAGGTAACAAAATGGCTGCAATATTGCTGGAAAATTATATTAGAATGATCTACTTTTAAGATATATCCTAATCAAGTGATTCAATTTCAAAAATGTAACATATGCAGGAATCCAGGCTGAGTATTTTAGGGTAACCTGAAATTTCTTTATAGCCATATCCATTGTCTGAAGTTGGTAGATAAATGTCTTCAAAATTCTAAGGAAAAGAAAATATGATTCAAGTGTACTTTATCCAACCATCTTGTCAATAAAGTAGAAAGGGAACAGGCACTCATTTCCAAATATAGAAACTGTCAAGGAATATAGCACCCAAGAGAGCTATAAAAAGAAACAAACAGCCAAACCAGAAACTCTAGGTAGAGGACTAGAGATCACAAGAATACCAAGAATGCTTAGTACCATAGAACTACTATAGCTTATTATATTTGTATTATGGAGGGTTTCTTCACTGAAGACTGTTCAAGGCTCCCTAAATTATAAAGCACATCACTAAAACTGGAACATTAAATACTGAAAGTTGGGATGTAGTGGTGAATGGGTTTCTAATTCTCTCATTGTTTGTATTTGACTCTGCAAGTATATCCTGTGTTTTTTTTGGAGACTTTATTTAAAAAAAAATAAAAAATACAATCTAATTAGAAACATTCTCAAAAGCTCAAACAATATTTAAATATTTCATATTTAATGAAAAGGATTTACAGATGGCAAGTAAGTACGTACAAAGATGTTGATCAGCATGTGCCATTATTGAAATGCAAATTAGAGCCTCGGGGTGCCTCAGTCCATTAAGCTTCCCACTCTTGATTCTGGCTCAGGTCATGATCTCACAATTTGTGAGTTCAAGCCCTGCATCAGGCTCCACACCGACAATTGTCAATGGGCATTTGGGCTCTTTTCATACTTTGATTATTGTTGATAGTGCAGCTATAAACAATGGGGTACATGTGCCCCTTTGAATCAGCATTTTTGTATCCTTTGGATAAATTCCTAGTAGTGTAATTGCTGGGTTGTAGGGTAGTTCTATTTTTAATTTTTTGAGGAACCTCCATACTGTTTTCCAGAGTGCCTGCACCAGTTTACATTCCTATCAACAATGTAAGAGGGTTCCCCTTCCTCCACATCCTCGCCAACATCTGTTGTTTCCTTAGTTGTTAATTTTATCCACTCTGACCAGTATGAGGTATTATCTCAATGTGGTTTTGATTTGTATTTCCCTGATGATGAGTGATGTTGAGCATCTGTTCCAGACACATAGTTCTTTGGAAAAGTGTCTATTCATGTCATCTGCCCATTTCTTCACTGGATCATTTGTTTTTTGGGTGTTGAGTTTTGTAAGTTCTTTATAGATTTTGGATACTAAACCTTTATCTGAGATGTTATTTGCAAATATCTTCTCCCATTCTATTGGTTGCCTTTTGGTTTTGTTGATTATTTCCTTCACTGGGCAAAAGCTTTTTGAGGTCCCAGTAGCTCATTTTTGCTTTTATTTCCCTTGCCTCCAGAGACATGTCAAGTATGAAGTTGCTGGTATATACACACAATGGAATACTACTCAGTGATGAAAAAGAATGAAATCTTTGCATTTGCAACAGCGTAGATAGAACTGGAGATTATTATGCTAAGTGAAATAAGTCAGAGACAGACAAATGTCTTATGATTTCACTCATGTAGAACTTAAGAAACACAACAGATGAATATAGGAGAAGAGAAGGGAAATAAGATAAAAACACAGAGGCAAACCATGAGGCTCTTAAATACAGAGAACAAACTGGTGGTTGGGGGTGGTTAAATGGGTGATGGGCATTAAGGAGGGCACTTTTTGGGATGAGCACTGGGTATCATATGTAAGAGATGAGTTACTGGGTTCTAATCCTGAAATCAAGACTATACTGTATGTTAACTAACGACTTTAAATTTAAAAAAAAATAGTGATAAAACCAAATGCTTGTGAAAGTGTAGAGAAACTCCTTGGAATATGGAGTTGTACTTAATTACCTGATGTTTGACTGCTGACAACTTTTAAGTTCCACAGTTTTGTGCCAGAGACGTATTTCTTACTCTCCAAGATATACACTGCTATTGCATATTACACATCAATCCCCACTATTTGCTAATACAATGCTGATCTTGATTTTGATTAATGCATCGATATACCCATCTTAAAACTCCATTTCCCAGCTTCCTTTCAGGTAGGAGTGACTAGGCAGTTACAGTCGATGAAATCAGTGGCAGAAGTCAGCTGGATGCCTTCTGGAAAAGGCTTGTGTTCTTGAAAAAGGGTGCCACTTCTCATTTACCTTTTCCTGACTGTAATCTTGGTCTTAGGTCTAAGGGAGGAACACAACTTTGCAATTATGAAGGTGAAATAAATGCTAATATTTAAAGCAATGAAAGGAGTCGAAGTTTTTGAGGACTGCTTCAAGAAGGGACATGAACCGCTGAACTGTGTACTTGGTGGGTGACCTTCTGTTTTGTGAGATAAATCACCCTGAAGTTTTGCAGTAGCACTGGCGTTATGGAGAGCCACATTTATTTCTTTAAGTCCAAGTCTCTCCCCATAAATTTAAAAAGTTGAAGTGAAAAAAAAATTTTTAAAGAATTTCACAAATGTACTTTGAGAAAATAAGATTGTCTTGTTTAGTCATTATTATTTTTTCCTACTATTAGCTGCAAAAACTTATTTTAGCTGACACACTAGATTTGTTTTGTGTACCGCTGTATCTACTACAAATAGCCTGAAACATAGTAGGCATTAAATATATATTTAGATAAGCTCATACTATCTGCATGAATCCCACTGAACAATTGTGTTAATAAAATTTTCGTTTCTTTATACAACTTTCAATAATTACTGGTGAGGATAGATATTATGGTATGAAGTTAATACAGGCGTACCTTGTAGATACAGCAGGTTCTGTTCTAGACCTGTTCTAGATCGCATTAAGTGAATATCACAATAAAGTGTATCGAATGAATTTTTTGGTTTCTCAGTACATATAAAAGTTATGGTTATACTGCACTGTAGTCTTTTAAGTGTGCAATTGCATAATATCTAAAAAATCAATACGTATACCTTAGTTAAAAAATACTTGATTGCAAAAACATGGTAACCATCATCTGAGCTTGCATCAAGTTTTTATCTTTTTGCTACTGGAAGGTCTTGCCTTGATATTGATGGCTGCTGACTGTTCAGGGTGGTGGTTGTTGAAGATTGGGGTGGCTGTGGCAATGTCTTATAATAAGACAACAATGAAGTTTGTCATGTAGATGGACTCTTCACAAATGAGTTCTCTGTAGTTTATGATGCTCTTTGATAGCATTTTACCCACAGTAGACATTGTTTTGAAATTGGAGTCAATCTGGGCGCCTGGGTGGCGCAGTCGGTTAAGCGTCCGACTTCAGCCAGGTCATGATCTCGCGTTCTGTGGGTTCGAGCCCCACGTCGGGCTCTGGGCTGATGGCTCAGAGCCTGGAGCCTGTTTCCGATTCTGTGTCTCCCTCTCTCTCTGCCCCTCCCCCGTTCATGCTCTGTCTCTCTCTGTCCCAAAAATAAATAAAAAACGTTGGAAAAAAAAATTAAAAAAAAAAGAAATTGGAGTCAATCCTTTCAAAATTTTTCACTGTTTTCTTAACTAAGTTTGTGTAATATTCCAAACCCTTTGTTGTCATTTCAACAGTCTTCATAGCATCATCATCAGGAGTATTTGCTAATACATTCCATCTCAAGAAACTATTTTCTTTGCTCATCCTTAAACAATTTCTAATCCCTTCCAGTTTTATCATGAGATCGCAACAATTCCGTCACATCTTCAGGCTCCACATCTGATTCTCTTGCTCTTGCTCTTTCCACCACATCTGGAGTTACTTCCTCCACTAAAGTCTTGAACCCCTCCACGTCACTCAACGAGGGTAGGAATTAACTTCTTCCATACTCTTGTTAATGATGATGTTTTGACCTCTTCCTGTGAATTGTGAGTGGTCTAATGGCATCTAGAATGGTAAATCCCTTCCAGAAGGTTTTCAGTTTACTTTGGTCCATCAGAGGAATCACTATCTATGGCAGCAATCACTTTATGAAATGTATTTCTGAAATTATAAAACTTTAATGTAGAAATTTCTCCTTGATCCATGGCCTGTAGAATGAATGTTGTGTTGTTAGCAGGCATGAAAACACTGATTTCATTGTACATCTCCATCAGATTTTTTGAGTGACCAGGTACATTGTGAACGAGCAGCAGTATTTTATTTTGCTTTAATTTTTTGGCTGTTTATAAGAAACGTATTTTTTTTACTGAATGTTCAGTGAGTTTTTAATACAGTGAGAATTAATGATAGTAGATAACATTAATGGAACTTTTGCTAAGTGGTAATATTTAAGGCAAAGATTTTCAGCTCTGGGTGTAGGTTACAACTACCAACTGACTCACATGTAGTTACATTCTTACATTCTGATTTAACTGCTTCTAGACTGTAGCCATGCTATCTGTGTATTTTTTTTCCTTTTCAAATTTTTATTTAAATTCTAGTTATTTAACATACAGTACAATATTGGTTTCAGGAGTAGAATTCAGTGATTCACCACTTGCATACAACACTCAGTGCTCATCACAAGTGCCCTCCTTAATACCCATCACCCATCTAGCCCATCCCCCACCCACCTCCCTCCATCAACACTCAGTTTTTGTCTCTATTATTATGTTTTTAATGGCTTGTTTCCCTCTCTCTCTCTTCCCCACCCCCCATCATATGTCCATCTGTATTGTTTCTTAAATTCCACGTGTGAGTGAAATTGTATGGTATTTGTCTTTCTCTGACTGACTTAACTTTGCCTACCATAAAGCTCCCTAGCTCCATCCATATTGTTGGAAATGGCAACATTTCATTCTTTCTGATAGCTGAGTAATGTTCCATTGGATGTGTGTACCATATCTTCTTTATCCATTCATCCAGTGGATGGACATTTTGGCTCTTTCCATAGTTTGGCTATTGTTGATAATGTGAGCAGGAATATTTTAAAAGGAATCTTTTTTCTCTAAGCATTAGGCTTCAATAGTGGACTTAAACTACTCAGTAAACCATGTTGTAAACAGATGTGCTATCATCCAGCCTTTGTTGTTGTATTTCTAGAATACTGCAAGAGTAGATTTAGCACAATTCTTAAGGGCCCTATGATTTTTGGAATGGTTAGTGAGCATTGGTTTTAACTTAAAGTCACCAGGTGCATTAGCCCCTAACAAGAGAGTCAGGTTGTCCTTTAAGGCTTTGAAGCTAGGCATGATATCTCCCCTCTATCTATGAAAGTACTAGATGGTATCTTCTTTCAATAGAAGGCTGTCATCTACACTAAAAAAATGTCATTTAATAGAGCCACTTTCATTAATTATCTTCACTAGATCTTCTGGGTAACTTCTTGGGGCTTCTACATCAGCACTTAGTACTTCATCTCGTGCTTTTATGGTATGGGGACCACTTTTTCCCTAAACTTCACAATCCAACCTCTGCTAGCTTCAGACCTTTCTTACGCTTCTTCCTCACCTCTCTCAGCCTTCATAGAACTGGAGACAGGGCCTTGCTTTGGATTAGGCTTTGGCTTAAGGAAATGTGACTGATTGATCTATCCAGACCACTAAAATGTTCACTTTATCAGTAATAAAACTGTTTACTGTCTTGTTTGTTCACTGGAGTAGTATTTTTAATTTCCTTCTAGAACTGTTGCTTTGCATTGGCAACTTCACTAATTGTTTGGTACAAGAGTCCCAGCTTTTAGCCTTTCAGCTGTTAATATGTCTCCCTCACTAAGGTAAATCATTTGTAGCCTTTGATTTAAAGTGAGCGACGTGTGACTCTCTTCCTTTGGCTCAAACACTTAGAGGCATTATAAGTGTTATTAGAAGATTATTAATTGGCCTAATTTCAATATTGTTCTGTCAAACGTAATAGGGAGGCCCATGGAGAGGAAGAAAGAGAGATGGAGAATGTTAGTCAATAGAGCAGTCAGAAGAACACACACAGCATTAATTAAGTTTGTGTCTTACATGGGTGTGTCTTTAAACAATTATAAGAGTAATATCAAAGACCACTGATTATAGCTCCAATAACAGTTATAATAATGATGAAGAAGTTTGAAATATTATAAGAATTATCAAAATTTGACAAACATGAAGCAAGCAAATACTGTTGGAAAAATAGGTACATTTTTCCAAAATGGGGGAAAAATACCCTTTCTTTGGGACTTTTACACCAAAGAAGATGAAATGATATGGAAAACAAAATGCATTTCAAATTGTGTCTATTATGGGTGCAGCTGGGTGGCTCAGTCCATTAAGTCCGACTTTGGCTCAGGTCATGATCCAACAGTGTGTGAGTTGAAGCCCTGTGTGGGGCTCTATGCTGACAGCTCAGAGCCTGGAGCCTGCTTTAGATTCTGTGTCTCCCCCTCTGTCCCTCCCTGCTTGTGGTCTGTCTCTCTCTCCCTCTCTCAAAAATAAACGTTAAATTTTTAAAATGTTTCTATTACAAAAAATGTAGAAAATGAAAACACTTAATGACCTATATGAAACATGGATTTGGACTTAAATTTTATTTTATCTTCTAACAGTCAAATGGGTAATAAACACATTGTTTAAATATTTAAAACAAAACATATTTATAAAAGATTTCATCCCCATTTTGGATGTAACAGAATTCTTATTAGCATTCATGTAATTCTATTAATGTTTGGTTTATCCAAAAGATAAATGATAGAATGAAATCTTTAAACAAACTCCTTATGTGTCAATTCTCTAAATAATGGATATTTCACAGATACTTAAAAAGTTTGACATTATTGGGGCCCCTGGATGGCTCAGTTGATTAAGCATCTGACTTCGGCTCAGCTCATAATCTTGCAGTTCTTGAGTTCGAGCCACACATCGGGTTCTATCGGGCTCTATGCTGATACCTCAGAGCCTGGAGCCTGCTTCAGGTTCTGTGTTTGCTTTTCTCTCTGCCCCTCCCCTGCTTGCACTCTGTCTCTCTGTCTCTCTGTGTCGCTCTCAAAATAAATAAATAAACATTTAAAAAAAATTAAAGCAAAATTTTGACATTATTGGGGCATCTAGGTGGCTCAGTGAGTTAAGCATCGGCTCTTGATTTCAGCTCATCTCAGGATTTCAGGAGTTGTAGGATTAAGCCTATAGGCTGACAGCATGGGGCCTACTTGAGATTCTCTCTCCCTCTCTCTCTCTCTTTGCCCTTTCCTACTTGCATGCTCTCCCTCTCTTTATTTCTCTCTCACTCTCTTTCTCTCTCTCTCTCTCAAAATAAATAGAAAGTTTGACATTCATTTTAGGTCTCCGAAACAGTGGTGCTAGAAAAGTAAACAGAAAGCATAGGACCTCCTTTTTCTTTTTAAAGAGGGTTACAGAGACTGAATAAGAGTAAAGTTCCTCAGAATGGCTACTTTAAACATAATAACATGTCCTGTTCTGAGGTAGGCAAAACTCTTTCTCAGATGAAAGTAGAGTCTTGGGTTCTGAGACTGAAAGTTCTGCACTGAAGTTCTCACTTTCTGATTACACAGCAGTGAGATAACCCCAAATAGAGGAAGTGAGTGATCATCTTGATAGTAAGGGTCATTCGACACATTGAGATCCCTGCACTGGATAATTAGGTTATTGATAGTTGATTTTCAAGTCAAAAAATAACATGAATATTACCACAAAATGTCTGTGATTAAAATGATAGTGATATAAACCTGATAGAATGTTTAGCTTATAGGTACTACTTTTTCCTCTGTACCAAAGAGAGAGTGAAAGCAATGTGAGTTATTAGCTCAGTGTAATTTCACGTCAATTATGTATCCACAACATTTCAAGTGATGAATTGAATAACCATCCACATTCTCATAATACTCTTGACAGCAAAAATCCACCAAAAGAAAACCAACAAATGAGATGAGAAACTTGTAATATTGACAATAGAAAATTATAAAGTGACAAAATGAATAGTTAATATGATGCAGTCAATGACATATGCTGATTAAGTCACCATTCTTATTAACATAGACAAAGTATCCATGGTTTCAAGAGCAATGAAATCATCAAGAAGTTCTTAGTAGTCCAGTCCATGGAGTACCCTTATCTTGGGGTGGGGTTCGGCAGTCAAAGAAAAAGAAATACTAAGATAGTAAGATACTTTATATGTCTACTTCTCTTACAGTCCAGATGGACAGAATAAGGAGTCTCTTAAATAAAAAACATAAATATTTACAAGACCTGTATATTTATTACCAGTTCATAACTGGTGATGGCCAGTTTGGAGTCATTAATTTTTATTCCTCTTTGTGGTTGTGCTGATTGCACAACTCTATTGTTTTCACTGTTTTCTGCTCCCCATCCCATTCTGACCTCCTATTAATAGACTGGCAAACACCTTTTAATGAATATTAAAGGTGCATTGATATCAACCTTGTCTTGTTCATCTGCTAACATACTTTTTGTCTTTTTAAATATAAATTAAAGTTTTTTTATGTTTATTAAATTTTGAGAGAGAGAGAGAAAGAGAGAGAGAGAGACACAGAATCCAAAGCAGGCTCCAGGCTCTGAGCTGTCAGAACAGAGCCCGACAAGGGGCTCGAACTCATGAACCGTGAGATCATAACCTGAGCTGAAGTCAGATGCCTAACCGACTTGAGCCACCCAGGCACCCCTAAATATAAATTAGAAAACAGTTTTTGAAAAAAAGATACTGTGAAAGGACATAAGGGAATTATTACGCACATTGCCCTTGGTATACCTGTGTAAGTGATGAAGGTGGGGTATTTCTTTGCATGTTAAAAATCTATAGTAATAGATTCTTATTTCCTTTACTCTTTCTTCACATAGCATTAATTTAATTTTGGATTGACTGGTAAGGAACAAGAGACGGCTGGTTAGGCAAATTTCTGTAAATTCTGGAAGACTTTCTTTTCTCCATGCTTCACAGGAAGACTTGTACACCTGCTTATTTTCCTTTTTCCAGGCAAAAACAGGCAAATATTTCCTCTCCATTTACCTTCACATAGAGAACAGATGTAAATGTCTGAAATAATTAAGATGTTTTATAAAAATGGTGGGTTATTGTTATTTTGGCAAGGTAGGCATGTCATGGTAGCAGTCGTGTGTGGAGGCTTGTTGAGTAAGTTATTACTATTATTATTATTATTATTATTATTATTATTTTGCTTGTGAATCAAGGGGGAATATGAAAAAAAAGAAAAATAAATTCTCAAACATCTCCTAGTGTGTCAGGATATCCATCCTTTGATATTCATGTTGAATTCTCTAAACCACCAATTGATGAGAAATCTTACTCACTTTTATGGTGTTTCCTAAAACGGCACTGGCACTATGTGTTGTAACAGGCTTACTCATGAGACAAATATTTTCAGTATCTCTTAAGACAACAGAATATAATATGAATTGTCAGGGTTATTGTCAATAATATTTCTTGATAACTCATTTGCTATTCAGTTTCCATACATAACAGGAATTAAAATACAAATGTTGGCAAGAGCCCTGGAAGTCTGTATATTAGCCTCCACAGTGCGATACCAGACAAAGGTGAGAATGTAAAAGTCAGTGGTCTAGAACTTTCTCTTGAAAAATCAAAATAGTCAAAAAAGTTGACTCAAACTTCTCAACCACATTGAGGCTATATGAGTGTGGGAAAGTGACAATGAGGAGGATTTTTGAATCAGATTTTTGGAGTTACTGCGCTGTGGTTCCCCAAACCAGCCATCCCCAAGGAGGAAGGGTGGCATTTGCCTGGATCTGACCTAAAACCTGTGAGAGGAACTTCAACATGATTTTGGTCCCTTCTATTTAGGCCTAGAGTGACCTAGTATTGTGTACTTTCTTTGGAAAATGTAAAGTGAGGAGACAAAGTGGTTCAATGCTGATGGGCCAGCTTGAACAAATGGCTGAATGGAGGATGGGCCTACACACTGGATGTTGTCGGGCCAAACAGTGCTTGAGCATTTCTCAGGAAATATGCGAGAACCAGAGATGAGTTAGAAACTGCTTGTTTGTGTAGAGTCACTGTATGTTCTGCCTAAGGTGTTGGGCTGGAAAACAATTAGTCATCAACTGATAGAGGGTAGAGGAGAGGAAATAGCAAATTAGCAAGTGACCAGATAGCAGAAATGTATCCACTCTGACGAATGGTGACGTCACTAACAGGAAGATGCAACTTGGGATGCTTGCCAAGCCTATAGATGGTGCTATATGCAAAGTCAGTGCCTTGGCTTCAGGCTGTGCAGAATGATCCTTCCCCACCACCTTTCTTGTCCTCTAGTCCTGAGAGTGAAGGACAAGTGGGTGCAGAAGAAACAAGCCAACCATATTCCCTTCCCTACCCAAGTTACCCATACATAGCTGGCTCAAGCAAGGAAAAATTTAACATAAAACCCAGTTCAGAATATTGATTAATATTGGACTTGACATTCTAATACCAGAATCAATATATTCTTTCGTGACTGAAAGTGATAGATAATTCATGATATAAAAACAGCAGTTACCCAACTGCACCTTGGGAGTTTTTAAAATCCATATACATGTAGGCCCTTCACCCAAAAATTCTGACTTGTTTCAGTGATGGTCCTGTGCAGCAGTGTTTTTAAGAGCTCCCTGTGTGATTTTACTTTACAGCCAGTGTTTCAAACCACTATTTAAAGAAACAGCAAGATCGGGGGGCCTGGGTGCTCAATAGGTTGAGCGTCCAAGTTGGGCTCAGGTGGTGATCTCACAGTTCATGGATTTGAGCCCCACGTCGGGCTCTGTGCTGACAGCTCAGAATCTGGAGGCTGCTTCAGATTCTTCTCCCTCTCTCTCTGTCCCTCCTCTGCTCATGCTCTCTCTCTGTCTCTCTCAAAAATAAATAAACATTAAAAAAGAAAAAAGAAAGAAATGGCAAGATTATGGGGTCTGTTAGTGTTTCCATCCAGGAAGGCAGAAGGAATGGACCCCTCTGAACAAACTTAGGTTTATGACGTGAGACGAAAATGAGGTGCTTCACGAATGTATCACGAGTTGTGCTCTCTCAGGTTATCGTTACACATTTATTATTGCATTTGATTCCCTTACCAACAGCACGAAAGAGCGTTTAATACCTCCACTGATGGTACACTGATAGGAAATTGAAGTACAAAGACCAGGTGTGTCTTCTTACCCAAGCGTTGCTCCATCTCAGTACGAAAGTTAAACAGAAATAGTGTTTGAGGGAAAGAAAATTGAGGATCGGTTAAAAAAAAAAAAAGAAAAGATGTGAAGATTAAACTTCTGCTCTTTGCCTTCTTACCCAGCAGGGTGGCTGCCTCTATCTAACCTCATCTGTTAGAATGCCCCAGGCCAGAGTCTCTTTCATGTCTACCAGTTTTCAGCATCCTAATTCCACCCTGCCTTCTATCTCTAACATAACTCTCTTCTTAAAATGTGACTTGGGTCAAGGAAACACCTCTGGTAACCCTTATCTTCTGAGAAAGCCGGATCAAAGAACATCAAGGAGTTCAGGCTAACAGCTTGCACCCACATTGACCATGACAACTTTAAATATGAATATAATTTCTACCAATTTAAATGGGCAGCAAAGAGCTGCAGCCAGAGTTTACAGACTGACTTTCTCCCTTTTTCAAATTGTCGCTTACTAAAATGACATTACCTTTTTCTCCAGTGTCTTAGGAGAATAATGGCCATTAAATAAAAAGTAAACTCAAGATTACCCTATTAGGTGCGTCAAAGGGCAGGCGTTATACAGGGTGTGTTTACTGTATATGATATACAGCAACTGACTCATTTGAGAGGATAAGAAAATACCATGACACTACTGGGAATGTCCCCTCATTTGAATTCAAGTAATTATTCCACAATAGAATAAAGACCATATGGATCATTTGTGTTGGCATGGAAACCTGTTGTGTCCCTTAAATACAAACCGTACTTCAGGCTTCCACGTATTTTCCCATATGGTAGACAGTTCTCCATAAATATTTTCACATTTCTGCACAGGCTAAGATTTCTGAGCAAAGAACACTGAAAAACAAGGTTAAAGGATGATTGAATGGCAGCCAGGCCTTAGAAGTTAGAGACAGGTATTGTTGCATGAAATTTAGAGACTTCAGAGACTTTTCTCCCCTAGGCCCCCTTGCTCACATTCTAGAATAGAGATCTTATTCTCTCCTAACCGGGGAAAGATTTGTTTATATTCCAGACTCAGGTTTCTCTCCCTCTCTCGTTTCCTCTCCCAGCAAGGAAGAAGGGGGCATGTGTGTCAGCTACCTGTATATGCTCTGGGTTTCATAGTTTGAGGGTTCCTTCGCAGCGGTGTGAGCCTGCTGCACACTCAGTTGAGCATGGGGCCCATGTCGTGTGGCCCTTTGGGAACTGGAGCACAGGAACTGCTGCCAAGGTGCTTTGTGAGTACTAATCAGCATATGCTCTGTGAGAATCATGTCACATTTCCGGAGACCAGGGAAATCCATGTATCCGTGCACATGCATACATATAACATGCGTGAATGTATAGATATTTACATTTACAACTATATATGTGTGTACATAACTGTGTATAACTGTATACATAATATGTGTATATATACGTGTGTGTATGTATGTATGTATATGTATATATGTATATATATATATATATATATATATATATATATATATATATATATAATGTAAAAAACTGCCCCTCCCCTTTTGAAACATCCACTTCCCAGATCTTCTTTCAGCTTTTATACCTGGAAAATCACATTCTTCATTGAATCTGTGAGTGAAGTTGTGCCCGAGGATTCCAAGATAGTTGTCACCAATTCCTGTTATAGTACTTTGTGACTATCTCCTCAAGTACTTTCCACTCTGTGTTGTAATACTGGGGTGCAGAATAAGTCTTTCCTTTTACAATTAGAGTCTTGAAAAGTAACTACCATATTCTATTAATTGTTTCATTCTCGACGTTTGCTAACTCCCCCAAATATAATAAGTAATTAAGAAACAATCATCAAATGCTAAGTCAGAAGCCATAGTAGTCATCAGGGTCACAAAAGATCATAATCTCAGCCATATCTAGGTCAGTAATCAATTTTTATGGGAATGAAACTTTTAAATACCCTGAGCACGCTAGTGAGTAAATGCACCATAAGCAGAGGAACGTACAGGCAATATGATTCATACGTATTACTGATGTTGACAGATCTGTGTTGGTTAGTTGATTTCAGGGTGAAGATGTTAAATTAGCTAATTGTTAAAGAGGTACAGATTCTCCTTAGTTAACCTAACTGACCTTGTTTTCACTCTAAAACCACCTTCTGAGCTCATTATCTAAACTCTCTAAACCAGATACTGATCCAGTACATATATTAGTAATGACTGATTTTCCTTGGTAAACTGTAATTAAATCATGGCTTAATGAAGCAGGGGCCCACATCATGATTCTTCTCTAAATAATAGAGGCTTCTTAATATTTTACCAGAGTTTAAATAGCAAAAATGTAAGGTAAGTTCCCAATTTCTGTAAGAATATATTCTTTTAGTTACCTGCTCTTGATGTATAAGGCTTGTGTAGTTTTTAAATAGTTGTTTTTCCATAGAACCATAACATTTTTACATGTGAAGTTAGTACTTAAGTTTCACTCCTACTGCCTTTTTTTAATGACCTGATTTTTACTTGAACCATGAGATAGGGATTAATTGCATTAATTAAGAAGGAATTAAACAATCTTAGATGCAGTTAAGATGAGTGATAAAAGCAACTCATCTTGTGGCTATTCTTTTACTTAATTCTGTGAAAGAAGAATAAGGAAAAAAATAGAAGAGGATATGCAAAACAGATCTTCTTAGCAAGCCATAAATGGATACATGATAAAAAAATGTAAGATTGTTTTTAAAATCTTCAAAATTTATGTTCAGAAGGATATTGGCCATAATATGTAAACAATGCCACAAATAGCTACTCAAAATATATGGTGCCCTGGCCTCAATCCTCTGTATTTTCAGAAAAGAACCATAATAATCCTCATTTTTTTCTGTGTAGGAGAAAAAGTGATCATAATACACTTAAGCATTAAAAATATGTAGAAAAGGAGGGTGGTTCAGTCAGTGAGCATCAGACTCTTGATTTTGGTTCAGTTCGTGATCTCACATTTTGTGGGTTCAAGCCCAGCATCGGACTCTGTGCTGAGAGCGTAGAGCCTGCTTGGGAGTCTCTCTCCCTCTTATTCTGCCCCTTCCCCGTTCATGTTGTATCTCTCTCTTTCAAACATCAAAAAAAAAAATGATAGAAAAGGAGAATTGAAGAGATTAGCAATGGCAGGTTCTTCCTTGTACCTTGTAATGTTGTTCCTTTGCAGACCCTTAGGTGTAGTTGAGTTGACATCACCACATTTACTAGTCCCCACATTCAGTTGACAGATTCTGAATTGGCCCTGCGACCACATTGCTTCTTTTAAAAAAGCAACACAAGATCCTCATTCACCTTTAAATGTATAATGTATCTTCTGTTTCCCTATGAGTAGCCTCTCCTTTTTTATTCCAAGTTAGCCCTTTAGTTTACGTATGAAAGCAACTGATGTCCAGCTGTATTAACAGGCTCAATTTACTTTGTGACACTATTTTCTTTAAAATTACACTTAGTTTTCAGAATAAATGTGTGTGTATAAAGCGAATATAAAATACTGATGTGCATATATAGAAACTTACACATAAGTGTGTGCACATATACCTATCTATATATACATTGATAAAAATTAGTACTTGCTTATCTCATTCCAAAAGACGGTACGATCGATCTCTCTTGCTCTTAGAAAGTTTGCATGACACCTTTTCGTTTGTACAAGACCTACATTATCACTCTTTCTCTAAGCAAAAAATATATGGAGAGGGTTTTTGCTTTTATGAAAAAAGGTGAAAAAAAATAGCATTCAGCATTTGTTTTGCACTGAGCTATTAAGGAGACAGTGCACACCCCTAAGCAGTGAGAGTGGCTCAGCCAAGCTCCGTCCCCAGGAACTAAACTCAGCATGTCAGCCTCAAGCTGCCACAGCTTTGAACTGTATCTGTGAGCATCTGTGCTTTATCACGATTTATTCTGTGCATTCATTAGCAGGACGTGTCCTAAGGTAGCAGAAAAACCTAAGAGAGGTGACTTTTTGGGTCCGGGAGCACACACAAATTTTTCCATATGAGTGCATGGTAATTGCTTCTTCGCTTTAAGCCATTGCTGCTGACCAAAGTCTTCCTAGGAACACTGTACTTTCAAGTAGTGGGGGAAACCTGTGTTCTAAATAATTGTGGAGGAAGAAGTGATAGGTAGGAGTGGGAAAAAAAGGAAAAAAAGTCTGCATTCACTCCAGTCACTTTGATTAAATGTTTTTAGTTTTCACTCTGCATTAAAAATGAAACAGGTGAGGTCAACCAATGACATGTAACAGAACATCGCTGCTTGAAAGCATCACCCACTTTGAACCTTCATTTTCATGTTATAATTTTCCTTCCTTTTCACTGCGAGCTCTTAGAGAAAATGACTTCTAATACATGCAGCACTTTGGCTATTATAGAGATGCCTGCTATTATACATTATAGGTCCAGCTATTCTGCATTTTATCTTCCATGACTTCTCTCTAATGACAGAGTATTGTGAAGAAGTGAGCACATGTCTGTATGTTTCAAGGGGATATATTGGAATTGTTCAAAGCTACTGTGTGTGGCAGGTAGGCTTGTAATAGATGAGTGATGTTTCTCACTGCAATTTGGAAACACTCGGTGGTGGATAGAGAAAGAGCTTAGACAGACTGTTCTGTCATGCAGCAATAGAGGGCTTTACCTTTGTCCTGTTATCCAGCTGTCCAGAGAGTAGATAACAGTGGTCAGAGATAGCCCTTTTATCCAAATTGAAGCAATAGTGGCTTATGCATCTGCTATTCCCAGCGCACAGAAGGCCCTTTTATTTGCCTAATTCTCCATCTTCCTTCCTAGGTTTATCAAAAGAATTGCTCCTTCTAATATACACACATTACCATTCTACTCCAGTCTATTCTCCAGGCAGTTATAAATGCATACAAAGACTCCTGTTACTGCGTGATCTACACAACAAACTAGAAAATACCTCTAAATTATCTGTAATTGTCTTTTCAGGATATTCAGTTCTCTATAGCCTGGCAATTGTGAATTTGGATATTCTTTTCATCCTGGTATCTGTTTTGTTCTCTGACACCATTTCCCCCCTGCGTCCTTCAAGAAATAGCGTTTATTTTAAAATGCAGTATATCAAATGAGTTATTTCTGTACTTCAAATGATATGTCCCTTCTGTATTTAAATCTTAATTTAGTAGTTGATTTACCTGAACATTCAAGGTTCATTAGAATGGCAGTTTAACTTTTTATAAATGAAAGTTAACTAGCCTTCCAACTCTTCTCTCTTTTAATTAAATAATAACATTTTTAGAACTGAAAGGTACCTAGGACCGTCAGTCTGAGTTACTGGGAGTGTGAGAGTGACACAGAGAGAAAAAAGCTGTTTATAAGGAAGGGATGATTGATTTGAAAAAGGGTGAAATAATGGGATTCATTTAACTTTTTAAATATTGACGTGAAGGTGTCTGGCACATGGAAGTGAAAATTTTGTGGACAATGAGAGGTTACGGGGCTCTGGTTTCTGTGCCAAAACTGGAGATGTTTAAGAATCAATCATATTTATGTAATAATTAAAGTGTTCAGGTAACTCACTTGCCAGAGAAAGACGGGTGTAGGAAATGAGACATGGGGAATGTTTATAAATAAAGGCCTGCAGTGGAAGATACGCCAGAGAAAGGAAGAAGAGACACAACCCATATGTGTTATGGATCAGACACTGTGTTGGGGGTTTTGCCTCCATTATTTGGCCTAATCATCTCAACATCTCCATGTAATAAATGATTTTACAGATGTTACAGATAAAAAATTTTGACTCAGTAAATCAGATAATTTGATCCAGCCCTAATCATTACTAGAAGTAAAATGAGGAGAAATGGTAAGGGAAAGAGAAGGAAAATGGAGAGAGTATGGCTCCAGGAAGGAAAGCGATATGAGTTTAAGAAAGGCTTTAGGGGACAAGGAGTTCATAGTGTTGAATGTCAAATGTTGAGATTTAAATCTCAGTAAGAGCTGGTGAGAATTTTTAAGTGGGAAGTACAAAATTAAGGTGGATTTCTTCATTTGTTTTGACATTTCGTGTCTAGGATCCAGAGGTCTCATGAAATTTCTCAAAGCTGCTTCTTCGGTTTCACCTAAATTTATCATCCTCCCTCAAATAGTTTCTTTTTTTAAATTTGTATGCCCTAGAATTTGAGAATTCTGCATGGGACCCTAAAGTCTAAGCAGCAAGTTTGGAATATTCAGTTTCCTGAGTAAGAGTCTTCACCACTAATTATGAGCCATATGATTTTAGAGTGAGGCTGAACCAGAAGACAAATGTGATAACTATTACATGGTAGTGTAGGACACTTTTAAACTTGGCAGTCTTACAAAAGGTATTCTATAGCCTTGGAACATCACATTACTTAGTTCTATGTTCTGGCATGGGAAATGGTCAGTAAGACAACAGAAACATTATCAAGCCAGCTCCTTTGCTGTATTGATTAAATCATCCCTAGTGTGACCAAGGAACCCACATGCATTGGGTTTGGGTCTTGGTACTACAACGCCACACAACCTCTGCATGTCCCACCAAAATATTTTATCAATGACGATACCTCACTGTTGCAATCATCTCCCTACCAGCCTGGCCCTGGTTTAGTCTTTGTCTTCAACATTATTTGTTCTTGAGGACTTCCACACACAAACTTCTTACTTACCAAGGTCTTGAACCTTTTTCCTACAGTATCTTTCTCCTCCATCTTTTCAGCCATGTTCATACCCTTGTCTTGTCATTTACCAGTAATGCAATCCCTCCAGAATCTCGAGTTTATTCTTCTCTCAAATCACCACCATATAGTCAGCATCTCTCTCTCATTCCATTTCCAGTGGTCATTTAATCTACAAGCTTAATCAGCTTAGTGATTCTATGTCACCTTTTTCACAGTCCCCCACTGCTTTGATTTTCCCTTGGCTTTTTTCCTAGCTTAACTCTCAAGATCAATGCAAATACTCTTTATACGTCTCTAACTGTCCCACCTACCTAAAGAAAGTAAAACCCTACTTCCTCTACTGGATGTCTTTATTCATTCAGTTGAATAGGACTAGAAGAAGTACCTAGCCGCACTGGTTCTGAATTAAATTCATGAGCACAAACCTCAAATGAGCTTCCTGTGATGCCTGGCAATCATGCTACATTTTACTGATGTACTAATGCTCTAATAAAATTTACACACAGATGACTTTTTTCACGCTTTTCCCTTGCCCTCAACTCTCTGAAACCTCATTCTCCACCCTTACTCTCAACTGATAATTTTGTTTCCTACTTCACTACGGAGAATTATGAAATCAATCAACGAGAACTTGTATGGATTCCACCATGTTATCTCCTACCTACAACCATTTATACCCATAGATGTCTGTTTCCATAAATGAAGTGTTCAGGTTCTTACCTAAAACTATTCTCCCTTTTAGTGCATCTCTCACCTACTCAAGAACAATGCTCCAGGAGTTTTTTTTTTTCTCTTTTTTTCTTTTTTCTTTTTTTTCCCATCCTCAAATTTTCCTTGCCTACCTACTAGATCATCCAATAGATCTACTGGATCATTAATATATTGAAGTACATTAAATAAGAACAAAAACAACAACAATAACAAACTTCTTTTGGTCTAACTTCTCTTACCTTCGCATCAAAGCTTTTTCAAAAAAGTCACTAGTACTGCTGTGCAAACTTTTCATCTCCTATTTTCTCTTAGACTCAATTCTAATAAGGTATTTACCTTAGAGTTCCATTGAAACTTCACTAGATCATCTATGTATGGCCTCCATATTGGTTACTTCAATGTCACATTTTCTGTCCTCACCTTATTTTACTAACAAAAGCATTAGGTATACTTGATCTTTCTCTGATTCTTGCTTATGTTTCTTCGCATGACTTTTAGCGCACCATATCTCTCATTTTTGTTTTGTTTTTTCTTTCCCTATTTCACTGATCACTTCTAAGTCTCCTTTGCTGGATTTTCATGTTCTGGTAAAATTCCCTACGATATATTTCTTGCTCCTAAAATCCAGACTCAATTATATCTGACTGCCTACCTAACACCACCACTTAACTACATAATTAAAACCTTACGCGTAACATGTTGAAAAGGAACATTCAATTTTTTCCAAGATCTATTAATTTTCTTCTCCATCACAGCTCTTTACAACATCAGCCTCCCAATTGTTCTGTTTCAACAATTTTGTTAACATGTGCGATTCCTTTTCCCCTCATATTCCATAACTTACCTGATAGAAGTCTTGTTGGACCCAGCTTCAAATTTATCTATAATTCAATCATGTGTCACAAGGATCTATTACAAGTTGTAAGACAGGTTAGGAAGTGATTATTTCTGAGTACCTTGTTCATTGATCAAAGTCATAATTCATTTGGCACAACTAATAAATGTAGTCTTTAGTGTTTATTCAAGAGGAGTTGATAAAAAAGAGAGCGTGGCACTTGACTAATTGTGAACTCAAACCTTGTCAGACCTTGCCTAGTTCTCCTTAATAAATGGTACAGGAAACAGGACTACACGAGAAGACACATATAATAAAGGGCATTTTAATTTTCTGTCACTCAATTCACTAGTGAAATACAGCTTAATGAATATCCTGGACTCTGATCAATCAGATTGATAACTTCTTGCCTTTTAGGGAATAGCTTGGAAAGAAAAAGAAATGTGTGGAAGTTCCTGATAGAGAAAAACGAATACTTTCAAGACTGTTATTTGGTGTTATGTTTCCCTTAAAATCAAGATTAATGAAATTGAGCACATTGATCTTTCCTGTAGTCTTGCTTTCATCATAGATTTGTTTGATTTGCAAGTTACATAAATTGAATTATATAGCATATTCTATTTTATATCTGAATTATTTCACTGAAAAATTAACTTTATGAGCTTTATTTTATATGTTCAGGTTTATTCTTATTTCTTTGTATTATTATTTTATTAAATATACCACAACAAATTTATTTGTTGTAATATAAGTGGATATTTAATTTTTCCCCAGGTTTTCATGTTTTTTGAACAGTGCCACTGTAAACATTTTAACACATGCCTTTTGGTGAACATAGGAATGCATTTTTTAATTTTATTTTTAAGTTTATTAATTCATTTTGAGAGAGACCGAGAGAGCATATGGGAGAGGGGCAGAGAGAGAAAGGGAGAGAGAGAGAATCCCAAGCAGGCTCTGCACCATCAGCACAGAGCCCAATGAGGGGCTTGAACTCACCAAACGTGAGACCGTGACCTGAGCTGAAACCAAGAATCAGACGCTTAACTGACTGAGCCACCCAGGAGCCCCCATATGAATGCATTTCTGTTGAGAAAATACTTAAGAGCAAAGTGGCTGGTCCCAGGACATATTCATGTTTGTTTAGTGATACCAACAAACAGTTTTCTAAAGTTGTATCAGTTTATACTCTCATCAGAAAAGTCTAAGAATTTGTTATTTCCTTCATAATTATTAAGTATGACAAGTTTTCATATTTGTATTTATTTTTTAAGGTTAATTTATTCTGTGGGAGAGAAGGAGTGCAAGCAGGGGAGAGGGAGAGAGAGAATCCCAAGCAGGTTCTGTGCTGTCAGTGCAGAGCCCAATGCAGGGCCTGATCCCAAGAACCCATGAGATCATGACCTGAGCCAAAATCAAGAGTCAGATGCTTAACTGATTGAACTGCCCAGGTGCCCCAAGATTTTGTATTTTTAAAACAGTTAATCCAGCCATTCTGATAATGATTAGTGATATGTTATATACTTTTGATTTGCATTCCCTTTTCCTATGTTATCCATATGATAAATTTTTTATTAGAGCTTGTGGTCCAGTTTTTTAAATTAAACATTTGCTTATATCTTAATCCTTTGTAAGAGATGTTTACATATTTTAAATAGAAGCTTTTTGTAAATATTATGTAATACAAACATTTTCTGTCATTCTGTGTGTTGACATTTCTACTCCAATAATGTATCTTTGATCACTGAAATTTGTAAATTAAATAATGTCTAAATTTTCTTTATTTTATTGAATGGTTATTGCTAATGTTTACTAGTTTAAAATACATTTGCAGGGGCGCCTGGGTGGCTCAGTCAGTTAACCGGCCAACTTTGGCTCAGGTCATGATCTCGCGGTCTGTGAGTTCGAGCCCCGCATCGGGCTCTGTGCTGACAGCTCAGAGCCTGGAGCCTGTTTCAGATTCTGTGTCTCCCTCTCTCTGACCCTCCCCCGTTCATGCTCTGTCTGTCTCTGTCTCAAAAATAAATAAACGTTAAAAAAAATTAAAATACATTTGCAAATAGCACTACTAGGAATTTATCCAAAGAGTACAGGAGTGCTGATTCATAGGGGCACATGTACCCCAATGTTTATAGCAGCACTTTCAACAATAGCCAAATTATGGAAAGAGACCAAATGTCCATCAACTGATGAGTGGGTAAAGAAGATGTGGTTTGTATACAAAATGGAATATTGTAAACTTGGCAATGAGAAAGAATGAAATCTTGCCATTTTCAACAATGTGGATGGAACTGGAAGGTATTATACTAAGTGAAATAGGCAGAGATAGAGGGTTGATGGGAGGGCAGGAGAGAGGGGAAAATGGGTTATGGGCATTGAGGAGGCACTTGTTGGGGTGAGCACTGGGTGTTATATGTACGTGATGAGTCACAGGAATCTACTCCTGAAGCCAAGGGCACACTGTATACACTGTATGTTAGCTAACTTGACAATAAATTTGATTTAAAAACATAAAATACCTTTGCAAAAATCAAGGTTATAATGATTTTCAACATTATCACTTAGAAGGAATCTTTAATGTTTTACCATACACAAGCATATTGAAAATTTACCCACTGTTGATTTTCTGCCTTACGTGAGGTAGGGTGAAGATGTTTTTATAAAACGTGGCATTTAGTTAACCCAGAAATATTTAGTAGTACCATTCTTTGACTACTGGATCCAGGCACATATTTTTCATAAGTAAAGTGACTCTTCACATACAACTGTATTTTTCAGACTCTATTCTAATTTATACATGTTGTTAAGTGACTGTCAATATCCTATTAATTGCATATAAATGTAAATCATCTTGTCAACTTCGACAAAAAGTCATGGTGGAATATTTATCTGGACTGAATTGAATGTGTGTACACATCAGTTTAGAAAGAACTAACATCCTCTAACCTTTAACATTGATCATATATCATCATTTATTTAGGTCTTGTTTATTGTTCATTGCAATGTTCAGTGGTTTTATTGGTACAAAGCTTGCCCATCTTCTATTAGATTTATTCTGAGGAATTTGATGTGATTTGTACTACGCAAATGTTTATTTATTTTTAGAGAAATTTATTAGTTTATTTAGAGAGATTTATTTTTTAGAGAGACAGGGCACAAAGGAAAGAGGGACAGAGAGGGAGAGGGAGAGGGAGAGGGAGAGGGAGAGGGAGAGAGAGAGAGAGAGAGAGAGAGAGAGAGAGAGAGAGAAAAGTGGGGCTCACCTGAAGCAGGGCACGAGCTCACCCAAAGACAGGCTTGAGCTCACTGGAATCGGGGCTCCAACTCTCCCAATGGAGGATTTGAACTCATGAACTGTGAGATCATGACCTGAGCCAAAGTCAGATGTTTAACTGACTTAGCCAGGTGCCTTTTGCAAATGTTTATTTAACTTTATTTCCAATTTCTTTTTGCTGGCATACAGAAATAATATTATTTTATCTTATTCCAAGAGGTCTTATTATCTTATTTTTGGTATTTATCTTAAGTATTTAATATGTCTTAAGTAGGGGCGCCTGGGTGGCGCAGTCAGTTAAGCGTCCGGCTTCAGCTCAGGTCATGATCTCGCGGTCCTGAGCTCGAGCCCCGCCTCGGGCTCTAGGCTGATGGCTCAGAGCCTGGAGCCTGTTTCCGATTCTGTGTTTCCCTTCTCTCTCTGCCCCTCCCCCGTTCATGCTCTGTCTCTCTCTGTCTCAAAAATAAATAAACGTTAAAAAAAAAAATTAAAAAAAATATGTCTTAAGTATACCCTAAGTATCTTAATAATTCTAATGGCATTGCATAGATTTTTTTTTGGAATTATCTACATATGACAATAATGACATCCTTGAATACAGTAATAAAGTTTTCTTCTTTATTACAAACTTTTAACAGTTCACTTATTTTACTTGTGTCCAGGAACATGTTGACTAGGAAATAAATAGTGAAAAATCTTCTCTTATTCTAGACTTCAATGGGAAAAGCCTTCGATGTTTCACCAGTAGGATTAGTGCTACCTCCTTTCTTAAAATTTCTTTTTATTTTTTAAGATACCATTGTCAGGTTAAGTAAATCTCTCTATTTCAAGATTGCTGAGAGGGGTTTGTTGTGGTTACTTCAGTCAGTCACAGAAAGAATTTTAATTGTCTTAAATGCTTCTACACCCCAGAAAATATGACTTTTCTTTTTTTCTACCAATATTTTGAATTGCAATGTTTGGTTTTCAAATATTAAACATCTCTTCTTTCCTGAGATAAATCTCACTGGACATGATTGATAAATTATGTTTCTATACTTAAATAAATTCAACTTAGTGGTATTGCATTTAAGATTTTTTATGGTTCTTATGGAGAGATTTCAATTTTTCTTTGTTGCATTGCTTTTGTCTTGTTTAGGTACAAGATCATGCTGACTTCATAAAATCAGGACATTTTCACTCCAATTTTTAGGAAAAAGTGTGTTTGAAATTGATATTAGTACTTCGTTAAATATTTGGAAAAATTTAGCAGTGAAATAATCTGGTCAGTGAAGGAGATTTGTGGTATGGTTTGAATTAGTTATATAATTTGACAGATTTATTATTTAGAGTTTCTACTTTTTCTTATGTCTGTTTTATTTTATTTTATTATTTTAGTGTTTTGCCCCTTTCATCTACATTGTAAGGTATATTTACATAAAATTTTTCATGACACCTTCTTATTTTATTTTCTATTTATATTTTGTGTGTAGGATTTGTAGCTTTTTAAAAATTCCTATATGGATATTTGTGATTTTTATTAGTAATTCTGGCTAGAGGTTTATTAAATGTATTCATCTTTCCAAAGAACAAAACTCTTAGATACCTTGAGTTTCTTAATTTTATAACACTTTTTATTTGACTAACACTGATTTCCGCTCTTATATGTATTACTTACTTCCTTCTGCTTACTTACGAAACATAGTAAATTCACACAAATAAAATCACAGATTTATTTTTAATTACATAATGGTTATAGAACACTTGTCTGATTCACTTTCTTTGAAATTTACTAAGGCTAGCTTTATGGGTCAGCATGTGGTTTACTTTGTATGCTTGAAAAGATTACGTCTTCTATAGTAGAATATGATAGGAGTGTCTATTATTTCAGTTTGGTTGATTAAATTTTCAAAATCTTTTAAACATTATTGATTTTTTATCTTCTTCTATCAGTCACTTTAAGGATTGTTTGTACATATCAAATAATTTCTTTCCCATCATTTTAATTGTTTAGTGTTACAAACACAATACTTTAAATAAATTCATTCTACTGAATGAGCATGTTATAATTATGAAACGTACCTCTTAATCACTAGTAATTCTTGTTGAAGTCCATTTTTTTCTAAGAAGGGGAAGTTTGTACTGAGACAAGGTGTTCCGTCAGAGTGGCGAATAGAAAACTAACGTATACATTTGCATCTCGTATATGTCTCTTAAACATTTGATGGATATACTTTTAATTTACCAAAGTTTAAAGTTTTTGTCACATCTAACTTATGTTATTGAAACATGCTTTTAATATTTCACCTTACATCAGTTTAGGCCCCCTTCAAAACTTGTTCATGTAGTTGTACAATAATATTTCTAAATGGGGCGTCCAGGTGGCTCAGTTGGTTAAGCGTCCAGCTTCAGCTCAGGTCATGATCTCAGAGCTCATGAGTTCAATCCCTGCATTGGGCTCTGTGCTGACAGCTCAGATCCTGGAGCCTGATTCTGATTCTGTGTCTCCCTCTCTCTGCCCCTCTCCTGCTCACACTCTGTCTCTCTTTCGAAAAGAAACATATTTTTTTAAAATTTCACTTTGTTTCTCTATTTAAAATCAGTCTTTGACATCCATTACCCTTGAAATAAAATCAAAACCTATGGCAGAACTTACAGGACTTTCAGTGTTTAGCTACTCTGCATAACTTTTAAATTCACCTTGTACTACAACTCTATTTTAGTACATCACTCCATAACAAATGAAATGCATCATCATCCATTAGGTCTCTAAATAGTCACATATAATATACAATAGGACACACAATGAGACACCACCTTACACCTGTCAGAATGGCTAAAATCAACAACTCAGGAAACAACAGACTTTGGCAAGAATGTGAGAAATGGGAACTTTTTTGTACTGTTGGCGGGAATGCAAACTGGTGCAGTCACTCTGAAAAACAGTATGGAGATTCTTCAAAAAATTAGAGCTATCCTACAACCCAGCAATTGAAGTATTAGGTATTTATCCAAAGTACACAAAAATGCTGGTTCAAAGGGCACATGCACCCCAATGTTTATAGCAGTACTATCAATGATAGCAAAATTATGTGAACAGCCCAAATGTTTAATATCTAATCTCATTTATTGTGTTCTTCATCTCTGATTATTTTTTTTAACTCTTTTATCTCTGTGAAAAGGGTCTCACTGATGTCTTCCATTCTTTTCTCAAGACCAATGAGTATCCTTAAGAAGGTTGCTTTAAATTTTCCATCAGGCATATTACTTATATCTGTCTCACTTAGCTCTCTGGCCATGGCCTTATCTTGTTCTTTAAACTGGGATAAATTCCTCCCTCTTGACATTTTGTCTAAGTCTCTGTCTTCTTCCATGTAATAAAAAATCCAGTTGTGTTTCCTGTTCCTGAACATAATGGCTTTAGGAATAAGAGTCATACAGTGTCCAAGGTCTGCCCCTTCAGGGAGTGTCTCCAGTGTGTTGCATGTGCCCTGCTGTTGTGTTTAGGCTACTCTATCCTTCAGGCCAGTTGTCTGCAGAGACTCTCCTTGCCTGCTTATAGGCAGTGTTTGGTCCCTGGCCTGCATGTGGTGACTTTTAACTAGCTGTGCTCTGGTCTGCATGTAGAATGAAACCTGTCACCACCTCCATCAGAACTGAGGCCTGCAAAACTCTCTGGTTGGAAGATGTGGTGTGGTAGGGGTTTGTGCTGATGTTCTGGGGGAGAGGCCTGCCATGCTGGGACTGAGGCAAACTTAACTGAGAAGGGAAGTTCCACTGGAGCACAGGGGCATGGGGCTTAGTGTAAGCAAGTTAAGCAGCCAGTGTTGATGCTGAGTTGCTTCTCTCAGTTGGCTCTGTGTTTATGCTGATTGGTAGAGGAGGGAAATGGCACTTGGCAGCTCCTTTGTTCCTGGGAGGTGTCTTCATGAATCCTACCTCTCCAGGACACACTCTGAGTAGAGCAAATGATCTCCCTACTGTGTGCCCTGGGCACTCTTTGGATTGCTCTATCCACACTGTCGACCCCGTGTTGTTTGCCTGCTTTCTCTCTAGAAGCCATGCAATGCCATCTCGCTCTATCCTAACCCAGCCCCCTGACATTTAAAACTCTAGGCTATAAGTCTGGCTGGTTGCAAGAACTCACAAAATTCAACCCCTCTCATTTTCGAAGCCAATGGCTAAGAGTAAATGTTCTCCTTATGCAATCCCTTGTGTGCTCTCCTCTCTCTCTCTCTCACTCTCCCTCTCTCTGTTGCCTTTTTCCATGACCATGGCTCCCTCCCCTCCAGAGCAGCCAGGATCCATTTCTCCCCTTACCCATGTCTCTACACTTCCTACCTTCTTGAGTGTGACCTCTTCTCTACCTTTTGTTGTGGAATTTGTTCTGTCAGTCTTTGAGTCGATTTCTGGTATATTTAGAATGATTTGATATGTATCTAGGTGTATTCATGGGACGGGGTAAGCCTAGGGTCCTTCTACCCTGCTACTATCTTTCTCAGAGTCATCCTCAAGAAAGCATTGTGAGATAGATGTGTTTTCTCATTGTATACATAAATAAATTGAGGTACCAATAGTTCAAAAAAAACAGAAGCAGTCACACATTTGTCGAAAAGTTTGAGGAGTTTGAACTCAAATACGACTTCAAAACCCATATTCTTTTTACATGTACATTTCACTTCTTGAGACTTTCAATGATTCTTCTGGTGCTACTTTCCCACCACCAGTTGTGCCTGAGCCTACTGAGCATGCAATGGACAGAGCAGTTTATTTCTCAGGAAAGTTGCAGCCATCTGGACGGTGGCAGGAATGCAAGTTGTCAAAATTAATGGTGATGACCAAGAATATTGGTTGCCATTTTGACAGATGTAGCAGCTACTGGCATTAATTCATCTGTAGACTTTACACCTGTACCAGCTACTAGTATTAACACCATTCACAACAGGGTTCGATGGCAGGACTAGAATTATGAATAAGGCAAATCTTCTAGTCCCACTACGTCTGACTAGATAGATATTATGTAGTCACCATATGTCCTCCTAAATTAGAACTTTTACATATTTATAAGCAACACAGTTTCTCTTTGCAAAGAAAAACTCTTTGTTTTAGGCTTCCTTTGTATGTAACTGAACTAAGGATTTGATCTGTGCTCTGTGATCTTTAGTAACAACCCAAACACAGATGAATAAACTTGAGTCCATCAAGAACTATCCCATTTTATTTTAATTTTTTTAAATGTTTTATTTATTTTTGAGACAGAGAGAGACAGAGCACGAGCAGGGGAGGGGCAGAGAGAGAGGGAGACACAGAATCCAAAGCAGGCTCCAGGCTCCGAGCCATCAGCACAGAGCCCGACGTGGGGCTCGAACCCACAAACTGTGAGATCATGACCTGAGCCGAAGTTGGACGCTTAACCGACTGAGCCACCCAGGCGCCCCAAGAACTATCCCATTTTAGACAGATCCGGATACACATTTACTTCTTTATATGATTAAAAGTTGAAAAGAATTTGGTTTAACTGACCACTTTACCTTACATTCAGTTTTATCTGAAGCTGGTGTATTATTATAATACAAATTCATAGGAAGTAATTTTGCTAACATATAAGCAAAACAGTAGGTGTACTTGAGAGATTTCCTTATATAAGTCTTGATTTCAAAATTAGTATTTTAAAACAAAATTTACAACGGTCAGTATAAGACTGAAGCTTCCACATCAAAAAGGTGTTGCATGATCACCACTGGTGAAGCATTCTTCTTTTTCTTTTATATGTTCTTATTTTCTCTATAATTTCCATAGCTAGCTATCATTGTATGTAAGAGAGTTTAATGTTGTTTCTCTACGTCGTATATGATGATTACACTAGATTAGCTGTTTGATGAAGGCTACATAGGCTTCAGCGTCTCTACATGAACACAGAGATATAAAGTGCTTACTACAATGTCTGAAACTCAACAAACCCTGAGTAATTGATAGCTATTACTGCTGAATATTTGACTCTATATAGCACTTTTTACTATTTTATAAAAATCTAGAACTAAGAAAAATATATACCTGTAATGAAGTTAAAAAAAAAAAACCTGCTTATAAAATTCCATGCCTAGAGATTGAATTTGCTTCTCTTCAGATATTCTCTTCAGACAGTATTTGAATATTATCTGTTGTGGTGCCTGTTTAGATGAGTATATAATAGAAGCATAGGATTTTTCTACATCTTATGGGTAAGTAACTAGTAACACTGAATCATTTACTTTAAAATTTTTTTCTTATAGTTGAAAGAACATTAGGTTAATTAAAGTTATTAAAGTTAGTTATTAAAATTAGTTAGTGACACACAATAAATTCAAAGGGACAGTGAGGTGTATTCACACATGTGGATCCAGCAATCATCTCAGGTAGTTTTTCTTTTCAAATACTGGCTATGAAGCAGACATTTTCATTATAACATTGCAGCCATTTGTTGAGCTTCATTCAAATTTAACAGGCAGATATAGAATTTTATTTTTTGCCAACAAAAGCAAGATGGGAAGTTGTCTTTGAAATGGGTGACTATTGACAGCTTCTACAAACAGCCACTGTGATTCTGCAGCTGGTGACGATACCTAACGCTGCAGCTCCATAGACTTGTACTGGCTGGGGGCCAACTTGCCTGTTGGATTTCAAAGAACCCATCTGGATAATGCTCCCCGGAAACTGACCTGAATGGAGACCACAGACTGGCACAGTCCCTTCAGATTCTAGGTATTGTGCACCTTTAGAAATGGCAGGCCATGACACTGCCAAAAGAAAAAATACATTATCTGTATTGACAGGTTTTTTCTATTGCTGTGGATGTAAACACAGAGATAGAAATCAAAATAAAGAGCCTCAAACAGAAAAAATCCTTTATATCTTGTGCATAAATTGTTTATATTTTATACTTATGTTCATAAGAATTATTTTCCCAAAGATTTCCATTTAAATTAGGGATTTAAAGAGCATTGTGTTAGGAGATTGGATACTTATATGAAGAAAAACTGATGTTTTATAGTTGAGGTATTACTTTCCATGTATTATTGTCAGCTTTAGGGAGGCATGAGTTGAAAAGTTGGGAAACATGATTATGTATGACTTTTTGTTTAATAGCAAAGCAATCGAATTTTTGCATGCTTTATTCCTCTGCCGTAAGGAATATAGAAGAAGCTTTAGAAAGTGTCTTGAGTTAAGCTCTGGTAAGCTATCACTTGGGAAGAACAGGGCAGGTCTCCAACCTTTAAAATCTACTGCAGCCTGCCTGTGAGCAATACATAAAGTCTCTTAGGCTCCATGAATCATATCCTGAGAGCCCCCTTATATGACATAGCATCAAGAGTCAGGGAGCAATTCTCTCACAAAAAAAAAAAAAAAAAAAAAGAAAGAAAGACAAAAGAAAAAAAAGAAAAGAAACTTTTGGATCATAGCAAGAGGCAGAGAGTGACAAGACTCGTCCCATTGTTGCTTCCTATTGATCTGAGTCACTGCCTCTATTGGTCAAGAGAGGCTAGGTTATTGTGCACCTAATTACCTAATGGTAATACCTAATTCATTTAAATCCCTTATGGCTTATATCACTGGAGCTGTGTTTCTTAAACTACATGGGCATTTTAGGCAGAGTGTGGTTTGCATTTGGGTTTTCTTCCTACTGCAACTCAGGCTGATGGAGTAGGATCAGTCTGAAACATTGTTGATTATTGTAACAGAACGAAAGGAAGATAAAGCAAACTATGATCTTGCTCTGAAAGCTTCTGCTCAGAAGTGACATTACTTTTGCGTACATTTTATTGGCCAAAACAAGTACATGAAGCTCCAGTTAGCATTTTCTAACTGGTACCAAAAAAGTCAAAACTCAAAAAAGTCATTCCCCCCCCCCCCCATTTCAAGGTGTTTCTAAGCTAGTAATATACCCAGATGCCTGAGAGAAACAAATATAAATCATTTCTAGAGAATAAATTTTCATGTTAGGTGTCTATGAGGTCAGACCTTCAAATAACTTTTCAAGAGATGATCATTTTGCAGTCAAATATTACCAACAACAAAAGAAAAACTATGAGAACCAACAAACCACCACCACCACCAACAACAACAAAAACACAACCTAGCATAATAATAATCCTAAAACTTCAGCTATCTAAACGATCATGGTAATGTAAAGAATATAAAATGAGTTTACAAATTTTGAAAAAAATACTAATGTGAAAACGTTCTGGAAACAGTAACAGACCACCTTGAAAACTTTAAGGGAAATTTGAAAAAAATTAAAATAATTTTAAACGATGAGAAAATAATTCCCCTGTGATTAACAATGAAACTCCTAACAAACTAGGAATACAAGAGCATTGACTTAGTCTGAAAAATGGTGACTTCAAGATTCTAAAATAAACTATATGTTGATAGATGGAAGGTTTTCTCTTTGAGACCAGAGGTATAGCAAAGATGCTTATTCACACTATATCAAACATTTTATTGGTGATAGTAGGCAGGTCATTAAGAAAAGGAAGGAAAAAGTAAGTGGATTGGGAAAAAAACCCATCTGCCATTATTTGCAGATAATATAACTTTGTTTACAGAAAATCCAATTATGTTTGGAACAGAAATTTACTGACTTAAATGATAGCGGTTCTTAAGATACACAGTCAATATATTAAAATAAACTAAATTTCTATAATCCAATTACATCCTATCAGTAATCAACATAAAACAGAATACTTTTACTAGGATTGGCATCAACTTTATAAATTGCATAGAAGTGAACTTAACAGAAGTCACACATGAGAAAAATTATTAAAAAAATGTAAGAGAAGATAGAAGCAGTAAAATTTATTTTCTCACTATGGAAAGCTTAATAATATAAAGTTGTGAGTTATCCCTAAAATGTTCTGTGGAACCAGTGTAATCTAAATCAGAAACTCAACAGGCTTATTCTTATGGACTTGACAAGTTGCTTTTTAAATGTATATAGAATCCTTAAAGACCAAGAATAACTAAGGCACTCTTCTGGATTAAAAAAAAAAAAAAAAAAGAGGTTGGAGGATTTACCCAAATAGATGTAAAGAATTATTATAAAGTTGGGGGCACTGAGTGGCTCAGTTGGTTAAAACTTGTAATTCTTGATTTTGGCTCAGGTCACGATCTCATGGGATTGAGATCCACATTGGGGTCTGCATTGACAACATGGAGCCTGCTTGAACTTCTCTCACTTCCTGTCTCTCTGCCCCTCCCTGGCAGGCACACATGTGTGGGCGCTCACTCGTGCACACTCTCTCTCTTTCTCTCAAAATAAACATGAAAAAAACATTAAAGAAATACTATAAAGCTGTAATATGAAGTCATTGTGTTATTCATGTACAGACAGCAAATCGATCATTGGGTAAGATTAGAAGATCCAGAAACTCATCCACAATATATTGACACATATATTATTTCCTAGGGCTGCTGTAAAAAGTACCACAAACAAATATATTGTCTCACAGAACTAGACGCTAGAAGTGTGAAATCAAGATGTTAGCAGGGCCATACTCCTTGTGAAACCTATAGAGGAATCCTTTCTTAACTCTTACTAGTTTCTTCGGGTTTGCTGGTATCTTTGGTGATCGTGGCTTACAGATGCTTCACGGCAATCATTTGGCTTCACATGACCTTCCCTCTGTGTCTCTGTCTTTACGTGGCCATCTTCTTATAAGGATACCAGTCATATTGAATTAGTGTCCCATGCTACTCAACTATGTCAGCTTAACTAGTTACATCTGCAGTGTTCCTATTTCCAGAGAAGGTCTGAAGGGGGCTTAAAACTTAAGAATATTTGGGGTCCTCGATTCAACCCATAATAATAACATTTAAAGAACTCCTTAACATTTCTTAACACATTCAGTATGTTTAAGGAATATGGCTAGTGTGAAAATCTAGTGAGTGCCCTTAATGTTTAAAAGTGAACACTTTTCAACAGCATAGCTCTGTATCCCTTAGATGCCTTTGCTTGAATTCTGTTAACAGAAATCAGCAAGACATAGTATGTGTCTCAAACAACAAAAGCAGCGATTTAAAAAAAAAATGTTTACTGACTCACCACAGATAATGAGGTCAAAGAGAAAAGTGAAAGCACAATACTGCCATTAAATAATAATTTGTCTCAACCTTCCGTCTGGGAGAGATATACGAGCAGCTTGTTCTGCACTATTTTGGAATTTTACTGGCAAGATAAGTAAGTGAATTATTGAGAAGGTTATTGTAAATAGAACATTTTCAAACTTTTGGATATGATTGCCCAAGTTGATTATTTTTAGGTGTTATTTAAGGAAGATAAGAATACTTTCAGAGCAACAAAAAATAAATAGTCCCTTTTAGAGTACAGCACATAATTTGAAAAATGAAAGTATCTAGTCAGATAAAACTTTTGAGTGTCCACGACACGAGTGGTTATCCATTCAGTTTCAAATACGTGTGTGTGTGTGTGTGTGTGTGTGTGTAAGTTTATTTCTTCATTTTGAGAGAGGTGAGGGGAGGGACAGAGAGGGAGAGGAAGAGAGAGAGAGAATCCCAAACAGGCCCCGCACTACCAGCGCAGAGCCCAAGGCACTTGAACCCATGAACAGTGAGATCATGACCTGAGCTGAAACCAAGAGTCAGGCACCCAACCGACCGGGGCACCCAGGCTCCCCTAGCTTCAAATATATTTGAAAGAGAGAATTCAACAACACTAAATCATCCACCTACCTACCCCAACCAGAATAAATTTTGACGTTTCCTCACCGTCTCACCTCCTAACCTCACTTCATTATAGCACCTCAACTACACTGAATTTTCCTATGTTATCAGAACATAATTATAATTACTTTTTCTTACACAATTACAGCTCAGATATATCCTTTGATTAACTGAATTTGTTTCATTGTAGCCAAATTTAGTAAGCGTTCCTATATTTTTAGTCACCTATGTTTAGTGTTAGGAATCTTACCCTACTCTCCTAGAATTATTTAAAATAATATCTAAAAGTAATATGACACCAGCCTGTGGTTTAAAACAACAGATCTACCAGAGACTACTGATTTGAAAACACCTATTTTTAATACGACTGAAAAAAATCATAACCTTCTCAATTGTAGCTTGACTCTGACTTTCATTTTCTTTTGCAGAAATTTGTGTTCTAAACACTTCAAAAATTTAGAAATGATATGCTTTAGAAAACTTTTCAAATTTTACTTGTTTTTCTTAATGGGCTAATATTTCCACTGATCTACTTAGGCTTTGAAAAGTTTTTGTATTACCTTAATGATTTTAAGTCTAGTAACCAATGCTGTGTTTAATCTTCACCTACATACATTAATATATTATATCCTTTTGGGTATTTTACAACCATTATTTTATCTTTGCAAATTCCTTGGTCAAGAAAGCAGTTCTTTAATCTTGTTGTTAATCATCTTATATTTAATTATGATGAAATTATGGTTGGATATGTTATTTTATTTATGTTCTTCTTTTTTAAAGTCTAATTCTGCCGGACTTTGAGAAACCACATTAAGGGAATTTTTCTGCCTTTAGTCAGGATTCCTTGATGCGGTCAGTATGTATGTCAAGTTTAATGTTTTGTGGATATTAGTAGGGCTTAGGTTATGTTTTGAGGACAGAAGTCGAAGGTATGACCAATGCCCATGCAGCATTTGTAGGACAAAGGGGTAGGAATGCCAGATTAAATACATGACACCCGGTTAAATTTGAATTTCACGTAAATAATGATATATGTTTCTGATGTAAGTGTATCCCATACATTTTTTTTACCATGCTATGCTTAATGCAAATATAACATGGGACCTGAAAAAACCATTCACTTAAAAGTGTCTGAAACAACCTCACTGTACAGAGTGGGGAACAAAGGCACATTGAGCTAACTTTGGAAATGAATGCAATCTCTGACTCAGTCAATGAAAAACTACACATAAGCCCTGTACTCAATTTGGTAAAGCTGTTTTCCATGGGGTGGAGGTTGACAATTGTGATATCAATATACATATACACTGGAATTAAACTATTAAGTGAATGGATGACATATGGTAGCAGGCAGTTTTCTCACTGTTGGAATCAGCGATTACATGTAAGGGGAGAAGCCTAGAAAGATTATGTGTTAATAAATCTGAGTTGAAACATCAGTTTGAATTCATGGTTACTTTGATATGGATATAGATGCTTACGTACAGAAATCTTCATAGAATATTTATACATATAGGGTAGCGTACACATACATATATGTCCTTGCTTTGTCATCGTGAGAACTTAGAAGAAAGGACACCCCAGTAGCAACAAGCTGGTCTACCGTTCGGATTTTGATTTCTAGTACTGTCTCCCAGTGCTAGTGTTCTTAGTACAAAAGGCTAATTCTTGGATTTGGAAGGGAAATATATGAGTGTGAAACATTCTGTACTGAATGATTTAAGGGGGTGCTAAGTACATATGGCGGTATATCAGGAAAGACATAGGTGCCAAATGAAAGAGCTTCCAATGATCAAAGCTAGAAGAGTTTGACAAATAAGATGGTGTTATACTGTAACTCAAAATATGAAATAAATACCTGTAAGACCACACTCATGTAAGCGACTGAATAAAAAATAGATGGAGGTGATGTGATAATTCCCCATGAAGAAAAACTCCAGATGATTTATGTAGGTATTCCAGAATTCTTACTATCCAGCAGTTTGGAAGTCCAACACAGCTCTCACTAGGTAAAATTCAATGTATAAAGAGGGCTGCATTCCTTTTGGGAGGTCCTGGGGGGGGATTCTTTTCCTTGCCTTTGCCAACCTTTAGAAGCTGTACCTTAGATCATGGCCTCTTTATCTTTCATCAAAGTAAGCAACATGACATCTCAATAACTATTTTTCCATAGTTACATCTCTTTTCCTGACTTCCCTCAACTTTTTTTATTGAAGTATAGTTGACATACAATGATATATTAGTTTGACGTATACAACATAATGATTCAACAGGTCTATACATTATGTTATGCTCACCACAACAAGTATGGCTACGTCTCCATACAATGATATATTCTTTATCCTGTACCTTTTATTCCCATGACTTACTTATTCTATAACTGGAAGCCTATAACTCTCACTCCCTTTAGTCATTTTTGCCCATCTACCCCCACTTCTTTCTGGCAATCAGTGTTTATTTTGTTTTTAGATTCCACATAGAAGTAAAATCATGTGGTATTTGTCTTTCTCTGTCTGACTTATTTCACTTTGCATAACACCCTTGAGGCCCATCCATGTTGTTGCAAGTGGCAAGATCTCATTCTTTTTTATGACTAATATTTCTGTGTGTGTGTGTGTGTGCGCGCGTGCACGTGTACACCACATCTTCCTTATCCATCTATCAATGTGGACACTTAAGTTGCTTCCATATCTTGACTATTGTAAATAACGCTTCAATAAACATAAGGATACATGTATCTCTTCAAATTAGTGTTTTTATTTTCGTTGGGTAAATGCCCAGTAATGGAATCATTGGATCGTATGGTAGTTCTATGTTCAATCTTTTGGACAACTTCCATACTGTTTTCCACAGTGGCCAAATTTACATTCCCACCAACAGTGCACGGGGTTCCTTTCTCCACACCCCACAAACAATGTTATTTATCTTTTTAATACCACCCTTTCTGACAAGTATGAGGTGATATCTCATTGTGATTCTCATTTGCATTTCCCTGATGATTAGTGCTGATGAGCATCTTTTCATGTGTCTGTTGGCCATCTATATGTCTTCTTTGGAAAAATAGCTACTCAGGTCCTCTGCCCATTTTTAAATCATATTGTCTGTGGGGTTCTTTTGGTATTGAGTTATTTGTATATTTTCGCTATTAAGATCCTATAGGAAATATCATTTATAAATATCTTCTCCCATTCACTAGGTTGCCTTTTCACTTTGTTGATAACTCCTCAACTTTTAAGGACCCTTGTAATTAATTGACCCAACTGGAAAATCTAAGATAATCTCCCTATTTTGAGGTCAGCTGATTAGTAAACTTATTTTCTTTTGAACTTTGCCATATAAAAGGATGTGTTTACAGGTTCTGGAGATTTGAATATGGATATAGGTGGGAGGTCTTTTTGTGCCTACCACATCTTGCAAAGAGGTACAACATAACTTTCCCACTCCTTGAGTGTGGTCTCTGCATAGTGACTTCCTTCCAAAGAGCATAGTATGGAAAGAGAGATAACAGACTATCTTCACTGTTGGATAAAGCTTGTCCATAATTTCTTAAACACAGGATGAAGGTTAATATCAACAATGATGTCATGTTGATGGTATGTGTTATTGATTGGATGTTATGAAAATGACATTTTACCTCGTGGTCTTCCTCCCCCAAATACGTAACTCCAGTTTAATCACATGAAAAATGTGAGACACATTCCAGCTGAGGGAAATTTTACAAAATATCTGAATAGCACTTCTAAAAAAATGACAAAGTCACCCAAAACAAGGAAAACCTGAGAAGCTGTAACAACCAAGAAGAAGCTAAGGAAACATGATGAATAAATGTAATCTGTATCCTGGATGAAATCATGGTATAAAAGAGGGGCTCTAGGAAAAAGTAAGGAAATATGAATAAAGTATGGACTTTAGTCAATAACGTTGTATTAATACTGGTTCATTAGTTATAAAAAATGTACAATATGAAGGTAAGATGATTATAATGGGGAAATGTAGTGTGGGTACGTGGAAACTCTTTGTACTATCTTCACAGTTTTTGCATAAATCTAAAACTGTTGTAAAATTAAAGTTTCTTTTTAAGGACATGTAAAGCCATAAATATGCTGCTAGGGGAGCCAAGTGAGGCACCTAACCAATGTGAAAATGTTGTAAACATCACCTCCTTCCAGTGGAGTTAGCTTATAGAGTACGTTGTGGGATGAAAAAAAAAAAAAAAAAAAGGAAGCTATGTCATACCTGATGCTATTCCAGGTGAAGAGGGTATTAACTCATGAGATGGCACGTATGAACTAAATCACAGCAATCTAAATTATGGCAAATGAGACAGAATTAATGAAACAGAGTTTAGTGAGAGAGTATTAAGTAAAAGGCACGACCATGGGAAGAAACAAATGGGAACCCAGTGTTAAGGATTTTGAACTAAATGTTGTCAGGGAATACAATATTATTTGCAATTATTAAAAAAAAAACCCTAAAACCTATAGCCTCCTTTGATAGAGGTGTATACTTAGGTTTAACCATAAATCCAACCCATTGTGGTTTAAGCCACTTCTGTTTGATTTGTCTTCAGTAAAGCAACTTGAGTAAAACAGTAGTCACTCCCGAACTAGATCTTCTATAGGTTTGCTTATTTCTCTCATCATTGGTCATCGCACACCCAGCCTAGCCAAACGGACGTTAGAAAACAGCAGGGCTACATGTGGCTGGATATTTGTTTCAAAGCCTCAAGTATTTCCTCTCTGGCTCTTAAAGAAGTATTTGCTGATCCTGCCATAAAGATCGCTTTTTTTTCTTTACTAAAAAATGACATAGAAATCAAAAAAGTGTAAACGGTGTTAAAATATAGATTTTCCCTATTACCTCAATTTCTGGAATATTCTATATACATAGCAACCTTTAGTTGCTAAGATGAAGCATATACGTTTTTCATCTTTGTTCTGTAATGCTACTGCAATAATATCAACACTAAGGAGTTACTGAAGTCACTGTTTTAGATATATAACAAAAGGAATAATGGTTTCTGGAAGAACAAATGAAGAAAATTTCGAAAATGAATTAAAGAATACAGAAAACGACTTCGTTCAGTTCAAAGAGGAGTTCTACATTTCTAGGACATGCGATGTTCCCACATTCCACAAAGCCAGATTTCGAAGTGTATGTTTTAAAGAACTTGATGATTCATGCCTGTGTTCTTTTTGTCCTAATAACCACTGAAGATAATTCAAGGAGTCCCAACATTGGACTGCTTCTGCCCTTCAGAGGGAATAACTTTTCCATGATTTATAGACCGTAGGGGAGGCAACCTGGAACAAAAAACAGCATACAAAAATATAATCTCTTTCCCCTTCGAACACCAGTAATATGTATATGTCCACGTGTGTATACATGTTTCTATATTTCCACATACTTACAAGAGAATATTTTTGCTATTTTCTGTCCTGATTAGTTACTGTATTTAGAGACATTCAATTACTGTAACTGTTGCAGTTTGAAGGATTTTTAAATTTTTTATGATAGCAAGTTTTAACGGAAACAGTCAACCATCTACTTGTGCAAATAGGAAAAACAGGACCTTTAAGTTGGGGGGTGCACCAAAATCCATTCTGTGCCAGGTATTAATATTTTTTAAATGAGTTTATGATGATTTTTGCCCCCAACAAACAGGGCACCTTCTTGCCTTTCTGGGAATATTTATTCTAATAATGTGCTTCACTTTTTTAATTTCTTGAAGTTAGAAGCCTCCGTATGAGTTTTCTTTTCCTCTGTGTCTGGCTCCTTGTTTGTTTAATCACAATGCATTTTGTTTAATATTTTGGAGCTGTTTATCGAGACGTTTTAATTTGTTTCCTTTCGTATTTGTCTTCGCCAGGTGTTTCTTGACTGGAACGCATTTCCCACATGATAAAATTAAAGGTCTAATTAATGCCTTTAAGGACATTGGTGCACAATTCAGCACCTAATTTTCTGCAGGGGGCATATTTAGGTGTTTAACTAGGTGGAACTCTGTGCCAGGGATTTCATTTGCATACAAAGTCCCTCTTATTTCTTTGTAAACACCCTTCAATACAGAAACAAAGAATGCTCTCACATTACTTGGTATGCACCTTTCTAGCAAGCAAAGAGAAAATAAATGTATCTAAGCCACATTTCATCAGAGCAGAAACAAAAATCCTATTAGATGAGGTGTTGAAATATGAGGTCCATTTCTTTGGAGCAGTGAGGATAATACTCAGCATTTGAAAACGAGGGGCAACCTGCAAAAGCACTGCATGAAAAACGAATGCTTTGAAAAATCACATCTGAGATGTAGAGGATCTTAAGAAAAATATGGCATCACATTAAGCACAAAAAGGAAAGCTTAAATCACTACCAGGCAACTGCTGGCAGAGAGCAGGCAGGGAAACAAAACTCATTGATCTATCTAAAAGCTACAAGGACCGGAAAAAAAGACCATCTATGTAAAGACGTTTCTAATCTCATTTCATTTCACTCTCCATCTACTTTGAAACATAAATTCTGAACAAGTTGTGGATGCCTTAGAATTATTACCAATAAAGTATTTGCCTGATTATTAGCATATTAAATCTATTAAAATTACATTTCATCCAATGTCTCAAAGACATGATTTATCAGATAGGGCGATAAAGTTTCAACCTAATTTCCACATTCCCTCTACAAAACCATAAGCTTTATCAGCACTTATGATTGACATGAACAACAGACATTTGCTCAACTTTTGTAAAATGTTAGTACCAAAGCAAAAGTTGCGCGAACTAGAGGGCAAAGTTAAACAGGTAAGGAAGACTGTATTCAAGGATATTGCAGTGGGGCCAAGAGATCAGAACTCAGTCTGAGCTCAACTCCACTGAAACAAAAGGCTGAAGATGTTTTTGTTTTTTTAACTTTTTTTAATTTAAATTTTAGTTAGACAAAATACAGTGCAAAATTGTTTTCATTAGTAGAATTCAGTGATTCATCGTTTACATACAACACCTTGACCTCATCACAAGTGCTGCTTTAATACCTATCACCCACCTAGCCCATTCCCCCCACACCTCCCTCCATCAACCCTCAGTTCTCTATCTTTAAGAGTCTCTTGTGGCTTCTTTACCTGTCTTCTCTCTGCACCCTCCTTCCCATATGTTCATCTGTTTTGTTTCTTAAATTCCGCATATAAATGAAATAGTATGGTATTTGTCTTTCTCTGTTTGATTTATCTCACTTAGCATAATACCTTCTAGCTCCATCCATGTCATACCAAATGGCAAGTTTTCATTCTTTTTGATGGCTGACTAATATTCCACTGTATATGTGTACCATGTTAGTCAATGGACATTTGAGCTCTGGCTATTGATAATGCTGCTATAAACATTGGGGTGCATGTACCCTTTTGAATCTGTAATTTTGTATCCTTTGTGTAAATACCTAATACTGCAATTGCTGGATTGTAGGATAGTTCTATTTTTTGTTTTTTTGTGGAACCTCCATACTGTTTTCCAGAGTGATTGCACCAGTTTGCATTTCCACCAACAGTGCAAGAAGATTCCCTTTTCTCCACATGCTCACCAATACCTGTTTCTTGTGTTGTTGATTATAGTCATTCTGACAGGTGTGAGGTGGTATCTCATCATGATTTGTATTTGTATTTCCATGATGATGAGTGATGTTGAGCATCTTTTCACATGTCTGTTAGCCCTCTGAATGTCTTCTTTGGAAAAGTGTCTATTCATGTCTTCAGCCCATTTCTTCACTGGTTTATTTCTTTTTTGGGTGTTGAGTTTGATAAGTTCTTTGTAGATTTTGGATACTAACCCTTTATCAGGTATGTTGTTTGCAAATATCTTCTATTACATAGGCTGCCTTTTAGTTTTGTTGATTGATTCCTTTGTTGTGAAGAAGCTTTTTATTTTGATGAAGTCCCAATAGTTTGTGTTTGCTTTTGTTTCCCTTGCCTTCGACGACATATCTAGGAAGAAGTTGTTCTGGCCAAGGTGAAAGAGGTTGCTGCCTGTGTTCTCTAGGATTTTTATGGTTTCCTGTCTCAGATTTAGGTCTTTCATCCATTTTGAACTTATTTTTGTTATGGTGTAATAAAAGGGTCTAGTTTCATTCTTCTGCATGTTGCCGTCCAGTTTTCCTCACACCATTTGTTGAAGAGACTGTCTTTTGTTGATTGCATATTCCTTCCTGCTTGTTGAAGATTAATTGACCATGTAGTTATAAAGCTGAAGAGATTTTAAGAGTTGATGTGGGGGCACTATCGGTCATCTGTGTTTGTTAATTGACTTTACCAAAAGAAAAAGTATTCTTTCTTCTATCTTCATCACAGGAAGTAGTTTTCCAACTTAGAGCAAGACACCCCACCAAAGTTAGGCTCCTGTTCTCCTACAGAAATTTGGGAGCTTTGGTTCTACCTTACTTGATGTTTATATCACAAAGGGGCAGACAAGAAGTTAAAATTACAAGTGGTGTAAAGTAAATTCTCTACAAAAAGGGAAGTCAGGGATCTAGGGTTGAGAAGAAGTCTGTCCAAAGTAGAGTCAACCTCAAGGGAACTTTAAAATGATCTTGATTACTAGGCAAATACAAATTTTAAAGAAATCCAGCACACCTGCCCCTTACAGTCTTATTTTTGCCTCTATGTCTCACCTAAATAGAAATGTTAATGACCCTGCTTCTTAATCTCCACTGTTGGAATACTGATTTCTTCTGGGATATTTGTTCATAGCCATTTACTATGTCATATTATATAAGTACTATATAGGATGCAATAAGGAAGATTTTAAAACAAGAATCAGATGTTAAAATGGAATTTATGGTAATCAGAATTATCAAGTAATGCTAATTACAGTATTTCGTGTTCTTGTTTATCCTTTGTATTACACCTATTGGTGTAATTGGTCCAGAAGGGTATCTCAGAAACCCTAGGGATCAGAGGATAAAAATGAGGAAATGTTAACTTCAGATTCTGTCTCCAGTGCTGGACCACCTACATAATTTATGGTGCCTAGCTCAGAATAAAAACATGGGACCACTTGTTAAAAAAACAATTTAGAATTTTAAGATAGTAACCATGGATCATTAAATGAAGTGCAGGGCCTTCCTGGATAACAACAGATGTCTTATACCCATAAGGCTTGTAGTTCTCAAATGCTAATTTTCCTTTAAGAATGTTTTTATCATCCTTACCCAGATATGACTGACTACCCATTTTATGAAATCTCATAGTACGTTGTCCTTTTATTTTGCCATGTATTGTAATTTGTAATCACTTCCTCTATTCTTTATTATATAGGTGCCACTTGAAAGCACAGTGCATGTCTTATTTATCTCTCTAAACTATGCAACACTTCTGTTTTGCTTTCACTTCTGTTTGGAGTAACCCCCAAATAAGTAATACATGATATGTTTCAAAAGGCACAATAATACAAGAAAAACATCTACTGCAAAGTTTTAGTCTCATCCTGCCCCATCCACCTTGTTTCTAACTCGTCTTCCGTCTGTTGATAATCATTAGTTTATGGGTGCATTCTTCTGGAGTTTCTTTAAGCAAATGTGAGCACATATGAATATATATTTCTAGTCCCTCTCTTTCTTACAAAATTATAATATGTTTTTGTACAAATACCGTTCTGAACTTGCTTTTATCATGTATTTAACATGCTTTTAACCGTGCATACTAAGCAATGTTCCATGTCCTACATAGACAATTTCCTTTTGTGCCATAGATTATTTAACCAGTTTCATTGGATGATACTTGGATTATTTCCAATCTCTTAGTATTATAAACAATGTATCAATCAATATTATACATAAATTATTTAATGTATGAATGCATGTTTGTAGGATAAATGCATAATAGTAAAAGTGAAAGTATAATCATAATTTTGATTGTTTTTTCCAACTTCTATAGCAATTATATTTGACAGTCACCTCAAGAGTATGTGAAAAGGCCTTTTTCTCCTCTCCTACAGCCCTATCACTGTAGCTGGTAAAATATTTGGAACTTGGTACTTTGGTATGCTATTTGGCTCATGAATATTCATAACTATTCTTTATTATTAACTGGGTATATTCCTAAAGTGTCCTCCTTTTTCTTTTAATATATTTGGGACTTAATTCTACTGTCACTGATTTTGAGAATGAGATCCCAACTTTTCTTAAAACTAATTAAAATTTTTATTGCAGTATAACCAGAATACAATGTTAGTTTCAGATGTACAACATATTAATTCAGTAAATCTGTACGTTATTCATGACCAGTGTAGCTGCCACCTGTCACCATACAGCGTTATTACAATATTATTGACTATATTCCCGTGCTGTACTTTTCATCTTCATGACATTTATTTTCTAACTGAAAGTTTGTACCTCTTAATCCCTTATAACTTATATCAGACACCCCCCCCCCACTTACTGCTTCAGGCAACTACTAGTTTTTTGTATGGATTTAAGAGTTTGTTTTCTGTATGATTTATTTTTATTTTTATTTATTCACATATTTTTCCAACAAGTATTTTTTTAATATTATTACCATACGATGGTATATTAGTTTCAGGTATGTAACATAATGATTCAGTAGTTCTGTATGTTACTAAGTTCTCACCATGAGAAATGTAGTCACCACCTGCTACCACAGTAAGATATTACAACAGTATAGACTCTATTCCCTATGCGACACTTTACATCTCTGTTTCTTACTTACTTTATAACAAAGTTTGTACTTCTTTTTTATTTATTTATTTATTTATTTATTTATTTATTTATTTATTTATTATTTTTAACTTTGAATTTACTTGACACATAGTTTATACTAGTTTTAGGTGTACAACATAGTGTTTTAATGTCTCTATAGGTTATGCTATGCTCACCACAAGTGTAGCTACCATCTATCACTATACAACACTGTTATAATAACATTGATGGGGGTGCCTGGGTGCCTGGATGGCTCAGTCGGTTGAGTTTCCGACTTCGGCTCAGGTCATGATCTCACAGTTTGTGGGTTCAAGCCCTGCATTGGGCTCTGTGCTGACAGCTCAGAGTCTGGAGCCTGCTTCGGATTCCATGTTTCCCTCTTTCTCTCTGCTCCTCTCCTGCTCACACTCTGTCTCTCTCTCTCAAAAATAAAATAAACATTACAAAAAATTAAAAAAAACACATTGATTATATTGTCGATTCTATACCTTTTATTCCTGTGACTTAATCGTTCCATAACTGGAAGCCTGTATCTCTCATTCCTGTTCACCCATTTTGCCCAACCCCCATCTCTCCCTTCTGGGAATCCTCAGGTTGTTCTCATATTCATATGCCTGATTCTGCTTTTTGTTAATTTATTTTTAGATTCTACATGTGAGTGAAATCATACGGTATTTGTCTTTCTCTGTCTACTTATTTCACTTAGCATTGTGCTCACTAGATCCATCCATCCTGTTGCAAATGACAAGGTCTTATCCTTTTGTATGTCTGAGTAATATACCACTGTATATGAATGTAGTTCATTTGTGTTTTCCTTATTCACTTATCTAGAATGAACACTTAGGTTGCTTCCATATCTTAGCTTTTGGAAATAATGCTACAATAAGCATTGCAGTGCATATGTCCTTTTGAATTGGTGTTTTTGTATTCTTTGGGAAAATACCCAGTAGTGGAATTATTGGATCATATGATAATTCTATTTTTAATTTTTTGAGGAACAGCCATACTATTTCAACAGTAGTTGCACCAATCTACACTCCCAGCAAGAGTGCATGAGTGTTCCCTTTCCTCTACATTTTTACTAACACTTGTCATTTCTTGTCTTTTTGATGCAAGCCGTTCTGACTGTTGTGAAGTAGTAATTTTAAATTGCATTTTCCTTGATTAGTGATGTTGAGCATATTCCATGTGTCTGTTGGCCATCTGTATGTCTTATTTGGAAGAATGTATATTCAAGTGTTTTGACCACTCTTGAATGGGAATGTTTATTTTGGTGTTGAATTGTATAAATTCTTTATATATTTTGGATATTAACTTCTTATTGGATATATCATTTGCAAATTCTTCCCCCATTCAATACATGGTTTTTTGTTTTGTTGATGGTTTCCTTTGCTGTGAAAAATATTTTTATTTTAATATAGCCCCAATAATTTATTCTTGCTTTTGTTTCCCTTGCCTGAGGACACATACTGCTGAGAAAATGTTGCTAAGGCTGATGTCAAAGAGATTAGAGCCTATGTTTTCTTCTAGGAGTTTTATGATTTCAGGTCTTACATTTAGGTCTATGATTCATTTTGAACATATTTTTGCAAATGGCATGAGAAAGTGGTCCAGTTTCATTGTTTTACATGGAGCTGTCCAGTTTTTCTAATAATGTTTATTGAATAGACTATATTTTCCCCATTGTACATTTTTGCCTCCTTTGGTGTGAGTGTATTTCTGGGCTCTCTATTCTGTTCTTTTGGTTTATGTGCTTATTTTTATAACAGTATAATACTGTTTTGATTACTATAGCTTTGTAGTATATCTTGAAATCTAGAATTGTGATACCTCCAGCTTTATTCTTTCTCAAGGTCGCTTTGGTTATTGGAATCTTTTGTCGTTCCATACAGATTTTAGGATTATTTGTTTCAGTTCTGTGAAAAAATGCTACTGATATTTTGGTAAGGACTGCATTGAATGTGTAGCTTGCTTTAGGTAGCATGAACATTTTAACAATATTAATTCTTCCAATCCATGAGCATGGTATATCTTTCCACTTATTTGTGTCCTCTTTAGTTTCTTTTGTAAATGTCTTCAAGTTTTCAGAGTATAGGTCTTCTCCTCCTTGCTTAAGTTTACTCGTAGGTATTTTATTCTTTTTGGTATATTCATAAATGGAATTGTTTTCTTAATTTCTCTTTCTGCTACTTCATTATTAGTGTATAGAAATGCAACGTATTTCTGTGTGTTAATTAAATGTCCTGAAATTTTACTGGATTGTGTGATGAATTCTAGTAGTTTTTTGATGGAGTCTTTAGATTTTTCTATATAGAGTATCATGTCCTTGGGAAATAGTGATAGTTTTACTTCTGTACCAATTAGGTTGCCTATTACTTTTTTATATGAATGGTGCTGTCAAGACTTCCAGTACTGTATTGAATAAAACTGGTGAGAGTGGACATCCTTGTTTTATTCCTGTTCTTAGTGGAAACTTTTGTTTTTCAACATTGAGTATGATGATAGGTGAGGAATTGTCATATATGGCTTTCATTATGTTGAGGTATATTCCCTCTAAACCCACTTTGTAGAGAGTTTGTATCATAAATGGATATTGTATTTAGTCAGATGTTTTTTTCTGCATCTTTTGAGATGGTCATATGGTTTTTATCTGTCCTTTTGTTAATTTGATATATCACATTTATTGATACGTGAATGTTGAACCACCCTTGCATCCATAGAATAAGTCCCCCTTGATCATGGTGACTCACTTTTTAAATGTATTGTTTAATTTAGTTTTCTAATATTTTGATGAGGGTTTTTACATCTATATTCATTAGAGATATTGGCTTGTAGTTTTCTTTCATAGTATCTTTGTTTGGTTTTGGTATCAGGGTAATGTTGGCCTCATAGAAAGAATTTGGAAGTTTTCCTTCCTGTTCTATTTTTTTTTAATAGTTTGAGAAGAATAGATATTAAATTCCATTAAATATTTGGTAGAATTCACCTGTGAAGCAATCTGATTCTGGACCTTTGCTTGTTGGGAGTTTTTGATTACTAACTCAATTTAATTACTGGTAATCAGTCTGTTCAAATTTTTTACATCTTCTTGATTCAGTTTTGGAATATTGTATGTTTGTAGCAATTGATGTAGCTTTTTTTCTAGCAAACAGTCATACAATTTGTTGGAATATAATTTTCTATAATATTCTCTTATAATCCTTTGTATTTTTGTGGTTGTTTGTCCTTTTTCGTTTCTGATTTGATTTTAGTCCTCTTTTCTTGATGAATCTGGCTAATGGTTTATCAATTTTTTTTAAATCTTCAAAGAACCAGGTCTTGGTTTATCTTTTTTACTAATTTTAGCCTCTATTTTGTGCATTGTGGCTCCAATTTTTAGTATTTTATTCCTTTGACTATTCTGGGGCTTTATTCTTTTTCTGTCTCCTTTAGTTTTAAGGTTAGGTTGTTTCTTTCAGATTTTTCTTGTTTCTTGATGTAGGCCTGTATCACTATAAACTTCCCTCTTGGAACTGCTTTTGCTGTGTCCCAAAGATTTGGGGCTACTGTATTTTCATTTTCATTTGTCTGCCTGTATTTTCTCTTTATTTACTCTGATTTTTTTGGTTCACTCATTCATTGTTCAGTAGCATGTTGTTTAGCCTCTGTGTACTTGTGGTTTTTTTTCCCACATTTTTTCTTGTAATTAATTTCTAGTTTCATACTCTAATGGTCAGATAAGATGCTTATATAATTTCAAATTTGAGATTTTGCTGTATTTATTGAGACTTGTTTTTTCTGGCCTAACATGTAATCTTTTCTGGAGAATGTTCCATGTGCACTTGTGTGCAGCTGAACCCCACCAGACTCTATGTTTATGGTGGGGGATGGTCCAGTGAGGCCAAAGAAAAGACCTAATTTTTAATTTGTGGTTACCATTGGTTCATATATATCTTATAGCAATCTATATTAATGGTCACTTATATTAGAACATATTCTAAAAACGCTAAATTTTTACTAGCCCTCCATGTTCTATGCATATGATGTAATACTTTATATCTTTTTATTTTGTGTATCCCTTGACTAATTTTTATAGACGTAATTGATTTTACTGTGTTTTAACTTCCATACTGACTTTATTAGTGATTTAAACTACTACTTTCACTACATGTTTGTTTTTACTTGTGAAAATTTTTTTTCCTTTCATAGTGGTTTTCAAGTTAGGCCTTTTCTTTCCTTTTAATTAATCCCCTTTAACAGTTCTTGGAAGGCTGCTTTAGTGGTGATGAACTTCTTTAATTTGTGCTTGTCTTACTCCTTACCTCTCCTTCTATTTTGAATGATAACCTAATTGGGTATAGTATTCTTAGCTATAGGTTGTCTTTGGTTTTGGTTTTGGTTTTTCCTTTTAGTACTTTGAATACATCATGCCACGCCCTCCTGGCCTGTGAAGTTTCTTCTGAAAAATCACTCAATAGCATTAAGAGGTTTCCCTGTTGTATAGCTGTTTTCTTTTCTCCTGCTGCTTTTAAAATTCTCTCTTTATTATTACTTTTTGCCCTTTTATATAATGTATGTTATGATGTGGATCCCCGTCGCCCCCCCCCCCCCCAGGTTCATCTCATTAGGAGCTCTGTAATTCCTGTCCCTGAATGTCTGTCTTACCTAGATAAGGGAAGTTTTCACCTATTATTTTTTCAAATAAGTTTTCTGCCCTGTTCTCTCTTCTTCTTCTGGGATCCCTATAATGTGAATGTTATTACACATGATAATGTCACTGAGTTTTCTTAACCTGTTCTCATTTTTTTCTTTTTTCTTTTTGCTGTTCAGTTGATTCTTATTAACCTGTCTTCCAGCTCATCAATCCATTCTTCTGCATACTCTATTTTGGTGGCTGAATTTTTCAGCTCTTACTGGTTCTTTTTTATGTTTTCTACCTTTGTTGAAGTTCTCAATGAGATCATCCACTCTTTTCTCAAGTACAATGAGTATCTTTATGATTGTTACTTTGAATTCTCCCCAGAATGGAGTCAATTTGGAGTGATGCTGGTCCTGGCCAGGGCGGCCTGCAGTGTAGGGTGGGCTAGGAGCCATTTTGGAGGAGGTATGCCTGCCCAGAAAGGTCGGTGAATATATAGGGATGATGTGAATGTATAGGAGGAGTGGATCATGAAGTGTTATCAAGGTAGATGGAGAGTGTTAACCCTGGCTCCTATAAGCATCCAACTACCTTGACTGGGTACAGGGAATGAAACAGCCCACCAGCACTTTTGTCTCTGAAGAAATTTCCTGAATATTTCTGCCCCTTCAACATGTGTTCTAACATTAGTCAATAAATGTTTTTCACATATATCCCCAGGCACTTTCTAAACTTCTGCTTTTGTGCTGTGTCTTGGGACGAGTTACTTAGTATGGTGGCTCTTTAATGTTGAATACTCAGTTTCCTATCACCCTGTGGCCCTCCCACAGGTAAGTCCTGCTCATTTTGAAAGCCCAGCGTTTCAGGGACTCATCTTTCCAGTGTGGGTCCCCAATGCCAAGGGTGCCCCCTGTGGGCTTCGCTCTGTTGATGATGCCCTCCCATTTGGGGTTAGTTTCATGGGGGGGGGGTTGGTTCTGAAACACATCTCTGCCACTTCTACCCTTTTTGATGTGGTCTTCTCTTTACAGTTAGCTGTAGAAGTTTTTTTCTTCCAATCTTCATGCCATTTACAAACTTATTTGCACCATAATCTTGGGGTGTCCGTGACAAGATGTGCTTAGGATCCTCCTACTCCACCATCTTCCCTGTGCTCCAGTCCCAACTTATATTTTATTTGCATTTGCCTGGTATATATGTTCTCCTTTTATTTTTGACATTTATAAATAATGTTTAGTTAATCACCTTATTTAGCATACAGATGAGTTTGGATTTTTAACTTAGTTTTATATATTTCATTTTAGTACACAAGTTAAGCCTATCTATATTTACATGACAGATGTTTCAGTTTAATTCTATCATGATTTTTGTTGTTGTTGTTATACACGCACTTACATACACACCATCAAATTTAGCTTGAATTCTCTTATATTCCTTTCTCTTTGCTCTCTTTAATATGTACTTTTAGTTAATACAATTAACATTCTTGGTGTTTGCTCATGTATTCTTAAAATTTCACCACTTATTTTTCAGCTCTAAATGATATCTTAAATATAGTTGTATGTAGATTACATACAGATGTATTTGTATTGTAGATGTCTATATTATAGGTGTTAAAATGAGGCAAACTTTCAACATTTATTTTTTCCTCATTTATTAATAGTATAATTATTCTTTTTTTAAAATTTATTTATTTATTCTGAGAGAGACAGATACCATACAAGTGGGGAAGGGGCAGAGAGAGAGGAAGACAGAGAGTCCTAAGCAGGCTCCACATTGTCAGCACGGAGACCGATGTGGGGTTGAAACTCACGAAACTGTGAGATCATGACCCGAGCTGAAACCAAGAGTTGGACACAACCAGCTAAGCCACCCAGGCACCCCATTAATAGTATAATTATTCTATTGTCAGAGTGTATAATATTTACATCACATTTTGTCACACTTCCCAATTTTTTTTTTTTTTTTGCAGAATGAAAAATCACATTAGCTTGTATAAATGAAGGAGAACTTGGCTAGTTATGAAATCTTTGCCTCACATTTTCATTCTTTAGTAATTTGTGGGTGGTGCTGTACTGTCCTATAATACAGGGTGTTGCTATGAAAATGATTTTCCTTCATTTACAAGAGAATTTTATTTTTTTCTGGCTGCTCAAAAGATTATTCCTTTTCATAAGAGTAATACATTTACTAGAATGTGCTTCACCTTGATTAATGTGTTGTGCCTTTGTAATATGTAGTTTCATTATTTTTACAAAAATATTTGAATTACATTTGTTTCCTTTCCTTTGGTTTTCTTCTCTGTGAATTCCATTTATGTGTAAATCAATCTTTTTCATATTCTGAATTTCATATTCTTCCTAATTATTACCTTTTCATGTCTTTCTTTTGTGTCATTTTGTTAATTTTTCTCAATTTTCACAATTTTTTTTCTTTGCTTTTCAGCAGTGTATTCTCCATTTTGTCCCTTTTAATTTAGAATTAATTTATGAAACACTTTTGCCTGTTTATTTTTTGGTTCTTTCCCTAAATTTTAATATTTTTTCCTTCTCCTATCTATTCCTGAGTGCTTGTATATCTGTTTTGAAGATTTACTCTGTAATGATTTCACTAAGGTATATATTTTTTAAGTTATGTTAGAATATTTGACCTATACTTTGTGTAAGCCTTTCAGGTGAAATAGTCTTCTAGTCAGTTTTGCTTTTATTCATTGATTCCGTATGCTAGAGTTGCCATTTTTCTTATATCACTTTTAGGGGTACTATATTTGTACTTTATGTTATTTTTGTTTGAATTAGTTGAGTTTCCTTGGGCCATATATCAATGTAACCAATGAAAAATGGAGGGGCCACAGACTTCATCAGATTTTTCTGTTCCCGGCCTCTCTCTTCTTTGGCTATAATGGCATGTGACTCAGATTATGAGCCTGACAGATTGCATGCACACTGTGCCAAGAGAGCCTATATAATGACACACTCTTATTTAAAAAATGGCTGTTCTTTGTGACCAAATAACCTTTATCTCTCACTCAGGAACTGGTATAGATTGGGAGACCTGCTATTCTTAACTTATCTCAAGCCCTGGTCAGACAAAAAGGATAGTTTCTATTTTTCCAAACGTTCTCGTTACTTTCAGAGGCATTTCTTTTTTTGCCATGAGTCAAATTTTGGACCCCAGATTCTTTCTACCTGTACTTCCTCGGCTTCTGCTTCCCCAAGAAATGAACTCTGTTTGATTCAGTCTGTGTCATAACACTTCAGACTCCAAAATTATATAATTTCCAGGAGAATATATTTGCTATCAATGTTAGACCCCTACACATAACCTGATGTTCCTAGCACATGGCCACATAATTTCGGCTGCCCACATTAATTGTCCTCGTCTCAGTTGTTTTTGACCACATTTACATTTAAAGTGGGTCTCTTCTATGTGCTAGTCTCATTGAAAAAGTAGTTTGTAATTTTTCTTCTTTTGCGGGGGGTAATTCTGTATGATTTTCAGGCAAAAATGTAGGAAATTTGAGAATAAACTGCTGCTCTGCTCTTTCTAGACCTGGATGTGTCCATCTAACACTTGATGAAACATGGTATATAACAAGTTTCAGTTGAGATTTTCATAATCTTATCAACCCTTCTATTTCAGAATATCCAGGCCCAGAAAGCTGTTTTCAAAGAGCAGTAATCAAATGGAAGCAAAATACCATTTTATTAAGTTCTGGGGAAGTACTCAGTCCCTCCTAACGCAGAACTTCCATAACCTTGGAATGGAGATTGCTATTTAACCTGTGCTCTCCTTCTTTCCCCTTCATGTAACAATTAAGATAGGCAAGTATGCAGCAAATTCTGGCATCACCTCTTCACTCTGTTGTGGGTGAATGACAGAGAACAGACAGAGGAGGATAAGATATAGTCAGACCCCACCCAAGTGAGCTTGCTCTATGGAGAACAGAAAGCACAAGAGAAAGACTGCAGATAGGTTTGCATTTAAGGCAAAGTAATCATGCCTACTGGTAAACCATGGCTCCTCTTTTAGGTGAGGTGTGGTGTGAACGTAGTAAGAGGAGAGAGCAAGCATGTTAGAAGCATGGGTGAACGAATGGAAGTGTAAAACAGGTGTCTTCTAGTGAAGAATGAGACTGTGGGAAGAAAGGGAGGATTTTTCTTCCTCTACCACCTGACATATAATAAACACTGAATAAATATTTGTTAAATACAATTTATTGTGACCTATTTCAACATTTACATATATGGGACATTTTGGGAAGTCACTGCCCCAAGTTAAATCACCTTTGAATATTTAACCTAAGAACTTTATTTTATGGAATTTTCTACTGTGGGCATTTGTTCCTAAATGTTTCTTAATTAATTACACTCTGGACACGGATCATGCAAACCCAGTCATTTCGTGTCCTAGGAAACGCAAGTCTGTATAAAGCCCTGCCATAGCATAGACAGGCTTTGTTGTTGTGTTCCAAAATCAGGTCCTCTTGTAGGACAACAATTGTGATTAAGAGGTCTAGAAAAGTGTAAAGAGGCTCATTTTCATTGGAAGAAATATTTTAAAGCTTTAGAGGCAAATTAATATGATTATAATTCATGTCCATAATGTTGTATATAATCAACAATTGGTCAGTTTCCATAAATTACAAGAATGTGTTCACATTGCTCGTAGAAAATTATTTCTGTTTTTCTCAGCACCATTTAGTGGAAAAATAGGAAAAAAACAACAGTCACAGTAATAAAATTAAATATGCATACAGAAGCATAATTTCTCATTTGGATACTTTCAATAAGCCACCAAATTATAATGGGTTGGAAGTCTACATTTATAGTACCTAGTATAGTTGCTTTGATCCCTGGTTGCACTCAATACTTCCCTCCCAATCTTACCAATGTGTTGTTTTGTGGGTTGAGGGTAGTTAAGTAAAAAAATAGAGGACCCTCTAATCCAGGAAGATGGTCCTGCCTGCAAACGTTGATCATAAGATCAGACTAAAAGCAAAACACAAACCAAAACAAAAGCCAAACCAAACCAAACCAAACAAACAAAAACAAAACAAAAATCTCACATGAGTAAAATAACAAGTACTAAATAATAGAAACTGCAATGTTTGAGTGTTTTATTATAGGCCAGTATGGGTTTTAACAGCTCCATTTTAAAGATGAAGAAATTTAAATGCAAAGCATTTCATCTGAGATCACACAACAAGCAAAAGGCAGAGCAGGGACTTGGGTCCAACTACTTTGCATTTCATAAACCAAGCCTTTCTTTTTTGCCACACTGGCTCTTCTAGAAGGCCCTGGATAAGCAAGTTCCAATTTGGACCATGAACAAAAAGAACGCTGGAGATTCCATTTTATATGGTGTTTTGTGAAAAATACATATGTGGCTAGAGGAGCTTAAAGAAATAGGTCCAGCTGGTTAGCTCATAGGATTTCAAAATTACATGTCTAAAAATGAAGTCAACATATTTCCCCAAACCATTTTTGCTACATGTCTCCTTCCTTAATGAGAAACACCAACAGCTACTGTATTTTAGAAACAAAAACTAGAAAGTCTTCCCTAACTCTTCCCTCACTGATGTCACCCGTTATATATATTGTTAAATGCACTCAGATTTCCTTCATGAATCTCAAGCCTGGATGCCTCGCATGATCACTACTCTAGTGGATTGTTAAAGGAAATCCCCACCTCTCAATTACTGCAATAGCATCCCAAATGTTTCTTCCCTGTTTGTGTCCTTACCATGCCCAGGCCCTCTCCATCCGATGCTTCACCCTATAATTTAGCATGATTTTTTAATGCTAGTTTTATCATGTTACTCTGCTGCTTATAGTCCTTCTCAACTCCTCTCAGGATAAAATCCAAATGGTATAGTGTATAACAAAGATAAGAGTGTACCTCATCTTCTCCAGTTTAGGAAGAAAATCTAATTGCTGAGGGGTCTGGTGAAAATGATCAGTTCAGGTTTGGACATCTTTACTTTGAACTGCTTATGGTATATCTGATTGGAAATGTCCATCTGGCATTTGGATAAATGTATATTAACTAATCTTTGCTTTAAAACAGAAAAGAAACTGGGTCAAGTTATTCGTAGGAAAATACTAGGCAGACTGTTGTCACTCATCCCAAGAGCATTTCTTTGCATTAAACAATTTTGAGAAAATACTAGTTCATACATATGAAATCATTTCAAAACATAGAACCTCAAGCACAGTGGAATGGAGTTGGAAAGATATTTTTAAGGGTGGGTTTTGGTCCTTTAAATCACGATGCTTGTGTATTTCATATATGCGATAAGAGGTGCTCATTTTAGAGAAACTGCTGGAAAATTCACCGTGGCTGAAACATGCAAATCAGCACAGAATGTTTGCTGGAGGGTAAATCAGAGCAATGCCATTGAAGTAGCCTGTATATGCATATCTCATTGGTGACATCTTGAGCTCTGTTAATCAATTCCTATTTGAGATAAATGCATCTGCTTGTATCTCAAAAGACTAGATTCACAGAACCGTGACTAAGATATTTCATAGATGCTCTCCAAGGACTTTAAAAGATAGACGACAGGAAATTTACTAAATCCATACAGCTAACCTGGAGAAAAGGTTAAGCAAAATTCAGAATCCTCCTTCACAGTCTGCAAATTTTGATAAACAGTGTCATAACTTTGTCCTCCTATTTCTAGAGATATTTCATTGTAATGATATCTGTATTACTGGGACTTATAGGAGGTGCTAATTCCTGTCCCAGAAAATAATATATATCAGAATTTCATTCCCCCATTGACAGGTTCCCTCCAAATATTTTAGAAGCAGGACTTCTACGCTTAGGAAAAAAAATGAACAAAAAGTATCTGGCAAGGTAATAGAGAAATGGTAGGATTTTTGTTTAGAAGGAAGTGCTACAGAATGTGGCTTACAATTATGCACAGAACTCCTAAGGGCTATCTAAGACATCTTTACCTTGGATTGTTTCTCTCCTAAATTATCTATAATAGAGGCCCCAGGCGTTGGGAAGTAAACCCTGAAGCTCACTGCACACAGACTCTAAGGGGTATCATTTTCATGGTTCAGTTAACAAGAGAAGTGAAACTCACACCATTATTTGACTCACTTAAAATGTACGCTTTTTGTGTTTTAAGCTCTCCTATCCCATGTATTCACAATTATTTGGCCCTTAGCATTCTCCTTGAAACTGTCCTCCTCTGCCTAATTCTCCTCTTGTTCCCTATGACATTTTTTACACCATAGCTTCTAGCTATCCCTCAACCACAAAGGTGGTTGTTGAAGCTACATCCAAAAATACCAGCTCCCAGGAGCTGTAAGTTCTGTGCTTAGAGTATAAAACGGGTCTCAAGCCTGGGTAATAACTGAATTCATGAATCTCAATTCCCAGATGACATTAATAGCAGCATAGAGCAGGAAGCAGAGTTATGTTAATTTCTGCAGGTAATGTGTGAAAGCAGATAGGGAAAGCTTGAAAGGTCAACATCTGCTGTCATGCAGGAGTGTTGCAAAATGTGATTGGCCAGTAAATGTCAACACCATGTTCTAAAATCTACATGCCGCCCCTTCAATTTAATCTTAGCTTGCAGCCCAGCTAACAATCATGCAGCATGTTTCAAAAGCCCTTGAATTCTAAAATGGAATTGTATGATTGCATTCCCATGGCAATAAGACACCTGTAAATTACAAACTTGTCATTTAATCAGCATAAATATAGGGAGTTTGTGCAACCACTGGAATTTTTTTCATATTTATTTTCAGGGAAGGCTGAAGACCTCTTAATGATTATATACCGTAACGGACTGCAAGTCTAACTGTTGCCATGGTATTATGTACTTCTTTTCTTTTAAAGAAGTGACTGGAATGTAGAGCAGATAATGAATCTAATTGATTGTCTCCTGCTCCACACAGATATACTTTATATTCTCTCCCTTTTGCGCTCTTCCTACCTTTCACTCCAGACTGGATTCACAGGTATACATTTGTTCAGTGACAAGAATGGCTGTTATACAGAGCAACTCCCACCTTATAAAAAAGAAAAATAATCTTCTCTGAAAAATATAACAAAAAAAGTGTATGTAAAAAAGAGCGCAGAAGAAAAAATTAGCATTCACTACACATATGTCAGATTAAATTAATGAAGAAAAAGACAATGTGTTTTTTTGTAAGAAAAAAAAAGCATAGTCTGTACACTCATAGTGTCGAAGGTTATGTATAAGAAGTTCTCTTTAATTTAATATGAACTTAAGTTAATGATTCTTAAACTTTCCAGATATTCAAATTCATTGAGTCGTTAGCGTATTTGATAGGTACTAGGTTTTTAGATTATAATTATTAACATGCATTTGCCAACTGGAATCCATTTATAGCACAAACACAAAATTTAATACAATTGACTTTTATCCCCATAGCATTTGCAAATAGACCAAAAATAGAATTATTTTTTTTTGAGTTGACACATAACTCTACATTAATTTCAGGTGTACAACAAAGTGATTCAACTTCTCTATATGTTATGCTGTGCTCACCATAAGTGGAGCTACCTTTATCACCATCCAATGCTTTTACAATATCACTGTTTCCTACATAGTGCCTTTTATTCACAGGACTTATTCATTACATTACTAGAAGCCGAAATTCCCACTCCCCTTCATCCATTTTGCTTATTCTCCACCCCTCTTCCCCTCTGGCAACCATCAGTGTGTTCTCTGTCAAAAATAAATTTTTTATAGAGGTCTTTTAGCTTAGGCAATTATTTTGGATAGAATTGTAAATACTTGGCTTCAGAGTACCCAGATTTTCCCCAGACAAAGTGGACTTACAGACTGGAGATAGCGGAAAATGGGTCCTAATAATTTTCTTTGAATAAGATAAACATTTATAGATGAATCAATTTAATCATGAGAGAGATTTGGTCAGAGACCTATGATCTGATGAGGAGACTGGCTAGACCTCGGGTTTTTGGACGCCCTGTCTGAATCTCTTTATCATTCTTAGAGTCCAGGTAGCATTTTCACATCTCTAAGAATGGCAATAAATAAGTTTTAAAAGAGGTCGCTTTTTCCTTTTTAAAAGGAAATGGATACCGGCACACATCTCTTGAGTTATGGTGTGCCACATTTCATGGGTTAGGTACTCCTGTTAGGGTTTACACAAATTTAGATTAAGAAACAACAACACATGCACCTGGGTGGCTCAGTTGGTTAAGCGTCTGACTTCAGCTCAGGTCATGATCTCACAGTTCATGAGTTCAAGCTCTGCGTCGGGCTCTGTGCTGACAGCTTGGAACCTGGAGCTTGCTTCAGATTGTGTGTCTCCCTTTCTCTCTGTCCCTCCACTTCTCACACTCTATGTCTCTCTGCCTTTAAAAATATGAATAGAAATTTAAAAAAAAAACAACAAAGACTATACTTTCAGAATCATTTCTACATGGTTTGTTACTGGAAAAGTTTCTCTAAACGTGTAGAGTACTTGGGGAAAAACACAAAAACATTGCTTTAAATAGGAAAATGACCACTAGATAGAAAATGATGAATTATCACAAAACCCTTTGCTTTTGCTGACAACTTAAAATACAAATGTAATACCTGCCTAACTGTGAATATGTAAAATGTCATTTCCTTTGTTTTAGTGATGATATGCTATGAAGATAAAGCACTTGTTAAAGATGTCCACCTTTCATTCTGCACAAACATTTGTTAAGCACATACATAAATCAGCACAACTTTGTGCTTTCCACCATGAACTATGTTGGACAGGTTTTTACTTATGCTAAGAAACCCTTTAACTGAAGTATGGGAGTGGGGTGCTGGCTCCCTAATGTTGGCTATGGAACTTTGGGCAAGATGTGCCATACAGGTTGTCTTTGTGAGTTTATGTCTAATTCAAGAATATGACGGACCAGTGAGGACTTCACCACCCTTTCATGCTTAAACTAATAGATGTTAAGATGTTATGGACGAATATACAATTGAATGAATCAGTATGAAGGATGCCACATTTTACAGAAATCTTAATAATGGAGCTATACACGGGACAGAGAGTGAGTAGGACCGGTGACCACCACACAGTGGCATCAGCAAAATAGTGTCTAAGACATATCAGATGTAGCCATCCCATTCAGTCTGGGAAAGACTTCGGCTTTCATTTTCAACACCACAGGGTAAGCTGGTTCTCCAATTCAGGGGGATAGGACAATTTCAGAACTGGAACAGAATCTCAGAGAAGATTGAAGAAGGGTCTGTTTGAACCCATGATCACACAGAAGGTGTTAGAGAAGTCCTTCATTGTTTGGGGGAGGTCGCCGGTGCTGGCATTGTTACCTGCGCAGCGGCACTGGACCTTACTATTAGAAAGCAGGATCTCGTGTTGAACTCGATTTCCTCCAAACTGGAATCATTTTTTTTAATTTTTTTTTTAATGTTTATTTATTTTTGAGACAGAGAGAGAGCGTGAGTGGGGGAGTGGCAGAGAGAGAGGGAGACACAGAATCTGAAACAGGCTCCAGGTTCTGAGCTGTCAGCACAGAGCCCGATGCGGGGCTGGAACCCACAAACCGTGAGATCATGACCTGAGCCGAAGTTGGACGCTTAACTGACTGAGCCACCTAGGCGCCCCCAAACTGGAATCATTTTAAAAACAAATGTCTTTCCCTCGTTAGAATATAAACTAGATACCAGGGCTTAGATTCATGTCCTCAGTTAAGATTTAACCTTCATACACTTCCAGAGGCCCTCTCTCAAATGTGTGTCAGAGCAGTACAGGAATCATAAAATTCTAAGAGGTTTTGATCACTGCGACGCCTTCTCTTCCCCACATTTAGTTCATCACATGAAGAATTTACCCATGGGGATTTTTGAGACTGAATTGGCAAGTATGAAGTTTTAATAATTCCAAAGAACGCACAGTGACACATCCTATTTCACGTTTAAATGAAAAAGGTTCACCAAGTCCCATTAGTCATCAGAAGTGTGATCAGTAACATGACTGTATCATCTTCTCTTTTTTTGCAAAGTGTACATTGAAAGAGATTCGACTGTATTTGTGAGTTTTAAAAGAGTTCTGGGTAATCGTCTTTAAAAAACATGATGTAAATTTCCCAGTTACAGAAAGGGCCAGATACAGCCTCTATGTGTTCTCCTCTTGAAGCTGAATACTTAATACACTATAAAACTTCATCTGGAATATTTTCAATGCAACCGTTTATTATACACTACCTCATGTTTCACACATCGCCAGTTTGTTGCTACATGTTGGTGATTGCCAAATTTATATACTTCTCTGTTTTTTAAGTACCATAGCAACACATCCACAAGAAAACTCTTTCTAGATACCTTCCAGGAACCACACACTCACCACAGACAAATAGGAAAATAAGTACTTTTCACTTTCTTCTTCTGTGATTGTTGCGTTCGCTTACTGAGAATGGCTTAATCTAAGATAAGAAACTAGAGTTACCTTTGCTCCCTTGATCTAGATTATTCCCAAAATATGAATAGTATCATGTATTAACATTAGAAATCCACTCATACCTGATCCCCTTTTCTTCATCCTTCTACTTTTGGCCAGCCTATATTATGGTCCAGAGACTATAAAGAGATGATCATGATGATGATGATTGCTATTGCAATATCCCCCAGCGAAATGAAAAAAATAACCACGGGGAAACAACTACTTCTCTGGCATAAAAATCTTTACCCTACTTCTGAAACAATATCAGTGCATAAAACAGTTAATTAGTGGTATACATGGTGAGCTTGTTATATGATCATGCAACAGCAATTTAAAGTGAAGCCAGAGGCAGGCCTATTCCAGTAACCAAATGCCAAGTGAAGGCAGGGAGAGAAGATCTCTCAGGTAAAAGTCTTGGTAGTCGTATTTGAACTTAAGTATTTTAAGCTAACAACTAACAGTTAATCACCTTGGTTATAACCTCAGTAACTAATGACCACTTGTTCATGGTTCCTGGCATTCATGTCCAGTAGTAGATAGAGTACAAGCAAAAACTTTATTTTTCTTAACACTCGCATCTCTTCCTTCTTGCCCTCTCATCATTCCTCTGGAACTCATCTGAACTGCGCCTTTCCATAGAAACAAGAACATTTTGGGGTGCGTGGGTGACTTGTCAGTTAAGCATCCAACTCTTGATTTCAGTTCAGGTTATCAGGTCATGAGCTCATGGTTCATGGAATCGAGCCCTGAGTCCGATTCTGCACTTATAATGCAGAACCTATTTGGGATTCTCTGTCTCCCTATCTCTCTGATCTTCCCCCACTTGAATTCTCTCTCTCTCTCTCTCTCTCTCTCTGAAAAATAAGCGTAAAAAAAAAAAGAAGAAGAAGAACCTTTTCCCCATTGCCTTTCTCTTGTCCTGTCTCCCTTGTATTATTTTTGGGATTGTTTCATTCTCTCCAATTAGTACACAGTAGTCTAGGAACCTACTGTAACAGAGAATATGGGATCATTATATAACATTTGCATTTATTGGCAGTGCCTAGATATAATTCATTAGTTGAATAACAGGCAGAAGTAGATTATATTTTGAAGCAAGAAGTCCTTCGGCCGTTCATATACATATAGCTTCTTGCTCCACTGTATAGACTATTGGCTCTTTTAGTAACATACTTTCTGAAGAATAAAGAGGAGTAGCTAAAAGCAGATATATCTCAGCAGTGGTGATGAGATTAGGCCATCTAGTCAAAGAGTTGAGGTACTTTGTCCACCTGTTTAAAAAAGGCTTGAAATGTAAAGAAACTAGTATTAGTTGAACAGTTTATAACACATCTGCTTCTTTGCAACTGTTTTATATAACATTATCCCATGGACTACTCATAGAATGATGATAGAGCACCAAAGTTGAACTGAAAGAATAAACCTGGCTAAATTTCCAACTTTTTATAATTCTAACAGCTGTGAAATTCATTAAAAATGATAATTTTGACAATAAGACTTCTTCACTCAGAATGTGTTTAAGAGGTACCCATTTCCCCATATCACCTTTGTCATCCCATTACACTTTTTATTTTCCTACCTAACAAATAGCATCTTGGGACACGTGGGTGGCCCAGTTGGTTCAACTTCCAACTTATGATTTTGGCTCAGGTCCTGATCTCATGGTTTGTGGCATTGAGCCCTGAGGTGGGCTCTGTGCTAACAAGGAGGAACCTGCTTGGGACTCTCTCCTTCCCTCTCTCTCTGACCCTCCTCCCTCACACACTCTCTCTCCCTCAAAATAAAAAAAAATGACCATTTAAAAAATAGCATACTAAGCTTGCGTGTAAAATATAATTTGATATTGCATAATTTCATTGTCAAATATCTTATATAAATGCACATACTTGTATACACACTAGCCCAAATAGGAAAGAAAAGCAATGATCCCAGATTACACTATCAAATACTATTAGCTGCACTTTTACTCAAGTATAGATTAGAAACATTTTCAAGAATCCTAACCCCTTTCCTCATCTGGCAGAGAAGATTGAATGGGTCTCCTAACTATACTGATGATAAGAAGGCAAAGATAAACCAGAGAAGTCATCCTTGCCTTTAGGGATTCACCTGGTAAATTGCTGCTTAAAGAGTGCTGTCAATAAGTAACTTCTTTACTGTCAGGAGCAATTCTCTACCAGCAGTGAGATGGACAAGATGACCAAATAGATCTTTTTTCATCTCAAGATCCAAAGTTTCTTTTCAAGGAATTGTTACTGGAGAAAAGAAAGAGTGTTTAGGGCCTGCCCACAAACTTTTAGCTTCTTAAAATAACGTGCAGTTTATTATGTTCTTTCTTTCGTGGACTCATTTAAAATCTCTAAAAACAAAAAATCTTTATCCACGTATTGCATCGCTATCTTTATTTTTAAAATAATGACAATGGGTAAGAGACATTCTAGGATTTAATATTATAGGGTGTAGATTTCTTCTTGCACCCTTTTTATTCTCCTAGCTTCCACCATACCTTAAAAGGAAGACTTTCCTCTTCCATTTCTATACCTAGTCAACAAAGAGATACAGTGGAATGGCTAAAAGCACAGAATTTAGAACCAGGTTGGGTTTTTATTAATTATTTTAATTGAAGTATAATTAATGTACAATGTTATGTTAATTTCAGGTGTACAACATACTGATTCAATAATTCTATACATTATTCAGTGCTCATCATAAATGCACCTGCCATCTGTCACCATAAAATTTATCACAGTATTATTGACCATATTCTTTCTTTTTTTAACTGACCATATTCTTTACGCTGTACTTTTCATCTCTGGGACTTACTGATTTTATAACTCTTAATCCCCTTTATCTATTTCACTGATCTTCCCACCCACCTCCCCTCTGGCAACCACCATTTCTCTGTATTTAAGAGTCTATTGGGGGCACCTGGGTGGCTCAGTCGGTTAAGTGTCCAACTCTTGATTTTGGCTCAGATCATGATCTCATGGCTCATGGGTTCGGGCCCCATGTCAGGCTCTGTGCTGACAGTGTGGAACCTACTTGGGATTCTCTCTGTCTCTCTCTCTGCCCCTCCCCTGCTTGCTTGCTCTCTCTCTAAATAAATAAATAAACATTTAAAAAAAAAATAAGAGTCTGTTTATTGGTTTGTTTATTCATTTGTTTTTTTAGATTCCACATGTAAGTGAAGTTCTAGGACATTTGTCTTTGCTTTATTTCATTTAGCATAATATCCGCTAGGTTTGTCCATGTTGTCATAAATTACAAGATCTTTTTTTTTTGATTTAGTAATAATCCATTGTATGTATGTGTATACACACACACACACACATACACACACGTATATATGCCATATCTTCATTGATTGATTGATTGATTTTAAAGCCAGTGTCGTTAACATACAATGTTATATTAGTTTCAGGTGTACACCATAGTGATTCAACAATTCTATACATTACTCAGGGCTCATCACGATAAGTGTATTCTTAATCCCCTTTTCCTCTTTTATCCATCTCCCCATCTACTTCTCCTGCTGGTAGTCATCAGCTTGTTCTCTGTAGTTAAGGGTCTGTTTTTTTGGTTTGTCTCTTTCTTACCATTTCTTCTTTATCCATTTGTCTATTGATGGACACTTGGGTTGGTTCCATATCTTGGCTATTATAAATAATTGCTGCTATCAACATAGGAGTACATATTCCTTTTTACATTAATGTTTTCATTTTCTTTGGGTAAGTATCCAGTAGTAGAATTACTGGATCATTTGGTATTTCTTTTTTAACTTTAGAAGAACCTCCATAGTCTTGTCCACAGTGACTACACCAGTTTATATTTCCATCAGCAGTGCACAAGGGTTCCCTTTTCTCCACATCTTCTCCAACATTTATTGTTTCATGCCTTTTTGAGTCTACCCATTTTGACAGGTATAAGATGACATCTCATTGTGGTTTTAATTTGCACTTCCCTGATGATTATTGATGTTGAGCACCTTCTCATGTGTCTGTTTGCCATCTGTGTATCTTTGGAAAAATGTCTGTTCAGGTTTCCTGCCCATTTTACAAAGTCTATGTTAAAATCAAGGACTTTAGAACCAGGTTGTGGTTTTTTTTTTTTTAGTTTTTTTAATGTTTGTTTATTTTAGAGAGAGAGAGAGAGAGAGAGAGTGTGCGCTCGAGTAAGGGAAGATCAGAGAGGGAGACACAGAATTCGAAGCAGGCTCCAGGCTTTGAGCTGTCAGCACAGAGCCTAATGTGAGGCTCAAACCCACAAACAGTGAGATCATGACCTGAGCCAAAGTTGGATGCTCAGCAGACTGAGCCACCCAGGCGCCCTGGTTGTGTTTAAATATAACTTTGTCACCTATTAGCTATGTGACCTTGAACAACTAACCTCTCTGCTGAGCACAGCCTCTTTCTGCTTCAGTTTATTTATCTGTAAAAGGGAGAAAATAGCACCTACCTCATAAGGCTGTTGTGAGACTAAAGTGAGTTAGTCCATTTAAAGAGTTTAAAAGGCTACCCGGTACATGCGAAGTATTGAATAGGTGTTTGATTCTGTTGCTGTGATTATGATAATGGTTATTATTGTGGCAGTTCTTATTAAATGCACTATTCTTAAGAATGTTAAATTATTCTCCAATTATATACATTAAAAAATCAGTTTCAGAAATCATGCCACATTCAGTGTGGGACTCCACATTCAATGAGTAGTTGAAGGGTTTTTGCATTATCCTTGCCAAGTTAGGATGATAATATTGGAGAAATGAGAAAGTTGCAAATCATAGAAGCCTTTGTAATTTACACAATAAAGGTATCTCGTCTGAGTGAGGAAAAAAAGTGTGTGCCACCATCACTTCTCCTGTATCATGCCACATCTCAAATAGTGTGAATGGTTACTAGAGACTCCAATGTTGAGAATAAATAAGAATCGATTGATTCTTACAAAGACTGTATTTTGTGTTTGGCAGATCCATTGTAATTAAATCAATACATTGTTTATGAGGAATTCCAAAATCTTTCCATGTTTCAAATCAGGTTCAATGCAGGTGACCAGCAGAACCAAAACTTGACTTCTCTGAGTTGTTCTTCACTGGCTGCAGTAGGAATGTGGCTTCCATTGCATTCTTAGGGCTCACTGTATCCTCAGGTGCATAACTCACTCCCAGGATTATCTTGTGTGGAGACTGAACCTCTCATTTACTAGACCTTGAGCCACTTAAGAGTAGTAGCAACATTTCTTTAATCTTTGTAGTTGTCAAAGATTATCCACCATACTGGTGTAGAAGAGGTTTTTAGTAAATATTTGTGGAATAAAGGCATCAGTAAATGTCATCTGTCACTTAAAATTAATGATTAAAGCTACTTACTCACTGTGATGTTAGCATAGTTGTCTGTCCTCATACATTTTATTATTGAGACAGAAAAAAAGAGGAACAGTAGCGTGTGACTTAATCAATATGAATTTATGTTACAGAACTGGGATTTGCCTTTTAGGCTCTTCAACTTTCACAAATCCAATATATAGTCAGATTTTCAATGTATAAAAAGGTCTACTTTTTCCTGGGAACCCTGGAAACTGTTGCTGCCATATAATTTTGTCTTGTAAAATCTCTTATTAAAATCTCTGGATCTGGTTACATATAGCCAAGGTCAAACTGTTATTCAGTATATTTCATGATGCGTATATTAAATGCGTAATTTATGTTTTCACTGAGTTTTCTGTATTACTGACCATGAGTTTTCTATGGTCTATAATTATATTGTTTACTTATTTGAAAGCTAAAATTATAAGAAAGACTATGTTCTAGTACCTGTTTCCCTTTACTCTCCTATACTAAAACAATGGTTCTCTGAAGGTGCAGATAATTTATATATGCTTCCACATTCTGTCCTTTTGGGAAGAAAGGGAGGACTTAGATGAGGAAGCTGAGGTTGCACATTCTTTACACAGAGAATTTCCACCTTGGGGTTTTTAGGGGTGAAAAATGCTTGAGAAAAATCTTCCAAAATTTGCCCCTGAGGAAATGACGTTACAACCACAGTCGCCTAACCTAATCACTTTCTTATTCCTTTCATGGATTCATCTCACAGGTGGAATGGTTTTCCTCATTTTCATTCTTTCCATGGATTCTTTTTTAGCCTTGGATTCCGTATTGATATCTATCGAAAAGTGCACAATTGCTATTTTAGCATTAAATCTCTCTATAATACTGCTTGTCTCTCCCCCTCTCATTGACCCAAAGTTGTGTGCCAAGTCAATGGAGCAAAATGAGTTTAATTCTTCCCTTGGGTTGTTTACCTTTCTTCTTCGTCAACCAGCAGCCATTAGAAGACCCCACACCTCAGTTCTTGTCTTTGGTATAATTACATGAGTAATTGTTAAGAAGATCTGCTTAGTATTGATTCCTTTCAACTTTTCTTCCTTTCCCCCATTCTCACTGCATCCCACTTCACTCCCTCCAAAGTTAGCCACAGAAGTGAGACATCTGCTCAGAAAAACATTTAGATTGCTAATGATTCTTTTTAACATCTGTTACACTGCTACTGAACAGTTGTTGTTTCTTTAAGGAGGCTCAAGGGACAAGACCTATGTCACCTTAATAGTGGGTACTTTTTGGAAGTAGTAAGCCCTGTGCCTTTGGGAGCTATCCAGAAGTGCTAGTATGTACATACATAAACTTAATGTCTCCAGCCTTACATTCCTTTTTTGTCCAGGGTAGTATTTCTGATTAGAGTATTTTGTGTCTGGTTATTGTTAATACTTCACAGGGCTGTTTTTTTGTTTGTTTGTTTCGTTGTGTTTTTTTCTTTGTTTTATTCCATTGCTCATTACAGTTGCACTTTTAAAGAGAAACACTATTAAGCACAAAACCTATCTCCTAGTGAATTGGATGTGAGCTTTTTATCAAAAAAAAAAAAAAACTTAAATGGGCTTTGATACCAACAACTCAATCTGTATGATAATTCACAATAAGGAAATGACTTGAGAATATGGTCTGAGACCAGATTTTTTTATTTTCTGTTGAGTAAATGCATGTATACTTATTCACAAATACATTATATGAAAAGAAATAAAAGAGTTTCATTTAAATACATCTTCCCCCGGTATCCTGGAGATATTCTCCTGTCCTCATGTTGCCAAAAATGTTACTCACACATTCAGACGGCAGGAGCCAGGAGTTACTGGTGAGACTAGATGTGGCTCAGGTAAAAAACTCCTTCTCCAGTAATTCAAAACAGTGGTGATCTAAAGATCTAAAAGAAATTGTAGGAAATCAGACTTAGCCATAAGGAAACAAACAAACAAACAAACAAACAAACAAACTGATAACTGAAACAGAACTTAAATACAAAAAGATTATTTTGCTAATTTATTTTCCATTCAATTTTAGATTAAGCCACATCTAATATCTAAAGGTGTTGTCACTTGGCTTCTATTTATTAGATCCTTTTTACATACAAATAGATAGATATTTGTATAGATAGATATTTGACAGATAGTAAATAGATGGTTAGCTTTGTTATATTCTGTACAGTCTTGATATTTCTCATTGTCTTTCAACTGCAAAAAGCCCTATGGCAACCTCTGGTGGATGAATCAATTATGATACTGGAGAAAATAACCCACTATCTTTACAGGAATTTATATATCTAAGAAGAGTATCTTTTGCTTCACATAACAGATCAAAACTCTAATATCAATGTGAAATGCAGGCTAGTTTTCATTGATACTTGAGGTAAATATCATGGTGAGGAGGGAGGTTGTTCTCTTTTTTTGCTTTGTTTTGTTTTGTTTATTGTACATCAGGAAAATCCAAGTAAAAAATAAAAGCAACAGTCAAATTAGCTCATCCTCTCGATTATTCCACTTTTGACTTATCATGTAGCTATAACTAGGTTGGGTATAAGTGCTCTGATATTTTAGGGATTTCTTTATGGAGATTATTCATTAAAGTAAATCATCTGTAGTTTGTTAAACTAATTAAACAAGAGCTAATCTAGTACAAGTTTTATCTGGGATGTATAACACAATTTTTTGTCAAGGCATGAAATTTAAAAATTAACGTTTTTGTTCCTTCTTTCCTAAATATTGTTCAAAAAAGTAATATATCACTTGATAAGTAACAGGACTTGAAAAACTTTTTTTACATTTATTCATTTTTGATAGAGTGTGAGTGGGCGAGGGGCAGAGAGAGGGGTAGACACAGAATACCACGCAGGCTCCAGACCCTGAGCTGTCAGCAGAGAGCCTGACGCGGGGCTCAAACTCACCGACTGCGAGATCATGACCTGAGCTGAAGTCAGACACTTAATCAACTGAGCCACCTAGACACCCTATAACTGGAGTCTTTAAAGTGTTGTAGACAACAGCTGTTAATTGGCATAAAAGAAATAATAACACAGCTTAAACAGGTCACATGCTCGTATAAAAAGTAGCCCTGGAAGAAGCTAGTACAAAACAAAATATGATAAATAGTATCCCTTTGACTAATTCTAGATCTAAGATTCTCTGACTCCAAGACCATTACGTTTTTCAAATACATTAAAATGGTGCTCGATAATTGACTTTCAGTTTAGTTACATACAATGAGATTCCTGTATGAAAAGTTTACACACTTGGATAATTTATTTTACTTTGTTAAATTTTTAAAAGTGTTTTTATTTTCAAGAGAGAGAGTGTGTGTGTGGGGGGAAGGGGGGACATGTGTGTGCTTGGAGGGTCAGAGAGACAGGGAAACAGAGAATCGCAAGCAGGCTCTGTGCTGTCAGCACCAAGCCCGACAATGGGCTCGACCTCGACAACCGTGAGTGAGATCATGACCTAAGCCAAAATCAAGAGTCGAACGTTTAACCAACTGAGCTGCTCAGGCACCCCAACTTTCTTAAATTTTAATTTTAAAGACATAATGGTAAACTTTTAAAATAAAATGAATATAAATCTCATTGTGCAAGCTATCCCCCATCATTTTGCACATGCAAGATGATTCAATCCTCATTGATTCCTATCCAATGAGGAGTTTCAGATAAAATGTGGAAAATTCAGATGACTCCAACAAAGTGTGAGTCTATGCAGGCTCTAACAGTGACTTTCTTTTGTGTTTTCTAAGCCTTTCTTTTACATTTTCACGTATCTGAAATTTATATGCATCTTGCAATTAATGACAGATCATATTTTAATAAATGCTATTTTTCTGTCTTACGGAACATAAAATAATGGTACATCATACCATTAATGACTTCATAGGGTCAATAAACATGGTAAGTAGGTGCCAAAGAATATCCTGGATTTAGGAGGAACCCTTTGGTCAGATTGTGCAGAATATTCCTTTTTAAGCAATAGCTAACACTTAATGCTCTTTTTCCTTCCTGTTAAGTTACCTAGAATCCGTCCCAGCCACTCGATAAAAGTTTTAAGCTCATTACTTTTTCCTTTATTTTCCTGTCAGCCATTTCTCCAAATTACAGCTTTATGAGAGAAAACAGTGACCCTGGTATAGATTGTACCTGTTAGATTGTGTGACCACAGTACTCAGTGATTTGTGGAATATTATCAATGAGATACTTGAGTGGGTTGTTGTAGTGCAACACTCGAAATAACCTAGTACATGCTTAGGTGGTATTTCATTATGTAAACAGATTTTCCCTTATATATCTTTAAAATTTTTTTTAATGTTTGTTTATTTTTGAGGGAGAGACAGATCATGAGTGGGGAGACGCAGAGAAAGAGGCACGCACAGAATCTGAAACAGGTTTCAGACTCTGAGCTGTCAGCACAGAGCCTGATGCAGGGCTCAAACTCACAAGCCCGTGAGATCATGACCTAAGCCAAGCTTAACCGACTGAGCCACCCAGGTGCCCCTCCCTTATATATCTTAAACTTTATTAATACCCAGCCAGCCAGGGGAACTTTCTTGATCTATAAATATAATATCTTTCAGACTTTATAGAGCAAAATTTGTGTTTAGGACCATTGTATTGCTGTATTTGAGCATCTGAACATGCGGTCAGCAAAGCATTAATTCCATGGCCTTAGGTACCACATTGTCTTTCTTGCCATTGGTATCACTGAGGAGACATTATATAAAGTTACACAAGTAGTGAGGGCCTGAGTTTGCTGTAGATTCAGAATTCAATAGGATAAAAAGCCTGTTTGGGTAGATCTTTCCAAAAAATCCAACCTCACTACCAACGACAAAAAGTGCCACCCATTAGCCCATTCTTTATTCATATGCAGCAGGAGGCAAGGAATTGAAATTGGCAAGGCAATATATGCCTTTTCTCAGCCTTTATGTCTTTTTATTCAAGGGGTATGGCAGCTCTTTCCATTTAGCACCACTCAAGATCCCTTGGGTGTGTCACTGTCACCTTGGTGAGTCTCAGCTGCCTTGAGATGTCTCATCTTGCTACCCTAAGTGTCAGGTGTTCTATCTCAAAGAGCATGTGTGTGTTTGTGTGTACAGCCCCAACATAAACACGTAATCTTGCCGAGTTTGAATCCAGAATTTCAAAGTGAGTCTAATGAGCACACACAACACACAAAACTAACTAGCATGTCTGTTCAAGCACAAAGCAATAGAATTGTATGCAGGAGCCCTGCATTATATTTATTCTAGAATAAGCAATATTTAAAAACTCATTTTAATCCTTCAACTCCTTAGAAAGGTCAAGATCATTATATATTTTTCTTGGACTGTTTAATTTATTGTTCCCATTTACACGGCTGCCTTCATTACTATGCAGATATAAAATGATAGGAAAAATTTATGGAGGGAGGCTATCTTCAAAATATTCATTAGTGCAGAGAATTAGTAATATTCATTATCATCTATAAAAAATGGGGACTGTTTCAGTAGAACTTATGTTCAAACGGTTTACTTAAAGTCCCTAAGATATAGTTTGGAAAAAGTAATAGAATGACAATAAAGAAAGGAAATTGAGAAATCGCTATTGAACCACTTTCTTTAACTGTATTTATTACTTTTGATCCTCAAATTTTAGTGAAAAAGCATTCCAATCTCAAGGTATGCATATTAGCAACAAGGAATAAATAACCAATGTTATTTCATTCAATTTTAAAGCAAGCCTGTTTTATGTCTTTGTTCACACTGAGCTTGGGGGGGGCGGTGCGGGGAAAAGCAAAGGCCAGTTCTTAAGCCACTCAAACGTTTTACTCCCACCTTGTGGCAGTGTGCTGCATGGCTACTTTTCCAAATTTGAGACTTCAGGATTTGACTTATTTTCATATTGTCTTAACCACTGATCAAAATAAGATTGATTAGAAAAGGAGCTTTGTGATTCACCAGATCCGGAGGTCAGTGATACAGGGCTTTTACAGCATGCAAATCAGCAGAGTGATGGGAACAGTGCTACAGAATAAATAGGCTTCCTTTCTCTACCTGGGACACCGAATTGGAAAAGAAATTTTGAGGCTTCTCTTTTTGACCAATTCACCTAACAAGTGTTGCTTCAAAATGTTTTAAAATAAATGCCAAAATTATTTCACAAGCCCGATTTAAAATGTTAACAAAAGCACATCTCCTGTGGGTTCTTGTAGCATTAAAACAGCATACAAAGAAATACATTAGATACTTCCGGAAGGATACTACATGAATTTTCTGCAGAAGTACAAAGAAAACTGAACTTGAAAGCTTATTTACACAATTTTCTTTCTTTCCTTTTATTATTTATTTATTTTTTCATTAAAAGTGGATTGAGAAATAAATGAAAGCAATACCTCTGGCTGAAAAAATTAGAGAAATAGATTTGAGAATGTTATTTATCTCCTTAGACATCTGCTTATTCCACAGTTTACTACTCCCTTAAACTGTTAGCCAAAACTACGCCTATCAAATTCTTCATCCCAGATTGATTTTAGTCTCTCCTTAATCGAATTTAGTAACCACCTTTATTAGAAAAAACGCTCAGCCTCTCTCAGCTAGAATAAAATAAAAGCATCTTATTTTCAGGATGAAATAACCTGGAACCAGAGACCCTTTCTCCCATACTACAGCCAGGGACTTCTTCAAAGGCATCTGCCTTTGAGTTCTGCCGAATTGTGTTTCGCCGTGGCCTGGCAATTTTTGGAGACAACTAGTTTTATATTTTCCAAAAGCTCGCCCCACCAAAAGTTGTGCTGGTACCAGCAAAATTTAACTTATGACTGACAGCCTCTCTGAGAACTGCCTTTGCACTCAAACTTATCAGATTGATTTCAGGGAGATACAGTTAAATGGATTTTATTGTTTCACGAATGTAGGAAAATATGAGTACGAGTTAGCCTAATTTATGAAACAGCCTAATTTAATTCAAACAGATTTGAAACTTGATATTCCCTTTTAAAAAAAAAACATTAAATCTGTAAATTTTTTTATTATTTATAAGATATACAGTGACTTTTATATATGAATGAATACACACACATATCTACACACACATACATCTAATGTTTTTACTCTTCCCTATTTTTGAGGATCACTACCAAAAGTACTGTAATTCCAGTACATTTTAGTCCTCAGAGTGCCTAGATTATGTGATAAATGAACTTTGTTCTTCATTCTAGAGTTTGCAATTTCTCTGACCCTTAAAAATAATAGACATGAGGTTTTACTAATTGTTATTTACTACAAATTAGTGTTATTAAATGAGAAAAATGGTTCATTCTCATCATGATTATCTTAATATTATTAAAACACACACACACACACACACACACACACACACACACACACACGCAATTTCAGACATTTGAAATACTTGGCCAGAAACTCCTTGCAAGTTTATGAATGATGAGATTAATTTCAAAATGCCTGCTACATAGCTGCTTAACATTTCAAGTCAACGATGCATAAGGATTAATAGTATACACATCTCCCATATCTACTTTATTTCACATATTACATTCACTTCTAGATAACATGTTACCCAATTCCTCTAAAAGGATATAAAAGAGCATTCCTATTAAATATCGTTAAAGACAGACAAAAATACCTATCTCCTATTTTCTTTCTTAACACTTATGTTGTATTTGTAGGGTATTATTTTTTCCTCTGTAAAACTGTTACTTTGAGTTAGGAACCAGTCATCTCTGTATATCTCCTCACACTCTCCACCTGCATCCTTATCTGAATGTCTCATCTGGGAGAATCTGAGTTTTGTTTATTGGTGTTGCATTCGTAACTGACTGCGTGTTAAACCAGCCTGCCATCCCTTTAGGAGCTAAACCACAGTTATAAATGAAGTTGAAATTCTTTATTCCTCATCTGGCACAAGTCATTTTTCTAGGTGAGGAGGTATTTGTAGGTTTGCATTCCAACCTTTCTCAAGCCCTAAAATTTTTTCTTTCATTGTAAAATTTTCTTCCATATACTATATTGTTCTATCCATGTAGAATTTCATCTCAGGAGTTTTCACAGGAGACTGAGGAAAGTAATCTTTTTTTTTCTACTTCATGTCACAATGCCTCAACAAGATTTACAAATGCACAAGTCACTCAAAAGAATAAATCAAAATTATCCTTTTCTCCTCAAAATCCAAATAGCAAAATAGTCACATTAGGCATACTCCAAGATGGCAAGAATATGTTCCTTCTCATCAGAAACAGGGATCTCAAACTCAAAATCATGAAAAGTTAAAAATTAAATTTTATTTTTTCACTCCTAAGTTATACAGAAACTAGAAACCATATAACTTAAGCCAATTTTTGTATTGCTAAATTTATTACCTTCAGTTTTTTATGATTACATATGAGCACAAAGAAGTAAATAGCAACAACAATGAAACTGTAGCCTGGAGAAAACACTGTTCTTTGACATAAAACAATGATAGGTGAAATTTTACCAGGCTAAGTTAGTGCCTTCAGGAATCCATTGCCCTGACAGAATTGAATAAGGTATTTGGATTTAATAATGAGAGAATGGAGTCTCGTTATCCTGTGACTTCAAACTGGCTGCATGTATGCAGGCTACATGGAGGTCTATTCCATGCTTTATCACTTACTAAGGAGAAACAGCACAGAAGAAAAACAGACATATTCATGCACATATACACACAAATCCAGGTGTATCCCACTCTAATCTAGTGGTGGTATGGTCTGCATGTTTGTGCCCCTGGCCAAATTCATATGAAGAAACCTTAACCACAAAATGCTGCTCTTTGGAGGCAGGGCCTTTGGGAAGCAATTAGATCACAAGGGTAGAGCTCCAGTGATGACACTGGAGTCTTTAAAAGAAGAGAAAAAGGGGTGCCTGGGTGGCTTAGTCAGTTGAGCGTTGGACTGTTGATTTCAGCTCAGGTAATGATCCCAGGGCATGGGATCAAGCCCTGCCTCGGCTTTGTGCTTTTCTCTCTCTCTCTCTCTCTCTCTCTCTCTCTCTCTCTCTCTCTCTCCCTCTGCCCTGCTCACTTTCTTAAAAAGAATAAAATAAAGAGAAAGAGACTAGAGCTTTCTCTCTCCCCCAGCCATGTGGGATACAACCAGGAGGTGGCTGTCAGTAAACCAGGAAGAGGGCTCTCACCAGACACCTAATCTGTGGCACCCTGATCTTGGACTTTCCAGCCCTCACAACTGTGAGAACTAAATGCCTCCTGTTTTTTGTAACAGTATTTTTTTTTTAAGTTTATTTTGGAGAGAGAGAGCGTGCATGAGAAAGAGTGGGGGAGGGGCAGAGAGAGAGGGAGTGAGGAGAAATCCCAAGTAGGCTCAGCACTGTCAGTTCAGGGCTTGATGAAGGGCTGGGAACTCATGAACTGTGAGATCATGACCTGTGCCAAAATCAAGAGTCAGGTGCTTAACTGAATGAGTCACCCAGGCGCCCCCGAAATGCCTTTTGTTTCAGCCATCCAGGCTATGGTCTTTATTACAGCACAGTACAGACTCATGAAGACAAGTGGTATTCTAAATTTGAAGAGCTAGGATGCCACGTGAAAAATCTTTCAGATTTGTCATACTTTTAGATTCCTGAATTTCTATTTAGCACATCTAATAAGTGTCACTTCTTTGAATAATGGAAAAAATAATTGTATTTAGCAAATAAGTGAAAAGATATGGAATTTTGTAGCTTAAAATACAGGTTTATTTTTTTTCCTGGACTCATTCAACATGAGTCAAAAGATATTTTTCTTGCTTAATATTACTTTGTTGGCTTATCCAAAATTGATGAAGTGACTACTGGGGGTAGGCATGTTACTTTGAACATATACAAAAAGAAACATTTTCCCTATTCTAAATTGTTACCGTAAAGTTTGGCCTCACAAGAGCAAAATGAAAATTATTACAAAGCATGACAAGGTTACAATAAAGACATGTTAGGGTGACAATGAAGAAGACCATGTAAACAACACTTACAGAAAATGATAATGGTGTTCTTGGTGATATCCCACCAACTCTGAGTTTTCAAAGAATAGTCTTTAAAATTTTTTTGGTTTGACACAGTTTAATAAGGAAGGTCTTTTCAAACAGGAGACACAATAGAACATATTCATTTTAATGTATAAATATGCTTTTTTTTGCAATATTATGAAATACCAAATGACCTGAGTGGTCATGAACTTTCTCAATAGAATGACACAACTTTTTTTGAGCCCCTACTATTGATGAGGCATTTTATTTGGAAAAATATAGGAAGAAAAAGGTGTTCAATTTCTGCAGATCAACACTTTGTCTACACAAGCCAAGTGGAGTAAAGACTTGAGTAAAACCATATCTAGATAATTTGATCAAGGTAGAAATCCTTTCTATGATTACTCTAGTGTAAATACAAGCCACTTTGACCCTCTGAGGACCAGAACCGTGTGCATTATCTCAGACTGAAACAGAACACTGTGGGAGATCTGAAAAGGCAATTGAAACCACAGTGGGGAAACTTGTTATTGGATTTTTTTAGATCTCATGCTTTGTGACATACTAGCATTTGAGAAGGTCAGCCTTGTAGAGGCGTGGATACTTTAATAACAAGCATCTCTTCATAACAAACTTCACATGATAGTGTAATTGACTTCACATCCGTGAGATTTTTATTACTGTGGATTTTCATCAACACTTCACCCAACATCCTAACTTGCCACTGAATAATGCCTCGTGAGTATCACAGACCTGAGATTACAAAGTGGGCTATGTGGCTGATAGCCTCTGTTGTGGGATCATTGCCAACATATAAATATGATGAAGAAAAATGTGTCAGGTGCTTGTATTTGACCCTCGCAACAGTTATGTTTATATCACCGTGCTACTGGAAGAATGACTTTTTCCTTCCTGGCATCTTCGTGACTCATTGTGAACTCGTACAGAAATGAACTAAGCCTTCAACTTTCTGGAAAACTCCTTATAAGAAACTGCCACATTTCTGTAATTTAAACTCATTTGCAATATTGTTCAAAAAATTCAAATGAGTTAGAAAGTACACCCTTCCTTTAAGATGAGATTAGAAAGACCAGCAGAAGTTGTGGAGTTGTGCTGAAGTCAACATTCCTTCATATAGGCTTTCCTTCATATAGGCTTTCTCTTACTCAGAGTCGAAAGCAACTCCTGAGAGATTAAGGTGAGTGAATGACTGCTTAAAGAAGACACCAAGATACTTAAGCCAGGGACAAAAGTGTCAGGCAGCATCCTTTCCCCCAGATTACTTAATTAGTGGGTATCTCCTAAGTGCAGAATCTTCTCTGGTAAAACTATCAGGCAGAATCACAGCACAGTCAAGTTAGGTAACCTTGACACCAACCCCCAAATTCAAGCGGGTAGGAATTTGGTGCAATCCTGTGCAAGGCTGTCACACGCAAGAAAGGCTGAAGTTTGGCTTCGATTGGCAATACAGTATTAAAATGAGCAAGTGGAGGGAATCAGAAAGATAAATACTTACAACTGAGGAGGGCAATGAAGAAAACCAAAGCAAATGAGCTTCTCCCTTAATGACTACTGTTCTTACTGTTCTATTAATTCTTCCAGAATTTTCTAAAAAAGTTTAGATTTATATGGAAAAGCAGGGAACATTCTCATTCCTCTTCACTGTAAAATTCCTTTGCTATGAAAACCCAAATCGGTGTCAGTGATATCTTACACTACCCAACACACCAGAGGGGAAAAAGAAACCATTGCTATTTAATAGGCATCTACTATGTGCTAGAGACAACAGAGAACAATTGCTTAAATCTTCAGTTGCTCTGTGATGTGGCCATTATTTTTCTTTTACAGACGAGAAAAACAAGACTCATAAATTATATATATTATGAAAACTTCAGCTTATCAGGGGCTAAGTCAGCATTTTACTGGAGTTAGGATGGACACCAAAGTCCATATTTTTTCCCTCATCTGACATTATAGGTACCAAGAGCTGCTAACTGCACAAGGCCAGCCATTTAATTAATGTTGTAGGTGGACTAATTGATTTTAGTCAGTGAATGTTTAGCGATTATCTCACTTTCTCCCTTGACTACTTTAGTTGTAGTTAATGCGTCAGGAATGCGCTGAGTATTTGGAAATGCTAAAAATATAAAAGATAAATTGATAAGGGAGTGCTACTTCCATGAAATATACATATTTTCTGTAACTGCATTATAACGATGATCATAATCTTTTTTCCATGAGTCACCCTAATATTCTCTGTCCCAAAGTAAAGGCACTACAGCTATCACTTTAATTCTTGCCAATACATAGGAAGCAAAATACATACTGGGAATGGGGGATAATCTAAGATTAGCTACTAACTGTTATAAATTGGAAAATTGAAATGTATCCTAAGGGGAGGTGGGTGGGAAGATGATTGAAATAGATAGAGGAGGGGCGCCTGGGTGGCGCAGTCGGTTAAGCGTCCGACTTCAGCCAGGTCACGATCTCACGGTCCGTGGGTTCAAGCCCTGTGTAGGGCTCTGGGCTGATGGCTCAGAGCCTGGAGCCTGTTTCCGATTCTGTGTCTCCCTCTCTCTCTGCCCCTCCCCCGTTCATGCTCTGTCTCTCTCTGTCCCAAAAATAAATAAAAAACGTTGAAAAAAATTTTGAAATAGATAGAGGAGATAAAGAATATACTTAACTTGATGAGCACTGTGAAAATATAGAATTGGTAAATCACTATATTGTATACCTGAGGCTAACATAATACTGTATGTTAATTGAGACTTAAATGTAAAAAAAAACAAAACAAAAAACAGGATAGCAAAAACTTACAACAGATGATACTCTTAGGTAATAAATTGCTCCTGTTTACTATGTGTTTACTTGTCATTGAAGGGGCAACAACTAAACAGGGAGAAACGACATTTTTTCAGATTCCAGAAAGACCATCTTGAAGCTACCTGCATCCTTACTTTATTTTCACTCTTATTTATCCAGAATCTATCATTTTATTACTTGGTCGTCTAGAGAATCTGACAAAGCAGTGATTAAAGACACAGATCAGTTAGACGTAGGTTTGCATCTTAAAAAAAAAAAATTCCAGCCTAATTAATATACAGTGTTCTCTTAGTTTCAGGTGTACGATAGAGTGATTCAATAATTGTATACAGTAGTCAGTGCTCATCAAGATAAGTGAATTCTTAATCCCCATCACCTATTTCACCCATCCCCCTTATCTACCTCCCCTTTGGTAACCATCAGTTTGTCCTCTATAGTTAAGAGTCTGTTTTTTGGTTTGCCTCTTTTTTTCTCTGTTCATTTGTTTTCTTAAATTCCATATGAGTGAAATCATATGGTATTTGTCTTTCTCTGACTTATATCACTTAGCATCGTACCCTCTAGATTCATTTATGTTTTTGCAAACACCAAGATTTCTTTCTTTGTTGCGGCTGAATAATATTCCAATGTATATATTTACACCCCTACTTCTTTATCCATTTATCTATTGATGGACACATGGCCACTTCTGTAGTTTGGCTATTGTAAACAATGCTGCAATAAACATGGGGTGTATATATCTTTTTGAATTAGTGTTTTTGTATTCTTTGCGTAAATACCCAGTAGTGGAGTTACTGTATCACATGGTAATTCTATTTTAACTTTTTTTGAGGAGTATCCATACTGTTTTCCACAGTGGCTACAACAATTTAAATTCCAGCCAACAGTTCATGAGGATTCCTTTTTCTCTGCATCGTCACCAACACTCGTTTCTTGTGTTGTTGATTTTAGCCATTCTGACAGGTGTGAGGTAATACCTCACTATGGTTTTGATTTGCATGTCCCTGATGATAAGTGATGTTAAGCATCTTTTCATGTGTCTGTTGCCCATATTAATGTCTTCTTTGGAGAAATGTCTGTTTATATCTTCTGCCAGTTTTTTAACTGGATTTTTTTTTGTTACTGAGTTTTATCAGATCTTTATATATTTTGGTTACTAACCCTTTATTGGATGTCATATGCAAATATCTTCACCCATTAGGTAGTTTACCTTTTACTTTTACTGATTGTTTCCTTTGCTATGCAGAAGACTTTTATTGTGATGAAGTCCCAATAGTTTATTTTTGCTTTTGTTTCCCTTGCATCAGGAGACACATCTGAAAATATGTTGCTATGGCTGATGTCAGAGATTACTGCCTGTGTTCTCTTCGAGATTTCCCCTCTCACGTAAGTCTGTAATCCATTAAAATTTGTGTGTGTGTGTGTGTGTGTGTGTGTGTGTAAGGTATAAGTAATCCAGTTTCGTTCTTTTGCATGAGGCTGTCTGTTTTCTCAACACCATTTATTGAAGAGACTGTCTTTTTCCCATTGTTTGTTAATTCATCCTTGGTTAAAGATAAAGTGACCATGTAATTTTGGGTTTATTTCTGGGTCTTCCATTCTATTCCACTGATCTCTATGTCCACTTTTATGCCAACACCACACTATTTAAATTCCTACCACTTTGTAATATGACTTGAAGTCCAAAATTGTGATGCCACCAGCTTCGCTTTTCTTTTGCAAGGTTACTTGTGCTATTCTGTATCTTTTGTGGTTCCATACAAATTCTAGGATTATTTGTTCTAGGCCTGCTCAAGGCTGTTGGTATTTTGATAGAGAATGCATTAAATATCTTCATTGATTTGGGTAATATAGACATTTTAAGCATATTTGTTCTTCCAACCCATGGGAATGGAATATCTTTTCATTTCTTTGCATTGTCTTGAATTTTTTTCATCACTATTTTATAGTTTATAGTGTACTGGTCTTTTATCTCTTTCATTATGTTTATTCTTAAATATTTTCTTATTTTTGGTGAAACTGGAAATTGGATGGTTTTCTTAATTTCACTTTCTGCTGCTTCATTTTGGTGTATAGGAATGCAACAGATTTCTGTACGTTGACTTTATGTCTTGAGACTACTGAATTCATTTATTCTAGTAGTCTTTTGGTGGAGTCTTTAGGGTTCTATATATAGTATATTGTCATCTGCAAATAGTGAAAGTTTTACTTCTTCCTTACTAATTTGGATGATTTTTATTTATGTTGTCTAATTGCTGTGGCTAGGACTTCCAGTAATATGTTGAATAAAAGGGGTGAACATGGACAGTCTTATTTTGTTCTTGACCTTAGAGAAAAAGCTCCATATTTCACCATTGAGTATGATGTTGGCTGTGGGTTTTTAATATATAGTCTTTATTATACTGAGATGTGTTCCCTCTAGACCTACTTTGCAGAGGGTTTTTATCATGTATGGATGTTGTACTTTGTCATACGCTTTTTTTGCATCTATGGAAATGACCATATGGAATTTATCCTTTCTCTTATTGATGTGATGTGGTACATTGTTTTGCAAATATTAAGCTACCTTTCATCCAGGGAATAAGTATCAGTTGATCATGGTGTTTAATATATTGTTGGATTTGGTTTGCTAATATTTTATTGAAGACTTTTGCATTTATATTCATGTTAGTGGCCTATAGTTCTCTTTTTTGTGGTGTCTTTTTCTGGTTTGGGTATCAGGGTGGTACTGGCCTCATAGAATGAATTTGGAAGGTTTCCTTGCTCTTGTATTTTTTGAAATAGTTTGAGAAGAATTGGTATTAACTCCTAAATGTTTGGTGGAATTTACCTGTGAAGCCATCTGGTCCTGGACTTTGGTTTTTTGGTGTTTTTTGATAATTAGTTGAATTTCATTGCTGGCAATCAGTCTATTCAAATTATTTATTTATTTTAGATTCAGTTTTGGTAGGTTATATGTTTCTAGGAATTTATCCATTTCTTCTAAGTTGCCCAATTTGTTGACATACAGATTTTCATAATAATCTGTTGTGAATGTTTGTATTTTTGTGGTATTTGTTGTTATTTCTCCTCTCTCTCTCTCTCTCTCTCTCTCTCAAATGAATCTTGTGGAGTGCCTGGGTGGCTCAGTTGATTAAGCATCCAACTTCGGCTCAGGTCATGATCTCATGGTTCATGAGTTCAGGCTTCATGTCAGACTCTGCTGACAGCTCAGACCTGGAGCCTGCTTTGGATTCTGTGTCTCCTCTCTCTGCCCTTCCCTCACTCATGCTCTGTCTCTCTCTTTGTGTCAAAACTAAATAAGCATTAAAAACAAAATTAAAATTAAAAATCTTTAAAATAAAATAAAATAAAACTTGTTAGAGACTTAATCAATTTTGCTGATCTTTTTAAAGAACAAGTTCTTGGTTTCATTGATATGTTCTTTTTGTTTTTAATTTCTGTTTCATTTATTTCTGCTCTAATCTCTATTATTTCCTTCCTTTTACTGGGTTTAGGTTTTTTTGTTCTTTTTCTAACTTTCTTAGGTATAACATTAATTTGTTTATTTGAGATATTTCTTGCTTTTTGAGTAGGTCTGTGTTGCTATAAACTTCCCTCTGGGAATCATGTTTACTGCATCCCAAGATTTTGGACTGTTGTATTTTCATTTTCATGTACTTTTTGATTTATTCTTGGATTTCTTGGTTGACCTATTCATTGTTTAATAGCATGTTATTTAACCTCTATGTATTTGTGCTCTTTCCAGATATTTTCTTATGGCTGGTTTCTAGTTTCATAGCAATGTGGTCAGAAAAGATACAAGGTATGACTGATTTTTAAAAATCCATTGAAACTTGTTTTGTGGCCTAAATTGTGATATATTCTGGAAAATGTTCTGTATACACTTGAAAAGAATGTACAACCGAGTGTGTTTTTTTCTTCCAAGTTTTTATTTAAATTACAGTTAGTTAACATACAGTGTAATATTAATTTCAGGTATAGGATATGGTGATTCATCATTTACATATAACACCCAGTGCTCATCACTACAAGTGCTCTCCTTAATACCCATCATGCATTTAACCTATTCCCTCCTCCCATGCCCACCTTCCCTCCAGCAACCCTCAGTTTCCTCAGTTTGTTTTCTCTGGTTAAGCGTTTGTTTTCTGGTTTGTCTCTTTTCCCCCCTATGTTCATCTCTTTGTTAAAATCCACATGAGGGAAATCATACAGTTTTTGTCTTTGTCTGACTGACTTAGTTCAGTTAGCATAATATTCTCTAGCTCCATCCATGTCATTGAAAATGTAAGATTTCATTCCTTTTTATGGCTGCATAATGTTCCCTTGTGTACATGTACCACTTCTTTATCCATTCATCAGTCGATGGACATTTGGGCTTTTACCATGATTTGGCTATTGTTGATAGTGCTGCTTTAAACAGTGAGGTGAATATGCCCCCTCGAATCAGTAGTTTTGTATCCTTTAGGTAAATACCTAGTAGTGCAGTGGCTGGGTCATAGGATAGTTCTATTCTTAACTTTTTGAGGAATCTCCATTCTATTTTCCAAGGTGGCTGCACCAGTTTGCATTCCTATTGGCAGTGTAAGAGGGTTCCCTTTCTCTGCATTCTGGCCAACATCTGTTGTTTCCTGTTTAAAACTGAACAGTTTCAAACTTAACTCAATAGTTTCCATCTTTCAGTTAAAAATTTCAGCTCAGTCTTACTTAATTTCTTTACTTTATCTTACTGTGTGTTTATTAGGGGATTCTTTTAGTACTCTTTTCTTTTATTCACTTAAATTTATTCTTTAATGACCTGATCTAATTTCTATACCCTTGAATTTACCCCTTATCAATCAAGAGAACTATGTGATGTTCAGTATAAAAGATGTATTTCTCTACTATCACATAGTAAAAAGATACCAATTATGTTCCCCCACAAAGGTATGCTCACGTGTTTGTTCTTTTTGATTTTACCCCAAATAAGATAAGCATTTTAGAATATGTCTCATTCTCACTTTTCTCTCAGCACTTATCAAATGTGACGTTTGATGCATGTTCTCTATTATCGTGAGACCATTTAGTGTATTTAATTTTTATTACTATATTTTTTTCTTAAAATATATGTATTTCCTCCCAGGAATACTGATTTAAGGAAATATTCTCTTACAGATTAGAAACAACTATATTTTCACTATTGTTTTATCTTCTTCTCTACCTCAAGTCTCTGGTTTCATTCATCAGTAATCTGGTTAGGGTTTTGTTTTGTTTTGTTTTGTTTTGATTTTAATCAAGAATTTACCTAGATGAACTAACTTGAGTACTGTCTGGATCCTTGCATATCTGTGAATCTTTTATTCTGACTAGTGAATGATATATGGACTGTGTGTAGTTTCCTGTCCATAGGCTGTAATTGCTCCAAACTGCTTTTCAGCTGTCAGATTTGCAGAGAAGAGGTTTAATACTGTCTGATTATTTTTTCCTTTATAGGAAATCTGTGCTGCTATTATATATTGACATACATCTGATGTACACACGCACTCACTAGAATTATACCAGAAAATGCTGAGGCATATATATTTATCAGACAGTGTTTCCTGGATTGCGATGAGTCATTTTGATCAATAAAATGAGTTTTTTACAGAGTTATTTACAGAGAACTTATATTTTGTTTCATATGGTTTTCTCTTCTGCGTCTTCTTTCTTCTTTTTTTACATGGAAAGTTTTTTGATATATTTTTAAGTCTTAACTTTCCAGTATGATTTAAATATAATTGCAATTTTGGTTTTTGATATCTACTACTTCTTATATTTGATCTTTCAAACATAAAATTTTATTTCTAAATTCCATTTCTAAAATTTATTATGTGTTTCAGTTTTAAAATCATGATTTTAGGGGAGCCTGGGTGGCTCAGTCAGTTAAGCATCCAACTCTTGATTTTGGATCAGGTCATGATCCCTGAGCTTGTTTGGGATTCTGGCTCTCCCTCTCTCTCTGCCTTTCCCCACTTCTCCCTTTCAAAATAAATAAATACATAAATATTTTCTTAAAAGGAAATCAGGGTGCCTGGGTGGCTTGGTTGGTTGAGCATCTGACTCTTGATTAGGCTTACTCTCATGGTTTGTGAGTTCAAGCCCCATGTCAGGCTCTGTGCTGATAGTGGGGAGCCTGCTTGGGATTCTGTCTCCCTCTTTCTGCCCCTCCCATGCTCGCTTGCTTGCTCTCTCTCTCTCAAAAATAAATACACATTAAAGTTAAAATTTAAAAAAAAGAACGTTATGGGTTTAGACCCATAATATCATTTTATGTGTTTAACTGAAATATGCTTAGGCATTCTTAGTAAGTGATAATTGGAATATACAATGCAATAAATTGCAAAAGTGTTCACCCTGCAAGTTGTTTTTATACCTGTAAGGACATTTTATTCATCCTGGTTAAAACCGTCTTTTGACTTTTCAGAATGACCTAAAGCAAAAATAAACATTAAAATCCATTCACAAAAACAAAATGACAAGACCGTGTAAATTTAGAGGAAATTTATGAAGAATATAACTGGCACTGTCATGACAATGAGAGGAAAAAAGTAGATCAAAATTACGGTAATCAAAATATATTGTTTTCAGAAGTGTCAAGGGAATTCTTTGGAAGATATTTTTCATAATTTATTTGGAATATTTCTAAAACAGGGTGTTAGCATCACTCTTGTGTTAGTGATCAGACATAACAGGAAAATAATAATAAGAAAATAGGTGAAAGAAATAAAGTAAAAATTAGCTCTGTTTTTAAAGATAGATACAGGAATATGTTGTATGCAAACAATATTCAAAACTTGAATTTGTTAAATTAGACTGGGAGCATGGGTCTTTTTTGCAATACTGAACTCCACAGAAACACACCTGTAATTCTAAGTAATACGCTACGATCATGTGCAGAAAAATCAGGAGGAAAATATAAATGTTTCTATTCCTCACACTTGAATAGTTAGATAAGACAAAAACACAGTTGGACTTTTGCACAATGAAACAGAACTGAACCAAGATGAAACTAAGTAGGTGGGATTCTAGTGCCTTGGCAATAATACCTCTTACATAATTATGATAGATCTATGAGAATAATGTGTGGAATAATTAAAATCAGGTAACAATTTGTTAAGGTTTCCCTAACGGGAACCTTGGGGGAAGATCTAAGAAAAATTGGCAGGTGTATTTTATCTCACATAGATAAGATGAGACCATAATTGGAATTATGTATGAAGCATTTAAATCTGGTATGCATGCATAATATCACCTCAGGATAACGAATATTTATTGTTTGTCCAATGCATTTTAATCTAAGTCTTACAGGTAGTTGCAAGTCAGTATTGTGTCTCCAGCTCTATACTTTAGTATCACTGCATGGAAGGATTTTGAAAGATTTGGTAAACATTTTCCTCCTGGTAACCTGGGTACAGTGGCTGAAAAATGAACCAGGGGTTACAGTCTGTCACTTACATGCTTCTAGAAGATGTAGATATATAAACTGTTACTCTACATGCAAATACTAAAAGAGGATCATTGTTTTTTATGCCTTTAAAAAATAAGTGCATTGCTACCTCAGAGGTGTCACAATGTGAATTCATGAAACATGAAAATGGCCATCAGCCAAGTTTAAACCTTGTTTGACAATAACTTCCTTGTGTTTCTTGCCTCTCATTCTCTCTCCAACTTCATTCGACACACTGCTACCACATTACTCAGTCTAAAGCATATCTCTGATTATTTTAGCACTGTCTACAAAAAGTCCTTTATGTCTCCCTATCAGTATACAAAATCAAACACAGGATTCTTAGAGTCTTTACTATATTTTTTGTAATACTTCAAGACGATGGGGGAAGTTTGAATGAAATCCCGGCTGATCAGTCATAAATAGCGCTGTGTGCTCTGTACTGCAGTCACATGATATTTCTGGTACTTACATATGCTGTGAGCATCTGTAACATCAGTATTTCACAACCTACGTGGCACTTTCTTCCATCTCTACCTTTTTACCCTTCTTACACATCTCCACAAAGTCTTCTTGAGGTGTATTCTGCCTCTTTATCATTCTAAGTACCTCTCTCACAGCACTTATTGTTGCCTAGCTTGAGTTGCCTGCAAGATATTTGTATCTTATCTCAGTATTCCTTGGTTTTTAAGTTTTTTGAGGGCAAGATCTGTGCCTCATTTACAATTTTTTCCCACTCCAGGGGCCTAATGTGAGAGATGTTTGACAAATACCTGTCGGATACATGCTGTTGTTTAGTTCATAAACATTATGTTATCCGATTTGTTAGGTCGGCAACAAAATAGGCCAAATTCAACAGCAAAACATACCCAGTTCCTAACACAATGCCTTCTGTGTATGAAACACCTCCAAAGTTTTTAATGAAGTAATTAATCAAAATGTGAATATTGATTTTGCTCTGTTAGATATGGCTTCTTGTAGGTCAGTTATCACTGACATGTCTAGCTTCTTATTTTCCAAGTGGGAAATGTTGTCAGGAAGAATGGTAATTTGTTCCTTAAGTGTTAAGGCAGTATCATGTTAGCCATTGGGGACAGTTCATTCTAATTTGCAGTAAGAAACTCCAGCAAACAAGTTAAGTCACCCTGGACTATGCAATCTCCCATGCATTAATACTGGTCCTATTGAGTTTAGAAGCTATGAGCCCAATACCATTCTACAAAATAGAGAAAGTAGCCCGTAAATACTTAGAACTTCCTTTAAGTTCAAAGGGGAGATCTAAGACACGATCAGACTTTTTGGGTATGGCTCAAGATTTAAGAGATTTGATCAGAGGGTATCACCTGTCAAGTAATTATGACTACTTTTTTACACAAAAGCATAAGCAGCATTCCAAAGGATAATACATCTAGCCTTTCCAAATATCAAAAAATCCATATTCCTCATTCAAATTTGTGTTTTTTCTAACTGCTATTCCTGAAAAGCCAATGCATCCTAGATACTCAATAACATTTACACTATATATAGATGATAGCATTACAAAATACCAGCTTTGTAAAAATAATTTCCTATAAGCCATTTTCTTCAGAAGATTATATTTTCCAATGTTCTGGCTGCCATCAACTAATACACTTGCCAAACTTTTTTTTTTTTTTTAATTACCTATGAAAGTTCCTTGTAAAACCAGTCTGCGTTTCTCTTTGTCAGGCATAGGTCACTTGGACAATTTTTAAGTCTAAACCAGCAAGAATAAAAAAAATATATAATACAATTTCTTTGGAAATTGAATAAAAATTCTTTTAAATAGAAAAAAAGTTTTCATTAAAGAGAAAAAATGAACCTCACTTACATTGCCTATTATAAACTGAGAGTAGTTATTTTGCCTACCTGGTGCAGATATAGACAAGAATGCTGCTTCTTGCTCAGAACTTCAGATTTTGGATAAATAGGACTCCTAGTCTTTGTCATATTTCAGTTAGATGGCACAATGTCATGTTGATGATGACAGCTAGCTGTAAAAATATGTATCAGTTTTGCACATAATATCTCATTTAGTATTCAAAACAGATCTGAAAATAGGTAATCTTATTTTCCCATTTTACTTACCGGAAACTGAGGCATAGAGAGACTGAGTAACTTGTCGAGGGTTATATGTCTACTGAATCAGAGAGCCAAGATTCCATTCCAGTCCTAATTTCACAGCATGGTCTCTGTGTAATTACAGAATGTTGTGAATGTCTAATTTCCAGTGTTTATAACTTGACAATTGAAATTTCATCAAAAATTGAAATGGTGTTAGAAACTTCTACAATAGAAGCAGTTTGGAACTGAGGACTACACAAAGATTTAAGAGAATGGGATTCAGTGTCAATTAGCAGTTGTTTTCCCTCTCTCATTCATTCCCTTTCAGGCTCTCACTCTTATTCTCCTTTGTCCCCCCAAATGATAAGGATTTAAATTTGAGTGTATGGGGAAATGGCTAATAGGATATTAAATGTGCAACCCTTAAAGCACAGTTTAAAAGGAATATCCAATAAAATCAAATTACATTAAAAGTATTTTTGAAAGTTATTAATATAACAGGCTGCCTGGGTGCCTCAGTCAGTTAAGTGTCTGACTTCGACTCAGGTCATGATCTCATGGTTCATGGGTTCGAGCGCCACATCGGGCTCTGTGCTGACAACTCAGAGCCTGGAGCCTATTTCAGATTTTGTGTCTCCTTCCCTCTGTGTCCCCCGCCTACCCCCACTCTCCCTCTGTCTCTCTCTCAAAAATAAATAATAAAAATGTAAAAAAATATTTTAAAAAATATAGTTATTAATATTATGCAAAAATACAGGGCGCCTGGGTGGCTCAGTTGGTTAAGCTTCCGACTTCAGCTCAGGTCATGATCTCGTGGTTTGCGAGTTCAAGCCCCATGTCCGGCTCTATGCTGACAGCTCAGAGCCTGGAGCCTGCTTCAGATTCTGTATCTCCCCTTCTCTCTGCCCCTCCCATGCTCATGCTCTGTCTCTCTCTGTCTCTCAATAATAAATAAATGTTAAAAGGATATTATACAAAATTAACTTGGTCATGCTCATAAAATTCTAATAGATATTAGAAATAATTTTAAGTATTACCTGCTCATTTTTACTCTAAAATCTCACAGCAATATGTAGTCCTTTATGAGGCGTTCTTAACCAGTTCAGCCGTCCACATCTCTGCTAGTATGTTTTGATTGGTTGGCATCTCCTTTAACTTGTTTCTGCCTATATTGTACTAGTTGTTAAATATTTTTTAATAACAATATTGGTCTTATGATTTCCCTTAGGAATTTGGAAATCACTATTACATGGTAGATGAGTTGGACCTGGTCCAACAAAAACCAAATGCCAAGATAGAATTACATTTGGATAAATTGTAATAAGAGAAAATGCCTATGAAAGAAAATAGGGAGTTGGGATGACTGACACAGTTACTCTTGTACTGTGGTCTCATGGCTAACCTAGTCATCCAAGCTGCCTCCTTTTTAATCTAAAAGAAATGACTTTAAAATAATGTTTCTAGGGCACCTGGGTGGCTCAGTCAGTTAAGCATCTGACTTAGGCTCAGGTCATGATCTCATGGTTCGTGGGTTCGAGCCCAAGTCAGGCTCTGTGCTGAAAGCTCAGAGCCTGGAGCCTGCTTCTGATTGTGTGTCTCCCTCTCTCTGCCCCTCTCCCACTCACTCTTGTCTCTCTCTATCTCTCAGAAACAAATAAACATTAAAAAATAAAAAAAATATTTCTATAGAAACATTATACTAATATCTATTATATGTATCTTCAGTGCTCTCCATTGTCAATTCTATTATGAAATCTATTATGAAAACTGCCTAGTTTGGGAACGATTTTCTTTAAGCATATTCTTTGGAACTTATTTTTCTTCCCAGAAAAGAAATGATAGGAGATGAATCATCCAGTTACCCTTCCCCCCCCCCCCCGCAAAATACTGACAGATTAACAATTCTATTCTAAATAAGAATTCAGTTAATTCATTGTTAATATACATTTATTTATGTACACTAAGAACAGAAATTGAAAAAAAAAACAAAATTGGTCTTTCTGTTTTGATTTCTGACAGATGAAAGAAAAAAGCAACAACAAAAATAAATTGGGACATTTGGCCACAATTACATACTTCTACCTAATTCTGGGGTCTAAGAAACAAATAACAAGGAGTTGAAACAGAACTCTGTGTGAAATAAGTGTGGCTTGGCGTACCCGGGTGTCTCAGTGGGTTAAGCATCCAACCTCAGCTCAGGTCATGATCTCATGGTTCATGAGTTCAAGCACCTGGTTGGGCTCTGTGCTGACAGCTCAGAGCTGGGAGCCGGCTTCAGGTTCTGTGTCTCCCTCTCTCTCTGCCCCTTCCCCACTCACTCTCACTCGCTCCCTCGCTCTCTCTCTGAAAAATAAACAAACACTGAACATTTTTTTAAAATGAAGTAAGTGTGGCTTTCCGGTAGTAATACTTGAAAATTATAAATGAATTTAAATTCCTTGATCTACAACATCAAACAATAACAACAAGCAAACACTTGAGAGCTCACAGTTCTTCATTACCATCTGACTTGGTAAAGGAGTAATATGTTTTTCAAACTGAGATTAGAGGGTAAGTGAACCAGCAAAAGACAATTAAGTTGGAACTACACTTGCTTTCTCAAGTACTCAGCAATATGAATGCAGGCATAATGCTGTTTTTATTCACCAGGCGCACAAATAATTCAACTTTAATGTCAATAAAGTCAGTAATGATAGATTTCATCACTAAAATATAACTAAGCAATAATGACCAGGAAGAAAGTAAGTAGCTCACAGCCACGGAAGTGATTTCTTTTTTGTCCTAGGTGAAGTCAAGGGTGTCTGAAAAGACTGGCCTTTCCCCCTCTATTATTAACTGCAAATCATTCTTGTCATGTTAGAAAGCAGATTGTTTTTTTTCAAGAGTTACACACCATTATGTTTGGATCACGTAACCTGACCTTATTCCAAGCAACTTAAATTCCATTTCCAATTAGCCAGAATGCTTATAGTAGAGATGATGTCTATCTGCCTATTAAGCCTTTTGTATTATATCAATCTGAGCAGAAATTTCTATTTTCTATTCCCCCCCCCCCCCGTGCTGATGTTACCTTGTGGCTAAACATCCCAATTTATTTTCATTGCTGTTTTTTTTTTCCATCTGTCGAAAACCACAACCAAAAGGCCAATTTTGAGGTTTTTAAATTCCTATTCTTAGTGAGCTGAAAAATTTGTCACATAACAGTAGAGGAATTGCAAGGTGGGGTAAAGGGTTTGTTTATACAATTAAAACAAATGTAATGCCACAGCTACATCTGGGACTTAACTAAAACCACCACTTGAGGAAAGATGCTATAAATTGTACAATTCACTCAATTTTTGTCTTAAAACAATGTACTGCCATGCTTTGTATGGAGGGTGTTTAACCCTTGTGCTTGGCGCTCAGTGGCCATGTATCCATGTTGTTGGCTGACATTCAACCAATGTCGAAGCAGATTATGATACATTTAGTTCAGTTAGTCTACCCATCTGTCCTCTGCATACACATATCCTTTGGAAAGCTCTTATTACAGTGTTTCTCCCAACTTCAACATTGCCATGGTGATACTGCTAAAGGAGAATGTACACCATTCTCATACTTACCATATTACAAATAATCTTTCGTTTGAAAGAAATAAAATTTTAAAACAATAGACCTCATATACAAATGAAGAGACTGTTTTTCCCACCTAATGGTTCTAAAGCATCTGACTCTGCCTTCATGTCATCTTGTGCTCCCACTAGAAGAGAATCAAACAGAAAAGTAGATGGAATACTTCTTGAACATGTTTTCATTAAATGGCTTAAGTTTACTGTAATGCAGTTTAATCCCTTAAGCCCAAATAGAACTTACAGTTTCTTCATTTTTTTTATCTTGATTCATTCCTTATATCACAAAGAAATTATTAAAAAATGAGGAATAATTTGCTGTAAAACTGAAAATGAGTAGCTATATGAAGCTTAAATGCAGTCTTTGATATATAATTGTAAAATTTAGTATTGGGCAAAAATAAATGTTCACCACAATGAAACTGTTCTGAAATAATATCTCATTAGCAATTTTGCCTTTTGCATGTGACAACTCTAAATTACAGCTATCTTATGATACCTCTGAATATATAACCAAATAGTATTATAGAGGTCTAAGTATGAGAGAATATACCAAGAGTCCCCTTTCTTATATCACTTTCCATATTAGCTTACTATATATTTTATTTCGTTCAACATCTATGTGGTTTGTATTAATGCAAGTGAATGGAATATCTAAACTGCAATATGTTTGCGATGCTTCATCTTAAAGCTTGCTATTTAAGCTACTGTGGTAAACAATGAGAATTCGAACATTGTTCCAAAGAAATATAGGTAGCTCTATACTACAGAGACCGTAATTATATTTTTTCCAATAACAAATAAATTAGAAAACCTATCATGTCTTTCTAGATTATACTGCTTTAATATTTCTTATTGCTACTTGGAAAAAAATCAATACACAGATTACCTTATAATGGAAATGAAAACTTAATAAATTTAGATGTTAGGTGGTAAGATTCTTTTTTTAAAAAAAATCATGTTCTATACAGTTAATGTAGGAAATTGCCATGTTGTCTACAAAAGATAGTTTTAAAGAATTGCTCCAAGATTTTGGTTTCTAGCATTATGGAATAAACTCCTCTAACAAAGCGATTCCCCAAAAGGTAACAAATTAAAATTCTGAAAAAAAATACAAAATGAGGGGCGCCTGGGTGGCTCAGTCGGTTGAGCGCCCGACTTTGGTTCAGGTCATGATCTCGCGGTCTGTGAGTTCGAGCCCCGGATCTGGCTCTGTGCTGACAGCTCAGAGCCTAGAGACCACTTCAGATTTTGTGTCTCCCCCTGTCTCTGCCCCTCCCCTGCTCATGCTCTGTCTCTCTCTGTCTCAAAAAAAAAAAACAAAAACAAAACAAAAAAGTAAAAAAAATACAAAATGAAACAATACGGTGTGTTATGTGCAAAAGCATGTAGATGTTAGAAGGGATTTTGAAGATGGGATTGATATTGTAAATTACCCAAGTTTTGGCTTTCCTGAGGGCAAACAACAGGGCGTGGTTCAAGGTACTAAAACTCAGTTGGTACACACTACCTACTTCATCAACAAACAAACACAACCAACGAAGGGAAACTGGAATAGCTAGAAAGGGAAGAGGGAGTGATCTGAAAAATAAAGATCAGGCAAAGAAGAGTCCCAAATACTATGTATAGATTCTTCCTAACTTTCTTGCTGAGCTGCGATTCATGGAGCATTGAAGCAGACTCAAATCAGCTTGGCCTTTGGCAAAAATGACTGCTGATTTTTGAACTGCTGCCCCTCACGGGAAAGACAGGTTGAAAGTAACTTAAGAAAGTTAATATTCTTACCCTATTTGGAGGAATATGAAGCCAGAGACTCCACAAATAAACCTTCCAAATGTAAATAATACAATTCAAAGTATTTGGCATGAAAAGAACCAGAATAATGTGGCTTGCTTTTCAAAGAAAAAGTTCATAAGGGTCAGACCTGAGATGGCCCTGCCAGGTACTTTGAAGGAACTCTCATGACAGTGCTCAATGACTATGTATATTTAATTGCTTAGATAACAAAAGAAAATTGTTAAGACCTGACATTATTTTAAGAAGGTAGATAAACAAGGGCAAACCCAAAACTATAGGAAGAAAATAATAAAGAGCAGAAGTCAATGTAATAGAATACAAACTGTGAAGAAAATTAGCAGCCAGTTTGATGAAAATGCCAACGAAATAGAGGATGACAACAAAACAAGAAAGGGTCCAAACAAAAAATAATGAAATAATTAAAACAAAACCTATCCAAATAATTATGTTACTACATTAATTATTTTTAAAGAAAATTTGTATTGAGATAGAATTAATAGAGAATATCAAATTAATTTCAGGTATATAATATAATGATTGGATATTTATGTATATGTATATGTATATACATATACATATATATACGTATATACGTATGTATATACATATACATATACGTATATGTATATACATACGTCTATGTATATACGTATGTATATGTATATACGTATGTATATGTATATACGTATGTATATGTATATGTAATAAATCCAATTAACATCCACCACCATATATAGTTACAAATTTTTTTCTTGTGATAAGAACATGTAAGGTTTGCTCTCTTAGCAACTTTCGTGTATACAATACAGTATTAACTAGAGTCACCATGTACATTATATCACTATGACTTATTTTACAACTGGAAGTTTGTAACTTTTGACTACCTTCACCCATTTTGCATACTCCCCACTCCACCTTCACTCTCTCAACTGTGAATCAATCTGTTTTTGGTATCTATGAGCTTGGTATTTTGTTGTTGTTGCTTACTTTTATTATTTTGAGATTACACCTGTGAGATTTGTAAACCATCCATGTTGTTACAAATGGCAAGATTTTATTCTCTTTTATGGCTGAATAATATTCCTGTGTTTGTGTGTGTGTGTGTGTGTGTGTGTGTGTGTGTGTGTGTGTGTAGTATAGTTTCCTTAACCATTCATCCAATGATGAATACTTAGGTTACTTCCTTGTCTTGACTGTTAAAACAACATGTTAATAAAAATAGAGTGCACATATCTTTTTGAGTTCATGTTTTTTTTTTCCTTTGGATAAACACTGAGAAGTAGAATTGCTGGATCATGGTAGTTGTATTTTTCATTTTTGAGATGCCTCTATACTGTTTTCCGTAGTGGCTAAACAAATAGCAAATAAGTTCCCTTTTCTCCATCTCTTCACCAATACTTATTCTTTCCTATCTTTTTGATAACAGCTATTCTAACAAATGCGAGGTTACAATTTCATTGTGATTTTGGTTTGCATTTCCCTGATGATTATTGATGTTGAGCATCTTTTCATGTACGTCTTAGCCATTCCATATGTCTTCTTCAGAAAAACGCCTATTCAGATACTCTGCCAGTTTTTTTAATCTGCTTGTTAGTTGGTTGGTCCTTTTTTTTTTTTTGCTGTTGAGTTGTAGGAGATTTTTATATATTTTGGATATTAACCCTTTATCAGACACATGATTTGCAAATACTTTCTCTCATTTGGTACATTGCTTTTTCATTTTGTTGATGGCTTCCCTTGCTAAAGCTTTTTAATTTGGTGTGGTCCCACTGTTTATATTTGTTTTTGTTGCCTTTGCTTTTGGTGTCAAATCCAAAAAATAATTGTCAAGACCAGTGTCACGGACTTTACTGCCCATGTTTCCTTCAAGGAGTTTTATGGTTCCAGGTTTTAATGCTCAGATCCATAATCCATTTTGAGTTAACTCTTATATGTGGTGTAACATAGCGATCTAAGTTCATTGTTTTGCATGTGTATCCAACTTTCCCATTATCACTTGCAGAGGAGACTGCCCTTGCCCCATTGTATATTTTTGGCTCCTTTGTAGTAAATTAATTGATGATGTATGTGTGGGTTAATTTCTGGGCTCTATTCTGTTTTTTAATCTTTGTCTATTTTTATAATAAACCATACTGTTTTGATTCCCATAGCTTTATAGTATTGTTTGAAATCAGGGGTCATAAAGCCTCTAGCACTGTTCTTCTGAATCAAGATTGGATTGGCTATTAGGTTTCTTTTTTTCTTTTTCTTTGTTTTTGTGTGTGTGTGTGTGTGTGTGTGTGTGTGTGTGTGTTTCCATACAAATTTAGGATTACTTGTTATCTTTCTGTGAAAAATGCCATTTGAATTTTGATAGGGATTGCATTGAATCTATAGATTGCTTTGGATGGTATGGAAATTTTCACAATATTATTTTTTTCAATCTAGGATCAAGGAATATCCTTTCACTTTATTCTGTCATCTTCAATTTTTATTCCTAGGTAGTTTATTCTTTCTGATGCAATTATAAATGGGATTGTTTTCTTAATTTCCCTTTCTGATAATTCATTATTAGTGTATAGAAATTCAATATATTTCTGTATATTGATTTTTATATCTTGCAACTTTACTGAATTTATTTATTAGAGTTTTTTGATGGAGTCTTTTGGATTTTCCATATCATATCATCTGCAAATAATGACAGTTTTACTTCTTCATTTTCAATTTTCAAGTGTTTTATTTCTTTCTGTCTGCCTGCAGCAGCTAAAACTTCTAAACTTCTAATATTCTGTTGAATAAAAATAATTAGAGTGTATATCATTGTCTTGTTTCTGATATTACAGGAACTTTTTTCAGCTTTTTGCCCTTGATTTTGATGCTTGATGTGGGCTTGTCATGTATGGCCTTAATTATGTAGAGGTAATTTCTGCTATTGCTAGGGTTTTGAGAGTTTTGTGGGTTTTTTTTTTATCATGAACTAGTGTTGAATTTAGTCACATGCTTCTTCTATATCGAGATGATTATATGATTTTTATCCTTCATTTTGTTAATGTGTACCACGATTGTGGATGTTGAACCATCCTTACTAGGATAAATCCCTCTTGAACATGGTATATGATCCTTTGAATGTACTGTTGAATTTGGTTTGCTAATAAATATAATAAATAAATTAATTAAAAATAAATAAATAAATAAATAAATAAATAAATAAATAAATATTGAGGATTTTGAATTTGTGTTCACCAGGGATATTGGCATATAATTTTCTTTTATTGTGGCATCTTTGACTAGTTTTGGTATTAGGGTAATGCTGGCCTTGCAAAATGAGTTTGAAAGTGTTTCTTCTTCCTGTATTTTTGGGAACAGTTTGAGGAAGGGGGTATTAACTATGCTTCAGGTATTTGGTAGACTTCACCAGTGAAGCCACTTTGTTCTGGACTTTTGTTTATTGAAGGTTTCTGACTACTGATTCAATCTCCTTATTAGTAATCAATTTGTTCGACATTTATTTCTTCATGATTCAGTTTTAGTATAATGCATTTCTAAAAATTTATCATATCATTTTATTTCTAGATTGTTCATTTTGTTGGCTTATAGCTGTTCACAGCTGTCTCTTAAGATCCTTTGTATTTCTGTTGTATCAGATGTAATATCTATTTCATTTCTGATAATATTTATTTTAGTCCTTTATTTTTCTTCATAACTAGCTAGAAGTTCATCAGTTTATTATGAAAAAAACTAGCTCTAAGACTCATTTATTTTCTCTTTTGCCTTTTCAGTCTCTATTTCATTTATTTCTTCTCTGATCATTATTTCTTTCCTTCTACTGACCTTGGATTTGTTTGTTCTCTTTTCTCATTCTTTAAGGTGTAAAGTTAGGCATTTTACCTGTAAATTTTCTTGTCTCATGAGATAGGCATCTAATACCATAAAACTCCCTTTAAGAACTGCTTTTCCTGCTTCTCATAAGTTTTGGTATGTTGTATTTCCATTTTCATTGGTCTCAAGGTATACTTTTTTCTCTTTTGATGTTGTCCTTGACCTATGTTCAGTGTCATGTTGTTTAATATCCACATATTTGTGAATTTTCAAGTTTTCTTCTTGTAATTGATGTCTAGTGTTACACCATTTGCATAATTTGGTTGGAAGAGATACTTGATACAATGTTTATATTCTCAAATTAACCAAGAGCTGTTTTGTGGCCTAACATATGATCTATCCTGGAGAATATTCCATATATGCTTGAGAAGAGTGTGTATGCTATTGCTGTGGGATGGAATGTTCTGTATGTAACTGTTAAGTACTTCTGTACAATGAGTCATTTAAGGTAAATATTTATTGATTTTCTGTCTGGAGGATCTATCAGTTGATGTAAGTCAGATATTAAGATCCCAATTATTATTATTGTATGGATTATTATTGTATTGATGTTTATTTCTCCCTTTTGGTCTGTTAATTTTGCTTTATATATTTAGTTGCTAAATGTTATGCATTAAACATTCCTCTCAAGAGATTAATTCATACTATTTTTTGCTATTAAGTTCTTCCAGTTTACATTTTATTCTGATATTACATTTTTTCCTTTATAAATTTTGTCGATTCTTATTCGTACTCTTTTAGCTAAAATTTCCTTTTTATTTCTTGTGGTTATATTTTTCTTAAATATTTTAGTCTTTTACTGATTTTTTAGAAAAGTATTTTAATTTTTAAAAGTTTATCATTTTTTAAAATTCCAGTAATTCACTAATATTAGTCCCGGTAAGCCCATATTAACAATGGTGATTGTGTCTTCCATGTTTCCACAAAATATGTAAATATATATAGAATTTCTGTCATCCTTTTATATATCAAAAGGGAACACATATCAATATTTTATGAATCTTTTATTACTAAACATAATTGGCTAAAATCCTTACAAATCAGTGATACAGCACTGTGTCACATATAATGAATTATTCAGTCATTTCTTCTCTGGTGTTGTCAACATATTATACAGAATGAGATTATGGAAGTTACCTATTTGTGTATGTCTCCTTATTTTCAACATTTTCTACTCCCTTGTTTTAGTTGTTTTCTTTGTAACAATACAAAACTTCATTCTGCTTTTTAATGCATTGTAACTTTCCCATTAATAAGAAACCTCAAATCTTTAACATGAAATATCATGACACACATTAGATTTATTCCTACCATCTTTATATATAATTAAACATTTTAATTTTATTATTTTCACTTTTTAATTTTTTTTTAATTTTTTTAAGTTTATTTATTTTGAGAAAGAGAAAGAGCAGGGGAGGGGCAGAGAGAAAGAGAAGGAGAGAGAAAATCCCAAGCAGGCTCCACAGTGGCAGTGTGGAACCCAATGCAAGGCTAAACTCACAAACCATGAGGTCATAATGTGAGCCAAAATCAAGAGTTGGGTGCTTAACTGACTAAGCCACCCAGGCACCTCTTTGCTTTTTTTTTTTTTTTAATGATGGTTTGATTCACATCTGAATCAGTTGGTTCAGCATCTGACTGTTGATTTTGGGATTCTCTCCCTCTCTGTCTCTTTCTGTCTCTCTGCCCCTCCCCCACTCATATGCACACACTCTGTCTCAAAATAAATAAATGAACTTAAAAAATGATGGTTTGATCAAATTCTAATTGTTCTTTTTCCTCTTTTTTTGAAGTCCCTTATTCTAATGTTATTTGCCTTCTCTTGAATTGCTCTCATTAATAAAGCATGCGTTCCTATATCATAATAGAAAAGGATATACTATTTTTTCATCATTCCTGAACTTTTACTAATTCCCATTCAGAGGAAGGACTCAGTACATAGATCCAATTCTCTCTTACCTCTTAGGAACCAAGGAAAATGGTGGCCTTTAGTAGAGCCTCTGTCACAGACGCAAAGATCTCTGTAGTCTAACCTCTTCCCAGTATCTTCAGCTTTCCGGTCTTTTCCCTGTCTTCTCTGACACTTACCTCTATTATCTGACCCAGTTCACTGGAGAGAAAGCACCATGCAATGCTTGAAGCCAGACTTAAAGACAGCCTAGGGTCTCCCATTCCCACAGTAGTGCTAAGTCTGAGAGTCTTGTTGGAAGTGGAAAGGAAAATGTCACATTTTTTTTTCTGTCTTCACATAGTTGAGTTATTTATTTGACTCTGGATATATATACACATATATATGTATGTATATGTAAACACACACATGTGCACACATATGTAATTAGACTGTATGTGATAAACATGTAGAGATACATATGTAGTGACCCAACCAAGATGGCTTTTAACTGAAATTGAATATTAGTCATTTTGTATAAACTGACAAATTTAAATGTCCATATATATTTAGGTTCATGTTGTTCTATGGAATGCCTGGGTGCATGGTAGATACACCCTTTTTCACCATCATCAGACTACATATCAACCTTTTATATTTGATTGATACTATGCATTGAGATATGTCTTCTTTTCAAACTCACTCTGGGTTTATGATGTGAAGTGAAATGTACATTTACTTGGTAGCCTAAGAGTAATTCTTAAAGCATAATTTTTGTACCTACATATATTTTATTATTCATCTGGAACAAAGAATCATTTTAAAATGAGGTTAAATTTTCCCATGAAACAAATTTATGATTGGATAAGATAGACAATTTCTTTGTATTTAAAATGAAAAGAGCTTGATTTTCTTGTTACTTAAAATTGGTGATCTATATACCATTTCTTTATGTTTGGGGGAAATCTGTTCTAATTTTATAAGTGTAAATTGACTTCAACTGTTTTGAGATTGTTTTAAATATCCAATTAATTTTGCTAATAAGGAATGTAAGAAGCAGATGATAAAATTTGAGTTGTGATTCTCTTTAATATACAGAGTGGAATAATCAGTAACTACCTCTTTTCTGTAGTTCAGAGAATAGATGTGGAAATCTTATCCTTTATTTTATGTTTGACTTAGTCCATGTTTGAGAGTTCATACTTAGAATTTCTACAACGAAAAAGGCAAATGGCTACAGCTAGAATGTGCCAAAACACATTATTTCTTGGAACTGCATTATATTTCATAATAGTTAGATTTAAAGGAAGAAAGCTATTCCTAATACTGTTACCAAAAATTAACTCACAATTTAAATTGAATTTTATTTTTTAAATCATTTATTAAGTAATTGTGATGAGCACTTATGGAGGAAAGCGTAACATTTTTCTTCTGTTCTTAAAGTATGGATAGTCTGATCTAGAGGGCAGACATATAAATGCCTGGTATATAGGGCAATTTACTGTACTTGGGAGATTCAGTGATATCTACACAAAGGAGACTTTCATTTGGTGTTTAATGTTACATATGAGTTTTCCAGGAAGAATTTAGGAATGGGAATTAAAGACGGCAATTACAAGAAGAATAAAGTGCATGTGTGAAGTCATAAAGGAAAAAATGTTCATGGTGCTTTTGAAATGAGAAATTAAAAAAAAAGAAATGAGAAATTTAGTGTGACTACAGCATATTGTGTCAAGGGTATGTGTGTCAATTTATGTGTAGCTAATCAGATAGGTGACTTCCTATGAAAAGATGAGGAAAAGTTCTCCTCAAGCTTCAAACACATATATATACTTAGTAAAATAATTAAAAATACATAGCCAGTGGAAAAGAAGAGTCTCTTCAACAAATGGTTTTGGGAAAATGGGACAGCAACAGGCAAAAGAATGAAACTAGACCACTTTATTACACCACACACAGAAATAAATTCAAAATGGATGAAAGACATAAATGTAAGACAGGCAGCCATCAAAATCCTAGAGGAGAACAGAGGCAACAACCTCTTTAACATTGGCCACAACAACTTCTTACTAGATATGTCTCCAGAGGCAATGGGAAGAAAAGTGAAAAAGGTCTATTGAGACTTCATCAAGACAAAAAGCTTCTGCACAGTGAAGGAAACAATCAACAAAACTAAAAGGCAGCTGATGGAATTGGAGAAGATATTTGTAAATGGCATATCTGATAAAGGGTTAGTATTAAAATCTATAAAGAGCTTATCAAACTCAACACCACCAAAAAAAAAAAAAACAAACAAAAAAAAAACAAACAGCAAATAATCCAGTTAAGAAATAGGTAGAAGACATGAATAGACATTTTTCTAGAGAAGACATACAGATGGCTAACAGACACTTGAAAAGATGCCCCAAATCACTCATCATCGGGGAAATACAGATCAAAACCACAAGAAGAACCACTTAACACCTGTCAAAATGGCTAAAATTAATAACACAGGAGGGGCATCTGGGTGGCTCAGTAGGCTGAGCATCCAACTTTGGCTCAGGTCATCATGTCACAGTTTATGAGATAAAGCCCCACATCAGGCTTGGAGCCTTGAGCCTGCTTCAGATTCTGTGTCTCCTTTTCTTTCTGTCCCTGGTCCCCTCACACTCTGTTCTTCTCTCTCTCAAAAATAAATTAAAAAAAAACATTAAAAAAAAAACACAGGAAACAACAGGTGTTGGTGAGGATGCAGAGAAAGGGAGAACCCCCTTAAATGGTTGGTGGGAATTCAAACTGGTGCAGCCAATCTGGAAAACACTATGGGGGTTTCTCAAAATGTGAAAAATAGAACTACCCTGTGATCCAGCAATTGCATTACTAGATCTTTATCCAGAGGATAAAAAATACTGATTCAAGGGGCACATGCACCCCAGTGTTTACAGCAGCATTATCAACAACAGCCAAATTATGGAAAAAGCCCAAATGTCCATTGACTGAATGGATAAAGAAGGGGTGTGTGTGTGTGTGTGTGTGTGTGTGTGTGTGTGTGTGTGTGTATATATAATAGAATATTACTCAGCCAAAAAATAATGAAGTCTTGCCATTTGCAGTTACGTTGATGGATTTAGAGTATATTATGGTAAGCAAAACAAGTCAGTCAGAGAAAGACAAATGCCATATGATTTCACTCATATGTGTAATTTAAGAAACAAAATAAATGAATCCGGTGGTAAAAGGAGAAAGAGGCAAATGATCAAACAGACTCTTAATTATAGAGAAAGAACTGACAGTTGCTGGGGGTAAAGGATAGAGCATGGGTTAAGTGGGTGATGAGTATTAAGGAGCTCACTTGTGATGAGTACTGGGTGTTGTATATAAGTGAAGAATCACTAAATTCTCCTGAAACTAATATCACAACGTATGGTAACTAACTGGAATTTAAATAAAAACTTGGGGGAAAAACATAGGCAGATGTAAAAATAAGAAACAGGAATAGTGAAGTTTCAGGGAGGAATAGGATTGGGAAGACTGAAAGTGAGAGTTGAGCAGAGACTGAACGTGTAAGGGTGTGATGCTAGTGAAACTTGACATACCCCAGGAGCAAAGAGCTAATATTTTAAAGGCGAAAGAGGATTCTTCCTCTTGCAGTTGTGCCTTACTTAAAGCTAGGAGGTATTTTTCACTTATTCCAAGCAAATGAATTAATTTAAAACTAGTTTAGAAAGGGGAGAACTACACAGAATCCTGAGAGTACCAAATAAACAAAATCATAGAAAGGTGATAAAAATACCATAGAACATAGAAAATAGAGAGATTGCATGGAAAACAACCCCTCTGAAGATGAGTTCACAGTCAAAATTACATATCACCTAATGAAGAATAACACTATTAAGAAGACACACTTTAAATGTGTGTGTTTTTTTTTTTTTATTTTCTTATTTGAGAGAAAGAGAGAGAAAGGCAAAAAATAGGCGGGGGAGGGCCAGAGACAGAGGGAGAGAGAGAATCCCAAGCAGGCTCCATGCTGTCAGTGCAGAGCCTGATGTGGGACTTGGACCCCATGAACTGTGAGATCATGACTTGAGGCAAAATTAAGAGACCCTCAGGGTGCTTGAGTGGCTCAGTCATTTAAGCATCTGACTTTGGGTCAGTTCATGATCTCCTGGTTCATGGGTTTGGCCCCACATCAGGCCCTGCACTGGCAGCTCAGAACCTGGAGCCTGTTCTGATTCTGTGTGTGTGTGTGTGTGTGTGTGTGTGTGTGTGTGTGTGTGTGTGTGTGTCTCTCTCTCTGCCCCTCCCTGGCTTGTGTGCTCTTGCTCTCTCTCCCCCTCTCTCTCAAGATAAATAAGGGGTGCCTGGGTGGCTCAGTCAGTTAAGCATCCAACTTTGGCTCAGGTCATGATCTCACGGTTTGTGGGTTTGAGCCCCGTGTTGGGCTCTGTGCTGACAGCTCAGATCCTGGAGCCTGCTTCAGGTTCTGTGTCTCCCTCTCTCTATCTGGCCCTCCCCAGCTCACACTCTCTCTCTCTCTCTCTCTCTCTCTCTCTCTCTCTCTTTCTCGCTGTCAAAAACTAACATTTAAATGAATAAATAATAAAAAAAATAAATGTTAAAAAAAGAGAGAGAGAGAGAGATGCTCAACTGACTGAGCAACCCAGACACTCCAGGAAGAAACACTTCAGAAGGAAAAAGAATTATTCTTACATCAAGAACTAAATATAATAAAACCATTTGGAGGATACATTAAGCATATTTAACATCCACAAGAAGAAATAATAAGGCACAGAAACCTGAAGTCAGTAAAAAGAAGTAAAATATTGAGAGAAAAAAAAGAATTGTTGCTATAAAAATAGTTATAAATATTTTAGATGTTAATGAACGATATAAGCAGCAGACTACATCCAGAAGAAGGTTTAAAACTTTGATAGCTAGCTTTGGGAATCACTCAGGATGCAACACAAGATAGATGGCAAAACTATAAAGGAATAGTGAAGAGACATGGTAAATAGATTGATGAGACCTATCACGCATTTACTCATTCAATAAATATTTATATTCTATGTGCCAGCCTGCATTCAAAGCACTTGCATACATCTGTGAACAAAATAGACTCCCATTCTTTGGAAATTTACATCTTAGCCAGGTGTGAGAGTAGGGACCTATTACAGTATTTGATAGAGTGTTCAGGAAAGGACTCATTGAGGAATTTGAAAGAAAATATTGAAAGGACTAAGGGATTTAGTCAAATAGATAGGTATTAGAGTTGTACTTCGGGTAGAAGGAAGATCTAGAACAAAGGCCCTATGTTGGGGGCAAGTGTGATATGTTCCACAATAAGCAAGGAGGTAGGAAGAGAGAGACTGTGAGAAACAGGAATAGGAGTTTAGGTCAGATACCATATCATGTAAGGAACTGTAAGAATTATAAAGTAAGTTAATTAAGTATGGAGGCATTTGTGGATCTTGAAAAGCAAAGGAATGCCATTTGAGACCAGATTCATGTGAAAGGATCCTTCCAACTGGTATATAGGGAGTGGACCACTGAAAGAAGACAAGTTGAAGTTTGGAGGCCTATTATGAAGCTATTGCAGTAATTCAGTTCCCAGTGAAAACTGGGAGAGATTGTATTCAAAGAGATAATTAAGAATATTGCAGGGCACCTTGGTGGCTCAATCAGTTGAGCATCTGACTTCGGCTCAGGTCATGATCCTATGGTTCATGAGTTCAAGCCCCATATGGGGCTTGCTGCTGTCAGCGCAGAGCCCACTCAGATCCTCTGTCCCCCTCTCTCTGCCCCTCCCCTGCTTGTGTTCCCTAAAAAATAAATAAAATATTAAAAAAAGCTAATTGCAAAATTAGGGTGCAAAATTAGAAACTTAAGTGTCTGACTCTTGGTTCCGGTCCAGGTCATGATCTCATGGTTTGGTGAGTTCAAGCTCCACGTTGGGCTTTGCTCTGGCAGCATGGAGCCTGCTTGGGATGCTCTGTCTCCCTCTCTCTCTACCCCTCTCCCATTCACACTGTCTCTCTCTCAAAATAAACTTAAAAAAATTTTCAGAATGAAGAAAAAAAATTATTCTGAGGTTGAAGCAGTAAACAGAATCATCTCTCTTTGCCTGTCTGTCTTTCTCTCACACATACACACCTTAAAGCTAGACACATTTTAGGGGGCACCTGGGTGACCCAACTGATTAAGTGTCTGCTTGGGCTCATATCAGGATCCCATGGTTTGTGGGTTCAAGCCCTGTGTTGGGCTCTGGGCTGACAGCTCAGAGCCTGGAGCCTGCTTTGGATTCTGTGTCTCCCTCTCTCTCTGCCCCTTTCCCACTCATGCTCTGCCTGTATCAAAAATAAATAAACATTAAAAAAAAAGCTAGATACATTTTAGGAAAATTGAAGAAAACCAATGAAAATGAGAGCAATTAAAAAGCAATCAGAATTTACCTATAAAAATGATAATTAGACCAAAGTGTATTGCTCATTAGCAAAACTAGATTCAGAAGTCAATTGTATAATATCTCTGAAGTTTAAAATCACTCCATGTTCTGGTAATAGGTTATATCAGACTACACCTCTCTCTCATAACATTTGTAAACTCTGAACAAAATATTCTAAAACACAACTATTTGAAGGCATTGAAGCACAACTAAATAGTGGCAGCAACTGGAAATGATTTGACCTTTAAAAGAAGGAAAGAAAACAGAGTGAGAGCTATATTTATATGGTTCAGAGTACAATCGTCAGTTCACCTCGCGTGGGCCAGCTAAACTCAAGTAGAAAATTCCCTTTTTTTTTTTTTTTTTTTTTTTGGCTGAAGGTGTCAGAGGAAAGAATTTTGTGTTGCCAGAAGGCTAGAAGCTGAGGAGGAAAAGACTGAGGAAGATAGTTCAGGAAATGGAAGTCCAAAATTGGCATATATGCCCCTCAAATTCTTGACTGATTTTTGAAATATGAATGTATGGGGGGCCCCAAGGAACACAGTGGAAAGTTACTAAAAATCTGAAAGATAAAAAGCTAAGTAGATATTTCAGGTCCAATGTGACTCTAAGACAACAATAATTCTACACTATAGTTTAGGGCTGGACTTGGTGTATTTCCTGGAAACAGAAAATTAGCTCTCAAGCCGATACATCAAGAAAGAACCCCTGGATGGGGATGAAAAACTTATGAAAGCATAAAATTTGTAGAGCATGTTAGTCAAATATTGTACATTAGGCAAAAATATAAACTCATGGTACTCTACCATATGTTACAAGCTCCCGCCCAAGTTCTTAATCTAGCAACATGTATTTTCCCTGCCTACAAGCCTCAATAACCTATTTATGTCTTTCTCTTTCCTCCAAATTCCTACCTCTACCATCTCCTTTAAAATTCTGTACAAAATTCTGCCACAAAAAAATCTTATAAAATTAATTTCATATAAAACTTCATGGTGAAATGTTTTCATTTAGAAAAATGTACAGCTACAAAATTTTGGTGTTACGTTTACAATTTGTATTTTTCTTTCATGTTTCTTTTGCTATATTTGTGTTTCCATATTGATATGCACACATATATTAGTAATTGATGCCTATGAAAGGTTTAATTTATCATAATATAGAAACACAGTAAATTATATTACGTTCTGCAATGCCTTTAGAATCTTATTATTGCCCTAAAAATCACAAAAGTTAGAAGAATAGCTACCATTTATATTTTGCTGGCTTTTACTTTTATTTATACATTTTTATTTTTTGTATTGAGATAATTGACATGTCACATTATCTTAGTTTCAGATATACAGCGTGCTGATGTATTATTTGTATACACTGTGCAGTCATCAACACAATAAGTCTAGTTAACATCTGTCATTATACACAGTTACAAATTTTATTTATTATGAATTTTTTAATTTTATTTTTAATAGTTATTTATTTTGGAGAGAAAATGACTTGAGCCAAAGTCAAATGCTTAACCAACTGAGCCATCCAGGTGCCCCACTTCCGATAATTTTTAATATTTGCTCTTCTAGCAACTTTTAAATAACGCAATACAGTATCACTAACTATAGTCACCATGCTGCACATCCTGTCATCATGACTTATTTATTTTATAACTGGAAGCTTGTACATTTTTTTATCTTTCACTCATTATGCCCTTCTTCACTTCCCACAAAACACCAGTCTCTTGTCTGTTTCTGTGTGTTTTTTTTTTGATACCACACCTAAGTGAGATCAAACTATATTTCTCTTTCTCTGCCTGACTTATTTCACTTAGCGAAATGCCCACAAGGTCCATCCATGTGGTCATAAATGGCAAGATTCTGTTCTTTTATCTGGCTGAATAATGTTCTATGACATACCCTCACTCCACATCTTCTTTATCCTTTCAAACATCTACATATAGACCCTTAGTTTGCTTCCAAGTTTTGGCTATTTGACTAATGCTGCTGCAGTGAACATGGAAGTAAATGTATCTTTTTGAGTTAGTGCTTTCGTTTTCTTTAGATGAATACCAAGATGTGGAATTGCTGAATCATGTGGTGCTTCTATTTTTTTTTTAATTTTTTAATGTTTTTATTTATTTATTTATTATTTTATATTTGAGAGCAAGAGAGAGTGAGTCAGAGCGCAAGCAGAGGAGGGGCAGAGAGATGTAGACAGAATCTGAAGCAAGCTCCGAGTTTCAGCACAGAGCCCTACCCAGGGCCTGAACTCATGAGCAGTGAGATCATGACCTGAGCCAAAGTCAGATGCTTAACCAACTGAGCCATCCAGGTGGCCCATGGTGGTTCTATTTTTAAAGTTTTGAAGAAAGTCCATACTCTTTTCCATAGTGGTTGCACCAATTCACATTCCTACCAACAGTGCACCATGATTCTCTTTTCTCCACATTCTTGCCAACACGTGTTATGTCTTGTCTTTTTGATCAACAGCCATTCTAACAAGCGTGAGGTGACATCTCATTGTAGTTTTGATTTGTATTTCCTGATGGTTAGTAATGTTGAGTACCTTTTCATGTACCTGTTGGCCATCTGTTTGTTGCCTTTGGGAAAAATGTGTGTTCAAATCCTCTGCCCATTTGTAATCAGATTTTTTTACTATTAAATTATGTGAGTTATATATATATTTTGTATATTAACCTTATTTTAGATATACAATTTGTAAATACTTTCATTCTATAGGTTGCCTTTTCATTCTCTTCATGGTTTCCTTTACTGTTCAGGAGCTGTTGCCATTTAGGTAATTCTGCTTGCTCATTTCTGCTTTTATTGCCTCTGTTTTTGGTGTCAAATCCAAAAAACAATTATTGCTAAGACTGATGTCAAGGAATTTGCCCACTATGGTTTCTAGTAGGATTTTTATGGTTTCAGTTCTTACATTCAAGTCTTTAATTCATTTGGTTTAATTTTTGTGTGTGTAGTGTAAGTTAGTGGTACAGTTTCATTCTTTTGCATATGACTGTTGAGTTTTCCTAACACCATTTATTGAAGAAACTGGCCTTTCTCTATAGTAAATATTAGCTTGTTATTACTTAATTGACCATATATGTGTGGGTTTATTTCTGGGCTCTCTATTCTGTTCCCTGCTTCTGTGTGCCCATTTTTATGGTAACTCCATACCATTGTTATTATTGTGGCTTTTTAACACATTTTGAAATCAGAGAGTTTGATGCCTCCAGCTTTGTTCTCATTCTGAGGATTTCTTTGTTTGGGGTCCTTTGTGATTCTATACAAAGTTTAGGATTGTATGGTCTGTTTCTGTAAAAAATGTCATCAGAATTTTTTTAGGGATTGCATTGAATCTGTAGATTGCTTTGGGTGTATAGATGTTTTCACAATACTATATTTTCATGAGGATGAAATAGTTTTCCGTTTATTTGTGTCCTCTCCAAATTCTTTCATCAATGGCTTATAGTTTTCAGTACACAGGTCTTTTACCACCTTGGTTAAATGTATTCTTAGGTATTTTATTATTTTTTATATAATTATAAATGGGATATTTCTCTAAACTTCTCATTCTGATGGCTCTTTATTAGTACATAACAATGCAACAGATTTTTGTATGCTGATTTTGTAGCCTGCAACTCTGCCTAGTTATTAATTATAACTTTTTTGTTAGTCTTTTGAGTTTTCTATATAGAATATAGTATCATCCACAAATAGTGACAGTTTTACTTCTTTTCAATTTGGATGCCTTTATTTCTTTTTCCTACCCTAGTTGCTCAAGGTAGGATTTCTAGTACAATGTTTAACAGAAGTGGTGAGAGTGGGAAACCTTATCTTGTTGATAATGTTGGTGAAAAAGCTTTCAGATTTTCACCTTTGATTATGCTGCTAGTCATGGGCTTGTCATATACAAAATTAACTATGAAGAAGCAATTTCTTCTATTCCTAGTTTGTTGAGGGTTTTTTTTTTTATCATAAACTCATGTTGAATTTAGTCAAATTCTTTTTCTGTATCAATTGAGAGGCTTCTAAGATTTTTATCCTTAATTTTGTTAATGTGGTGTGCTATATTGATTGAGTTGGAGAGGTTGGGCCATCCCTGCATCCCTAGAATAAATCTCAATTGATCATGGTGTATGGTCCTTTTAATGCATGGTTGAACGCAATTTACTAATTTTTTTTGAACGCATCTGTGTTCATCAGGTCAATTAGCCTATAATTTTCTTGTGGTTTTGGTATCATCCTTGTCTGGTTTTGGTATCAAGGTAATGCTGGCCTTGCAAAATGAGCTGTGTTCCTTCCTCTTCCATTTTTGGAAGAATTTGAGAAGGATCAGTACTAATTTATTTTTAAATGTTTGGTACACATCACCAGTGATGTCATCTTTTCCTGAACTTTCTGTTTGTTGGGGATTTCTGATTACTGATTCATTTTCCTTATTAGTAATTGCTCGGTTCAGGTATCTATTTTTCATGGTCCAGTCTTAATAGTTTTTTTTTTTTTTGTTTCTAAGAACTTATCTATTTCTTCTAGGTGTCAAATGTATTGGCATATATTGGTCATAGTAGTGTATGATACTTTGTATTTCTGTGGTAACAGTTGTAAAGTTTATTCTTTCATTTCAAATTATATTTCTTTGAGTCTTCCCTCTTTTTTTCTTAAGTCTAGCTAAGTGTTTGTCAATTTTGTTTATTTAAAAAATTGGCTCTTAGTTATATTAGTCTTCTTCTTGTCTTTTAGTGTCTATTTCACTTATTTCCATGCTATCTTTGTTATTTTCTTTCTTCTAACTTTAGATTTTTTTTCTAGTTCCTTGAGGTATAAATTTAGGCAGTTTATTTGCGATTTTTCTTTTGTGTGAGGTAGACCTTTGTCCCTGTGTATTTCCCTCATAGAAATACTTTTCTTGCATCCCTTAAGTTTTGAGATGTTGTGCTTCTGTTTTCATTTCTCTCAAGGTATTGTTTTTTTCTATTTTGATTTCTTCTTGGCTGTTCAGTGTCATGTTGTTTAATCTCCATATATTTGTGGATTTTCCACTTTCCTTCCGGTACTTGATTTCTAGTTTCATACCATTTGTTCCACAGTGATCCTTGACAGTATTTCAATCTTCTTAAATTTATGGATGCTTGTTATATGACCTAACATAAGATCTGTCCTGGAAACTATTCCATAAGTGCTTAAGAAGAATTCTCTTGCTTTCAGATAGAACGTTCTGTATATATCTGTTAGATCCATCTGGTCTAATGTGTCATTTAATGCCAATGTGTTTTTATTCATATGCTGTCTAGATTATCTACCACGTGGTGAAAGTGGGGTATTAAAGACTGTTAATATTATTGTACTGCTGTATACTTATCCCTTAGGTCTATTAGTCTTTGTTTTATATACTTAGGTGCTCCTATGTGGAGTTTTTAACCATTTATAAATATTATACCCTTGTTGGATTGTTCTCTTTATCATTATGTAATGCCTCTCTTTATCTCTTATTATATTCTTGTTTTAAAGTCTAGTTTGTCTAAATATAGCTACCCCAGATTTCTTTGATCCATTCGCATGAAATATCCTTTTTCATCCCTTCCCTTTCAGTCTATGTATGTCCTCATATCTGACTTTACTTTCTTGTTGGCAGCATGTACATGAGTTGTGTTTTTCTATTAATTCAGTTACTGTGTCTTTTGATTTCATAATTTAGTCCCTTTACATTTGAAAGTATTACTGTTGGGTATGCACATATTACCATTTGGTTAATTTTTTTGTGGTAGTTTTGTAGTCAGTCTCTTTCTTTTATGCTGTCTTGTGATTTGATGATTTTTTGTATTTTTATGCATACTTTCTCTTTATATTTTGTCTATCTACTTTGTGCTTTGTAGTTTTCACAAGGCTAACATATAACAACTTAAAATTATAACACTCTGCTTTAAGTTGGTAGCTTCTTGAGTTTAAATGAATTCTAAAACTGTACATTTTCCACCTCCCCACATTTTATGTTTTTGATCTCACAATTTACATTTTTTTGGCTTCTGTGTCTCTTAACCAATTATTGTGGTTATAATTATTTTCACTACTTTTATGTTTTAACCTTCACACTAACTTTATATGCAATTGTTCCATTATCTTTACAAAATTATTCCAAATTTTACCATTTATCTTTACCAGTGAAATTTATACTTTCATGTTTATTTGTTAATAATTAGCATCATTTCATTCCAGCATAAAGAAGTTCCTTTAACATTTTGTAGGAAGTTGGTCTAGTCATAATGGACTCCTTGTTGTTGCTTGATGGAATCCTGTACTCTTTGATTCTCAATGACAACTTTGCCAGATAGAGTATTTTGGGTTGGAAGCTTTTTCTTTCAGTACTTTGAATATATGATGCCCTTCCTTTCTGGCTTGCAAAGGATCTGCTAAAAAATATGATAGTCTTATAGGGGTTCCCCTCGTCCATAATGATGTGTTTTTCCTTGATGCTCTTAGGATTTCCTCTTTACATTAAAATGTCAAGTTAAAGACCATGTATTTTTTTGTTGGCCTCTGGGTTCAACTTATTTGGAACTCTCTGGTGTTCATGGATGTGGATGTCCATTTCCTTTCTCCATTTAGGAAAGTTTTGAGTCATTACTTCTCCCAATAAGTTTTCTCCCCCTTTCTTTCTCTCTTCTCATCCTGGGACTTTGGTAATGCAATATTGTTCCACTTGATATTGTCTCATAAGTCACCTCAGTTACTTTTTTTATTTTTTATTTTTTTAATTTTTTTTGTTTAAGCCACTTGGAGTTTTTATTTTTTTATTTTTTTTCAATATATGAAATTTATTGTCAACTTGGTTTCCATACAACACCCAGTGCTCATCCCAAAAGAGCTCTCCTCAATACCCATCACCCACACCCCCTCCCTCCGACCCCCCATCAACCCTGAGTTTGTTCTCAGTTTTTAGGAGTCTCTTATGCTTTGGCTCTCTCCCACTCTAACCTCTTGTTTCTTTTTTCCCTTCCCCTCTCCTATGGGCTTCTGTTAAGTTTCTCAGGATCCACATAAGAGTGAAACCATATGGTATCTGTCTTTCTCTGTATGGCTTATTTCACTTAGCATCACACTCTCCAGTTCCATTCATGTTGCTACAAAGGGCCATATTTCATTATTTCTCATTGCCATGTAGTACTCCATTGTGTATATAAACCACAATTTCTTTATCCATTCATCAGTTGATGGACATTTAGGCTCTTTCCATAATTTGGCTATTGTTGAGAGTGCTGCTATAATCATTGGGGTACAAGTTCCCCTATGCATCAGTACTCCTATATCCTTTGGGTAAATTCCTAGCAGTGCTACTGCTGGGTCATAGGGTAGGTCTATTTTTAATTTTTGGAGGAACCTCCACACTGTTTTCCAGAGTGGCTGCACCAGTTTCAATTCCCACCAACAGTGCAAGAGGGTTCCCGTTTCTCCACATTCTCTCTAGCATCTATAGTCTCCTGATTTGTTCATTTTGGCCATTCTGACTGGTGTGAGGTGGTATCTGAGTGTGGTTTTGATTTGTATTTCCCTGATGAGGAGCGACGTTGAGCATCTTTTCATGTGCCTGTTGGCCATCCAGATGTCTTCTTTAGAGAAGTGTCTATTCATGTTTTCTGCCCATTTCCTCACTGGATTATTTGTTTTTCAGGTCTGGAGTTTGGTGAGCTCTTTATAGATTTTGGATACTAGCCCTTTGTCCAATATGTCATTTGCAAATATCTTTTCCCATTCCGTTGGTTGCATTTTAGTTTTGTTGGTTGTTTCCTTTGCTGTGCAGAAGCTTTTGATCTTCATGAGGTCCCAATAGTTCATTTTTGCTTTTAATTCCCTTGCCTTAGGGGATGTGTCAAGTAAGAAATTACTACGGCTGAGGTCAGAGAGGTATTTTCCTGCTTTCTCCTCCAGGGTTTTGATGGTTTCCTGTCTCACATTCAGGTCCTTTATCCATTTTGAGTTTATTTTTGTGAATGGTGTGAGAAAGTGGTCTAGTTTCAACCTTCTGCATGTTGCTGTCCAGTTCTCCCAGCACCATTTGTTAAAGAGACTGTCTTTTTTCCATTGGATGTTCTTTCCTGCTTTGTCAAAGATGAGTTGGCCATACGTTTGTGGCTCTAGTTCTGGGGTTTCTATTCTATTCCATTGGTCTATGTGTCTGTTTTTGTGCCAATACCATGCTGTCTTGATGATGACAGCTTTGTAGTAGAGGCTAAAGTCTGGGACTGTGATGCTTCACGCTTTGGTCTTCTTCTTCAAAATTACTTTGGCTATTTGGGGCCTTTTGTGGTTCCATAAAAATTTTAGGATTGCTTGTTCCAGCTTCGAGAAGAAAGCTGGTACAATTTTGATTGAGGTTGCATTGAATGTGTAGATAGCTTTGGGTAGTATTCACATTTTGACAATATTTATTTTTCCAACCCATGAGCACGGAATGTTTTCCCATTTCTTTATATCATGTTCAATTTCCTTCATAAGCTTTCTATAGTTTTCAGCATACATATCTTTTACATCTTTGGTTAGATTTATTCTTAGGTATTTTATGCTTCTTGGTGCAATTGTGAATGGGATCAGTTTCTTTATTTGTCTTTCTGTTGCTTCATTATTAGTGTATAAGAATGCATTTTCTGATTTCTGTACATTGATTTTGTATCCTGCAACTTTGCTGAATTCATGTATCAGTTCTAGCAGACTTTTGGTGGAGTCTATCGGATTTTCCATGTATAATATCATGTCATCTGCAAAAAGTGAAAGCTTAACTTCATCTTTGCCAATTTTGATGCATTTGATTTCCTTTTGTTGTCTGATTGTTGATGCTAGAACTTCCAACACTATGTTAAACAACAGCGGTGAGAGTGGACACCCCTGTCGTGTTCCTGATCTCAGGGGGAAAGCTCTCAGTTTTTCCCCATTGAGGATGATGTTAGTTGTGGGCTTTTCATAAATGATTTTCATGATGTTTAAGTATGTTCCTTCTATCCCTACTTTCTCGAGGGTTTTTATCAAGAAACGTTGCTGAATTTTGTCAAATGCTTTTTCTGAATCGATTGACAGGATAATATGGTTCTTTTCTTTTATTAATGTGATGTATCACGTTGACTGATTTGTGAATATTTAACCAGCCCTGCATCTCAGGAATGAATCCCACTTGATCATGGTGAATAGTTCTTTTTATATGCTGTTGAGTTCAATTTGCTAATATCTTATTGAGAATTTTTGCATCTATATTCATCAGGGATATTGGCTTGTCTCTTTTTTTACTGGGTCTCTGTCTGGTTTAGGAATCAAACTAGTACTGGCTTCATAGAATGAGTCTGGAAGTTTTCCTTCCCTTTCTATTTTTTGGAACAACTTGAGAAGGATAGGTATTATCTCTGCTTTAAACGTCTGGTAGAACTCCCCTGGGAAGCCATCTGGTCCTGGACTCTTATTTGTTAGGAGATTTTTTATAATGATGCAATTTCTTCACTGGATATGGGTCTGTTCAAGCTTTCTATTTCCTCCTGATTGAGTTTTTGAAGTGTGTGGCTGTTTAGGAATTTGTCCATTTCTTCCATGTTGCCCAGTTTGTTGGCATACAATTTTTCATAGTATTCCCTGATAATTATTTGTATTTCTGAGGGATAGGTTGTAATAATTCCACTTTCATTCATGATTTTATCTATTTGAGTCATCTCCCTTTTCTTTTTGAGAAGCCTGGCTAGAGGTTTGTCAATTTTGTTTATTTTTTCAAAAAAACAACTTTTGGTTTCATTGATCTGCTCTACGGTTTTTTTTTTAGATTCTATATTATTTCTACTCTGATATTTATTATTTCTCTTCTTCTGCTGGGTATGGGTGTCTTTGCTGTTCTGCTTCTATTTGCTTTAGGTGTGCTGTTAGATTTTGTATTTGGGATTTTTCTTGTTTTTTGACATAGGCCTGGATTGCCATGTATTTTCCTCTCAGGACTGCCTTCACTGCATCCCAAAGCGTTTGGATTGTTGTATTTTCATTTTCGTTTGTTTCCATATATTGTTTAATTTCTTCTCTAATTGCCTGGTTGACCCACTCATTCTTTAGTAGGGTGTTCTTTAACCTCCATGCTTTTGGAGGTATTCCAGACTTTTCCTTGGATTGATTTCAAGCTTCACAGCATTGTGGTCTGAAAGTATGCATGGTATGATCTCAATTCTTGTATACTTATGAAGGGCAACTTTGTGACCCAGTGTGTGATCTATCTTGGAGAATGTTCCATGTGCACTCAAGAAGAAAGTATATTCTGTTGTTTTGGGATGCAGTGTTCTAAATAGATCTGTCAAGTCCATCTGATCCAATGTATCATTCAGGGTCCTTGTTTCTTTATTGACTGTGTGTCTAAATGATGTATCCATTGTTGTAATTGAGGTATTAAAGTCCCCTGCAATTACCACATTCTTATCAATAAGGTTGCTTATGTTTGTGAGTAATTGTTTTATATATTTGGGGGCTCCCATATTCGGTGCATAGACATTTATAACTGTTAGCTCTTCCTGATGGATAGACGTGTAATTATTATATAATGCCCTTCTTCATCTCTTGTTACAGCCTTTAATTTAAAGTCTAGTTTGTCTGATATAAGTATGGCTACTTCAGCTTTCTTTTGACTTCCAGTGGCATGATAAATAGTTCTCCATCCCCTCACTTTCAATCTGAAGGAGTCCTCAGGACTAAAATGAGTCTCTTGTAGACAGCAAATAGATGGGTCTTGTTTTTTTATCCATTCTGATACCCTATGTCTTTTGATTGGCACATTTAGTCCATTTACGTTCAGTGTTATTATAGAAAGATATGGGTTTAGAGTCATCGTGATGTCTGTAGGTTTCATGCTTGTAGCAATGTCTCTGGTACTTTGTCTCACAGGATCCCCCTTAGGATCTCTTGTAGGGCTAGTTTAGTGGTGATGAATTCCTTCAATTTTTGTTTGGGAAGACCTTTATCTCTCCTTCTATTCTAAATGATAGATTTTCTGGATAAAGGATTCTCGGATGCATATTTTTTTCTGTTCATCACATTGATGATTTCCTGCCATTACTTTCTGGCCTGCCAAGTTTCAGTAGAGAGATCGGTCACAAGTCTTATCGGTCTCCCTTTATATTTTAGAGCACGTTTATCCCTAGCTGCTTTCAGAATTCTCTCTTTATCCTTGTATTTTGCCAGTTTCACTATGATATCGTGCAGAAGATCGATTCAAGTTATGTCTGAAGGGAGTTCTCTGTGGCTCTTGGATTTCAATGCCTTTTCCCTTCCCCAGATCAGGGAAGTTCTCAGCTATTATTTCTTCAAGTACCCCTTCAGCACCTTTCCCTCTCTCTTCCTCCTCTGGAATACCAATTATGTGTAGATTATTTCTCTTTAGTGCATCACTTAGTTCTCTAATTTTCACCTCATATTCCTGGATTTTTGTATCTCTCTTTTTCTCAGCTTCTTCTTTTTCCATAATTTTATCTTCTATTCCCTCTATTCTCTCCTCTGCCTCTTTGATCCGAGCTGTGGTCGTCTCCATTTTATTTTGCAGCTCATTAATAGCATTTTTTAGTTCCTCCTGGCTGTTCCTTAGTCCCTTGATCTCTGTAGCAATAGATTCTCTGCTGTCCTTTATACTGTTTTCAAGCCCAGCTGTTAATTTTATAACTATTATTTCTAAATTCACTTTCTGTTATATTGTTTAAATCCTTTTTGATCAGTTCGTTAGCTGTCGTTATTTCCTGGAGATTCTTTTGAGGGGAATTCTTCCATTTTGTCATTTTGTGTCGTCCCTGGAGTGGTGCGGGACTGCGGGGCACTTCCCCTGTGCTGTCTTGAATAACTTGCGTTGGTGGGCGGGGCTGCAGTCGGACCTGATGTCTGCCCCCAGCCCACTGCTGGGGCTACAGTCAGACTGGTGTGTGCCTTCTCTTCCCCTCTCCTAGGGGCGGGATTCACTGTGGGGTGGCATGGCTCATCTGGGCTACTTGCACACTGCCAGGCTTGTGGTGTTGGGGATCTGGCGTATTAGCTGGGATGGATGGGCAAGGTGCACAGCGGCATGAGGGGAAGGCTCAGCTCAATTTTCCTTCGGTGATCCGCTTTGGGAGGGACCCTGCAGCATGGGGAGGGAGTCAAACCCACTGCCAGAGGGATGGATCCACAGAAGCACAGCATTGGGTGTTTGCGTGGTGCAAGCAAGTTCTCTGACAGGAACTGGTTCCCTTTGGGATTTTGGCTGGGGGATGGGTGAGGGAGATGGCGCTTGTGAGCGCCTTTGTACCCCGCCAAGCTGAGCTCTGTCAACTGGGGCTCAACAACTCTTCCTCCGGTTGTCCTCCAGCCCTCCCGCTCTCTGATCAGAGCTGTTAACTTATAACCTTCCAGATGTTAAGTCCAGCTTGCTGTCTGAACACACTCTGTCTGGCCCCTCCACTTTTGGAAGCCAGACTCGGGGGCTCTGCTTTGCTGGCGGGGTGCCCCTCCGCCCCGGCTTCCTCCCGCCAGTCTGTGGAGCTCTCACCGCCCTCTCCGCCCTTCCTACCCTCTTCCGTGGGCCACTCATCTGCACTTGGCTCTGGAGAATCCATTCTGCTAGTCTTCTGGTGGTTTTCTGGGTTATTTAGGCAGGTGTGGGTGGAATCTAAGTGATCATCAGGATGCGGTGAGCCCAGCATCCTCCTATGCCACCATCTTCCTCAGGATCTCTCAGTTACATTTAAAAAAAAAGTTTTTTTTTTCTACTCTAATTGGGCAGATTCCACTATGGTCTTTGCATGTGCTTACACATGACCTCTTGAAGAATTGTTTCTCTTTTCGCTGAAGCCTTGTGGTCATGACCCTCATTGGGTTTCATACATATGTGCTTTGGGGGGCTTATCTTTCTGATACAGGTATTAACATTTGGGGTATTCAATGTGGGGTTCAAACCCTTTGTTCCTCAGGGTAAAGTTCTGGATTTTGTGTTTCTTCCAGTTGTGGCTCAGAATGCTGGAGTTTTTGATGAAATTGTATCTCAGTCTTTCTACCTATTCAGTGATGGTTTTCTTTGTTTGCCTGGTGTGGAGTAGTTGCTCAGCTAGTCCCCTCTACCCCCAAGGTCATTTTTACATATGTGTATCTGTTGTGTCCCTAGGTCCCTCTTCCTATTTCACCATCTTAAACTGGTCTCTTTATTATATTTTAAGCCCTGTGTTAATTGATATTAATAAAGATTAGCTTATCAACCTTGTAAGGTATGTATTATTATTAGCCTCTTATATAAATGATAAAACTGAAGCAGAGAGAGGCTAAAGAATTTACCTAAGGCTATACAGAAAAATTGAGAGCCAGTTCATCTAATTCTGTGGACTGCCATCGTCATCACTGTTCTATGTGCTTTAGAATCTTAAACAAGAATTTCTAAGAAAAAGAAAGGAACAGAGAAAGAAACAAAAGAATTAGGTGGTGAGGGGGATTAACAAGTGCACTTCTTGTGATGAGTACCAGATGTATTTAAGTGTTGAATCCCTAAATTGTACACCTGAAACTAATATTACACTGCATTTTAACTAGAATTTAAATAAATACTTAAAATAAAGAAAAAAAACCAGCAAAGGAAAAAAATAAGAGAAAAAGAGAGGCAGGGTTGGGGGAGAGAAATCAAGAAACAGACTCTGAATTACAAACAACAAACTGATAGTGGACAAATGGGTTGAATGGGTGATGTGGATTAAGGAGTGCACTTGTAATGATGGGCACAGGGTGTTATACAGAAGTGTTGAATCACTATATTGTATACTTGAAACTAATATACTATATGTCAGCTAACAGGAATTAAAATAAAAGAAATCATATTATTCAAACTTCTGATGATTGAATCTGAAGTCCAGAAAAGTTATATGAATTTACCTGGATGTTCTTGAAAAACCATTAAACCTTCTGAATTTTCTCATCTTTCTTTGCCGTTACTATGACAACAGTGTCTCTTACTCTTAGCTGTACAATAGGGAAAATCTTGTAGGTATGAGAAAAGATGAAAACTTAGGGATAATAATTGAATTCAGTTACCCTCACCAGTTGTTACGTGTAATATTATTTTATATTCATATATGCTTTAAAATGCTTGCCAAAAATGGGGAAAATCCAAAATTTTAACATACACATTTATATGTGAAAAGAACTATATCTCAAATAAACAATATAACTATAGGTAAAAAAAAAAGAGTAAGAACAATTCAGTAACTGTGAAGAAGTATCTGGATAATACGTTCTCTGGCTAAAGTCAAAAGTCACTCTAAATAAATAGTATGATCAAATTCATAGGCATTCCTCTTGCTTTTTTGATTGGTAGCAGAGGATAGCAATTCAGAAACTTCTTTTTATACATTCTAGAAATGAGGAAGTAAGTATATATATATGCCAGTTTTGTCCTGTTGAAGAGAATCACAGATAAGGAAATGAGTAAGAATTAAAAGAACACAGCAATGTTGAACTAGAATTGGAGATATCAATGTGAATCTCAGGAAGATAGATATGTATATATGTACATGCTTTGAGAGGGTCTAGAAACAATAATACATAGTAGTAGTGAGCACATGTAGTGTTCAGATACATTGGTTTTTATACACCATTCTCCAGTAAAATGGGGCTTGTAGGAGATTGGCTGACTCCAGTGCTGGGCAGGGCAAGAATAAAATGAACCTGGAATGCTTTGCTGGACTACAAAACAAGACTTAATGGTAAGAGTGTGTTAAAAGGACACCAGGCAAACATTAAGAGACTTCTAAATACAAAGAATAAACTGAAGGTGGCTAGATGGACGATGATAGGGGAATGGGTTAAATGAGTGTTAGGCATTAAGGAGGGTGCTTTTTGGGATGAGCACTGGGTGTCATATGTAAGAGATTAATCATTGTGCTCTACTCCTGAAGCCAAGACTACACTGTATGTTAACTAACTTGAATTTAAATTTTAAAGAAGCCCTCTGCCTCCAAAAAAAAAAAAAAAAAAGAGGATACGAGGGCTATTTTAAACAGAATACCATTGGCCAAATATGAGATAGCTGGAGAAACAAAATGACAAATGATTATAATGCATTATACTTTATAGAGTAAAATTAGAATCCACAAAACCATAGAAATATTATTTAATCAGTAGTGGTAAAAGAGGAAGATTTTCCTAATAGAAAATCAACTAAACGATGTAGAAAGAATAATGTAAGTAGAGAATAACTATTTTCAAACATCATCATATTAATTTAAGAATTATCAATTGATGCAACAATTAATGGATAAAATTTGGAACAGTTACAGGATATTGTTTTCAAAGCATATCCCCAAATGATACTCATTAATGACAAAAAGTAAAAATAGGGGTGAACTTGGTAGGTATGAACTTAAGCAAATTATCAAATACAACTTTTTAGTAACAAGACTACTGACAGAAAGTGCTTTTTCTAATATGATGCCAGGTAAAGAACTTAGGATGGCTTCTGTGGTATCCTGGCCAAAAGGGAATAAGCTGGATCTTATCATGAGGAAACATGAAGTAAACCTAAACTGAGAGTAGTTCTATAGAATACTTGGCCTATAGTCTTCAAATAGGTCAAGGTCAAGAAGTATAAAGAAATATAGGAAATGATTCAAAATAAAAGAACCAAGAGAGACACGACAATGTAATGTAACCCATTCTCTTATGTTTTCTTTCATTGTAAAAGACAATTGATACACTTGGCAAAATATCAATGAAGTCTTTATATTGGATAGTAGTACAATATCAATGTTAAGTTTCTTATTTTGACAATTCTATTGTGATTATGTAGAATTCCACAATTTTAGGAAGTACATACTGAAGTACTTAAAAGGATGATGTTTTGTCTTTAACTCATTCTGATGTCTCAGGAAAAAAAATTCACATACATATGCATTGAAGAGATGAGAGAGAATAAAGCAAATATATAAAATGAAAAATGAAAAGCATTTGGGAACTCTTTATGCTCTTCTTGCAATTTTTCTGTAAGGCTAAAATTATATCAAAATGTAAGGTTCTCAAAAAAACGTTGGGGGGTGCCTGGGTGGCTCAGTCAGTTGAGTGTCTGACTCCTGATTTCCACGTACGTCATGATCCCAGGTTCATGGGCTTGAGCTCCACACTGAGTGTGGAGCCTGCTTAAGATGCTTTTTCTCTCTCTCTCTCAAAAAATTAAAGTTTTCTTATAACCTTAAATTACAATAAATACTTCTCTAATAGTAAACAATTAATTGAATAGGTTTTAAGATTAGTAAAAGTATTGAAATATATGTATTATGTACGTATAATAATAAGTAGAATTCTCCAAACACAGTAGAGATAGAAATTTGTTAAGTGACATATTACAGTTGTGATAGAACCTCCTATATCACATATTCAGTAAGAGATCAGACATAAACTATTTTCTTAAACATAAATTGCAGATGCTTTAGTGGGGAAAGTGAAAATCAAAGCAGTGTAATGTAAACTTTATGTATTAAATAGGTTATATATAAGATTTATTGTTAAACTTTATGTTCTAAACTTTATTCCATTTAACATGGAATTGATATAGAAGAAAATATAAGAAAAAATAAATGTAGTTATACCTTTTTCTATAATTTCAAACAAATATTTCCCAAGTCAGTAAAAATGTTTGATAATGATGATGTATTTTAGCACACTGTCAGAATCTATTAAAATTTAGCAATTTTTACCAGGTATTCACCAATTATTATAGTATCCTATTAAACAGTTATCCATCAATTGACGTACCCACAATAAGAACTTGAAAACAAATATGTATATATTTACTTATGATATCCCACATGCAACAAAAAAGGAATCGTTAGGATTTTTTTAACAAAAAAATTCTAAAAAAAAAAGATTGTGACAAATACATGGGTAGATAGATCTATACATCATAATATATTATAGAATTTTGAGTATGATATATAGATATGTGTATCTATGTTATATTAGCTCTATATCAGTATCTACCTAACTATCCAGCTAGTTACCTAATCTCTTAGTAATTCTTTTTTTTTTTTTTTGAAACGGATATATTGTTCAATTGGAAAGTTATGAACACATTTATTCAAGCATAACAATTTTTTTTACAATACTTTTATAAAAGATGGATCTCTTGGGGCGCCTGGGTGGCACAGTCGGTTAAGCGTCCAACTTCAGCCAGGTCACGATCTCGTGGTCCGTGAGTTCGAGCCCCGCTTCGGGCTCTGGGCTGATGGCTCAGAGCCTGGAGCCTGTTTCCGATTCTGTGTCTCCCTCTCTCTCTGCCCCTCCCCCGTTCATGCTCTGTCTCTCTCTGTCCCAAAAATAAATAAAAAACGTTGGAAAAAAAATTAAAAAAAAAAAAGATGGATCTCTTACTGCAGAAACAAATACATGCAAACAAGAATATGCAAATATAGATGTAATGGATACACTGTTGTTTAATTTATTGAAGATGTGTTGAGGAACATAAAGACCAACTTGTATAAAACATTGAAAACATTGACTGACAAGTGCTTTCCTTTCACAACTATAAACCAATCCAGATTGTTTATAACAAACCACAGAGTTAACTAGCTAGGCTTTGTAACAATGATGAAATTTTTTTGTGTTGTGGCTCATCTTGAAATTAAGTAATCTATTTAAAATTAGTTAAGTCTGATCACAGATATGGTTTTTGTGTTATACATCTTGTTACGTAAGTCTGAGGTGGTAACATTTGGCAGACTTTTACTTGAGGTATAAATTGTCACATTCAATGGGAACTATTTCACAATAAAATTGCCGCATCTTGATTAAAGTAATTACTGACCACAGACAGTTCCAAGTTGTGCTTGATAAATTAGAATTCATCAACTCTCTACTGTATTATATGTAGGTTAAGTGGTTTAATAATATGTGATGCACAGAGATGCTTCAAACTGACTAAAAGTTTTAAAATTTGATTGACAGTGCAACTTTTAAATTATAAAATTATATAAAATTATAAAAATTATAAGTATATAATATATAACTATATAATTATATAACTATGATTTATATATAGTTTTAATATTTTAAATATAAGTTTATAATTTATATAAACCATATAAATATATAACTGTAAAATATAAAAATTATATAAAACTTATAAAAATATTTTTACATATATATGATTAAATTTGGCAGGTACCACTGGCAACACTCAGTTTCAAACATCTTATTTGCCTATATAACAATGAAAACAGTTTTGAACTCTGACAAGTTTCCAGAAGCAAAAAAAAAAATGTTATAAAATACAGACTAAAATAGTTAAGAAATAGTCTTAATACATACTTCAAGATAGTATATTAACAGTACACAATTTTAATTTTATTTGTGAAAATCATATACCCAACTACCATCCTGCTATTTAAATTTTCCATTAAAATTACATGTTAGGGAGAATGTTCAGGAACTGGAATAATTCTGCTTATGACCAAATAAGGCAGCATCTTTGATTCACAGTAAAGTCTGATATGGTCCAGTGTTTATGTGTCTGTGGCAGATGTATAAATACACACTAGGGCATACATAAAAACACACTCTTCCTATTTCAGCTAATAATAATTCAGGGTTTTTCAGTTCAGTTTTTTTTTAATGCAGGTATAGTTGACATAGAATATTCATTTCAGGTTCACAACATAGTGATTTAACAAGTATATACATTATAAAATGCTTACCATGATAAATATAGTTCCCATCTGTCACAATTAAAAGTTATTAAATAATGTTGACTATATTCCATATCCTGTAGTTTTTATCCTTGTGACTTATTTATTTTATTACTGGAAGTTTGTACCTCTTACTTGCCTTTACTTATTTCACACATAAAAACTCCCCTAAAATCTACCAGGTTTTTTCACTGTATTTATTTATCTGATTCTGTGTTGTATTTGTTTTTTAGATTCCACATATAAATGAAATTATATGGTATTTGTCCCTTTCTGACTTAACCCACTCAGGATAATATCTTCTAGGTCCATCATCTTGTCATGAATGGCAAGATTTGATTCTTTTTTCTGACTGAGCAATATAACTTTGTGTGTATATACCACTTCATCTATGGATGGGTACTTGGATCACTTCCATATCTTGGCTGCAGTGAACATAAGGGTGCACATATCATTTCAAATTAGTTTTTGGTTTTCTTTGGGGAAATACCCAAATTTAGGCGTTGAATACATAGAGTATAATGTTTGTGTGTAGTAGAAGAAAGTGGTCCTAGTTCATTTTTTTTCATGTAGCTGGCCGAAACCATTTATTGAAAAAACTGTCTTTTTCCCATTACACATTCTTGCCTTCTTTGTTGTAGACTAATTGAGCATATAAGTGTGGGTTTGCTTCTGGACTCTGTGATCCATTGGTCTATGTGTCTACCTTTGTAGCAATACCATACTATTTAAATCACTTAGCCTTTTTAGCATAGTTTAGGACCTAGGATTATGATACCTCCAGTTTTGTTATTTTTCTCAAAATTGTTTTGGCTCTTCAAGGCCTTTAGTGGTTCCACACAAATTTTAGGATTATTTGTTCCAGTTGTGTTACAAATATTACTGGTATTTTGATAGGGATTGAATTGAATCTAAAGATTGATTTGACATTTTAATGATATTAATTTTGTGATCCCTGAACTCTTTATTCATTCATCTATGGATGGGTACTTGGGTCACTTCCGTATCTTGGTGGCATTGAACATAAGGGTGCATATATCATTTCAAATTAGTGTTTTGGTTTTCTTTGGGGCAATACCCAGAGGCGGAATTCCTGAGTCACATGGTATTTCTGTTTTTAAGTTTTTCAGGAACCTATGTACGTTTTCCTATGGTTGCATGAACTTAGATTCCCACCAACAGTGCACAAGGTTTCCCATTTTCTCCACCTCCTTGCCAGCTCTTTGTTGGTTGGTTGGTTGGTTTTGACTTAGCCATTTTGGCTGGTGTAATGGGATAACATATTGTGGTTTTGTTTTTTATTTCCCTGAAAAATGTTGACCATTTTTTCATGTGTGCTGACTGGATGCATTCTTTGCAAAAATGTTTATTGAGGTCTTCTATACATTTTTTTAATTATTTGGACTTTTTTGATGTTTAATTTTATGGATTCTTTATCTATTTTGGGTATTAACCACTTACTGGATATATAACTTGCAAATATCTTCTCATTTCACTAGGCTGCCTTTTGTTTTGATGTTTCCTTTGCTGAAAAAGAAACTTTTTAGTTTGATGTAGCCAACTATTTATCATTATTTTTTTGTTTCCTTTGCCTGAGGAGAAACATCCAGAAACGTATTGCAGACTCTTATGTTCAAGAGATAACTGCCACTATTCTCTTTAAGGCTTTTCATGGTTTTAGGTTTTAATATTTGAACTATTCTGGAGAATGTACAATGTCACTTGAAGAGAATGTGTATTATGTTGTTTTGGGATGGAATGTTCTGTAAACATCTGTTAAGTCATTTGGTCTAATGTGTCATTCAAAACCTTTGTTTCCTTGTTGATTTTCTGTCTAGATCTAGCCATTGATGTAAATGGGGTATCAAAGTCTCCTACTATTATTGTCACTTTCTCCCTTTATATCTGTTAATACTTACTTTTTTTAAGGTGCTCCTATGTTGAGTGCATAGATATTTAAATTGTCATATACTGGTGTTGGATTAATCTGTCATTATTTAATGCCTTTGTCTTTTGTTACTGTCTTTGTTTTTTATTTTATTAATTTTATAAAATGAGCACGAACAGGGGAGAGGGGCAGATAGAATCTTAAGCAGGCTTCACACTCAGTGCAGAGCCTGATGAAGGGCTTGATCCCATGACCCTGGGGTCATGACCTGAGCCAAAATCAAGAGCCCAATGCTCTACCAACAGAGGCACCTTGCTTTAAAGTCTCTTTCCTGTGATAGAAGTATTGTTACCCCAGCTTTTTTTTTTTCCACTTGCATTTGGGTGTGTCTCTGTAAATCCCTTTACTTTCAGTCTGTATATTTTTTTAGGTGTGATGTGAGTTTCTTTTAGGCAGCATACAGATGGGCCTGTTTTTTTAATCCATTCAGTCAGAATATGTCTTTTGATTTGAGCATTTAGCCAATTTACATTTAAAGTAAATATTGTTACATATGTACTTACTACAGTTTTGTTTTTGGTTTTTTTGGATGTTTTATAGTTCTTTTGTTGCTGTGTCTCCTTGTGATTGTTGGCTTTCTTTAATATTATGGTGGCATTCCTCTCTCTATATTTGTACATATTATAAGTTTTGGGTTTGAGTTAGCATGAGGTTCATATATAATATCCTAAGTATATAGCAGTCTTTATTAAATTAGTGGTCACTGAAGTGCGAACACATTCTAAAAGAACTACATTTTATTCCTCTTTTTCCTCCTCCACATTTTATTTATATAAATAATCATATTTTACATATTTTTAATTTGTGTATCCTTTGACTAATTTTTGTTGAGATAATTTATTTTACTACCTTTGTCTTTTAACCTTCAAAGTAGCTTTAAAATGATTGATCTACTACCTTTAGTCAATTTTTGCTTTGGCTAGAGAAATTTTCTTTTGTCATAATTTTTTCATTTCTAGTTATGGCCTCTTCTGCTTATAGAATTCCCTTTGAAATTTCTTGTTTGGCAAGTTTAGTGTTGCCGAACTTCTTTAACTTTTGTTTATCTGGAAAACTCTTTATTTCTCCTTCATTTGAGTGCTTATTTTGCTAGTTAGAGTCATCTTGATTGTAAGATTTTTTTTCTTTCAGCACTTTGTGCAGGCCAGAAAGGAGTGACATAATACATTCAAAGTTTTTGCTGAAAAAAAAAAAAAAAAAAACAAACAAAAAACAGCTAATAGTTTTATGGAACTGTTTGCTGTTTTTAAGATTCTCGCATCAGTCTTTGCCATTTTAATTATCACGTGTTGTTGTGGACCTATTTGGGTTCATCTTTTTTGCTGTTCTCTGTGCTTCCTGAACCTGGATGTTTGTTTCTTTCCACAGACTAGGTAATTTTTCAGCTATTACTTCTTCAAAAGTTTTCTGTCCCTTTCTCTCTTTTATCTTTCTGGGACCCTTATAATGCAATGTTTAGTACACTTGATGTTGTCCCAGAGGTGTCTTAACGTATTCTCATTTTTTATTCTTGTTTTGTTGGTTCCTACTATTACCATCTCCTTCAGATTGCTGATCCCTTCTTGTGCACCCTCTCATCTGTTGTTGATTCGCTCTCGTGTAGTTTTCATTTATTTTATAGTTCACCTCTGCTAGGTTCCTTTTTATATTTTTTTGAATCTATTGTTAATGTTCTGAGTTCATCCATTCTACTCTTAAGTCCAGTGAGCGTTTTTATGTCCATTACTTTGAACACTTCATCAAGTTTTAGGTCTTTTTCTGAAATTGTGTCTTGTTCTTTCATTTGAAGCCTATCCTTCTATCCTTTCATTGTGTTTGTCTGTGTGTGTTTCTATGAGTTAGGCAAAACAATGACTTCTCCCAGTCTTGAAGAAGTGGGCTTGTGTAGGAGTCTCCCCTGTGTTGACATAGATGCCTACCAGCTTCGACTGGCTGGCTTGAACTGTAGTAGACATGAAGCAGAATACTTTGCACAGGAGATACCCTGTGAGGATGCCTCGTGCTGGAGGTGAGCCAGACATGGGCTGTGGTGTCTCAAGGTGCTTTGTGGTTGGCCTGCCTTGGTAAGACAGTGGGAGCTGCTGTGGGCTAGGGAACCGGGGGTCAGTGAGGTGGCAATCCAGCTCTAGCACTGGGACCCTGCACCAGTCTGCACTATCATGGAGAAGAGGGAACATAAGCGAAGGTACTCACCAACAGCTCCATCCCCACAGAGAACTTCAGTAGTTTCCCATGCTTGGTGGACACTCCAGGCTTAGTAAATGGATTTTGTTCACTTATGCTCTAATTTCCTTTAAGCTACTGTGTTTTTGTTTTTGGCTGTGCTGCATGCTGGGTGAGTCTGCACATGAACCCCTCAGTGATACGATTCCCTCCTGGGAATGGAGTTTCCATGTTTCCATCTCTCCTGCCATTCTCTACGTGGTCCCTCTTCCCTGTGTTGTGCAAGGACTGTTCCATCACCCCTCAGCATTTCAGGAAGACTTTCTCTGAGTTCCGGGTCTTCCTATCTTGGACCCTAAGCCAATGATACTTTAGATCTCCTAGAAAACACTGTGATCCTTTGTCTCTGCCTTAGGTATTCACTACTGGCAATTTTTTTGAGTGTCCTTCCTCCTCCTTTTTCATGATAGTTTAAAATAACAAAAAAAGAGAAATCTTTACTGGTAAAGTTGTATATATTACTAAATTAATATTGATAGTGTGAAAACAGGACTATAATTGAAAGGTATTATGCTGCCATGCACTGTGTTAATAAATTATACATATTGTAAAGCAAAAACTGTCAAAGGTATTATCCAAGGCTATTGTATAAAGAAGAGAGGGAAGAAGGCGGTCTAAACTCAAATCCACTGATGGGAGGGGTTTTAAAGTCAGAGGTGTGCTAGTAGAGAAGTATGAGTGTACATCAGGGAGGAAGTTGATCAATGGGTAATGATGTAAGAACTTTGAGTTAGTTCCAAATTAAGAACTATATTTCAATGGGGTTAGGCCATCAGTATCTGCTAATTGGCACCCAACAAAGTTAGACTCTTATCCCAACAGAGACTGGAAGATAAGGGAACTTATCTTACATAATGACTACTTTCAAAGCAGTGGCTCCCAGGTTCTTAATGTACACATTTGTGGGTTGTAAAACTGACAGCAGGCTTGTAAAATGTTTTCTAAAGAAAATACCCTAAAAACAAAAGACGTCAGGGCCCAGTATCAGGAAGAAGCCTATAAAAAGTTTAGTTAAGGTGAAAAATGTTTGGTCAACATGGTAAGAGTAAGTTTAAAAAAATCTCTATGCATTATTATTTAAGAAAAATCACTGTGCTAAGATCCTATCCCTGTTTTCAAGTATCCAGGTTTGTAAACTGTTGCTTTTAATGATAAAACTGAACATAAATAACACTTATAACATTTATTTATTTATTTTGAGAGAGAGAGTGTGTGTGCATATGAGCAAGGAAGGGGCAGAGAGAGAGGGGAGAACGAGAATCCCAAGCAGGCTCCTTGCTGTCAGCACAGAGCCAGATGCAGGGCTTCCTCTCATAAACCATGAGATTGTGACCTGAGCCCAAATCAAGAGTCTGAAGCCTAAGTGACTGAGTGACCCAGGTGCCCCAAATAAATAACATTTTTGAAATAGAATCCATTTTGGCATGAAAAGAGGAAAAGAAAAACTAAACTTGAATTTTTTAGTATATGAAAAATATTTGTTTTTAAATTCCAAATAAAAAGAAATTAAGTAAGGTAGGTAATATTTCTAGCTTTTCATTTATATGTTGTCATTTTGGAATAAAAACATTCATGGGTTTGTTATGCTATATGCGTAACAGTCAACACAAAACAAATAATTTAGTAACTCTAAGAAACAAAGAATTATTTCTCACTCATCTTGTATGTCCCTTAAGATTTTCTTTCATCCTCATCCCTGGATTCAGGTTGATGGATTTTCGTGGAACATGGTACGAGAGGATGGTAGAGAGTAGGTAATTGTTTCCCGGATCTTTAATCATCTGCCTTAATATCACTTTCATGCCTATTTCATTGAAGCCATCCATGATATTTAACTTCAAGGGGTGAGGTCTGCCTGGAAAGCAGAGAAAGTATTTGGTATAAAGCATTAGTGACTATCATAATCCACTGACTCATCCCTATATCATCATTCTGTATAACAAACATGGAAAGATAGAACATCAATTCATTTTTAGGCTGTGTGTGAGGATGGAGTTTTGATTTACCCAATGAAATTTAAGAAGATATGATACACAGTTTCCTCAAGGAAACATTAATATCTGTATCCTCTTCCCCCTACTTTAAAATGAAGGCACAATCAGTTTGAATTTCTAAATGACTAAGAGAACAACCGTTGGCTGAACTATGCTGGGCGTGCAACATAAATACACCTATTCATAGAATATACCTATTTTTAAAATAAGCTGGCACAGAGCTCAATCCCATGACACGGAGGTCATGACCTGATCAGAAATCCAAAGTCAGATGCTCAACTAACTGAATCACCTGCCCCAAGGTAAGTATACTCTTCCTCCGTTTTATTTCACCCATTCCCCTACTCCACCTCCCATCTGCAATCACCAATTCTCTGTATTTAAGATTTGGTTTTGTCTCTTTTGTTCCATTTCTTAAATTCCACATGAGTGAAGTCATAGGATATCTTGCACTAACTGAATTCAGTGACCATTATCCCCTCTAAGTTCATCCACGTTGTTGCAGTTGGCAGGATTTCTTTTTTTTCATGGCCAAGTACTATTATTCCATTGGGTATATATACACCACATCTTTATACATTGATCTCTGGATGTTTAGGTGGCTTTTGTATCTTGGCTGTTGTTAATCATGCTGAAATTAACATGGGGTGCATGTATCTTTTTAAATTAGTGTTTTCATTTCCTTGGGTAAATACCTACTAGTGGAACTACTGTATCATATGGTAATTGTTTTCAATTTTTTTGAGAAATTTCCGTACTGTTTTCAACAGTGGCTGCACCAATGTAAATTCCCACCAACAGTGCAATCTTCACATTCTTGCCAATGCCTATTGCTTGTGTTTTTGATAAAAGCCATTCTGATAGCAATAAGGATACATCTCCTTATGTTTTTAATTTGCATTTCCCAGATGATTAGTGTTGCTGAGCACTTTTAATGTGTCTGTTAGCAATCTGCATGTCTATTTTTGGAAAAAATGTCTGTTTAGGTGTTCTGCCCATTTTATAATCAGATTATTTATGGGGGTAGTTTGGTGTTAAGTTCTATAAGTTTTTTATACATTTGGATATTAATTCTTTATGGGATATATCATTTGCAAATGATATCTTCTTTCATTCCATAGGTTTTCTTTTTGTTTTGTTAATGGTTTATGTTGCTGTGCAGTAGCATTTTATTTTGATGTAGTCCCAATAGTTTAATTTTTCCTTTATTTCTCTTGCTGGGGAGATAAAACTAGAAAAAATATTTCTATGGCCAATGTAAAAAAAAATATTACCTATATTCTAGGAATTTCATGGTTTTAGAATTCACATTTAGGTCTTTGAGTTTATCTTTGTATATGATGTATGAAAGTGATCTAGTTCATTCTTCTGCATGTAGCTATCCTATTTTCCCAGTACCATTTGTTAAAGAGATGTCTTTTTCCCTTTAAATACTCTTGCCTCCTTTGTCAAAGATTAACTGACTGTAAGAGTGTGGGTTTATTTCTGGACTCTCTATTCTGTTCCATTGATCTATGTATCTGTTTTTGTGCAAGTACCATATTGGTAGGATTACTACAGCCTTGTAGTATATCTTGAAATTTGGGACTATGATATCTCCGGCTTTGTTCTTCTTTTCAAGATTGCTTTGGCCATTTGGAGTCTTTTGTGGTTCCATACAAATTTTAGGATTCATAAAAAATGTTGGCTTTTTTTTTTTAATTTTTTTTTTCAACGTTTATTTATTTTTGGGACAGAGAGAGACAGAGCATGAACGGGGGAGGGGCAGAGAGAGAGGGAGACACAGAATCGGAAACAGGCTCCAGGCTCTGAGCCACCAGCCCAGAGCCCGACGCAGGGCTCGAACTCACGGCGCGTGAGATCGTGACCTGGCTGAAGTTGGACGCTTAACTGACTGCGCCACCCAGGCGCCCCAAAATGTTGGCATTTTGATAGCGATTGCATTGACTTTGTAGTTTTCATTGGGCTCTATGGACATTTTCATGATATTGGTTCTTCTAATCCATGAGTATGGTTTATCTTTCCATCTTGTTTTTTAGAGTACAGATTTTTACCTCATTGGTTAAGTGTATTCCTAGGTCTTTTATTACTTTGATGCAATAATAAGTGGAATTGTTTTCTTAATTTCTCTTTCTGCTACTTCATTATTAGTGTATAGAAATGCAACAGATTTCTGTTTATTGTGTTCTGTGACATTACTGAACTTATTAGTTCAGATAGTGCTTTGGTGGAGTTTTTAGGGTTTTTCGTGTATAGTATCATCTTATCTGCAAATAGTGACAGTTTTACCTCTTTCTTGCCAATTTGGATGCGTTATATATTTTATCTGATTGCTGTGGCAAGGAGTCTGGTATTATTTTGAATAAAAGTCATGAGAGTAGATATTCTTGTCTTGTTTCTGATCTTAAGAGAGAAGTTCTTGGTTTTTCCTATATTGACTTTATTATGTTAACATATGTTCCCTCTAAACCTACTTTACCCTGTTAAGAGTTTTTATCATGAATGAATGCTGTATTTTTACAAATGATACTTCTAGCTCTACTGAGATGATCTTATAATTGTTATAATTCCTCTGGTTAATGTGATTTTTGACATAGATTGGTATGCAAATATTGAGCCAATCTTGCATCCATGGATTAAATCTCACTTGATTATAGTGTATTATTTTTTTTAATGTATTGTTGAATTCAGTTTGCTAGTATTTTATTGAGGATTTCTCCATCTAAGATCATCAGAGACATTGTCCTGTAGTTTTCTTTTTCATAGTTTTATATCAGGATAATTAATGTGGGCCTCATAGGAAGAAGAAGAAAACTTGCAAATTCAATTTTTTGGAATAATTTGAGAATATGTATTAACTCTATTTCCTGTCTACCAATCATTTAAAGAAATCAAAGTCCTAAAGGAGAACACAGGCAACAACCTCTGTGACATCAGCCGTAGCAACTTCTTACTAAGCTCATCTCTGAAAGCAAAAATGAACTATTGGGACTTCATCAAGATAAAAAGCTTTTGCACAGTGAAGGGAACAGTCATCAGAACTAAAAAGCAACCTACAGAATGAGAAAGATATTTGCAAATGACATAACTGATAAAGGGCTAGTATCCAAAATCTATAAAGAATTTCAGAAAACAAATAATCCAGTAAAGAAATGGGCAGAAGACATGAATAGACAATTTTCAAAAGAAAACATACAGATGGCTAACAGACACATGAGAAGATGCTCAACATCATGGAAATACAAATTGAAACCACACTGAGGTACCACCTCACGCTTCTTAGAATGGCTAAAATTAATGACACAGCAAACAACAGATGTCGGTGAGAATGGGGAGAAAATGTAACCCCTTGCACTGCTGGTAGAAATGTAAAAGGGTGTACCCACTCAGGAAAAACAGTATGGAGGTTCCTCAAAAAGTTAAAAATAGAACTACTCTATGACCCACTAATTGTGCTACAGATATTTTCCCAAAGAATACAAAAATACTGATTCCAAGGGGAGACATGCCCCCTGATGTTTGTAGCAACATTATCAACAATAGCCAAATTATGCAAAGAGCCCAAATGTCCATCCACTGATGAATGGATAAAGAAGATGTGGTATATATAAATACAATGGAGTATTACTCAGCCATCAAAACGAAAGAAATCTTGCCATTTGCAATGACACAAATGGAGCTAGAGTGTATGATACTAAGCAAAATGAATCAGAGAAAGACAAATACTCTCACGTGTGGAATCTCACTTACATGTGGAATTTAAGAAACAAAGCAAATGAACAGAGGGGAAAGGAAAAAAAGCCAAGCCATAAAACAGACTCTTAACTATAGATAATAATACCTCATGGTAATCAGCAAGCAAAATCTTATGGTCAAAAAAATGAAAAAATATAAATGTAACACTAAAGAGAGCCATCAGGGTACTTGGGTAGCTCAGTCAGTTGAGCAGCTGACTGGTGATTTTGGCTCAGTTCATCATCCCAGGATCATGTGATTTTTGACATAGATTGGTGTGCAAATATTGAGCCAATCTTGCATCCATGGATTAAATCTTCCCTCTTCTCTGCTTGTGCTCTCTCTAAAATAGAAATTTTTCTTAAAAGAAAGCCATCAAACCACAAAAGAGAGAAACAGAAAAGCAAAAGAACATAGAAGAACTCCAAAAAAGGGACAGCAAACTATTGACAAAATGGCAGTAAGTACATGCCTATCAATAATTACTTTCAATGTAAATAGACGAAATTGTTGCATCAAAAGATAGTGTGGGAGAGAGCTGATGGCAGCGTAGGAGGATCCTGAACCTACCTGATCTAATAGACACAATGAGGTAACAGCTATATCTTTACAACTAACTCTGAAAATGACCTGACGCTGGCAATACAGACTTTCCACAGCTAATTAGGGAGACACAGTGATGCAGTTGGCAAACAAATCTGTAGCAACCACAAACACACAAATGGGAGGGATTGCAGAAACATGGAGAAGTGAGAGCACCAAACCCATACTGGGCACCCCCAGCACTGGGGTCCCACACTGGGAAGATGAATCCCTATAATACTGGGCTTTGAAAACCCAGTGGGGCTTAACTACAGGAGTGCAAGATGGTAATAGAAAACAGGGTACCTATTTTCTTTAATATTAATGTTTGTTTATTTATTTTTGAGAAAGAGAGAGACTGTGAGTGAGGGAGGAGTAGAGAGAGGGAGACACAGAATCCAAAGTAGGCTCCAGGCTCTGTGCTGTCAGCAAAGAGCCCGATGCAGGGCTTAAACCCATGAACTGTGAGATCATGACCTGAGCCACCCAGGTGTCCCCAGAGTGTCTATTCTTAAAGAGCCAGCACACTAATAACACTACCCAAGACATGTTACAGAAGCAGCAGTTTGAAAAGTGCCTGAAGTGTATGTGAAGGTGACTTATTGACTAATCTTATGACACGTGCTAAAGGGGCAGAGGTCCTTAGATTTCTCCAGGAACAAGAGAGCTAGGGAGGGGAAAAGAAAAGCCTACCAGCAGATAGCTGATGCTTGCAGGAGTCAGTGTTAACCCTCTCCATTAACCTTGCTAATACCCTATGATTCATCAAACCTACAGTCTGGGCAGGCATTCCTCCAAAATAGCTACTGCCCCACCACACACTACAGCTTAAACTAGGGCTAGCACCATTCCAAAGTGACTCTAGTGTTGGGGAGAGAGGGAAATAGGCTCACACATCACCATGCCTATCTGCCTGCTGTTGCAGCAACCCTGAATCTTCAGTGGCCGCACAGGAAGCAAGCCCTACATACCAACAAGCCTGTGGTGACCCAAGAGATGGTTCTCAAAAACACAGGAACCAAACACACAGCAGGTAAAGTAGGTCATTGCAGCCCATTGGTCTGAAGGCAATCTCTACTTAGCCACAACAGTATGCTTCCTATAAAAAGACTCAAATCAGACCTAAACACACACATATACATAAATATCTATGCATCTAACATAGGAGCACCTAGACATATAAAGCAAATATGAATAGATATAAAGTGAGAAATGGACAGTAGTATAATAATAGTAGGGACTTTAACACCCCACTTACATCAATGCATAGATCTTTCAGACAGAAAGTCAACAAGGAAACAGTGGCTTTTAATTATACATTGGACCAGATGGACTTAATCAATATGTGCAGGATATTCCATCCAAAACAAGAATATGTATTCTTTTCAAGTACATATGGAATATTCTTCATGATAGATTACAAATTAGGCCAAAAAACAAATCTCAATATTTAAGAAGATTGAAATCTTATCTAGAGTCTTTTCTAACCACTAACACATGAAAGTAGAAATCAAATAGAAATAAACTACAAGAAAAAAATTGAAAAAAAAACCCACAAATATAGGGAGACTAAATGACATGCTACTAAATCCTAAATGAGTCATCCAAGAAATCAAAGAGAAAAATGAAAATATATATGGAGACAAGTGGAAATAAAAATACAATGGTCCAAACTCTTTGGGATACAACAAAAGCAGTGATAAGGAGAGAAGCAGAAAGTGTTAGGCATACTTCAGAAACAAGAAAATAGCAATCTAAACATACACTTAAATGAGCTTAAGAAATAACAAGCATTGCCCCAATAGTAGTAGAAAGGAAATAATAAAGCTCAAAGCAGAAGTATATGAAAGACTTTTAAAAAAAATCAATGAACCAACAAGTTCTTTGAGAGATAAAATTGGTAAACATTTAGCCAGATTCATTAAACAAAGAGAAAGGACTCAGTTATTATGAGAAAGGGAGGAAAACTAACAACCAATACCACAAAATACAAAGGATAAAAGAATATTATGAAAAATTAAATGCCAATAATTTGGACAACCTAGAAGAAATGAATAAATTCCCAGAAACACGTAACCCTCCAAAACAGAATTAGGAAGAAATTGAACAGACCAATTACCAATTGAATTCCAATGCCAGTAAAAAAAACTCCCAACAAACACAAAAGTTAATACCTGTTCTTCTCAAACTATTCCAAAAAATAGAAGAGGAAGAAAACTTCAAAATTTATTCAATCAGGCCAGCATTACCGACATACCAAAAACAGACAAAGACACTACAAAAAAGAAAACTACAGGCTAGTATTTCCAATAAACTTCGATTCAAAAATCTTCAACAAAACATTAGCAAACCAAGTAGAAGAAGAAAAAGTTTTTAATGGCAGCATAATCACGTTGGATTGATTCCAAGAATGATAGTGTGTTTCAATATTTGTACATCAATGTGACACATCACATTAACAAGAGAAAGGATAAAAACCCTATGATCATTTCAATAGATGCAGAAGTCATGTGCCAAAATATAACATCCAGACATGATAAAAATTCTCAACTAAAAAAAAGTGGGTTCAGAGGGAACATGCCTGAACATAATGAAAACCATACAGGAAAAGCCCAATGGTAACTCATAATCCATGCTGAAAAGCTAAAATCTTTTATTCCTGATCTTAAAGGAAGACAAGATCTCCAGTCTCATAAGTTTTATTCAATATAGTACTGGAACTCCTTACCATAGCAATCAGATAAGAAAAGACATAAAAGGCATTCAAATTAGTAAGGAATAAAACTGTCTTTATTTGCACAGGACATGATACTATATACAGACAACCCTAAAGATTCCACCAACAAAACTATTAGAACTGATAAATGAAACCTGTGAAGTTGCAGGATACCAAATATACAGAAATATTCTGCATCGCTTTCCACTAAAAACAAAGTAGCAGAAAGAAAAATTAAGAAAGTCTAATTTATGGTTGCACTGAAAAGAATACCTAGATATACACTTAACTGGAGAGGTGCCAGATCTATACTCTGAAATCTGTAATACACTGATGAAAGGAATTAAGGATGAGACAAATAATTGCAAAGATATACCATATTCATGGATTGGAAAAATTAATATATGTAAAATGTCCATACTGCCCCCAAAGTATCTCAGAATCAGTGCAGTTCTTGTGAAAACACCCATAGCATTTTTCACAGAATTTGAAGTAATCCTATAATTTGTAGGGAACCACTAAAGATGTCAAATAGCCAAGGAATCTTGAGAGGGAAGTGTGAAGCTGGCAGTATCATAGTCCTGTATTTTAAGCTTACAATAAAGCTATAGTAATCAAAATAGTAGGATACTTGCAGAACTATAGATACATATATCAATGAACAGGATACAGAGCCCAGATATAAACCTACATTTATAGGCTAACTAATCAAAGGAGGAAAGAATATACAATGGGGGAAAGACAGTCTTTTCCAAAAATATTGCCGGACAGCTATGTGTAAAAGAATGAAACTCGACCACTTTGTTACATAAGAATAAAGACATAAATGTGAGATCTGAAACCATGAAATTCCTAAAACAAACATTAGGCAGTAATATGTCAGACATCATCCTTATCCACGTATTTATGGATATATCTCCTCAGACAAGGGAAACAAAAGCAAAAATTATTGGGACTACAACAAAATAAAAAAGATAATACACAGCAAAGGAAACCATCAACAAAATAACACAGCACCTAGTGAATTGATGAAGGTATTTTCAAATTCTATATACCATAAGGGTTACATCTTGACACTGAAAAACTAAACAATCTGGTTAAAAAATGGGCAGAGGACCTCAGTAGCCATTTTTCCTAGGAAGACGTACAGATGTCCAACAAAAGTCTCAATGTTGCTAAACATCCAGAAAATGCAAATCAAAACCACAATGAGCTATCACCTCAAACCTGTCAGAATGGCTAGACTCAAAAAGACACAAAATAGGTTATTCCATATACTCACCAACATCTATGTACACTGTTGAAAACCATTTTAAAGTTCTCAAAGATTAAAAATAAAAATATCATATGATTCAGTATTTCCACAAATCAGGTGACTTTTCTTCTACTACTATACTAAGACTATGATTATGACTATGACTACTACTACTTTTCCCAAGGAAAACACTAATTTGGAAAGATTAATGCACTTCTATGTTTATTGCAGCACTATTTATAATAGCAAAGATATGGAAGCAACCCAAAGGCCTACTGAAAGATGAATGGATAAAGAAGATGTGGTGTATGTATACAGTAGAATATTACTCAACCATAAAAAAGAAAGATTTCTTGCTATCTATGACACCACGGATGGACCTAGAGGATATTACACTAAGTGAAGTAAATCAGAAACAAACCCACCATATGATTTTACTTATACATCCTCAATAATATTATAATAACTCTGTTGGTGGCAGAGGGTGACTACCCATAAAATTCTGAGCATTAAATACTGTATAATATTGTTGAATCAATATGTTGCACACCTAAAACTAATGTAACATTGTATGCTAATTATACTTCAACAAAACAAGACATATAGTGGCTAAATTAATAAAACCAAAACACATCAACATACCATATACAAGAGATTCATCTTAGACTAAAGACACATGCACACACACACTGAAAGTGAGTAGATAAAACAAGACAGTTCATACAAAGGGAAAGAAAAGAAAGGTCATGTAGTTATATTCCTATCAGACCATATAGACTTAAAACAAAGATTGTAATAAAAGACCAAAAGGGGCACTATATAATGATAAAGAAGTAAAGCAAGAAGATTTATAAATATACACACTCAATACATCTTAATGTATTTTGGTACTCTAATGTTAACAATCCTAAAGTTTAAAATTGACAATACAATAATAAGCAGTAGCATATGTTTTTCCCAAGTGCACATGACACATAGTGAGATTACATAGTAGGCTACCAGATAAAGTCTTAATAAACTAACAAAGATTCCAATTATATCTACCATATTTTGCTACCACAATTATATGAGCCTAGAATGAACTGTAAGAGAAAATTGGAAAAACTGCAGATGTGTGGAAATTAAACATGGTACTGTGTAACTACTGAGTCAAAAAAAAATGAAATGAGAAGTAAAATACACCTAGAGACAAATGAAAATAAAAATATGATGTATCAACTTCTATGTGATGCAGCAAAAACAATTCTAAGAAGTAAATTTATAGCAATACAGACCTACCTCAAGAAAGGTACAACAGAAATCTCCAACAAACAATTTAAATATCTAAAGGAAATAGAAAAAAAGAGCAAATGAATTGAAAATTTAGTAGAAAGGAAGAAATAGTAAAGATCATAGAAGAAACAAGTGAAATACAGACTGAAGACAATAGAAAAAGACCACTGAAACTAACAGCTCTTTCTCTGAAAAACAAAAAAAAGAAAGAAAGAAACATAGGTGAATTACTAAGAAAAAATTAAGGCTAAAATAAAATCACAAGTGAAAGAAAAGTTATAAATGACACCACAGAAGTACAATAATAAGAGACTACTACAAGCAATTATAAATTATATGCCAACAAATTAGACAACACAAAAGAAATGGATAAACTCTTAGAAAAATGCAACCTTCTAAGGCCAAATTATAAAACGGAAAATTTGAAAAGACTGATTATTTGCAAAGGGATTGAGCCACTGTTGAAAAACCTCTCAACAACACAATCTAGGACCAAATGTCTTCAGTGGTGAATTCTACCAAACATTCAAAGATTTAATGTATATCCTTCTCAAAGTCTTCCAAACTCCTTTAACTCATTTTATGAAACCAGCATTACACTGATATCAAAACCAGAAAAGGATACCACAAAAAAATCAAGAAAATTACAAGCCAATGTCCCCAATAAAAACACATGCAAAAATCTCAACAAAATACAATAAATTTAAAGGATCATATACCAAGATGGGATGGGATTTATACCAGGGATGCAAAGATGATTCAACAACCACAAATCAATCTGTTTGATACACCACATTAATAATAAGAAAGATGGGGTTCCCTTTCCTTTCTCCCTTCTGGTCACATGAGGGGATTTTTCTCAGCTATTCACTGGGGGAAACCAGGGAAACTTATAGAGGTAAAATGCAGCAAAAGCCATCTGTGTTCGCTAAATGACACCATTGAAATTTGGCTCCTACCCTTCCACAGAGACTGGGGGATTGGGGGACTATCTCCTTTAATATTCACGTTTCCCAGAGATGGGTCCCAGAAGGTTGGCCGGGAATCTGGCCAAATAGGAGGACCCTAAGCTCACCTCATCTCACAGATACAACTAGATAACACCCATAACAGTATAAATAACCCAGGAAAGGACTCCAAGACTGGCAGAACAAGACCCACAACTAAAGGCAGGGAAGAAGCCACATGGAGGAAGGTAGGGAGGACTAGGACATGGTCTGGGAGTAAAATGGACGGTGGCTGTCCATGGTGGGGAGGAATCTGGTGACAAAAAAAAGGACAGAAAACAGACTTTCACACTGAGGAGCCAACAGACATGAAGGAAGACTATCCATATTTGCCTTTGAAAGTGAGAGGGGCTAAATCTCATGAGTTCTTAAAACCAGCAGGACACAAAGTTTGGAATTGTATTTTTAAGTTTATTTACTTTGAGAGACACAGACAGTGGGAAGGGCAGAGGAAGAAGGAAAGAGAGAATCCCAAGCAGGCTCCACACTGCCTGCACAAAGCTCAATGTGGGGGTAGTACTCCCGAAACTGTGAGATCATGAACCTGAGCCAAAACCAAGGGTCAGACGCTTATTCGACTGAGCCACCCAGGTGCCCCAAAGTTAGGAATTTTATTTTTAAAATTTTAATGTTTACTTATTTTTTAGAGAGAGACACAGAGTGTGAGTGGGGGAGGAGCAAAGGGAGGGAGAGACAGTCTGAAGTAGGCTTCAGGCTCTGAGCTGACAGCGTCACCCATGTACCCCCCAAAGCTTGGAATTTAAAAAAATTAGTCCCTGCTTTGGGAGAGCCCAAAGGCATTAGAAGGTGGAATCCCACCCTTAAAGAGGCAGCATGACAGAAAGCTCCCACAGATCCAGCATAGAATCAGCAGTTTGAAAAAAAAACTGTGGTCAGACAGAAGAGAGTAATTTGCTCATCTCAGAACCTGGCCCACAGAAACGGGAATCATGGGGAAACCCCTTCTAGAATGAAGGAACTGGCAGACATCTTTTTACTCCCTCACCTGCCCCCCCCCCAGCATAAACAATGGACACGCCTTACCTAACTTACTTGAACCAACCTCCGCACCCCCAGATTTTGGCAGATTCATCCTTCCTGGTCACACTCATCTCGGTCCCAGCACTGTGAGCCCCTCTGACTTGTACAAACTTTCCCAACACCACATCTCTTGAGTCATGCATTCTGTGGAACACCAGTTCCAGCAGTGGTGGGGGCCGGTCTCATTTTACAAGCAGACCACCACATACATTGATGCCCACAATAGGCAAAGAGAGCTTCTGCAGCAACTGCACTGAAGGAAAAAGAGGCAAAGACTCAAAAGCACAGAACGTGCAGTACACATAGGAGACAATCCCTGAAGCATCAGGTCCTGGGGAACAGGGCACACTGCACTGCAGGGCATTACAGTACCTCTTCTTCATAAGATTATTATGCTTAAGTGCAAGAGAAATAGCTGACTTTCCTAGCACACATAAACAGATACTGAAATACAGACAAAATGAGGAGTAAGAGAAACCTCTCCCAAATGAAATAATATGACAAAACCATATGGAGAGAGCAAAGTAAAGTGGATATAAGTCATATATCTGACAGAGAACTTAAAAAAAATGATCATAAAGTTACTCAGAGGACTGGAGAAAACACTGGAAGACATCAGTGAGACCCTTAACAAAGAATTAAAAAATAATAAGCCTGGGGGAACCTGGGTGGCTCAGTTGGTTGAGCATCCAACTTCAGCTTAGGTCATGATCTCACGGTCGTGAGTTTGGACCTCACATTGGGCTCATTGCTGACAACATGGAGCCCACCTTGGATCCTCTGTCTCCCTCTCTCTATGCCCCTCCCTCACTTGCACTGTCTTAAAAATAAACAAAACGCCATAAAAATAATCAGAGGGGTACCTGGGTGGCTCAGTTGGTTAAGCATCTGACTCTTGATTTTGGCTCAGGTCATAATCTCACAATTGTGAGACAAAGCCCTGTGTCGGGCTCTGGACTGGTAAGAGCCTACTTAGGATTCTCTCTCCCTCTGTCCCTCCCCTGCTGATGCTTTCTGTGTCAAAAAACATACATACATACATACATACATACATACATACATACATACATAATGTATCAGCACAATAAATGAAAATAAAAATACACTTGGTGAAATAAAGATGATAGATGAGGTACAGGAACAAATTAAAGACCTGGAAGATAGAGTAATATAAAGTAACTGAGTTGAGCAAAGGAGAGAAAAAAATATTATGCAAAATGAGAATAGACTTAAGGAACTCAGTGACTCCATTAAGTGTTATACGGATCCCAGAAGAAGAAGAGAAAGGTGGCATAAATTGTATTTGAAGAAATAACAGCTGAAAACTTCCATAACCAGGAGAAGGAAACATACATACAGATGTAGTAGGAAGCATAGAGATCCCCCTAACAAAATCAACCCAATGAGACTCACATCAATACATACATTAATTAAAATAGAAAAAAGTAGTAATAAAGAATTTTAAGGAAAAGAAGAGAGTGACCTAGAAGGGAAATTCCATAGGCCTATTAGCAAATTTTTCAAGAGAAACTGCAGGCCCCAGGGCAGTGGCATGATGTATTCAAAGTGTTCACAGGGAAGAATCTGCAGCAAATAATACTCTGTCCCTCAAGGCTGTCATTCAGAATGGAAGGTGAGATAAAGAGTTTCTCAAAAAACAAAACCAAAGGAGTTAATGACCACTAAACCAGCTGTACAAGAAATATTAAATGGGTCTCTCCGGTGGAACGGAACACAATGAGAAAGTATGAAAAGTAAAAAAAAAAAAAAAAAAAAAAACAAGTAAAAGAAATATTTCCATAAAAATCAGAAATCAAGGGATTCATCAAATAAAAGGATTTAAGATATAATCCCCATGTACCTACAATGTGGGAGGGAGACAAGACTGGGTTTAAACTTAATACAGAATACTATATGAAGATGATGTTTTATACAAACATAATGGTAACCACAAATCAAAAACCAGTTCTAGATATGTAAAGAATAAAGAGAAAGGAATCCAAGTATATCATTAAAGAAAATACACCATGAAAGAGAGCAATAGAATGATCAGAGAAAATCTATAGAAACAACCACAAAAGTAACAGAAGGCAATAAATGCATACTTATCAATAATTAGGTTGAATGCAAATAAACTAAATGCTCCAAACAAAAGATACAGGGTGACACAGTGGATTAAAAAAGCAAGACCCATCTATATGCTGCCTAAAAGGATTCATTTCTGATGGAAAGATACTTGCAGATTAAAAGAGAATGGAGAAAGTTATTATGTTAAATGGATACCAAAAGAAAACTGTGGTAGCATACTTATATTAAGCAAACTAAACTTTATTTTTTTAATGTTTATTTTTGGGGAGAGAGAGTGCAAGCAGGACAGGGACAGAGAGAGAAGACAGAATCTGAAGCAGGCTCCAGGCTGTCAGCGCAGAGCCTGATGCAGGGATGGAGCTCGTAAACCATAAGATCATGCCCTGAGTCAAAGTCAGACGCTTAACCAACAAGGCACCCAGGCATCCCATGGGCAAAATAAACTTTGAAACAAAGACTGTAAGAAGAGACACAGGACACCATATAATAATAAAGAGGACAATCCAACAGGAACAATTGGAAATATGTATACACCCAACATGAGCACACACAAATACATAAAATAGTTGATAATAAAGGAACTAATCAATAATACACAATAATAGTAAGGGACTTTAACACCTCACTTACATCAATGGATGGATCATCCAAACCGAAAATAAACAAGAAATGAGTGGCTTAGAATGGCACATTGAACCAGTTGGATCTAACAGATATATCCAAACATTCCATGCTAAAACAGCAGAACACACATTCTTATCAAATGCACAAAGAATATTCTCCAGTTAAAAAATTCTCCAGTTGATGCATATTAGGCCACAAAATAAATATCAAAAATTCAAATAGACTGCAGTCATATCATTCATCTTTTGTAACCACAATGCTATGAAACTAGAAATCAACCACAAGAAAATATCTAGAAAGAACATACATATGTGGAGGTTAAATAACAGCTACTAAACAGTAGATGGGTCAACCAAGAAATCAAAGAGGAAATAAAAAAAATACATGGTGGCAAATGAAAATGAAAACCAATCGTTCAAAATCTTTGGGATGCAGCAAAGCTTTTCTAAGAGGGAAGATTATAGAATGCAGGCCTACCTCAAGAAGCCAAAAATATGTCAAATAATCAACCAAACCTTACCCCCAAAGGAACTAGACAAAGAGCAAACAAAACTCAATACTAGTAGGAGAAAGAAAATAATAAAGATTATCTATTTCTGCTCTACAGAAGACACTAATATAAAAGCAAAGAACAGATCACTGAAACCAGGACCTGATTCTTTGAAAATATCAACAAAATTGATAAACCTTTAATAAGTCTCATTGAGAAAGTTAATATAGAGGATTCAAATAAATAAAATCAAAAATGAAGAAGTAACAACCAATGCCACAGTAATACAAAGAATTCTAAGAGAATATTTTGAAAAATTGTATGCCAACAAATTGGGCAACCTAGAATGAAATGGATAAAGTCCTAGAAACATAACCTACTAAAGTTGAATGAGTGATCACAAAACTCCCAACAAACAAAAGTCTAGGACCAGATTTCCTCACAGGTGAATTCTACCAAACACTTATAGAAAGATTAATACCAATTCTTCTCAAACTATCCCGCTGTAAAAAATTGGAGAAGAAGAAAATTTCCAAATTAATTCTATGAGGCCAGGATTACCGATACCCAAACCAGATAAAGACCACTACAAAGAAAAGAAAGAAAGAAAAGAAAGAAAGAAAGAAGAAAGAAAAGAGAGAGAAAGGAAACTGGAGGCTGATCTCTCTGATGAACAAAGAAAATCCTTAACAAAATATTAGCAAACTGAGTTAAACAATGTATTAAAAAAATCATTCACCATGATGAAGTGGGATTTATTCCAGGGATGTAAGAGTTGTTCAATATTCACAAGTCAAACAACAAAATACATCACATCAACAAGAGAAAGGATAATAATTATATGATTATTTCAATAGATACAGTAAAAGCATCTGACAAAGTATAGTGTCCATTTGTGACAAAAACCTTTCAGCAAGTAGGTTTAGAGGGAACATACCTCAAGATAATAAAGACCACATATGAAAACCCATGAGCTAACCCATGTTAGTATTAGCTAACATACTGAGTGGGAAAAACAGAACTTTTCCTTTAAGATCAAGAACAAGACAAGGATGTTCACTCTCACCACTTTTATTCAACACAGTACTGGAAGTCCTACCCAGGGCAATCAGTCAAGAAAAAGACATAAAAAGAGATTTCAAAATACACTACAAAACTGTAGTTAGAAAACAGAAAACACTATGGTACTGACACAGCGATAGACACATATATCAATGGAACAGAACAGAGAGTACGGAAAGAAACCTACAGTTATATAGTCAATTTTCAACAGTGGAGATAAGAATATCCAGTGGGAAAAAGACAGTCTTTTCAACAAAAGGTGTTTGGAAATCTGGAGAGCAATGTGCAATATAATGAAACTGGACTGCTATCTTATACCATACACAAGAATAAACTCAAAATAGATTACAGAGCTAAATGTGAGAAAGGGAACTATAGAAATTGTGGAAGAGAGTACAAGCAGTAATTTCTTAGTGCTGTAGGAATTGTCTACCATTTCCCATGTCCCTTCAGGCATGGGAAACAAAACCAAAAATGAACTATTGGATCTACATCAGAATAAAAAGTTTCTGCACATCAAAGGAATCAATAAAACTAAAAGGCACCCTACTTAATGTGAGAAGATATTTGCAAATGATGTATGTGATGAAGTGTTAGTATGTAAAATGTATTTTAAAAACTTAAAGTCAACACCAAAAAAAATAATTCAATTAAAAAAATGGGCAAAAATATGAACAGACATATCTCCAAAGAAGACATACAGAGGGCCAACAGAGACATGATAAAATGCTCAACATCACTCATCATAAGGGAAATCCAAATCAACACCACAGTGAGATATAACCTCTCATCCGTCAGAATGGCTAGAATCCAAATCACAAGAATAAGTGTTGGCAAGGATGTGGGAAAAAAAAGAACCCTTGTGCCCTGTTGGTGGGAATGCAAGCTGGTGAATCCACTGTGGGAAATAGTACAGAGGTTCCCCAAAAAATTAAAAATAAAATTTCTATATGATCCAGTAATTCCATTACTGGCTATTTACCAGTCCCCCCAAAAACACTAATTTGAAGGGATATATGTACCCCTATATTTACTGCAACATTATTTACAGTAGCCAAATTATGGAAGCAAAATTTCTATCAATAGATTAATGGATAATGGTATTTATATATATATATATATATATATATGTGTGTGTGTGTGTGTGTGTGTGTATACACATACACACACACACACACACACACACACACACACTGAAATATGAGTCATAAAAATGAAGGAACTCTTGCCATTTGCAACAAAATGTATGAAGCTAGAGAGTATAATGCAAAGTGAAGTAAGTCAAAAACAAATACCATGTGATTACAGTCATATGTGTAATTTATGAAACAAAAAAATGAGGAAAAAAAGAAAAACCAGACTATTAAATATAGAGAAGAAACTGGTGGTTGCCAGAGAGGAGGTTGTAGGGGAATGTATGAAATAGGATTGAGAGTACACTTGTAATGATGAGCACTGAATAATGTATGGAATTTTTGAATCATTATATCATACACCTGAAAATAATATAATACTGTATGTTAACTACACTGGCAGTAAAAAAAAAATAAGTTATTTTCAAGTTTAATATGCTTGAAAACTTAGTAGGCTAGATGGTGAATTATGAAGAGTACAGGGAACTATGAAAACATGACAGGAAATTGAGAATGAATTCAACACAATTTACAGAGACAACTAAAAAAAACATATAATGACTGTTTTTTCAAATGGAAGAAAAAATTCAGTTGTAGATTGAAGAAGTATTATGAACTCTATGCAGATGAATACAAAAAAAAAATCCCATGTAGCAACATCATAGTTAAACTAGTGTAACAAAATACAAAAAAGATTCTTAAAATCATTCAGAGATAAGAAAATATATCTGTTGGGAAATAGGTTCAAGAATTCCTTATACTTACATAAACGGGTTAAGAAAGCTTACGGCCAAAAGCCTCCACAGACAGGGAGAAAGCACCCAAGATTAGTCATTAAGTAGGAAGAAGCCTAGGGGGGAAAGGTGCCACGACGGGGTGAAAGCGCCCAAGGTTAGTTAGAGAAATATAACGAGATCACGAGTAACTTGTTACATCACCTGCAGGAAATTACTTTCCATCTGGCACCAATATACTATTGTGCTTTGATCATAAAATCCACTTGCCCCCCGGACCCTTTGCTTTTTACACACATAAGTTAACGATTGCTATCTGATTGTTTTCTTCACATCCACCATGTGTGTAAGATCTTGAGAGCTCAATAAATTAGGAGACGAAACCCCCTGTTTGGGGCTCTTGCCTCCTCCTGGATGTTGGCCTCTCTCATTTTCAATTCTGCATCTGCTCTCCTCCTGGACAAGAGAGAATTCCAGACTCCTGGTCTGTGACATATATCCAACAGCTTGATATGACAAAGACTGCCTAAAGGGAAATTTATTCTATGTTATAGGTATTTTTTAAAACTTTCATGAGGAATTACACACAATGGTAATATGTTGAAATGTTACCTCCAAGTCTGAGAATAAGACAAGAATGCTAGCTGTCACTTCTTTAAGATTGCATTTGAGCTCACAGTATTAAAAAAAATTTTTTAATGTGTAAGTACACGAAATAAATAATAAGCCTGTCATTATTTGCATACCAGCATTATGTCCAATAGTACTGATCACAAGGTCCATATAAAAAATTGATAATATTCATATATTTTATATAAAAATCATAAAAATAAAATGTTAAAATAGCTTCAAAATTACAAAATACCTCCAAATAAATGTAAAAACCATCATAAAAACACACTGTATAAAGCGAAACTGCTATTGATAACAGATCAAATTTTGGAAACACCCAAATATCTTTCGAGTGTAAAATGGATAAAAGAATTGTTACATTCAATGGACTATCATACAATATAATCTTCAGATATGCATGAATATTACATAAGTGATTAAATATTATAAGTATAATATTAAGTAAAACACAGAAGGACATATTAAGATATAATTTATAGAGAGTCTTTTAAAAATAGTAAACCATAATCTTTTTCGAAGTCAGTTTTTTTGGGAGGACAGAAGATGTAGAAACTAGTAGGTAGCAATGAGGGTCTTTAGTGGTGCTGGCTAGTCTATTCCTTCACATGATGGTTACCTTTGTATGTGTAGTTTATGCTAAGTCATTGATGTATGCAGTTATGACTTATGAACTGATATATGTATGCCATATATGGGGGGGGGGGAAGCATTTGATAGTCTGAATAATCAGTCCCTACTGAAATTGTAGTCTGTTACACTGATAGCTAATTGTACGTCAAACACTTGAATCATAGCCAAGGAAATGAATCAGGTCTTTAGATCACTTAAACAACTATCACAAGCAAAAATATTTTTACTTTAGTAATTTGCCTTCTTAATTCAAAATCTACTCAAAATTGCAAATAGTGCCGAGTCCCAGTTCAAGATAGTGATACATAAAAATCTTGAACTCACCTTCTCCCACAGACACACTGAATCCACAACTACATATAGAACAATATCCTCTGGGTGGGGGGAGCCCCTAAAAACTGAGTCACTCCAACACATCTGGCAAACAAGAAAAACAATCCACAACAAGGCAGATAGGAGAGGCTGACACAATCTCACGATAAACCCCACCCCTGGTGCAGTGACCCATCATCAGGAGTGAACTCAAAACCCAGACCATCTCTCTGAAGAGTGGAGGGTTTAAACCCCACATAGGGAAATCACATTATATTTATGTTAAAGCAATACTGCCTTCTGGAGTAAAAATTCCAGTTTCATTAAAAATACTAAGACAATTTATTATAATACAAAGCCCCCATAAACATAATTTCCTCTTTTTACCTTGTGGGATTTACCAGAAAAAAAAAAAAAACATTTAAGGTAGAAATAAACCATGCTGAATTCATACAACAAAGGAAGGTCTATTAAGTATTATTTATCGTGAATCTATTATATACTGAGTGACATAATAGTACTGCATGTATTATTAAATTTGATTAATATTACTATCAATTTTTACTTTTTAAATTCTAGAACCCAGGGAAAGACAAATTAGGTAACTGGATCAAATTCTTTAAGAAAATGGATAAGCCAGTTCCTGGACTCAAGCCTGATGGTCTCTAAAAGATGTGCTCACAGTCATTACTACATTAACTTGATTTTTTATTGTTAAATGGAATGGCATAATATAAATATACTTTTATGATGTAATCTCAACTGTGTTTATATTTCCCAAAGAACATTAAAAATATTACCATTATTAATCACATTTATTACCAGGTGATGGAATCACAAGTGATTTTTCTATTTGATGAATAAAATTGCTGTTATAATTATAACAATTGCTTACACTTTCAGAGAATTGTTTCAAAATATATCTTACACACACACACATTCACAAATTAAGTTGAAATGTTACTTTTGGGTTTTAAAAGTTTTGGCTTAATTGTGAGGAACAAGGGAAATTTTTCTTAAATTGCTTCATTCTATAGATATTTTTAGAACTCTAAAGAAAGAAAAGATCTTAGAAATCTTCCATGTTAGCAAGAACTCATTTCATTGGCTGATAAATAGAGCATGAAAAAGTTTTAAAATAGAATCACAGAGTATTTGAGCTGGCAGACATCTTTGCGGTCATTGAGCTCAAATTCTACAATGCTGTAAAGAGACTGATATAGCACTATCTTGGGCATACTGGCATCCATTTTCTGTTTGGATGCTTCCAATGACAGGTTGCTCATGATTGTCTCAGAACATGGTCCATTCCAAAATTGGTCAGTTATAATTATTGAGATGTTCCTTTTATACTGAGATGAAGCCTCCTTGTTACATTCACCTGAGTATAATTGCTTTTCCAGAATGCCAGTCCAAATACTAGACATTTAATACTCTTTCCTTAAAATATCTCAGTTTTTAGTTACTCAAAATATTCTCTTTGAAATGGTTTCAACATTCTCATTCACTCATTTCAGAACATGTTTCTGCACTTGTCAATGTCCTCTTAAGTATGACACCCAAAACTGAAAATTATACTCCAGATGATGTATGATTCATGCATAAAACAGTAAAACCAATTCCTTCTTTATTCTGAACACTACATTTCTATTAATGTAACCTAATAATGCATTAGCTGTCTTTTGACAGTCATGTCACACTGTTGACTCTCATTGAAATCATCATTATTATAACTTCTAGTTAGTTTACATACAGAAAGTGATTAAGTCAGACTTCAAGAAGGCAGAAATTTTAATGAAAAACAAGTAAGAATAACGTGGGAATTTCTTAGAAGCAGATCAGACAACCAACTATGAGTCATTTTGATGTTATTTTAAAAAAGAAAGTGAGGAAAAGTAACTTCAAAGATGATACTAGATACATCAGTATCTTTTCCCTGACATGACAGACAGGAAGGGCTATGTGTAGAGTTCTAGATAAATTAACAGTAAAACCATGTTCTCTTCTTTTGATTAGTATTAGCATGGCATATCTTTATCAAGCCTTCTACTTTGAACTTGAATTTTAAATTGATTTGTTTAATTTTTTGTAGATAACTTATTCAGTCTGAGAATTTTTGTCTTTTAATGGCTGCATTTATTTTTTTAATGTTTATTTATTTATTTTGAGAGAGAACCAGGGCATGAACTGCCAAAGGGAAGAGAAAGAGAGAGAGAGAATCCCAAGCAGGCTCTAAACTGCCAGAGCAGAGCCTGACATGGGGCTCAATCCCACGAACTGTGTGAGATCATGAACTGAGCTGAAATCAAGAGTCAGACCCTTATCTGACTGAGCCACCGGGGCGCCCCTTAGTGGCTGCATTCAGATACCTCGCATTTACAGTGTTTATTAAGCTATACTAATATTTGCCATCTTGTAACTATTTTCCATGTGTTGCATTTCTTCCCTTAGTTTCTTTTTTCATTATCTTCCTTATCTAGTTTTAATTAAGAGTTTAACATAATTTGATTGTATCTGCTGTGTTATGCCATTTAGGCTTTTTAGGTTTTTCTATGTTCCCTTGAAATTAAGTCCACTTTTAATTTTTTTTTTAACGTTTATTCATTATTGAGAGACAGAGAGAAACTGAGCATGAACAGGGGAGGGGCAGAGAGAGGGGAAGACACAGAATCTGAAGCAGGCTCCAGGCTCTGAGCTGTCAGCACAGAGCCCGACGCGGGGCTCGAACTCACGGACCGTGAGATCATGACCTGAGCCGAAGTCGGCCGCCCAACCGACTGAGCCACCCAGGCGCCCCTAAGTCCACTTTTAAATACACTTTATGGGGGCACCTCGGTGGCTCAGTCTGTTGAGCATCTGACTTCGACTCAGGTCATGATCTCACACTCATGGCTTCCAGCCCCGCATCGGGCTCTGTGCTGAAAGCTCAAAGCCTGGAACCTTGCTTGGGATTGTGTGTCTCCCTCTCTCTCTGCCCCTCCCCCACTCGTGCACGCAAGCTCTCTCTCTCTCTCTCTCAAAATAAATAAACATAACAATAAAAAATTTAAATACACTGTATGACTTTACATATAGTATTTTATAACAGACAATCCCAATTCCTCCCTCCTACCCCTTATGACATTGCCCTCATTCATTGCCCTTATCCATGTAATTATTCAATGCATTGCAATTACTGCTTTAAACAGCTATAATTTAGATAAAATTTATAAAAATGAAAGACTATATATTTAGCCTTAATGTATTCTCTGACACATCTTCTTTGTGTGTTCCAAATTTCTGATCTGCATAATTTTTCTACTCCCTGAATTACTTCTTTTTAATATCACTGGTACAGAAATTCTAGGTTTTTTCTTATTTTGTTTTGTTTTGTTTTGCTTTCAGTGTTTAAATGTATCACTTTACTCACTTCTTGCATGATTTCTGAAGAGAAGTCTGATACAATTCTTAGCTTTATTCCTTAATTGTTGAGATATTTTGTCTTTCCTTGGCTACCTTCCAGGTTTTCTGTCTCAGATTTCCTGCTTCCTGAATATGTCCAGTTCTGTGTGTGTGTGTGTGATATTTATTTCCAGCTCTCTTCACATGTTAGAGCTGAAAGTGGAGGTCCACATGTTCTGTTAACTCAAATTCCAGGAGGGATAATAAAAATAGTAAATGAAAAACATTTACTATCTTCTGTTATGTGCTAGGCACTGACAGATATCGTATATACCTATATGTTTATGTAAAGAGATTCATTTAATACTTACAATGACTCTATTAGTAGCTATTATCCCCATTTCACAAATATACAAAATAAAGCCTAGCAAGATTTAACAACTTGCCCTAGTCCACAAAACTAAATAACTGGCAGAGCCTGAATTCAAATGTAGGCAGTCAAAATTTAGAACTTCTAGTAAGTAATCACTGTATTTTATTGCCTGTGCAACCAAATACACAAGTAGTTTCTAGCTCTGTACCAGAAGGAGAAGCTGTGGCCGAGTGCTATCCACAGGTGAGAACCTCTGAGGAATTTTTGGCTCAATTGGTGCAACTGAGAACTACGTTCAAATAATAGAAAATGGGTTAATGTGCAACCATCCTTCGGGGAAAAAGCAGAATAAAGTCAAGAACAAGACAGTGGTAGCAATTAGCTGACATCCCATAACCCAAAGGGTTAAGTTTAGGCTGCAGGGTCCTTTGGAGACACACAATTCTCCTTGTTTCTGGAAATTCCACCAGAGGTCTATGATCTCAGGTATTATTTTTCCACTGAGCGTCATCCTGAGCAGAGATCAAGTCCTGTTAAACCTTGGTCTTTTATGAAGACTCACACCAAGTCCAGAAAACAGAGACTAAGACACTTCTGTAGTTTCACCTGCCTCCTCACTTCTCTGGGCCTTGTAGATCTCAGTAAAAATAATAAATACCTTACTGTGAAAATTATTTTTCATTTAAATGTGAAGTATTCAAGTTAAACTATCTCCTATTTAACTATAAGCCAAAATCGGATGAGCACAACCTTCCTATCCAAGAAGTCACTAATGACGAGAAATCATTAGTTTAATGAGAAAATGACTGTTAATAAAAGGCAAACTTTGAGTCAAAAACATGTTTCTAAAATATCATTTTTTTCAAGAAAAAGATAACATTTTGTAAAATGCCCTATGCATATTCTTCAAGTATTTTCTGTCCAGAGTAAGTTTGAGCTCATGACTTTAAAGCCTGCTTAAATGATCAAATAAACCTAATAGGAAAAATTACATATTCCAGCAAGAAGCCAGAGAATATTATCAAATATTGACATTTCAAGGAATTGGATATAAATTGGACCAGAGTAAGAAATGGAACAACTGACCAAGGAGAATAAGGAATCTGCCTGAAAATGAGTACTGGGACTAAGGGTAAAATTCAAGGACCCCACCTAATCATTTTTTATAATATTGCTTAGGTAAAAGTGCTGAGTCAAAGTGGGTACTGAAATCTGAATTTGTGAAATCCAGGTTGTATTCTGAACATGTGTCTTAGGGAGAGGGCCTTATGCTAGAGGGATATCTGCCCAGAGCATCTTTTCCTAATTCTGATAAAGTTTATTTTTCTGCTATTCCTTAAGATAATGACAGAGCTCATGACCCACAGATCAAGGTGTGGGGAGTAGTAATAAGGTAAAGCAAGGCATGAGAAAAAAATATGGGATCTGTTGGAATCTGTTGCAAATGAATAATTAACAATCTGTTAACAGCAATAAATAACAAATAACAGATATAACAACCTGTTGCAGCTGAACAATTGTTCTCCATACACTAGTCTGGAACCTCACCCATTGTAGTACATATATCTTTTATATACTATAAACATTCTTATAAACATCTGGCCTTCCTATGGATGTCACCTGTTAAGGGCAGTTAGAAAATCACATTATTTAGTTTAGGCTTCTATGATGATTTTGGAAGACAGAATACTTTAGAAGTATTTTCCATACCTATATATCCATCCTTGCTTAGTAAAGACTGTGAAATCCATAAATGGATGGGAAATCATTAGAAGACTGCCTTCTTTTCTTTTTTGCCTATGCAAGACTAACATCCTTTGACAAAATCCACACAAAATCTAAATTCTACACAGTCATAGATCCTCTTCTAAAAGGAAGTAGGTTGATTTTGGAGTTTAAAGGGAGGGCCTAATATGTGAGAGTCTAAGAATGTCTTACTTTAAAAAAAATACCAAATGAAGTAAAATAAATCTTTCTTAAAGTTTATATTTTCAGTGTGATTCAAAAGGATATTTGCAATGACATGGATAGAACTAGAATGTATTACACTAACTGAGATAAGTCAGTCAGATAAACACAAATACCCTATGATTTCACTCATATGTGCAATTTAAGAAACAAAACAAATGAGCGAAAGGAAAAAGAGAGAGGCAAACCAAGAGACAATCTCTTACATATAAAGAACTGATGGGATAGGACGTGAGTGGGGGATGGGTTGAATGGGTGATGGGGATTAAGGAATACAAGTGTTGTGATGAGCACTGGGTACTATATGCAATTGTTGAATCACTGTATTGTATACCTGAAACTTCTATTACATTGTATGTTAAATAACTGGAATTTAAATAAAAACTTAAAACAATAAAGGAATACTACACCAAAAAAAGAGGAAATTACATGTGTATTTTTTAAAAAGTGAGAATAAAACAGAAAAAGAAATAATCATAGAAATGAAAAACATGGTTATCAAGGAAATAAACTCAATGAAGTCATGCTCAAAGTACTTAGAAGCAGTGAAGACTGGCATGATAAATTATTTCAGAATATATACAAAATAAAGAATGAGCATGAAAATTCCCTTTGTTTAGCATTTTCTAAAGAAAAAAAGACATTCTCAAAAAATGATGCTATTCTTTAAAATAAACTTACAAATTTTTAAATAAAGTATGAAAAATAGGGATAAGTAAAATAAGACTGAATCTGTATTAAAAATGAAAACAGATATTATCAACTAAATTTCCAGAATTTTTCTGATATCGCTATGAATTTAACATGACTTAATGTGTCTAATACACTTAAACACTTGGTACATAGTAAAGCATTACTAAATAATAAATTGTCTTGTTACAATTATTACCATTATTACTAAGAAGAAGGTCCACCACTTACTACTTCAAGCTTCGACAAAGAGACAGTATTCACAGCATGTGTAAGTATATGTATAAAAGTATATCTAAGTCTGACAAAAGACTCAGGTTCAGAATATATGAGGAACACCCACAAGTCAATAATGAAAAAACAAATAACTCATTAAATACAAGAAAGAAGACTTTGACAAGGAGTTCACAAGTCAAGATGTATGAATGGCCAATAAACACAGTGGAAGGCATTGAATACCGTTTGTCATCAGATAAATGCAAATTAGGAACAGAGACATAAAACCTGCAAGAATGGCTAAATTAAAAGTCTGACAGCAACAATTTTTAGTGAGGAAAGGAAAATATATCATATATTGTTGGTAGGAGGGTAAAAGACTAAAATGATTTTAGAAACAAATTTTGCAATTCCTTACAAAATCAAACATTCATTTACTCTGTGACCATTCGATTCTATTTGTTTCCATTTTAAAGAGAAATAAAAATATATGCCTGCAAGAAAGAGTTGTAAAAACATGTTCATAGCAATTTTATTCACAATAGGAAAACCACAGAACCCAAATATCCTACAATACATAAGCACATTTTAGTATATTTGTATAATACTATTCAAAAAAAAAAAAAAAGGAAGAAACAACAGTATGGATGAGTTTGTAATACATACCCAGAAGAAGAAAAAAAACTCCGGATACAAAAGAGTACATACTGTATGATTCCATTTATATGAAGTTCTAAAACATGTATGTGGTTGTTGCTATGTCAGAAGGGGCAGAAAGGAACTTCCTAGAATGATGAAAATGTTTTTATACTAAAACAGGTGTGGTTTATATGGTATATACATTTGTAAAATTTATCAAATTATAAGCTTAATGTTGTGCATTTCACTTTATATAATTTTAACCTAACAACCAAAACAAAAAATACTGAAAAAAAATTGAACTCCTTCGAGTAGGTTTCCTGTTCATTGTAACAGTTTAAAAATTCTTGGGGTGCCTGGGTGGCCCAGTCAGTTAAGCGACTGACTTCAGCTCATGTCACTATCTCACTGGAGTCCAAGCCCCATGTCAGGCTCTGTGCTGACAGCATAGAGCCTGGAGCCTGCTTTGGATTCTGTCTCTGTCTCTCTCTCAAAAATAAATAAACATTAAAAAAGTTAAAAATCCTGAAACCATTTTTGTGTATCATCTGTTGAGCAAATAAGTAAATGTATTAAGGATTATGGTAGCCAGATTTCTCACAGTTGGTAAAAAGGGTATTACAAATATGAAAAAAACAGAATAGAATATACTCTTTGGTGTTTGGAATCAGAGGTGATATATTAGTATAGAATCATGGTTTCCAATATATGTAATGACTGTGTGTATATTCTAGCTAGAGAGAGACTAGAGATAATAACACACAAGTGCTACTGCATTTATCTAGCAGTTGCTTACTAAATGCCACATTTTGCTAAAAAGAACTAGGGCTCAGAGAAACAGATTATCCCATGACTGGAAGGAGGTAAGTTCAAGAAGAGTCTGAAGTATTTTTTTCATGTAAAGTTGGAAAAAACTTCTAAAATGACTTATAAAGAGAACATAAAAGTTACCTTGAAAGGGTTGCCACTGGCTAAATTTGGGGAAATCTGACCATTAAAGTAAACAATATCACTAATGAATGACAACCCATGGTCAGAAATAGGAATCCATGAATCCACCTTGATGTAAACAAAATGCATGAAAGACAAAGTAAATGTGGGAGGAAAAAAATACTCTTCCTGTAGAATACTAGCTAACAAATATTGCAGTAGAGAACCAACACAAGATAAAACTAGAGTGTGGCAGTTTAATGAATGAAGGATATTATATTTACACAGTTTCAAAATACCTACCTATTAGACAAAGAAACAAAACTGCAGCAGAAACCTAACACTATCTAATTTAAGAAAATGATTAAAATTATCATCATCATTTTATTGGAACAAACTGACATTGCATGTTTCCAGATGGAACATCATTTCTGTGGTATTCCTGCCAAAATGCGTACCTTGAATTAAGGAAGAAATGTCAGAGAAGCCAAACTGAGGCATGGTCTATAAAGTAATTGGCCTGTATTCTTCAAATATCAAAGTCAAGAAAGACAAAGAAAACTTGAGGGACATTAAATGAAAAGAGGCTAGAGACATGACTAAAATGAATTTTGCATCTTTGATATTCGCATTTTTTTTAATTGTATCATAGTTGTTTTTTTTAAGCTGTAAGGAAATCATAGAACGAAATGATGTGATACTTCACTGGAAAGATGGCGGTGTAGGAGGACACTGGGCTCACCACACCCTGCTGATCATTTAGATTCCATCCCCATCAGCCTAAATAACCCAGAAAACCACCAGAAGTCTAGCATAATCGACTCTCCGGAGCCAAGCGTTGACAAAAGGCCCCCGGAAGAGGATAGGAAGGGCAGAGAGGCAGTGCGCACTACATGGACTGGCGGGAGGGAGCCAGAGCAGTGGAGGGGCAGCTCGCCAGGAAAGGCAGGGCCCCCGAAGTCTGGCTGGCAAAAGTGGAGGGGCTGGACTGCGTTAGTTCTGACAGCCAGCGGGACTTAACATCTGTAATGTTTAAAAGTCAACAACCCTGCTCTAGGAGAGCTGGGAGGGTGAGAAGATGCCAGGAGGGGGGTTGTTGAGCCCCAGAAGACAGAGCTCAGCTTGGTGGGGGAACAAAGGCGCCGGCAAGCACCATCTCCCTCTCCTATCCCCCAGCCAAAATTCCAAAGGGAACCAATTCCCGGCACCGAACTTGCTTGCAGCCTGCAAACACCCAACCCTGTGCTTCTGTGGATCCATCCCTCTGATGGGCCATCTCCCTCCCGCTGCAGCAGGGCCCCTCCCACAGAGGCCACGAATGACAAGGCAAGCTAAACCTACCCCTCCCGCCCTTGTGCATGTTGCAGATCCCCCAGGCTAATTCGCCCTTGGACAGATCCCTTCAAAGCAGCACCACAAGCCTGGCAGTGTGCCAGCAGCCCAGACAGGGGCCACACCACTCCACAGTGAGTCCTGTCCCTGGGGGAGGGGAAGATAAGGCACAGCAGTCTGACTGTGGCCCCAGCGGTGGGCTGGGGGCAGACATCAGGTCTGACTTTGGTCCTGCCCAACAACACAGGTTTCTCCAGGCAGCATAGAAGTGCCCTGCAGTTTGGAGCCACCGCAGGGACTACCCAAAATGATGAAATGGAAGAATTCTCCTCAAAAAAACTCCAGGAAGTAGTGACAGCTAACGAATTGATCAAAAACTATTTAAGCAATATAATGGAACAAGAATTTAGAGTAATAGTCATAAAATTAATCGCTGGGCTTGAAAAAAGCATAGAGGACAGCAGAGAATCTATTGCTACAGAGATCAAGGGACTGAAAAAAGTTATGAGAAACTAAAAAATGCTATAAATGAGGTGCAAAATAAAATGGAGGCAGCCATAGTACAGATTGAAGAGGGAGAGGAGAGAATAGGTAAATTAGAAGATAAAACTATGGGAAAAGAGGAAGCTGAGAAAAAGATAAAAAATCCAGGAGTATGAGGGGAGAATTAAAGAACTAAGAAATGCAATCAAACAGAACAATATCCATAATATAGGAATTCCAGAAAAAGAAGAGAGAGAGAAAGGGGCTGAAGGGGTACTTGAACAAATCACAGCTGACAACTTCCCTGATCTGGGGAAGGAAAAAGGCATTGAAATCCAAGAGGCACAGAGACCTCCCTTCAGACGTTAACTTGAATCGATCTTCTGCAGGACATATCCTAGTAAAACTGGCAAAATAGAAGGATAAAGAGAAAATTCTGAAAGAAGCTAGGGATAAACAGGCTCTAACTTACAAAGGGGGACCCATAAGACTAGTGGCAGACCTATATACTGAAACTTGGCAGGCAAGAAAGGAATGGCAGGAAATCTTCAATGTGATGAACAGAAAAAATATGCAGCCGAGAATCCTTTATCCAGCAAGTCTGTCATTCAGAATAGAAGGATAGATAAAGGTCTTCCCAAACAAACAAAAACTGAAGGAATTCATCACCACTAAACCAGCCCTACAAGAGATCCTAAGAAGGATTCTGTGAGTGAAATGTTGCAAGGACCTCAAAGTACCAGACACATCACTACAAGCATGAAACCTACAGACATCACAATGACTCTAAACCCATATCTGTCAATAATAACAATGAATGTAAATGGACTAAATGCTCCAACCAAAAGACAAAGGGTATCAGAATGGATAAAAAAACAAGACCCATTGGGGCACCTGGGTGGCTCAGTCAGTTAAGCAGTCGACTTCGACTCAGGTCATGATCTCGCAGTTTGTAAGTTTGAGCCCCGCGTCTGGCTCTGTGCTGACAGCTTAGAGCCCAGAGCCTGCTTCGGATTCTGTGTCTTCCTCTCTCTGACCCTCCCCCATTCATGCTCTGTCTTTCTCTGTCTCAAAAATAAATAAACATTAAAAAAATTTTTTTAAATAAATAAATAAATAAAAGATCCATCTATTTGCTATCTACAAGAGACTCATTTTAGACTGGAGACCACCTTCAGATTGAAAGTGAGGGGATGGAGAACTATCTGTCATGCTACTTGAAGTCAAAAGAAAGCTGGAGTAGCCATATTTATATCAGACAAACTAGGCTTTAAATTAAAGGCTGTAACAAGAGATGAAGAAGGGCATTATCTAATAATCACAGGGTCTATCCATCAGGAAGAGCTAACAATTATAAATGTCTATGCACCGAATATGGGAGCCCCCAAATATATAAAACAATCACAAAGATAAGCAAACTTACTGATAAGAATGTGGTAATTGCAGGGGACTTTAATACTCCACTTACAACAATGGATACATCATCTCGACACAGGATCAATAAAGAAACAAGGGCCCTGAATGGTACGTTGGATCAGATGGACTTGACAGATATATTTAGAACTCTTCATCCCAAAGCAACAGAATATACTTTCTTCTCTAGTGCACATGGAACATTCTCCCAAATAGACCACATACTGGGTCACAAAACAGTCCTTAATAAGTATAAAAGATTTGAGATCATACCACGCACACTTTCAAACTACAATGCTATGAAACTTGAAATCAACCACAGGAAAAAGTCTGGAAAACCTCCAAAAACATGGAGGTTAAAGAACACACTACTGAAGAATGATTGGGTCAACCATGCAAATAGAGAAGAAATTTAAAAATATATGGAAACAAATGAAAATGAAAACACAACAATCCAAACGCTTTGGGATGCAGTGAAGGCAGTCCTGAGAGGAAAATACATTGCAATCCAGGCCTATCTCAAGAAACAAGAAAAATCTCAAATACAAAATCTAACAGCACACCTAAAGGAAATAGAAGCAAAACAGCAAAGACACCCCATACCCAGCAGAAGAAAAGAAATAATAAAGATCAGAGCAACAATATAGAATCTAAAACAACTGTAGAGCAGATCAACGAAACCAAGAGTTAGTTTTTTGAAAAAATAAACAAAACTGACAAACCTCTAGCCAGGCTTCTCAAAAAGAAAAGGGAGATGACCCAAATAGATAAAATCATGAATGAAAATGGAATTATTACAACCAATCCCTCAGAAATACGAGGAATTATCAGGGAATACCATGAAAAATTATATGCCAACAAACTGGACAACCTGGAAGAAATGGACAAACTCCTAAGCACCCACACACTTCCAAAACTCTTCCAAACCAGCAAGAAATAGAAACCTTGAACAGACCCATAACCAGCAAAAAAATTGAATCAGTTATCAAAAATCTCCCAACAAACAATAGTACCAGATGGCTTCCCTGGGGAATTCTACCAGATATTTAAAGCAGAGATAATACCTATCCTTCTCAAGCTGTTCCAAAAATTAGAAAGGGAAGGAAAACTTCCAGACTCATTCTATGAAGTCAGCATTACTTTGATTTCCAAACCAGAGACCCACCAAGAAAAATGAGAACTATAGGCCAATATACCTGATGAATATGGATGCAAAAATTCTCAGGATACTAGCAAATCGAATTCAACATCTTATAAAAAGAATTATTCACCATGATCAAGTGGGATTTATTCCTGGGCTGCAGGGCTGGTTCAACATTCGCAAATCAATCAATGTGACACATCACATTAATAAAAGAAATGATAAGAACCATGTGATCCTGTCAATCGATGCAGAAAATGCATTTGACAAAATTCAGCATCCTTTCTTAATGAAAACCCTCGAGAAAGTCGGGATAGAAGGAACATACTTAAAGATCATAAAAGCCATTTATGAAAAGCCCACAGCTAATATCATCCTTAATGGGGAAAAACTAAGAGCTTTCCCCCTGAGATCAGGAACACGACAGGGATGTCCACTCTCACCGCTGTTGTTTAACATAGTGTTGGAAGTTCTAGCATCAGTAATCAGACAACAAAAGGAAATCAAAGGCATCAAAATTGGCAAAGATGAGGTCAAGCTTGCACTTTTTGCAGATGACATTATACATGGAAAATCCGATAGACTACACCAAAAGTCTGCTAGAACTGATACATGAATTCAGCAAAGTTGCAGGATACGAAATCAATGTACAGAAATCAGTTGCATTCTTATACACTAACAATGAAGCAACAGAAAGACAAATAAAGAAACTGATCCCATTCACAATTGCACCAAGAAGCATAAAATACCTAGAAATAAACCTAACCAAAGATGTAAAAGATCTGTATGCTGAAAACTATAGAAAGCTTATGCAGAAAATTGAAGAAGATACATAGAAATGGAAAAACATTCCATGCTCATGGATTGGAAGGATAAATATTGTTAAAATGCCAATACTACCCAAAGCAATCTATACATTCAATGCAATCCCAATCAAAATTGCACCAGCTTTCTTCTCGAAGCTAGAACAAGCAATCCTAACATTTGTATGGAACCACAAAAGACCCCAAATAACCAAAGTAATTTTGAAGAAGAAGACCAAAGCGTGAAGCATCACAATCCCAGACTTTAGCCTCTACTACAAGGTTGTAATCATCAAGGCAGCATGGTATTGGCACAAAAACAGACACATAGGCCAATGGAATAGAATAGAAACTCCAGAATTGGACCCACAAAAGTATGGCCAACTAGTCTTTGAAAAAGCAGAAAAGAATATCCAATGGAAAAAAGACAGTCTCTTTAACAAATGGTGCTGGGAGAAGAAGACAGCAACATGCAGAAGGATGAAACTACACCACTTTCTTACACCACTCACAAAAATAAACTCAAAATGGATGAAGGACCTGAATGTGAGACAGGAAACCATCAAAACCCTAGAGGAGAAAGCAGGAAAGTACCTCTGTAACCTCAGCTGCAGCAATTTCTTACTTGATACATCTCCAAAGGCAAGGGAATTAAAAGCAAAAATCAACTATTGGTTCCTCATGAAGATAAAAAGCTTCTGCACAGCAAAGGAAGAAACAATCAATAAAACTAAATGGCAACCAATGGAATGGGAAAAGATATTTGCAAATGACATATTGGACAAAGGGCTAGTATCTAAAATCTTTAAAGAGTTCACCAAGCTCCACACCCGAAAAACAAATAATCCACTGAAGAAATGGGCAGAAGACATGAATAGACACTTCTCTAAAGAAGACATCTGGATGGCCAACAGGCACATGAAAAGATGCTCAACATCGCTCCTCATCAGGGAAATACAAATCAAAACCACACTCAGACATCACCTCACGCCAGTCAGAGTGGCCAAAATGAACAAATCAGGAGACTATAGATGCTGGAGAGAATGTGGAGAAACGGGAACCCTCTTGCACTGTTGGTGGGAATGCAAACTGGTGCAGCCCCTCTGGAAAACAGTGTGCAGGTTCCTCAAAAAATTAAAAATAGATCTGCCCTATGACCCAGGAATAGCACTGCTAGGAATTTACCCAAGGGATACAGGAGTGCTGATGCCTAGGGGCACATGTACCCCAATGTTTATAACAGCACTTTCAACAATAGCCAAATTATGGAAGAGCCTAAATGTCCATCACCTGATGAATGGATAAAGAAATTATGGTTTATATACACAATGGAATACTACGTGGCAATGAGAAAGAATGAAAAATGGCTTTTTGTATCAACGTGGATGGAACTGGAGAGTGTTATGCTAAGTAAAATAAGTCACATAGAGAAAGACAGATACCATATATTTTCACTCTTATGTGGATCCTGAGAAACTTAACAGAGGACAATGGGGGAGGGGAAGGAAAAAAGAAAAGGTTAGAGAGGGAGGGAGCCAAACCATATAGACTCTTAAAAACTGAGAATAAGGTTAGTGAGGAAGGGAGCCAAACTATAATAGACTCTTAAAAACTGTGAATAAACTGAGGATGGGAGGGATGGGAAAGTGGGTGATGGGCATTGAGGAGGGCACCTGTTGGGATGAGCAGTGGGTCTTGTATAGAAACCAAATTGACAGTAAATTTCATATTAAAATAAGTAAATAAATAAAAATAAATAATAAATAAATATATAAAAGAAATGATGTCATTTGAATACTGGCTAGAGTTGTGGGTAAAATAATACTACAGTAGCAATACAAATTTTCTGATTTGGGTAAAGTACAACACTAAGTGAATATTATTGTTCTTTAGAATTACATGGTGAAATATTTAGAGTTAAATGAGCACAATATGTCCAACTAATTGTCACCACATTCAGAAAAAAACAAAATTTCCATGCATGCTTTGGAAGCTGGACTCCAACAGGAGCTCTCATGGTCCCTATTTCCTGGTACTTCCTGGACTGGACTGGGTAACTTGTTTCTATGGACTAGAACAAAAAAGAGTTATGGTGTATGCCATAAGTTACTAGGTCACAGGTGTCAGTGTGGTGTTACTGCCTCTTTCTTGGAGTGGATTCTCCAGCCGCTTCAGACCACAGCCTCAACACACATAATGAGTACAACTCTAACAACACCCTGAGCAGAGAATTTAATAAAAAACCTTACGGACTAAATAACCACATTTTCAATGGAAAATTCATAATAAGAAATCATTTTTAACAATAAATGTAGAGGTAAACAAAACACAAGGAAAAACCAAACTATTCAATTGGGGTATCGACAGAAAGAACATAAAAATATAGACATTTTAAAATGGAAAATAACAAATATAAAAATGGCAGGAAATACCTATAATTAATATATTTATAAAATATAAAATCAAGAGCTTGTTCTTTGAGTAGAACTATACAATTATAAAAAATATATAACACGATCAAAAGCAAAAAATAGTAAAAAATAAAAATAACCATTAAGTTTAAACAATTATAAACTACTAATTATCAATGAAAATCATTTGTAAAAATTTTTTTAATGTTTTTATCTTATTTTTGAGAGAGACAGAGTGTGAATGGGGGAAGGGCAGAGAGAAGGAGACACAGAATCTGAAGCAGGCTCCAGGCTCTGAGCTGTCAGCACAAAGCCAGACACAGGGCTCAAACTCACGGACTGCGAGATCATGACCTGAGCTGAAGTTGGAAGCCCAACTGAGTCACCCAGGCGCCCCAAAAATCATTTATTTTTAATACTCTCAGTGCATCATAAGTTCTGAGAAGTGAGTCATCATCTTGACTTTGCTCAGCACTATATAATCAGTACCTAATGCAAAATAGGTAGTCAACAAATGCCTCTTGAGTATGTACATATACCAATGCATAAATGGGTATTCTCTCACATTAACTAATTAAAGAGGAAAAAGCAACATATTCATATTGATAGAGAAATACAAATGAAAGCAATGATTATGTATAGCTCATACATCTAATCAGCAAAATCACAATATTTTAAAGGATTAGTTGTTTTCAAATTTGCAGGAAAATAGTCATCTCATACATAGTTGCTAAGAGTTTACATTGGGTAGAGGCACTTTGGTGGGAAATGTGAAAATGTTATTAAATGTTCGCCTATTTTTTTTCTCTTTTTTTTTTCTTTTTTGAGGTTGGGGAAGGTCAGAGAGAGAAGGAGATAGATAATCCCAAGCAGGCTTCACACTGCCAGTGCAGAGCCCAACATAGAGCTCAAACCCATGAACCACGAGATCATAATCTGAGCCAAATCAAGAGTTGGATGCTTAACTGACTGAGCTACCGAGGCACCCCTGTTCACCTTTTTCTTTTTATCACATATATATACATCGCATATGTATATATATATATACATATGTATATACATATATATACATGTATATACATACATACATATATATATACATATGTATATACATATATATACATGTATATACATACGTATATATATATACATATGTATATATATATATATATATATATATATACATCATCTCTAGAAAATATTCAAACATGGGCATAATAAGCATGTATAAGAATATCCCTACAACACGGTTAATAATAACCAAAGGAAGAAGACAACTAACTATTCACATGGACCTAGCTAAATAAATTACATAATATTCACTACTGGATGCCATCTATGCAGCAGTTCAAAAGACTGAAGAACTGAATGGGCTGAGGAAGATCTCCAATATATATTACCAAAAAGGAAAAAAAACTATGCAAAACAATATAATGATATTTATATAACAATAAAATGAAGTATGTATTACTTTGGTAGCATATATATACTTATAAATATAGACTCCTGAAATATTTTATCCATACACTGCCATCATATTACTTCCCTAACTATATTTAGAATAAGATACATGTCTAATATACTTTAGGCGAAACCTCTAAAGGAACGGGAGATTTGACTAATGAAAGGCACTTTCAGATTTTGTTTTCTCTTTAATACTAAAAGTGGATATAATCTATATTGCTCACTTCTTTTCATATTGAATTTTGACCTTTTAAATATCCTTTGTCTAAGAATATATCTTAAAATTATTCTTCAGCTTACACAGTTTAGATATGAATTCTACAAGTAAGTAGCATTTTAGGCTGCCAAATGTAAGGAGGAAACATGTACATAGTGGGCAAAATTTTTGCTTCCCAAGTTTTAAAACCACTTTGCAATAATTATCTTGTCTGATCATATTTATTTCCCAAAAAATCATTTTAATACATTTTCTTAAATAATTGGCATTGAGAAGTCTTCAAGAGACATTTATATGTATATAAAAAAGTGAATTGATTTATTTTATTTTTTATTCAGTTTCCTTATGGGATTTTTTTTTCTTCTCTGTTTTTGGTTTCATTCAGTTGGAGATATTTATAAACTCTTTTAATTAGCTGCAGAATTATAATCCAGTTTGTATCATCCAATGCACATGTATATTTTAAAAACTACATTTGTGAAATGCCATACTTAACTGAGCACAGAGTGTCCTGCTGCTGAACATTGACTTAATCTTAGGATATCAGGGATGTGAAGTAAAGAACTAGGCAAACTTAAATAGTCGGACTGCTGAACGCTTCAATTCACCTGCAGCTAATCCACCAAGTGGGACACCCTATTTGTTGAGAAATGCTGTGCCAAGGATATCACATTTAATGGCTTTGGCAATAAGAATGATTTTCATCAGCTGTAACAAACAAGTTCCTCATCTCCAACCCTACCATCTGTCCTCCTGGTTCCCACCCAGAACTCTATATATGGGCTCAATTGAACAGGTTTCAGACTGCCTAAGGTCACTGCACAATCAACCTTAACAGATGGCATCACAGCGAACATCTAAACTGTAGCAGTGGCCAAATGCAGAGGATAATCCTCATTGCTGAGGAAGAATGCCCTCTGTGCATGCCGCCCTGATGTTCTGATTCTACTAAACATTTCACATGAAAATAAGGCTCCATAATCTCTATATTAATAGTTTAAGTGGATCAGTCTTTGTATTCATTTTCCAGTGCATTTTCTATCTTCAACCTGGTTTCTATTGTTTTCATTGTTTGGATATAATTAGATAAAGATGATACTCTGCAATAATATCTACTCCTAATGACTGTGTGTGTGTGTGTGTGTGTGTGTGTGTGTGTGTATGGAGAAGTGGGTAAGCATGCTCACTTTAAGATATTAGTGTGTACTGAAAAAAAATAGTCATTGTTAAAATGGTCACATACAGCTTAAGATAACCATAAGTAATTAATGATAAACATTGCATCTTTTTAAGTCCAAATTTAGTACTACGTAATTAATACCCAGACACATATACTTATCTCAGTTGACTTATATTCTTACTTGATTTCTCAACATCACTTCAAATTCAACAGTGAAATCATTATTCTTGCTTACAAGATGGCTTTAATCCTTAACTTTCCTATTTCTGTTATGGATAGTTTTATTCCATCATTTGCTTACCTATAATATTTGGAGACAAAGAATGCTGGAACTTAAAGCTCATCCAGTCCTCTCCCCCCTCACCCCTCAAATAAGAACTGTTAGCCACTTCTTCCATCATGTTCCAAGAATCCTGGAAACTAAATACATGTCCTCCAAGTGGAAAATGAAGACATCCTTTATGAAAAAGCAGACTGGCCCAAGAGAAAGCCCTATGTATACTGAAACCTCAGAACTCCCAATCAGAAGAGTCAGAGAAAATTCTCTGTAGCAAAAACTACCTTCACAAGCCCTATTATGTACATTGAAGAATGTAAAATACAATTGAGGGAATACGTTTAAACTTATAATACAATTTAAATAAATGGAGAAGAGAAAGATGCAGAATAGGAGGACCTTAGGATTGTCTTGTCCAATGAACACAACTAGGTAATTATCAAATCATCCAAAATACCCCAGAAATTGACCTGAACACTGACAGAACAAAGTCCCTAAGTAAAGGGAGGGAATATGTAACAGCAAAGAAGATAGGAAGTTGGAGATGTGGTTTAGGGGACAAATGGATCACAGTGCTGCGGAGTGGAGAGTGGTGATCGTAGAGAAGGGTGAGAGAGAAGGGAGCACACAGGGGGAATGTCCAAGGAGAATATTTTCCCAAATCCATTGGCTTGAATAATGAGAGGGGTTGAATTTCATGAGTTCTTGAAACGAGAAGACCTTAAAACCTGGAGTTTTAAAGGTCAGCAGTCTTGGCTGCCATACAGCTGGAAGGGCATTGCACTGCTCCTAGAGAGAAGGCAGACAACAACCTGAGGGCAGAGAGTGTGGAAACAGCAATCAGAAGAATGCTTAGGGCACGATGGTGAGAGATCATTCCCTCTTTTCAGAGTGCATCCCGAGAGGCAGCATTCCCTGAGACGACTCTCTGGGAACAAAGGAGCTGGCCAGTACCATTTTCCTCTCTTGCCCCTCAGCATAAACACAGAGCTACCTGAGGGAATCAGCACAGTGCCAATGCTGGCTGCCTGGCTTGCATACACCAAGTCCTACCCTCCTGTACTCTGGCAAGACTACCCTTCTCAGTCAAGCTTGCCTCAGTGCCAGCATGGTGGGCCCCTCCCCCCAAGACCAGCACAATCCCTTGCCCACACAATGTTTTCCAACGAGAGAGGTTTGCAGGACCTCAGTTCTGGTGGAGTTGGTGTCAGTCTCATTTCACAACCAGAGCACAGCAGTTAAAATTCACTGCATTCAGGACAGGGACCAAATACTGCCAACAGCAGGCAAGGAGAGCCTCTGCAGACAACTGGCCTGAAGGATAGAGCAGCCAAAACACAATACCAGAGTGCATACAGCACACCAGAAACACTCCCTGAAGCACCAGTTCCTGGGTACTACATGACCTCTTATTCCTAAGGCCATTACTTTATCAGTAGCAGGAGACATAACTGGCTTTTCTAACACAAAGAAATGTGGAGACTTAGACAAAATGCCAAGAAAGAGGAATTTATCCCAAATCAAAGAACAAGGTAAGGCTATAGCTAGAGATCTAAGCAAAACAGACATAAGTAACATGCCTGATGCAGAGTTTAAACCAACAGTATAAATATATTCAGTGGGTATGAGAAAAGAATAGAAGACATCAGGGAGACCCTTACCACAGAGAGATAAAAGAGTGAAAAAAGAATCAGTGAGAGATTAAGAATGCAATAACTGAGATTAGAAAAAGGCTTGATGCAATGAACAGCAGGCTAGAAGAAGCAGAGGAATAAAACAAAGCACTACTCCAGATGATAGGAGTAAAAGGAGGGAACATGGTCTTTAAGAAAATAGAGCGTATGGAAGGGCTGAATCAGTATATTGTAAACCTGAAGCTAATATTACGCTGTATGTTAACTGAATGGAATTTGAATAAAAATGTTTAAAAAATGCAATATGTTCCTTAAAAACTTTCAAATAATTTCCTATCAATGTAATGTACCAATTTGTATCTAATTGAATGTATTAATATAGTTATTGCTCAGGTTTTTTATGTTGTATTAAACCAATTTAAGGGAAAATAGTATACAATTATTTTCTACTGTATTACCATAAAAAGGTGTTATTTTATACTTTTATAATCTTTGTCATATCTATTATTAGATTTCCTTATATTTCCTTTTCTTGCTATTTTTTGTTAAATGAATTTGTTGATACTACTTTCTTCAGTAGGCTTGTAAATTTATTCACTGATTTTTTGCTGTTCAATAATTCCAAAATATGTATTTTCATTAAAATGAAAGTTATTTTTCTTACAATGGAATACACAATAAATTAACAAAAGTTAAACAATAAATTGGAAAAAAAGGTAGGAAATGGCCCAAACTCCCAGAAATAACCGGGAATGCATTAGTGTGCAGTCTTCCAGTCTTTGTTTTAAGCATTTGTTTATTTCTGAGTGTACATTTGTATATATGCAGAAAGAACAAGAGATAAGAAAAGACACAGAGAAAAATATTACCTGTCTTACAAAGTGAAGAATCTACTCTACAACTTTTTATTTTGACTTAAGAGTACATTAAGGGTATGTTTAAAAATCCATGTATATACCTTACATCATAAAAACAATCTCATAGGGGCATCTGGGTGGCTCAGTCGGTTAAGTGACCGACTTTGGCTCAGGTCACGATCTCACGGTTCATGAGTTTTGCCCATGTCGGGCTCTGTGCTGACAGCTCAGAGCCTGGAGCCTGCTTCGGATTCCGTATCTCCCTCTCTCTGTGCCCCTCCCCAGCTCGTGCTCTGTCTCTCTCTGTCTCTCAAAATAAATAAATGTTAAAAAGAAATTAAAAACAATCAAACAATCTCATAAATATTTTAAGTATTCACCTCTATTTATTTTACCAGTTCAGCTCTTTGGACATTTTAGTTATTTATAAGTTTCTACTGTAATTTATATAACATTAAAATTAATGTTTTAATTTTAATTTTATCTTAATGTTTAATGTAATGTTTACAGATACATGTTTGCATACACTGGCAAAAATATATTTAGGATGAACTCTTAAAAGTAAAATTCCATCCACCTACTGGACAACCAAAGGGTCAAAGAAGATATCAAAAGTAAAATTAAAAAAAATACCCTGAGATTAAAAAAAGGAAAAAAGGAAAAAAGGAAAAAGAAAACACAACATACCAAAATTTAGGGAACCCAGCAAAAGCAGTTACAACAGGGAAGTTGATAGTGAGAAGTGCCTACCTTAGACACAAATACAATCTCAAATAAACAACTTAACTTTATACTCCAAGGAACTAAAACATAAAGAACAAACAAAGCCCAAAGTTAGTAGAAGGGAGGAAATAACAAGGATAAGGGTTAATATAAATGAAATAAAGACTACAAAGGCAATAGAAAGATCAGTGAAAATAAGAACTGGTTCTTTGAAAAGATAAACAAAACTGATTAACCTTTCATTTCTGAAAGAAATGAAAGAGGAGAAATTATAATAGATGCCATAGAAATACGAAGAATCATGACACTACTGTGAACATCATACATCAATAAATTTGCATTTCTAGTAGAAATGGATCAATGCCTAGAAACATAAAACCTAAGAAGACTGACTCATGAAGAAATAAAAAAATCTGAACAGAGCAATTGCTAGTAAGGAGATTGGAGGAGTAACCAAAAACTCCCACAAATACAAGTCCAAAAGCAGAGGGCCTCACTGGTGAATTCTATTCACATTCAAAGAATTAACCTCATTCCTTCTCAACTTTTTCCAAATAAATAAATAAATAGATAGATAAAAGGGGAATGAACATTTCCAAACTCATGTTATGACTCTAGCATTAACCTGATACGAAAAAAAGGATGCCACAATAGCAAACCGAATTCAATAATACCCTACATATATATTATATATAATATATATAAAATGTATATACATGATATATTTAATGTATATATATATGTTATACATAATATAAATATATACATAAATATATATATACAGCATACTATATATATGTATATAGTATGTATATATGTGTGTATACATATATACATATATATACATATATACATATATATATATATATACACACACACACACACACACACACACAAACACATACACTATAATCAACTGGGATTTATTCCAGGAGTGCAATAATGGTTCAAGATCTACAAATCAATGTGATATACCACATTAACAGAATGAAAAATAAAAATCACATAATCATCTCAATAGCAACTGAAAAATCATTTTGCAAAATTCAATATCCATTTATAAAAACTCTCAACAGAATGAGCATACAGGAAACACAACTCAACACAATAAAAGCCATATATGATAAGCCCATAGTTAACATCATACTCTAGGGTACAAAGTTGAAAGCATTTCCTCTAAGATCAAGAACAAGACAAGGATGCCCACTCCTACCACTTGTATTTAACAAAGTACTGGAATTCCTAGCCACAACAATTAGGCCAGAATTAGAAAAATAAATAAATAAAGCATTCAAATTGGAAAGGAAAAAGCAAAACTGTCACTAATTGTCAGACGACCTGATTCTAATATAGGAAACCTTAAACATTCCATTAAAAATGTTATAACTAATCAATGAATTCATTAAAATTAGGGGGTACAAAATCAATACCACAGACTCTGTGTTTCTATAAACTAGTAATAAACTACCAGAAAAAGAAATTAAGAAAATAATCCTATATAAAATTACATGATAAAGAATAAACTACCTAGGAATAGATTTAACCAAGATGGTGAAAGACCTGTGCACTGAAAATTATAAGACATTAACTGAAGAAATTGAAGTCACAAATAAATAGATATTGTATCATCTTGGATGTGTAGAATACTGTTCAAGTGGCAATACTACTCAAAGCATCTAAAGATTCAATGCAATCCTTGTATAAATTCCAATGGCATTTTTTCACAGAAATCGAGCAACCCTAAAATTTGTATGGAACCACAAAAGATCCTGGATAGGCAAACTAATCTTAAAAAAAGAAGAATACAGCTGGAGGACTCACATTCCATGATTTCAAATATTACAAAAAAATAGTAAGCAATACAGTGTGATAAGTGCATAAAAAACAGACACAGATCAATAGAACAGAATATGGAGCCCAGAAATAAACTCACACATATATGGCCAATTAATTTATAACAAAGTAGGAAAGAGTATACAATGGGATAAAGACAGTCTCTTCTATAAATGATGGGAAAACTAGACAGCCACATGTCCAAGAAAGAAATTGCACTACTGTCTGCAGCATCACAAAAACTAACTATAAATGGACTAAAGCTGTGAACCTAAGACCCGAAACAACACAACACTTAGAAGAAAATTAGTTTAGGTGGTTAATTTACATCATTCTTGTGATCATTTTCTGGATCTGACACTGAAATCAAAGGCAACAAAATATAAAAAAAAATGGGATTACATAAAACAAAAAAACTTCTGTTAAGCAAAGGAAAACATCAACAAAATGAAAAGGCAAACTACTGAGGGGGAGAAAATATTTGTAAACCATTTATCTAATGAGGTTAATATCCAAAATATATAAATATCTCATTCAACTCAATAACAAAAAACAGTCCAATTAAAAAATGGGCAGAGATATTCAATAGACATTTTTCAAAGACATACAACCACAGGTACATGAAAAGATGCTCAACGTCACTAATCAGGGACATGCAAATCAAAACCACAATGACATGTCCCCTCACATCTGGTAGAATGGGTATTATGAAAGACAAGAAAATTACAAGTGTTTGTGAGGATGTGGAGAAAAGGCAATCCTGGTGCACTGTTGGTGAAGTGTAAATTGGTACAATTGCTAGGGAAAACTGTTTAGAGGGTCTCAAAAAATTAAAAATGGAACTACTATATGATCCAGCAATGCACTTCTGGATATTTATTTAAGGGAAATGGAAACACTAACTCACAAAAATAAATCTACCCCTCCTTTCCCTGTAGCATTATTTACAATAGCCAAGATATGAAATCAATCCAGTTGTTCATTGGTAAATGAATGAAAAAAATGCGAGATACACATATGGATATTATTCAGCCATAAAAAGAATGAAATCTTGCCATTTGCAAAAATGTGAATGGATCTTGAGGGTGTTAAACAAGAGGAGACATAAGAAGATAAATACCATATGATCTGACTTCTGGGTGGAATCTCAAAGTCAGAAAATTAAAATACCAGGCTTATATGTAAAGAGAAAATAATGGTGGTTTCCAGGTTCACGGGATGTGTGGGTGAAGCAGGTGGATGGGTCAATGAGTACAAATAAGTCATGGGGATATAATGTACAGCATGGCAACTATAGTTAAGAATACTATATTGCTTATTTCAAAGTTGGTAAGTGAGATCAAAAAGTTTTTATCACAAGAAAAAAGATTGTAATTATGGATGGTAATGAATGTTAACCAGACTTATTGTGACCATTTGCAGTATATTCAAATATTGAATGATTATGTTGTATACCTGGAACTAATATCATATGTCATTTATACCTCAGTAAAAAATTAATCTATAAATTATTTTTATATAAGTACAAAATTGCCTTCCACCAATTTTAACGTCCATCAAATAATATACGTGCTTATTTCAAGAAAATGGGCAAAGGAACAGTATCTAGATTTTTAACTTACTAATTAATAATGACATTTGCTATTAGTGAAATTTGAACTTCTTTTACACAAAGCATTTAAGCTTTTAATTCTTTTGTAGCTTTATTATCTTAAAAGCAATATTTTCTTTTTAATATTTTAAAGTTTGTTTATATTTGAGGGAAAGAGCACAAGCTGTGGAAGGGCAGAGAAAAAGGGAGACAACGAATCCAAAGCAGACTCCAGGCTCTGAGCTGTTAGCACAGAGCCCATTGTAGGGCCTGATCCCACAAACCTCGAGATCATGACCTGAGTCTAAGTCGACACTTAACCAACTGAGCCACCCAGGAGACCCTATATTTTTTTCAGCTAATATGAAAAAGTGATTTATATATGAAGGACAGTCAATATTTTCCAAATTTATTTCAAAGACTAAATTATAATTTGTTGGCTGTTTTATTAACAATCAAAATTTGATTCACTTTCAATATTGATATTAAATTTATAGTGCACTCAAATTCAATGTTAGCTTACATGTTCTAGAATTTTAATGAAATGTTTAGAAATATTCTGTAAGAGTACATAAATATTTGCTTATGTTTTATTCTAATATTATTTCATTTTATCTTTCTGGAGTAAATTTTTATTTGTGACTTAAAATTGTTTTTATTTGTCCTAAGATTTTTTTAAAAAACAATTTTTAATGTTCATTTATTTTTGAGAGAGAAAGAAACAGGGTATGAGCAAGGCAGCAGCAGAGAGAGAGGGAGACACAGACTCTGAAACAGGCTCCAGGCTCTGAGCTGTCAGCACAGAGCCCAATGCAGGGCTCCAACACATGGACGGTGAGATCATGACCTAAGAGGAAGTTGGACGCTTAACTGACTGAGCGACCCAGGCGCCCCTGTCCTAACATCTTTTATTTTCTCCAATACCAGTGAATAAGCCATTAGTTTTCTTTTTTTTTAAGTTTATATTTATTTTGAGACAGAGACAGAAAGTGAGCGGGGGAGGGGCAGAGAGAGAAGGAGATAGAACCCCAAGCAGGCTATGCACCATCAACACAGAGCCTAACGCAGGGCTCAAACTCACATACCGTGAGATTGTGACCTGAGCAGAAATGGAGAGTCAGATGCTAAACTGACTGAACCACCCAGATGCCCCAAATTTTCCACTAATTTGTTCTAAAATCCAAATTGTATATTGTTTTTCTATGATAAATCAATTAGCAAATACCATGAGCAAATGGGAGAATGATATCGATATAGAAAACTCATTGGTTTATGCATTACATGAATTTTTCAGCCCATATAATGCTCTAGGATGCCAAAGAGTAGTAGCTGAACCTAACATAACTAAAAACGTCGCAGAGGAATAGCCATTAACATTACCTGTTGACCCTGTGTCCTTCATTTTATCTCAATTTGGACACTGTTTTGTTTTGCCAGTATCGTTTGTTCCAGTTGTAAATTTTTTTCTTCTCTTCACTAATTAACGACTTAACCCTTACTTATAAATTCAGTTTTATCCATTAGAAACACTTATATGAGATTTGGAACAAAGACATAAAATGGAGTCTTATCCTCATTGTTCTTAAAGCCCACAGTCAAGGTTGTCAACATTTGAGAGTTGGACAGCTACACTCAAAATCACTGTCCAGCCTCAGCGTCAGGATTCCTGAGAGATGGTTGTAGTGGTAGTGTTGGGGCTATGGAAACTTTTGGAGCTCTGGTTTGCAACTATGAGGGTGTATTCTCCAGGGGTATCTCATGATGTTCATTCCTTTCCAAAAATTTTGGAAGCACCAAATGTCTTATTATAGTTGTATTGTCTCAAATATCTAGAATGATACCTGTTTGCTGCACTGTCCATGCATTTTATATACTATTCAGTATAAATCACTTTACTCACCAAAGCATATGGGAAAACAACAACAAAAATCTTGGGTAAATGAATGAAGTCCACAAGATAGGAAAATAAATGATACATCCATTAGCTCAAAATAGAAAAGGTTAGTTGGCAAGGTAATCACTGCTTTGGAATACATGACCCATTATTCATCATGACAATAGTAATGATAGTCAATGAGTAAGAGAATATTAAACTGAAAGTGAGAAAGATTCCATTAGATTTTTTTTTTTTTAATCTCAAGTCACTGACTTAGGGGCAAAAAACCTGTGTGGCTAATGATACAGGTATAAGATTTGGGTCCCTAAAGGACTTTAAGAATAAAAAATTCTCAACAATCTGTCTCTAATTATTAGAATAGCCTGAAGGGAGGATACTAGACTAGGATCCCTGAAATTCTTTCAATCTCTATTGTCCAAGCATAAGGAGAGTAAAATTCATACTTGAAATAGTAAATGCATGTACTCCTTTCTGACATACTTCTCATTTTTACCTGAAAAACGTTAGTGACATTAGTAAGATATTTGGTTTGCATTATGGTATAGCTATTATAGTCCATAGTCTTCTAAAAGGAAATGCTTAGGGAACAAATTTAAATCCCCAAAGAAAAACATTAAATTCAGGCAGTTGGTATTTGAAGATGCTTATTATCTTATTTCAGTAATGATTGTTGATTATGGTAATTGATCATTTCAATAATTTCTTATATAGATAATTGGTAAGAATAATTTAAGTACACTCCTATTTTAAATATTCTTAATTAGTAAAGCACATTTAAATAAATTACCATATTATTGAAGGTCACACATAAGTATGGTTCACCAAAATTTTATGAAGTGATAGCAAATTATATACTATAAAATATGTCTTTAAGAATAGCTCAGCAAAATATAAATCAGACATTTGAGGGGTAAACAATTTTTAAATAGAGCACATATCTCAAGCATATTTGACAACCAAATTTTTCATATTCTACTTTAGGCCAAAGATTGGTCACTTTACACAGAAAAAATAGTAATGTTTTTCTCTTGTGTGTTTAGCCATACAAACAGAAGTTGAGAGAAGAAGTTGGAGAGAATACAATGATGGACAAATGAAAAAAGCATCTCTTTCTTTTCTCAATCTGCTAAGTTAGCCAAGCAGATGAATTGGGAAACACATTAATAACATATGGTATACACATGAAGAAAGGAAGGAAATAAGGCAGGGAGAAATGGTGGGAGGGTGAAAATGATGGAGGAAAGAAAGTTTATTATATATAGACTATTTGTAAGTCACTTTATAAAGGTAAGTATAGAACGTAACTGATGAACATAAAATGCATATATGATCAACTAACGATTGACAAGGAAGCCAATAACATTCACTGGGGAAAGAAGAGTTTATTCAACAGAATGTTAAAATCCTAGACAGGCACATACAGAAAAATGAAGTTGAATCGCTATCTTACATTGCTCAGGAAATTAACACATACTTTGTATATTATATATATTATATACTGTACTTGTACAATAAAGTAAGCTACAGAAAAGAAAACATTATGAAAATTATAAAGAAAATACACTTATAGTACTACATATTATGCTTATTGAAAATAAATTGTGGGATGCCTGGGTGGCTCAGTCGGGTAAGCGTCTGACTTTTGATTTGACTCAAGTCACGAACTCATGATTTGTAAGTTCGAACGCCACATCAGGCTCTCTGCTGTCAGGATGGAGCCTGCTTTGGATCCTCTGTCTCCCTCTCTTTCTGCCCTTCCCCCACTCTCTCTTTCTCTCTCAAAATAAACAAAACATTAAAAAAATTTAAAAAGAGAAATTGAAACTAAGTGGACCAATACAGTTACAACCTGTGTTGTTCTTAAGTCAACTGTACATAATTTCTAAATGCACATGGAACATCCATTAATATAAAACATATTCTGAGCCTTAAAACAAATCTGTACAATCTCAAACGTAATAAAAGCATACAAAGTAATTCTCACATAAAAAAACAAAAACCGGGGCGCCTGGGTGGCGCAGTCGGTTAAGCGTCCGACTTCAGCCAGGTCACGATCTCGTGGTCCGTGAGTTCGAGCCCCGCGACGGGCTCTGGGCTGATGGGCTGATGGCTCAGAGCCTGGAGCCTGTTTCCGATTCTGTGTCTCCCTCTCTCTCTGCCCCTCCCCAATTCATGCTCTGTCTCTCTCTGTCCCAAAAATAAATAAACGTTGAAAAAAAAACACAAAAAACCCTCAACATCAATAACAAATACGTACCTGGAAAATCTCCAAATATTTGAAAATCAAAGAACACACTGCTAAATATCACTTAAGAAAAAAATCACAAAAGAAATTTCAAACATTCTGAAAGAGGGAATATTAAAATAGAATTTGTAAAGTAAGTGGCTTGCAGATAAATCATTTTTATGATAAAAAATAAAGCATTAAATACTGTTCGTTGAAAATAAAAAAAAAAGTTTTGAGATCAATAATTCAAGCTTCCAACTTAAGCTAGACAAAGGAAAGCAAATTAAACCTAGGGAGTGAGAAGAAAAGAAACAATAAAGAGCAGAAATCAATGGGGAAAAAAACAATACAGACCATCGATGAAACCAAAATGGATAAAGGAGATGTGGCACATGAGTATGCATGTGCATGCATACACACACACACACACACACACATGCATGTACACAATGGAATATTATTCAGCCATAAAAAGAATGAGATCTTGCCATTGGCAACAACATGATTGGACTTAGAGGATATTATGCTAAGTGAAATAAATCATCTAAAGCGACATACAATATGATTTCGCTTATATGTGAAATCTGTTTTACTTATTTATTTTTTAATTTTAGAGAGAAAGTGCAAGCGGGGGAAAGGGGCAGAGGTGCAGAGTGGGAGAGAGAGAGGGAGAGAGAGGGAGGCAGGAAGAGAGACAGAGAGAGAATCCCAAGCAGGCTCCATGCTCAGTGCAGTGTCCAACATGAGGGTCAATCCCTCAACCCTGGGATCATGACCTGAGCTCAATCAAGAGTTGGATGCTCAACTGACTGAGCTACAAAGCACCCCTATATATGAAATCTACAAAAACAAAACAAATGAACAAATAAATAACAAGCAAACAAACTCTTAAATACAGAGAACTGGTGGTCACCAGAGGGGAGGTGGAGGGGGGAGTGGGTGAAAGAGATAAAAATGATTAAGAGGTACAAAATTTTAGTTATAATCCAGTATGTCATGGAGATGAAAAGTAAAGAATATAGAATATAAACAACAATATTGTGGTAATGTTGTATGGTAACTGATGGTGATTACACTTATTGTGGTGAGCACTGATTAATGTATAAAATTATTGAATCAACATTTTGTATAGCTGAAACTAATATAACATTGTATGTTAATTATATTTCAATTAAATAAAAAGAAAAGAGAGTTGACACAAATCCCAAATATTGGGAATGAAAGAAGTATTATCACTACAGATTCTACATATAATAGCAATATAATAACAAAATATTATGAACTACCTTATGCCAGTTAATTCAAGAACACAGATTAAATGGACTAATTTTTTAAAGTTGCTACCAAAATGCATCCAAGAAGAGATATTCTGAATAGTTCCACATGTATTCATTAAATTAAATTTACATTTAAAGACATCCTAGACAAATTAAACTCCAGAGTCAGGTGTCTTCACTGGCGAATTCTAGAAAACATTTGGGGAGAAATAAGCTATTGTAGATCCTAAAAATTAATTAATTAATTTAGAAGAGAGAACCCATTCTAACACATTTTATGATTCTAGAAAAACTTAATTCTAAAACCAAACAAATAATAAAAGAAACTGGACACCAAAATGTCTAATGAATACAGATGCAGAAGTCTTACAATATTTTTTATAAAGCATCCATCCATATATGAAAAGGAAAAAATATATAAAAATGACAAATGCCATGGCAAAATGGGAATTTACCCAAAAATACAAGTCTGGGTCAACATTAAAAAATAAGTGTATTTTACCATATCAATTGACTAAAATTTTTAAATACATATATGACTAGCTCAAAGGATGTAAAAAAAAAGCATTTGAGAAATATTAGTATGTATTCCTAATGAAAAGAAATGCAATCAATATCTTGAGCAAAGTAAGAGTTAAAGGGCACAACTTCAACCTGATTAGTTCATCTATGAAAACCCCACAGCCAACAACCATCACACTTTAATACTGAAAGACTAAATGTTTTTCCATAATACTGGCAACAATGCAAGGATGCCTAACTTTTGCTATTTCTATTGAACATTGTAGAAAAGATCCTATTTCAATTGGCAAGGAAAAAAAAAATTAAAAGCATAGAGATTGAATAAAGAAAAAAAATAAATGGCTCCTTACTTACAGACAAGATAATTTTTAACTTGGGAAATCCCAAGGAAACTTAAAAAATTAACAAATAAAACTAATACATATGTTCACTACAATCACTACACAAGGTCAGTTTACAAATGCCAGGCTTTTTTGCTTGCTTCAAGTTTGTATTTAAATTCTGGTTAGTTAACCTGGTATACGATTAGTTTCAGGAGTAGAATTTAGTGATTCATCACTTACATATAACACCCACTGTTCATCACAACAAATGCCCTCCTTAATGCCCATTACCCATTTAACCCATCTCCCTGCCCATCTCCCCTTACGCGACCCTTGGTTTATTTTCCATAGTCAAGAGTCTATTTTATGGTTTGCCTCTTTCTCTTTTTTCTTCCCTTCCCCTATGTTCATCTGTTTCCTAAATTACACATATAAGGGAAATCATATAGTATTTGTCTTTCTCTGACTTACTTCACTTAGCATAATCCATGTCATTGAAAATGGCAAGATTTCATTCTTTCTTATGGCTAATATTCCATTGTATATATATACCACTTCTTTATCCATTCATCAGTTGATGGACATTTGGGCTCTTTCCACAACATGGCTATTGTTGATAATGCTGCTATTAATATCCAGGTGCCTGTGCCCTTTTGAATCAGTAGTTTTGTATCCTTTGGGTAAATACTAGTAGTGCAAATGCTGGGTTGTAGGGCAGTTCTATTTTTAACTTTTTGAGGAACCTCCAGACTGTTTTCCAGAGTGGCTGCACTAGTTTGCATTCCCACCAACAGTGGGTTCCCCTTTCTCCACATCCTTGCCAATATCTGTTGTGTCCTGTGTTGTTAGTTTTAGCCATTCTGAATGGTTTAGGGTGATATCTCATGATACTTTTGATTTATATTTCCCTGATGATGAGTGATGTTGAGCATCTTTTCTTGTGCCTGTTATCCATCCATATGTCTTCTCTTCCTTTTATCATGAGTCTGGATAAAGGTTTATCAATTTTGTTGGTCTTTCCAAAGAACCAGTTCCTGGTTTCATTGATATTATTATTATTATTATTGTTGTTGTTGTTGTTGTTGTTTTTAGTTTTTATTTCATTTAATTCAGCTTTTATCTTTATTATTTCCTTCTTTCTTCTGGCTTTGGGCCTTGTTTGGTCATCTTTTTCTAGCTCCCTTAGGGTTAATGTATTTAAGATTTTTCTTGCTTCTGAAAGTAGGCCTGTATTGCTATATACTTCCTTCTTATGACCACTATTGCTACATCCCAAAGGTTTTGGACAGTCATGTTTTGATTTTCATTTGTTTCCATGTATTTTTTAAATTTCTTCTTTAATTTACTGGTTAACCCATTCATTCTTTAGTAGGATGTTCTTTAATCTCCATGTATTTGTGCCCTTTCCAAATTTTTTCTTGTGGTTGACTTCAAGTGTCATAGTGTTGAGGCTGGAAAATAGACATGGCATGATCTCAATCTTTCTGTATTTGTTGAGGACAGTATGTGATCTATTCTGGAGAATGTCCCATGTACACTTGAAAAGAATGTATATTCTGCAGCTCAGGGTGAAATGTTCTTAATATATCCATTAGTCCATCTGGTTCAGTCTGTCGTTCAAAGCCAATGTTTTCTTGTTGACTTTCTAATTAGATGATCTGTCCATTGTTGTAAGTGTGGTGTTAAAGTCCCCTAATATTGTATTATTACAATAAGTTTCTTCATGTTTGTTATTAACCGTTTTATATATTTGGGTTCTCTCAAGTTGGGGGCATAAACATTTACAATGTTAGATCTTCTTGTTGGATAAACTTCTTTATTATATTATATGGTGCCCTTCATCGCTCCTTGCATTCTTTGATTTAAAATCTAGAATATCTGATATAAGTATAGCTACTCCAGCATTCTTTTGATGTCTGTTAGCATGATGGTTTTCCATCCCCTCACTTTCAATCTGCTGGTGTCTTTAGGTCTAAAATGAGTTTCTTGTAGGCAGCATATATATGGGTCTTATTCTTTTATTCATTGACACCCTATGTCTTTTGGTTGGAGTGTTTAATCCATTTACATTCAGAATGATTATTGTTAGGTATGAATTCACTGCCTTTGTATTACTTGTTAAGTTGTGGAGATTTACTCTGTTCCTTTCTAGGCTTTGTTCCTTTTGGTCTTTCCCACTCAAAGAGTCAACTTTAATATTCCTTGCTAGTTTAGTGGTCATGAACTCCTTTAGTTTTTGTCTGGAAAGCTCTTTATCTCTCCTTCTATTCTGAATGACAGCCTTGCTGGATTGAGTATTCTTGGCTGTATATTTTTCATTCAGCACATTGAATGTATCATGCCACCTCCTTCTGGCCTGTCAAGCTTCTCTGGATAGATCTGCTGCTAACTACATTTGTCTTCCCTTTTAAGTTAGGGATTTCTTTTTCCTTGCTGCTTTTAGGAGTTTTTTCTTATCTATTTGTCTTGAAAGTGTTACAGTATTTTTTGGTGTTGGCCTGCTTTTTTGATTTTGATGGGAATTCTCTGTGACTTCTGGGTTTAGATGTCTGTTTCCTCTCCCAGATTAGGGAAGTTTTCACCTATAATTTCCCCAAATAAACTTTCTTCACTCTTTTCCCTCACTTGCTCTCCTGGGACTCCTATGAATGGAATAGTATTAGGCTTTATGGAGTCACTCAGTTTCCTAAATCTACATTCATATTCCAATATTTTTATTACCCTCTTCTTTTCACCTTATTTTCCATAATTTTATCTTCTATTGACATTTGTTCCTTTGCTTCCTCCATCCTTGTGATCATTACACCTTGTCAGTTTTTCATCTCAGTTGTAGCTTTTTTTTTATTTGGGTCTTTTATCTCTGTGATAAGAGACTCCCTTGGGGTCTTCTGGGCTTTTCTCAGGCCCAACTAGTATCCTTATGATTGTTGATTAAATTCTAGATCAGGCATATTACTTATATCTATTTCAATTAGATCCTTGGTGTGATCTTCTCTTGTTCTTTCTTTTGGGATGAATTCCTCTATCTTGGCATTTTGCTTAGGTCTTGGGCTTTTTTTGTGTGTTGTAAAATCCTGTTATGTTTCTTGCTCCTGAGAGTAATTGCTTTATTAGTAAGAGGTCACATACTGTCCAAGGCCTGGAGCTTCAAGAAGTATTCCTGGTGTATGTTGTGCATACTCTGCTGCTGTGTTTTGGCTGCTGTTTCCCTCAGGTCAGTCCTCTGCAGAATTTCTCCTTGCCTGGCATGGGAAGTATTTGGACCTTCTCCAGAGTGAGGTGTGTTTTAACTAGGTGTGCTTTTGTCTGATTGTCAAAAGAGGCCTGATGCTCTTTCCGCTAGAGTTGAAGCTTTGCAGCATTCGGTGGTGAGTAGACCTGGTGAGTGGGGGGGGTGTTTGTGCCAGTCTTCTGGGAGAAGAGCCTGCTGCTCTAGTTCTCAGGCACAACTGTCCTAGTAAAGAAGCACCTGAAGAGTACAGTGGATGGGGATTGGTGTAAATGGTTCTTGCCTCCACTGAGGGCACTGTGTTGCTCACTTAATTCCATCAGTGCTGCTAGGTAGGGGAAAAAATGGCGACCTCCCTCTCTTTCTTCCCCAGAGAGAAGAGTTTGAAACTGCTGCTGTCAGTAGTATTTCTAAATGGTAGCAATGAGCTTTTTAAGATGACTTTAAATGTATAATTTATAACATAAAATTTCAATGCACTTAAGTGACAAAAAATATGTGAAATATTTTTGAGAAAAACTGAAGACAACCTAAATAGAGACAATCTAAATATTCAATGTTGGTAAGATGCCACTTCTCTCCATTCTGATCAGCAAATTTAACACAACCTTGATCAAAATAACAGCAAATATTTTGTAAAAATTGACACTATTTGCAAAAATTTTTATGGAAAGCCAAAGGACTAGAATAGCCCAAACACTGTTGAACAAGAGCAGAGTTGGCTGACTTGACTGCTCTGATTTCAATATAGTAATCCACACTAAGCTACTACATGAGTACAAATATTTAGATACATGGAACAGAATAGAATCCAAAAGTAGGGCCGTAAATTCATGATCAAATAATGTCAAATGTGTAAATTTATGGAGAAATAAAAAGATGGTCTATTTCAAACAATTGTGCTACAATATATAATCAAATAGGAAAATATAACTCTCAGTCTTTCAAGTGGATCATAAACATAATTTTTTAGGAAAAAAAACCTCTGGGATCTCAATAAAATGGCATTCTACTTAGCCAGAAAAAGGAATGAAGTGATATGTGCAACAGTGTGTGGTCTTATGCTACGTGAAAACAGGTAGTCACGACAGATTGCACATTTCCTGATTCCATTTATTTGACATTTTATAGAGGCCACAATTATACAGGAGAAGAGATCAAAGCTTTTCAGAGATTATGATTTGGGGCACATTGTGGACTTTAAAGTGATATGAGTGTGCTTTTTGATTTTATGAAATTGTTCCATATTTTCACTGTGATGACGGTTTCACAACTGAAAATATTTATCAAACCTAATTGAAACTGTATACCTTAAAAGGGTGCATTCTGTTGTATGTGAACTATACTTCAATAAGCCTGACTTCTAAAAAGCAATACAATATGTGTATTTGCCATTAATAATAAGGACTAGTGTGTAAGGACTAGTGAATGTTTTTATTAGACTTAGAAAGAGGCAGTATACGTATTAAAATGGATCTACAAAAACTATACTTAATTTTACAAAAGGACTTTTATCTAATTGTATCTGTATTTAAAATAAAACTTCAAATTTCCATATATATATATATATATATATATATATTTTCAACCACCAATTTCACCAAAATTAGTAAAGTTTTGGTATGAATTTGGTATATAGTCTAGGTATAGGAAGTAAAAACACTATTTTCAAACTTCTAATCTATAATTTTTTGAATGCCTATATAATATCTTATTATAAGTTGTTTTTGAAATTTTCAAAAAAGAGATTGTTTTTGCCATTGATTTATTTATTCTGATATTGTGGAAAACAAAATTGCTTTTAAATTTAATAATTTTTGAAATAAAGAGATTATTATGAGGATGAGTTTCTTTTTACAATATTAATTTTTAAAGTGAAAGAATGAAGTGTTCTATCTTGTTACATATTAGAACAAAGACTTTACCCTCTAATTTTAGTTCAAATTATCCAACTTAACATCAATAAGTAATCAAGAACACTGGAACTGATACATTCTCAGGTAACAATCATTTATGTTATTTTGTAGAGGTAGCAACTTAGTAATGGGGTTTATAAATTAGAATAGCATTTCCTAAATATAAAAGCTTACATTATTAAAAAAAATACAGTATACAATGTATATGTTAAACTGTTAAAATCCTCATAGGTTATAAATTATTCTTAAATTCAAACATTATGTTTCTAACTAAAGTATTCAAGCTATATTAAAACAATAAATTATTAAACTCTACACATAACTTACAAATATTTTGAAAGAATAAATGAACTTATAGATATTATTAAAAATACAATTTAGAGTTTAGAAAAACTATAATGACGTTTAATGAAAAAATAAAGAAAGGAAATAGTTAGCTTGGTAGCCTCCAAGGAAATCAGTGGTACTGATAACTAAATAATTAGAATTGGGATTTTGTGAACATCTTTATTAACCTTATATTAATTTGCAAACTGAGGATAAAACATAGAGAAAGCCTGATTCCCAGAAGTTACATTGTACAATGCACAAAATAAATAGGAATCATAATAAAAGTGATGCTTATATAATGTATACAAAATGAAACTATAGTTTCTTATAATCAAAGTTGTAAAATGTAATTTTTTAATATGAAATGGTGAATCCTAGGAATTTCTCCTTTGTAAGTTAAGCAGATTGTAGATATAATCATAGTATTTATGGTGGGGAAAAATACATGTATGTATGCATATGTATAAATATATATAAATATATATATCAAAATATGTACACCATATCTCTAGAACCATGACAAACCTTTGACCTAAATGTTATTCATGTTTTTCAGGGATATGAATGATGAATGAAAGTGACATGCATGTTTTAAACAAAACCCCAAGGTCACTATGTAGCTATAAGCTTACATAAATAATGTAGTTGAAATAAAAAGGCCTAATAAAATCTCTAGAAAAATGAGTGACATTATCATGTATTTCATGGAAATCATTATTTTTATTGTGTTACTCATGGTTAATACTTTTATTGTCCACAGATTTATGAACACTATAATATATACTCAAAAGAATCACCTAAGTTAACTAACTCTGCAGTCAGTATTAAGGAATTTAAATATTTCCCTAAATGCACAACCTCACAAAAAATGGTTATTATTACCACTGCTTTCCTCATTTATTTACAAAATAATTTTATTAAAACTAAGAAATTCTAAAAACATTATCATTGTAAATAAGAAATAAAAATTTGGTTAGTTATCAACTAAACATATCCAATCAACTTTACCATCCACAAATCAGGATGTGAGGGCCATTAACACCACATTTACTAAAAATATTATAATTACCCAACCTACTGTACTCTGTAGGTAACTTGACAACTTCATTTACATCAAGGCTATCTGAAAGAATGAGTATTTCTGTTTTTATTCATCTTATATAGTGAGAAGAAAAAATGATGGCAAAAGTCATGGCTGATAGAATCAGTGTATTGTCATCACAATGTGTGTTAAAACACTTTTTCCTAAGTTTTATGAACCATTTTCAAAAATGCTTCATATGCATTATCCCTGTTAATCCTCAACACATATGTAATGGGAAATATTATTAGCCACCTCTCACAAATAAAGAAGCTAGGGCTTAAACAGGTATGTTAAGTCACATGCTGGAAGTTAATTAAGTTAGCAACAGGTCTAGAATATCTTGGCATCTCTTAGTACAAATCCTGTATTCCTAATGACTATGTTAGTGGTGATATAAGCCTTAGAAATTATTTTGCCATGTTACAGATAAAGCAGGTGAATCCCAGATGCTTTATAACTTGTCTAAAATGATGTAGGAGGAGAACTAAAATTAGATTCTAAGTCAAGTAGTTTCTTAGTCTATGGCTATTGCTTATATAATGTTTTATTTTGAGCCCATTTTGGCATTAAAATATTTTTATCTAGAAAAGTAAATTCAAAAGAAAAAATATAGACTAATTAAAATCTACTCATTTCCCCCTTAAAGTAAAAACAGTAAATTTGTTACTCTCAAATTACATTTATTCACTCATTCTCCCAAATTAAATTTATGCTACTGGGGAAAATTAGATGTCATTTAAATTTAATCCAATTGAAACTATGAGAAGAAAGGACATCTAGAGAGTAAACATTAGCATTTCCACCGTGATTGACTATATAGTCCAAAATCTGTGAAATTTAGAAATATTTACCATTCTGCCCTTTTTACAAATAAAGACAAAATTAAAATCAGGCAATACTCTAAGAACTTTATATATGCTTTAACTCTAATACTACTCTAAGGCATAGAATGTAATTTATTTTACAGATATAGGAAAGTGAATTTTAGGGAAGGTTAAGTCACATACCAACATCATCTAGCTAAAAGAGAAGAAACAATAATCAACCCCAGATCCACCTCCTTTTAAAATTATTTTCTATGTGATCAGCATCATTTCTTACCTTAGGAAAAGTGGTACAAAGAAATAATGTATTTTTATAGTGGAGATAAAACATTTCACCTTTTAAAAGGGTATTGGTTAAACCACCAAGAGAATGCATATTTAATTAATTATGAAAACATAGCTTAATTATGTTATTTCATTAAAGAGTTCCAAAAGGTCAGTAAGGTGCTTCTGCATGTTACCACCAAGAGATATTTCAAATAAGAATACCCGTCCAAATTTAATAATGAAAACTTGAAATGTACATTAATATATTTTAAACTTTGAGAGTTTTCTGCCATGTCACTAACACAATGAATCAAAAATTTAGGGTTTTGATACTCTAGTCTCATGTAGCATAACTATATAATATAAAATGGTTTAATTATAAATAGAACCACATCTTCTACATGGGGCTTGGAGAGTCAGTCTTGTTATCATAGTTTCCCTGATTCTTAACACAGAAAGAATTCATTTCCTAAAATGATCACTTACTTTATTGATTAATGCTATTATAATCACTTTTGCTGTTTACAAAATATGTAACTTATCCTCAAAATCAACACTTTTAAAACATCCATATGAAAGAAACGCAGATTTTTTTTAATGTGTAAAAGGAAATTTTCAAAAATTCTAAGATGACAGATGATTGTTAAATTAAGTGTACTGTACAGTTTTGGAAAGCAAATACTCTGAAACCATCAAATTTCACTTGTGTAATTTCTGCTATTTATTTTTATCTGGTACATTTATTTTAATATAGTCATAAATCAGACAAGACATTTACAATGGATTTTTTAATGTCATGATTGTCTAATAAGCTCAACACTGACTCCCTGGAAAGATCTAGTAATGGTCTGGTTATTCTTGGTTTGCTCCCCCAGATTCATTTTCTACCTTTCTCTGCCTCCTCCATGACCAGGAAGATTATGTCACCCATATTAAGTTTTCATTAGGCTCTGGGAATGGAACTCACCTGCTGAAAATCAGACTAGGGAGAAGAAAGTGGTTGGCATATTTATCTGCACACCTCTGCTCTACCCCATCAGATCTCTGGAAGGATCTAAGGCCCCAGGTGAGCAGACCCTCCAGACCCTCCATATCTCTAACTGCCACATATCTATAACTGCTTGTTCTATCATTTCCTCCTCCTTTGTCCCTTCAACCCTGTGGGTGGAACTGCTTCCCACTGTTGCTAACCTTTGGATGCTTCACCATTCCTCACTGGTTCTCTTAATGTGATTCACCCACTGTAGATAATCTTCAGTTTAATTTTGTGTGTGTGCGAGAATAGATAGATACATACATACATACATACATGTACATATATATGTATATATGTGTGTGTATATAGCACAATTTCCTAGGTATACAGACGTGAAAAGAAAAACACACAAACTTCCTGTCCTCATGGAATTCACATTCTGAATGAGGAGATTTTTAGAGCAGAGACTTTCTTTAGTATTTCTTGTGAGACAAATTTGTGTGTAATGTATTCTCTCACTCGTTGTTTAATTGGGAATGTATTTTATCTTCATTTATGAGAATAGCTTTACTGGATATAGAATTCTAGAATGGCATTTTTTCAGTAATTTGAATCTAGTGCTTGGCCTTCTTTCTTTCTGAAAAATTGTTTTCCTTTTGCAGCTTTCAAGAATTTCTCTCTCTCTCCTCTAATAGTGAGTATGGTGTCCTATGTGTGGATCTCATTATTTTTGTTCCTGAGTTTGTTGCCCTTTTTACACTTATAGACAGTTTTTTTTAATCAAAATTGAGACATTTTCAACCATTACATCTTTAAATAAACTCCTTCTCCTTTCCCTCTTTTATTGGATTCCTAATACATGTACACTGGCCATGTTTCATTGGTCCCTAAGGCTTTGTTCATTTTTATTTTCACTATTTAGATTATTACTAATTTGCCTTCAAGTTAATTTATTTCATATTCTTTCTCAAATATTCTGTTTAAACAGATCTGAATTTTTAAAAGTTTGTTTGTTTGTTTGTTTGTTTATTTATTTATTTTTGAGAGAGAGATGGAGTGTGAGCAGGGGAGGAGCAGAAAGAACGGGAGAGAGAGAGAATCCCAATCAGTCTTCACTTTTTCAGCATACAACCCAACACGGGACTCAAACCTACAAACCGGGAGATCATGACCTAAATCTAAATCAAGGGTCAGATGTTTAACTGAATGAGCCACCCAGGCACCCCAACACATCTGAATTTTTTATTTCATTTGTTCTATTTTCACACCCAAAATTGCCATTTTTTTCAAAGCTTTCAATCACTTCATTGAAATTCTCTTTGGGTTTAGTCAGTGTCATCCTGCTTCTCTATACACATCATTTCCCTTACATCACTGATCATATAAGAGCTTCTTTGGAAGTCTTTACTAAGTTCTAAATTGGACAGCTCAAAGAATATTTGTACTTACTGCTTGTTTTCTTTCTGAGTATGGATCATCCTTTCATATTTATTCTCATGCCTTGTAATTTTTTGTTTTAAAGTGGACATTTTAGTTAATATACTTTAACAGCTCTGGATTCTCTCCCTTACCAACACCTCAAGGATGGTTTTTGTTGCTGTTTGTTTGCTGCTTTAGAAATGTGTCAGGACTTCTCAATAAGATACTACCAAATCGAATTCAACAGCATATATAAAGAATTATTCACCATGATCAAGTGGGATTCATTCCTGGGATGCAGGGCTGGTTCAACATTCGCAAATCAATCAACGTGATCCATCACATTAACAAAAAAAAAAGAGAAGAACCATATGATCCTGTCAATCGATGCAGAAAAGGCCTTTGACAAAATTCAGCAACGTTTCTTAATAAAAACCCTCAAGAAAGTCGGGATAGGAGGAACAAACTTAAAGATAATAAAAGCCATTTATGAAAAGCCCACAGCTAACATGGGCTGTTGAGGAAAAACTGAGAGCTTTTTCCCTGAGATCAGGAACACGACAGGGATGTCCACTCTCACCGCTGTTGTTTAACATAGTGTTGGAAGTGCTAGCATCAGCAATCAGACAACAAAAGGAAATCAAAGGCATCAACACTGGCAAAGATGAAGTCAAGCTTTCACTTTTTTGAGATGACATGATATTATACATGGAAAATCTGATAGACTCCACCAGAAGTCTGCTAGAACTGATACATGAATTTAGCAAAGTTGCAGGATACAAAATCAATGTACAGAAATCAGTTGCATTCTTATACACTAAAAATGAAGCAACAGAAAGACAAATAAAGAAACTGATCCCATTCACAATTGCACCAAGAAGCATAAAATACCTAGAAATAAACCTAACCAAAGATGTAAAAGATCTGTATGCTGAAAACTATAGAAAGCTTATGAAGGAAATTGAAGAAGATACAAAGAAATGGAAAAACATTCCGTGCTCATGGGTTGGAAGGATAAATATTGTCAAAATGTCAATACTACCCAAAGCTATCTACACATTCAATGCAATCCCAATCAAAATTGCACCAGCATTCTTCTCGAAACTAGAACAAGCAATCCTAAAATTCATATGGAACCACAAAAGGCCCCGAATAGCCAAAGTAATTTTGAAGAAGACCAAAGCAGGAGGCATCACAATCCCAGACTTTCGCCTCTACTACAAAGCTGTAATCATCAAGACAGCATGGTACTGGCACAAAAACAGACACATAGATGAATGGAATAGAATAGAAACCCCAGAACTAGACCCACAAACATATGGCCAACTCATCTTTGACAAAGCAGGAAAGAACATCCAATGGAAAAAAGTCTCTGTAACAAATGGTGCTGGGAGAACTGGACAGCAACATGCACAAGGTTGAAAGTAGACCGCTTTCTCACACCATTCACAAAAATAAACTCAAAATGGATAAAGGACCTGACTGTGAGACAGGAAACCATCAAAACCCTGGAGGAGAAAGCAGGAAAAGACCTCTCTGACATCAGCCGTAGCAATTTCTTACTTGACACATCCCCAAAGGCAAGGGAATTAAAAGCAAAAATGAACTATTGGGACCTCATGAAGATAAAAAGCTTCTGCACAGCAAAGGAAACAACCAACAAAACTAAAAGGCAACCAACGGAATGGGAAAAGATATTTGCAAATGACATATCAGACAAAGGGCTAGTATCCAAGATCTATAAAGAGCTCACCAAACTCCACGCCCGAAAAACAAATAACCCAGTGAAGACATGGGCAGAAAACATGAATAGACACTTCTCTAAAGAAGACATCTGGATGGCCAACAGGCACATGAAAAGATGCTCAACGTCACTCCTCATCAGGGAAATACAAATGAAAACCACACTCAGATATCACCTCATGCCAGTCAGAGTGGCCAAAATGAACAAATCAGGAGACTATAGATGCTGGAGAGGATGTGGAGAAATGGGAACCCTCTTGCACTGTTGGTGGGAATGCAAATTGGTGCAGCCACTCTGGAAAACAGTGTGGAGGTTCCTCAAAAAATTAAAAATAGACCTACCCTATGACCCAGCAATAGCACTGCTAGTAACTTACCCAAGGGATACAAGAGTACTGATGCATAGGGGCACTTGTATCCCAATGTTTATAGCAGCACTCTCAACAATAGCCAAATTGTGGAAAGAGCCAAAATGTCCATCAACTGATGAATGGATAAAGAAACTGTGGTTTATATACACAATAGAGTACTATGTGGCAATGAGAAAAACGAAATATGGCCCTTTGTAGCAACATGGATGGAACTGGAGAGTGTGATGCTAAGTGAAATAAGCCATACAGAGAAAGACAGATACCGTATGGTTTCACTCTTATGTGGATCCTGAGAAACTTGACAGAAACCCATGAGGGAGGGGAAGGAAAAAAAAAAGAGGTTAGAATGGAAGAGAGCCAAAACATAAGAGACTCTTAAAAACTGAGAACAAACTAAGGGTTGATGGGGGGGCGTAAGAAGGAGGGGAGGGTGGGTGATGGGTATTGAGTAGGGCACCTTTTGGGATGAGCACTGGGTGTTGTATGGAAACCAATTTGACATAACTTCATATATTGAAAAAAAAAGACTTAGGTTGAAGTTACCTTGGATATATTGTAAATGGCTGATATAATCCATACTACTATAAATAAATTCAATTAAATATTTATTTAAAAATTTTAAAAAAAGGAAATGTGTCAGGACTGATTCTACAGAGTCCAACTCCTTTGCGGTGATTAGCCACTAATGTCTCTAGGTCTGGATTCCTAGCATTTGTCCCTCTGTATGAGTCAGAGTCAGCAAATGATTTGTGAGTTATTGTTCTTAAATATCAAGCCATAGAGTTTCTAGTATTTGCTGACAGATCTCTGTTTACATTGTATGCAACTCCTATTGTGTGTAGCTCCTTGGTCAGCTACAGATATGTGGACGGGTTTGGTCCATTCCTCTCTTCCCTGTACATGCATACAGAAGGCAGTCAAGCATGTGCGGAAGGTTTATCATGGTCTATACAGCTGCTGTATTTCCAGGATTTCCCTATTAAATACTAATCTGATGGCTTATTGCTTGTCTTAAATGATAATGCAACTTCAGGCCATCATAACCTCTGGCCTTCCTTAGGGTTCCAAATTGAGATCCTTCTAGTAATAAAGTTGTTTCACCCTGATAAAATTACCATCCTAACACCTGGTAAGAAAGCCATAGACACTCACTGTTCTAACCAGGAGATCAGTGTTTCATAAACAAATGCTTTTAAACTTCTTGTTGGGCTTGGTCAATCTCCAGAGACCCAAAATGACTTTTTTTGGATGATTATGTTTAGTCTCTTACTTATCTGTGTAAAGTATTTTCTAAGCTCCTCACTACATGGTACCAGAATCCTCCCTCCCAATAAAGAGTTTTGACTAGAGGCTAGCATGATATGGTCACGGTTTTAAATAATTACTATGAATACTTTTTAAAAAGTGTTTATTTTCAAGAGAGAGAGGGACCAGGGGAGGGGAGGATGGAGGTCGGGGGGGGAACAGAGGATCCAAAGCAGGCTTTGTGCTGTCAGCACAGAGCCCAACTCAGGGCTCAAACTCATGAACCACAAGATCTTGACCTGGGTTGAAGTTGGACACTTAACAGACTGAGCCACCCAGGTGCACCATATGAATACTTTTATCTTAAAGGAGAAAGAGCAGAAAAAAGAAATAAAGAACCTATAACAGTAATCCAAACAACAAACGTTTCTGATTTACACAAAGGTAACAGTAGTGAACATTGTGGCAAGTGGTCACTTTCTGTTATCCATAAAAGTTTGCTGATGGATGGCTATGCAGTAAAAGTGAAAGACTAAAAGGATAACTCTAAGATTTATGCCCATACATCAATAAGAATGGAGTTTTTATTTACTACAATGGAAGAGTCTGCAAGAGGGATAAACTCGGAGGGTGTTTCTGACTATTAGCATGTCAGTTTAGGGCCAATAACATTTTAATACTTATTTTACTTCCAGAGATATCAAGTCAACATTTAAACATTCAAGTTTGGAGGTTAGGGGAGAAGTCGAGGAGGTAGATAAAAATATAGCATGCCTCAGAATATGGGTATTTAAAACCCACTGAGTAATTTAATTATAAAGAAAGTAACAGTACATCAAAAGAGACACAAGGGGCGCCTGGGTGGCTCAGTCAGTTGAGCATCCAACTTCGGCTCAGGTCATGATCTGGCAATTTGTGAGTTCTAGCCCCGCGTCGGGCTCTGTGCTGACAGCTCAGAGCCTGGAGCCTGCATTGTATTCTGTGTCTCCCTCTCTCTGCCCCTTTTCCACTCATGCTCTGTGTCTGTCTCTCAAAAAATGAATAAATGTTAAAAAAATTTTTTTTAAAAAGAAGAGATTCAAAAACTGATGTATGGGTCATACCAATAATTAGAAGTTGTGAAGATTAGGAAATAAGTGGATTCTGATAAGGAGCATATAAAGCGGGCGGGGGGGGGGGGAGGGTGGTTCTTAATCTTGGCAAGTCTACTGGAATCCAAGTAGATCAAGGAGAGAAGGATCGACTTTGTCAAATGTTCTCTTAGATTAAGAAGGTAAGGACTAACAAACTACTCTACTTAGCAACACAGAACTTCCTGGTGACCTCCATAAGAACAATTGGGAGACAGAAGTCTGATTGGAGTTGTTTAGGAAGCAAATGGGAATTGGAAATACAATTTATGAGAAATTTTTTTCAGTCTTTCGTTTCAAGGGAAGAAGGGAGGCAATAGGATTGTAGTTGTAGTTGTGTTGGGTTACTGGAGAAATGTTTGTTGATGACTTTAAAGATGACAGAAAATAATGGGTTTTAGATGGAATGACTGATTTCTGTGTAGGAAAATAATAACTGAAGAAATAGAGGAGTATATAGTGGAATGATAATCAGGAGAGAGTGAGATTCAGTGCACCAGTAAAGATGTCTATTTGGGCTAGGACCAAAGGAAATTTATTCACAGGGCGATATGGAATATGTGGGTAGAGATGCACAGAGGCAATGGATATGGTGGTAGGAACTAATCTTTTTGTTTTAAAGTTTATTTATTTTGAGAAAGAATGAGAGAGTGCAAGCAGGGGAGGGGCAGAGAGAGAGAGAGAGAGAGAGAGAGAGAGAGAAAGAATATCCCAAGCAGGCTCTATGCTGTCTGCAGAGCCTTACACAGGGCTAGATCATACAATCTGTGAGATCATGGCCTGAGCCAAAATCGAGTAAGAAGCTTAACTGACTGAGGCAGCTGGCACCCCTAGGAACTAATCATCTATTAGATTTTGGTAAAGTCAGAATTAAAGTCATCACATGTGGGTAAAGATAGGCCAACATTGGAAATTTAAGGAAAAAGAAGGCAAGTTAAGAGATGCTCATTTAGGAGAATAAAAGAACAAATGAACAAAATAAACAAATGTTTTGATAGGTAACTTGAATGGTCCACTTGAAACTAGAGTTTGCAAATTTAAAGTCAGACCAGAAAATATGATGGTTTTAACCCAGTCATGTTTAAGTTTCTGGATAAAGTCACAAAGTAGTAGGTAGAATTTTGGTTTGTGGGGTTTTGGCTTTGCTAAGTGGGAACTACAAAGCAAATGGTCAAGTTCGTAAAGTAGGTATACTGTAAATGACATAATTATTAGTGAAATTGGAGGTAGAGAAGGAGAAGAGTGAGGCTCTGTGTGGGAGCAAGAATAGGGCAAAGATGACACAATCAATAAATTATAGGTCCAGGTTGGTTACAGGATTTTAGAAGTTGAAATACTAGGAGTGAGTCCAAAAGATTAAAGGTGGAGACCAGAGACTGGGATAATTAGTTTTAAATCCTGTGGAGGTAGATAAGGGACAACGACTAGGAGCATCAAAGCGGGAAGCTAAGAAAGGAGGGTAAACTAGATCTTTGGAAGGAACCAAAAAGAAAGTTATTTTAAAAGATCCCCTAAGTGGACATTGAAATCAATGAAATTTGTGTCAGGAAGCATTGTAGACCACTTCACGGCCATGAGGCCATTGTTAGCTTTTAGTAAAAATAATATAGTGGAAAATAGCAAGCATTAGCAAGGATGTGGACCAATTGGAATGCTTTGGACATTGCTCGTGGGAATGGGAAGTGGTACTGTCACTGTTGAAATGGTACAGAGATTCCTCAAAAAATTAAAGACAGAATTACTATATGATCCAGAAATTCCACTTCTAGGGATACCCCCCCCAAAATGAAAACAGGGATTTGAGCATTATGTATACACCCATGTTCGTGGTGGCATTACTCACAATAGCCAAAAGGTGGAATCATCCCAAATGACCAATGATGGATGAATAAACAAAGTGTGGTGTGTACATACAATGGGATGTTATTCAGCCTTACAAAGCAAAGACATTTTGACACATGCTATGGCACAGACGAACCCTGCAGACAGTCTCCCAAGTGAAATAATCCCAATACAAAAGTACAAATATGGTAGGATTCCACTCATACGAGGTACATGGAGAAGTACAATTCACAGAGACAGAAAGTAGAGCGGCTACCAGGGGCTCAGAGGAGAAGAGAGTGGGGAGTTTTTGTGTAATGGGTACAGAATTTCAGTTTGGAAAGATGAAACAGTTCTAAAGCCAGAGTGGATGGTGGTGATTGTTGCACAACAATGTGACTATGTTTAATGCCCCTGAACTGTACAGCTTAAAAGAATTAAAATGGTATATTTTATGTTATACATATTTTACCACAATAAATAAAATACACACACACACACACACACACACACACACACACACACACGACAACAACAACAAAAAGAAAGTCTTGGCCAGAGCATGACCGGGACCTAAAATTTTCAAGGATTGAGACATGTTGGTCTTTTCCATGATCAGGAGCACCCTTTAAAAAATAGGGTTTGATGCTAGATTCATTTGAATAAGTTTAAAAACCTGGAAATTATAGAAATATAAGTACATGAGCATAACATGATAATCCTAAGAAAGTGAGGAATTGCCTTACGGATCTACAGAAACTGGAAAAAATGTGATTTTGAGGGAGCGGTAAGAGGAAGTAATGGCATATTTTGGTAAAAAAAAAGACTTGAAAGTAGAGAAATTTTGAAGTTACTCTTTTGGAAGAATAAAGGAATGAGCTGAAAGATGTGTCTTTCGCAGCTGAGATCCTCTTGCTTAGGCTTCATTGAGTTGTACTGGCACCAAATCTACTATGTGTTGTCATTTTTAGTAAGCAGTACCTAACACTATGGGTGTAAGCAATCTACATGAAATACGTGAATGAAATAAATTGTATCAATGAAATGATGGTGTGCCCTTAAATTTTGGTGCATCCTACATGTGCTCTCTCTCACACACATGCTATTCCACATTTCCATTATATATTATTCTGGAAACTCATTTAACATAGCTCTCTTTTCATGGCTCCCTGAATAGACCATATGTATTCTTAAAAGTTGTATCTAGGGGTACCTGCGTGGCTCAGTTAGTTGAGCATCTGACTTTGGCTCAGGTCACGATACCCGGATTCATGAGCTTGAGCGCTGCATAGGGCTCCGTGCTGACAGCTCAGAGCCTGGAGCCTGCTTCAGATTCTTTGTCTCTGTTCCCCTCCCCTGTTCCTGTTCTGTCTCTCTCTCAAAAATAAACAATCATTAACATTTGTTAAAGAGTGCATCTAGATACATTGTGCTTTAAGTCGTCAATAACATAACACATACGTACACGCACACATGTAGACACACATACGCCATGTGCAAATTGCCTTAAGTGCACTGCACATGAAAGGCACTAAACAAGTATTTGCATGATGTATGCTAGGTGAATACTAAGGTGAAAGAAGAAACCAAGAATAGAGGTCTTACAACTTTAGCTGCACTTCCCTTTCCATTACACCCCATGATCTTCCCTAGGGGAATTATATAATTAACTACTAGGCTAAATATATGCTGCCTTAACAGGTCCAAACATATCATGTTACTGATTCCCAGTTGAAAAACGTTAGTTTCAGTTATATTCTGGTACTTACACCAATATTTAAAATTAATCTACCAAAGTTCCCAAAAACTAAAAGTAGATAATAGATTCCAAATTGCTCATTTTAAAAATGAACTAGAGAATTTATACAACTAAAATGATGTCAATTTAATTAAAAAACAGAACTCAAAATTGTTTTCTGAAGTTTGTTCTAAATTATATTTTCAGGGACACCTTGGGTGACTCAGTTGGTTAAGGGTCTGACTCCTGATTTTGGCTCAGGTCATGATCTCAATGTTCGTGAGTTTGAGCCCCACATTGGGCTCTGTGCTGTTAGGGTGGAATCTGCTTGGGAGCCTGTCTCTCTCCCTCTCTCTGCCCCTCCCCTGCCCAGTTTCTCTCTCTGTCTCTCCCAAAAATAAATAAACTTTAAAAATATAAATTATATTTTCTTTTTAAAAATATTTTTAATGTTAATTTCTTTTTGAGAGAAAGACCGAGAGTGAGCAAGTGGAGGGAGAGAGGGACACATAGATTCCAAAGCAGGTTCCAGGCTTTGAGCTGTCAGCCCAGATCCTAAGATGGGGCTCGAACTCACCAAGGGTGAGATCATGGCCTGCTCAATGTTTAACCAACGGAGCCACCCAGGTGCCCCTATAAATAGGGGCTTTCAATCTCCAACAACAGGAATTCATAGTCCACAGTACTTGTGACTATAGGGAGCAAGTAAGAATGCTAAATACCTTTATGCTAAGGACAATTCTTCGTTTTCATCCTTTGAAGCCAATAAACAAAAAGAAGGATAGTTTTGTAATAGAATCCTCACTGAATACTAATCTAAGGAGCTAAAGTAATATCTCCTTAGCTCAGTGACTGAATATATCTGTCTCTTTGCCAATCATTGTTTTGGTTAACTAGATAATTAGCATTTTTATCATATTAAAAGAGACTTCATTAGTCCATATTTTAAAGTATAGGGAAGGATATGAACATGGTTCGTTTCAGAATTATGGAGTACATGTGTACACTTGAGAATATTTTTACTTCCAAATTGAATTAAGATATGAAACTCAAAGAAACCAGTAAACAAGATAAAGTGAAGGTTGACATTTTTAACATTATGGCATTTAAAAGCAGATAAAAATTGATGTAGGTAAGATGTTTAGATTTTCAATTTTTATATGCCAGAAATCTTCAGTATATTTCGATATACTTTATTTTCGACAGTGAAGCTTTGATTATGCCATACGTCAACAGGGTGGTGGCACACAGCATCCATTTCAGAGTGGCTTATCCAACACAAGCAATAAGCTCTTCACCTAAGAAATGTTACTTACTTAACCTATTCACTCATTGTTCTCTTCTGACCGTCTCGGTACACGTCAACTTGAGTATTTTATATTTTTGTTAAACTATTGTTTCCCTAGCAACACCGTAAGCTTCTTCAGAACTGAACCTGTGTCACACGCTTCACTTATAAACTCGAAATACTTTACAAGTAAGCAAAGTTACTTCCTAACGGAAATTGCATTTAACAACAAAAAGAAGCAAACGGTGTAAAAATTTTACACCAAGAACTTTTTGGGGGTCATTTGAATATATAGCATCATCTGCTTGCTCTTCTCTTTCTGGAATAATCTAAACAAATTAAATCAGGTAGCTCAAAGGTTCCTCTGCTCTAATGTTTGACTTCCATTCTGGCACAGTGACACTGGACTCTCCACTGATTTCTAAATTGCTTTATTGTGTAATTTGGGAGGACTAGAGGAATAGAATCTACAATCAGAGGCAGCTGGTCGAAACAGGTGTTGCAGAAAATTATAATCCTACTTTGATTAATCCTGTTTTTTACAGCCGCCCTCCAGTTATGCATGACAGGTATCCAAATAATCAAACATACAGTCTTCATTGCAACAATCTGAGTTATTGTCAGGAGAAACATCAGGAATTACCGAAGCATTGATGCCAAAGTAATGTGTGTTTCATGAAATAGGCTTTTGTTATTCCATCGTTTCTTGAGTTTTCTGGGGAAAAACACAAGCATGCGTGTGTGTGCGTGCGTGTGTGCATATGCATGCACACACATGCACACGCACACATATCACCGTAAAGCTGTGCATTTTTATATTCACGATAGTGGCTTTCAACAAATTTAAAATTTTCTTTTTCAAAACAGCTTTAAAATACAGCTTAGTGTTAACAGGTCCATGGTGATTATTATACGCAGCATCTGGAATTATAACTGCATCTGTAACAAGGCATGTACAATATTAAACATCTCTGTACGGTTAGTAAAACCCTGTGTTATTTTCACGTGTGTGTTAATATGCTACTAAAGCATTCGTTCTCTTGATCTGCTTTATTTCCTAACACATAGCAACACGTGGCAATCGCCATCCTGACGTACGTGGCTCATGGGGGCTGTCTAGGTTTCAGTCTTTTTGAGAATGGTCGCATTACTATATTTGGTGTAAGGATTAGATCATAAGTGATTTCATGTGATTTGAAGCTAGTCCCCTCAGAACAGCCAAGGAATGAAAAAATGTTCCTGCTTCATGTTATAAATCAACTCTAGTTAAGTAAATGAATCATTAAGATAAAAACAGAACAGTTAAAATATGCACAAACTGTGTAGTTATTAGACATAGCTAGGAAAGTACCTTTATCGTTTCTAAATCTTTGGCCCAGATTTCCTTGGTAAAAATGAATAAGTAAAAATCATAATTGTATCTTGACCAAATAGGATTCTTTAGTGCTATAAGGTGTTCACTAAAAGTTCGTATTATTAATATATTTTACTTACATCAATTTTCAATGTGAAAGTCAAAGATTCCATACTACTAATGCCTCAGAATAGTTATGTTATTACTTTTACTATTTCACAAATGTCTTAACTTTCAACTTTACTTATATAAAACGCATCGCCACCACGATACTGGGAGCAGTATCATATTTTGCATCTGAAAAGAAGATACCTTTGATTTGACAAATATTATAAAGGATTATAGAACTCTCAGATTTCAGCTCTTTAGCAACCAATGAAAAGTTTTAAGACATGATACAAGTTTACCATTTGAAATATCTATCTACTTGTTCCTAAGTCACTATTTTTAAACAAAGATTTAAGAGATATATAAAATGGGCATGTAACTGAAATTAAGTGTATTTGTCACATATGATCAGTATCTTATCATATTTGCAAAATTCAATTATTGATTATTTGGGGTGTACCTATTTTCACTTCACTCTTCTCCTTCCTCTACTACAGTGGAATAATATAATATAATATAATATAATATAATATAATATAATATAAGTAATATAATATAAGTAATATATATATAATGATATGTAATATATATATGGTAAAATGGACCAAGATAGACATCATATTTGTTTCAATCTATTTCAGTAAAAATGCTTTTTAAATAAACCCTCAAGTTAAGCACTAACCTTAAATTTAAATGTAAGAGTGTCAGATCTTCCCACTTTATGTGGTGAATTTGGTATCACTATCTAGATTAGTGTTTTCATTAAATATGAAGCATCATTTGTCTGCCATCCAATTCCAGGAATATTATTTTTAGAAAGCTCTCAAAATACTTGGAAATTTTTTTTACTCTTTTTGAGAGAAATAATCATGTTAATGTGACATTAGAGGTAACAAATATGCAAATAGCAAATGTAGACATTTCTGTGCTCACTCTTTCTAATTCTTCTATTTTCTCTTAAACTCAATTTAATCAGATGTTTGTCCCATGCTCATCCACAGAAATGGCTCTTGATCTAGGTCAGCAGTGACCCCCACAATCTAGTGGCCATCATTGTATACAACCTACCAGTAACTGCTGAACAGAGCTGTTCTTTCCTTCCTAGATATTCTTCACTTGGATTCAAGCATTCCATTCCCTTTACATTCCCTCTGAATAGACTTGTTTCTTCTTAGTCTCTTCTCCTTGTTCTTCCAATCCCCATCATCTCAACTTCCGTGTATCCAGGGACTAAGTATTAGAACCTCTTCTCTTTCCAATACTAAAGCTTATTCTCTTGTTCAACACATGCAACACCAACTTTTAAATGAAATTTATATAATTTTAGAAACCTGAGAATATAGGTCTCGAGTCTGGAACTCAACCCTGAAATAAAAATGGTAGCCTACTTTATAATTTACACAACTCTGAGAAGTACAATAATCATTTGAGATGTAATATGTTCAAAATTAACTTTAAAATATTCCTCACAGACTTCTGTTTACTCACACAGACTTCTTTGTCTTGGTGAACGCCAATTCTTTACTCATTAACGTTTAAGCCAAAAACAGTGACATTGTCCTTTGCTCCTCATTTTCATTTGCAATCCACTTTCTGTCCCAAAACCCCTTCTGTTTTCTCTACCATCAATATACATATAAATCTGGCTGCTTCTCTTGACCCCCATCTACCACCACTTCCAAAACATCATCATCTCTCATCTGGATTACCGTAATAGTCTCCTAACTGGTTTCCTCATCTACTCTTCTTTCCCCATACTCTATTCTTTTTTTTTTTAATTTTTTAACGCTTATTTATTTTTGGGAGAGAGATACAGAGACAGAGACATCATGAACAGGGGAGGAACAGAGAGAGAGGGAGACACAGAATCCAGAGCAGCCTCCAGGCTCTGAATTTCAGCACCAAGTCCAACGTGGGGCTCGAACTCGCGAACCATGAAATCATGACCTGAGCCGGAGTTGGAAGCTAAACCAACCGAGCCACCCAGGCGCGCCACTCTCCATACTCTGCTCTAACCAGAAGTCAGAAGAACATTTTAAAAATTTAAATTCTGGTTATCTCTTTGCTCGTTTGTTTTGTTTCTTAAATCACACATGTGAGTGAAGTCATATGCTATTTGTCTCCCTCTAACTTATTTCACTTAGCCTAAGAGTTTCTAACTCCAACACCTCATTGCAAATGTCAAGATTTCATTATTTTTTATGACGAATATTCCATTGAGTATACAGATACACATATTCTCTATCCACTTATCGTTCAACGGGTGGGTTAAATAGGTGATGGGGATTAAGGAGTGCACTTGTTGCGATGAGCACTAGGTATTGTATGGAAGAGTTGAATCTATATATGGACACCTGAAACAAATATTATATTCTATATTAACTAAATGGAATTTAAATAAAAACTTCAAAAATAGATAAAGTTTGGTTATATTGCTTTTCTTCTCAAAGCCCTCAACTGGCTTGCTGTCTCCCAAGATGAAATCCCCCTCACCCCAACCCCAAAAACAAAACCCAGGCTTTCTCTGATCTGCTCCACACTCTGATTCATAGGTACGATTTAGTATTGTTCTCCCCTTCTAACTTCACTCCAGACACAAGGACCTCCTTCCTCTCTGCTTTTCAGACATTTCTCTCTTCCCAGATCTCCACAGGACGTATCCCTTTCCTCAAAGAGGTCTTTATGCCAGTGCCATCTTCTGATAAATACTTCTCCAAGCTCCCTCTTTAATACTACAGCTCCCAGCCCTGCTTTCCTCCCACCTATATTTTAAATATTTTCATTTAAATATGTAAATGCTATTTGGGGATAATTTCAGAGTTACAAAAGAGTTGCAAACGTAGTAAGGAAATGTTTGTGTATTTTTCACCCAGACTCCTCTAATGTTAACAATATACATAAGCATGGTATATTTCCCCAAAGTGAAAACATTAACATCGGTATTGTACTCTGAGTGTCAGAATCTAATTCACTGATTCCACAGTTCACTTAGACATCATGCAGTCATGCATGAGTCTCACCAATAGCCTCTTTCCTCTCCTCTGTGGTCCTTTCTCAGTTTTTCATGTTTTTCATGACCTTGATGCTTTTGAAGAATATTAATCAGGTATTTTGTAAACTATCCTTCAGGCTGATTTCAACATAGTTTTCTCACAATTAGACTGGGGTTGTGGAGTTTTATTTATTTACTTATTTTTGGTAAGAAGAGGTAAAAGTTAGCTATGTATATTATTTAGAGTTCCTCTATCAGGAATATTTGTCTCTTCTTCCTCATGGATCCATTTAATCATTTGTCATTTAATCAGTATGCATTTATTGATATGTTATTATTTGAGAAATAATACTGCATTTGTTTTTGATCAAATTGTTCCAGATTTTGCCCATGGAAGGTCTTAGGTTGCCTCTTTTTGTTGTTGTTGTTTTTGTTGTTGTTTTAGCACCTCCTTACTTTTTGGCAATACAAGATACTCCAGTCTCATTTTGTATTTTTGCTTCCACAGTACTCAGCTCAAGCAATTACTGATTCTAGGCTTTCTCAGTTGAAAGATCTAGGAAATATATGGTATTGACGAGCTAATGAATACATATTCACACATCTAGATTTATTTCTGAATTTGTCTACCTGTATAACTATTAAAGTGAACATGAGCTCATATTGCTATCTCTAAACATTAATTCCACCAGAACCACAGGGTTAATTCTAAAGCTTCTTTTCTCTGAAGATGAGAAACCCAATTTCCATTAACTATAAAACGTATTTACTTATTTGTTCCTCCTAGTATACATGTAAAGTCATTTTGGAAATGCTGGGAGAAAAAATTTGTACCAGTGAGAGTGTGGTATTTACGTATAATCTTTTTCATGCAGTCTTAAAATATCCAGTTAAAACACTGCTTTCCAAAGTTACTTACATCAGCTTGTTTTCTGCCCTCTTCAGTAAGATTGTATTTTCTATCAGTAACATTCATTTGGCACAGTCTGCATTCCATCTTTTATACCCTAAAGTCAGACTGTAATTATGTTATTATTGTTGCTGTTTTCCAAATTCTTTGTGGTGTATAAGTGTGTGGGTTAAAAAAAAAAAAGAACAAAAGAGATGGAATATGTCTACCTACCTAATATTGTGTGTTAGTTTTCTATCACTCAAAAAACTCCTTTTTGAGGACACTTTGTAATCAATCTTTTACCTGTCCTCCAAGCCCTGTAACGGTGAAGGTTGTTAATCTCTTGGAGGCCTTGGATGGAGCAGGAGATGAGGAAATTAATCGGTTCTTTATAGGGGTCTTCATCCCGTCTCTCATTTCAGCTTGAGTCCCTACTTACGTAGGGGCACAGTACCAGATTTTGCTTCATAAAATGAGCTCCTTCTTTTGGACTTCTCTTCTTCCATCATCCCACAGCCTTAAGTTTTAGCTTTGTCCCGTTTGCTAAATTAGTCACTGTTCATCCAGCTGCTTTAAACCCATGTTATGTTGGCTCACTCTCTTTGCTGTTACCCCACTTTACATTCCCTTCGTGTTTTAAGTATATGTCTTTACTAAAACTTTTCTGGAGTTTAGGGAGGAAACAAACTATTTATGTGTGTTTAATTTGTCACATTTAACTAGAAGCATACAACATGGACAGATTTCATTTTGAAAATGGAATTGTTGAAGAAAATGATCAAGTTCCTCAAATGAACATCACACTACCATTTATGTAAATTATATATTATATTTAATATATATATATATTTGAGACATACATATTTAATTCAATTGATATATTCAATTCAATTGATATATGTATCTCAATTCAAATATAGGTGTGTATGTATATCTATGTATCTATATATCTACATAGATATAGATATAGATATAGATATATAGATATCTCATTACAAGGACTTGGATAAGTATATACAAGTATAATCAGAACATTTTCCTCCAGGAATGGAAGGGATACAGAGGAGAGGAACAGAGTTACAAAGGAGGAGAGGAGAGGAACAGAAAACTTCAGTGTTTACTGTAATGTCCTATTTCTCTCTTTAAAAACTTTTAAGTTAAAAGCTTAATTTTATTTCTATTAAGGATAGAGAGTATATGGTTATGTGTCATATTATTGTTTATGACTTTTATGTGTTTTAAGTATTCCATAATTTTTAAAGTAAAATTTACCTATACTGCACTGTATGTTAACTAGCTGCAATTTAAATAAAAACGTGGGGAAATTTTTGAAAGGTAAAATAAAAGTAAAATTTACCACTGTAGTTTTCTTAAAGGTCATTAACATACTTTATTCACCAATGATTATTCATCTATTACAAGACAACTTCAGGGAATTTTTAGTATCAAATTAGATAAAATATCTTGTTTCTATCTTTTTAATTTCCAGTGTTTAACTTCCAATGTTACAAATGTCACAAATTGATACATACAGGAAATAAAATTAAAGATAACATTTTCTTAAAGACTAATCTGAGACAACATTTGTAGCAACATGGCAAATGACAGTGATAAGATTAAGTATGCAACCTAATAGCAAAAAGAACAAAATATCTGGCTTCCTAGACAGATAGTCAATATATGTCAATTTTTTTTCAGATCTTTTTTCTTCATTAAGGGGCCTATAATAACCCAGGGTTATTTTGCTATTATATTATAAATACATAGAAAGAATGTTAAAAACTCATATCTGCTCAATTTTTACCCTGTGTAACACCAAAATTTTCACAAGTTTTAAAGTTTAAATATCTTGAAGATATTTAGCAGTTGTAAAATGGAATGGAAAAACCACTCGGATGCATAATACATTTTTTTAGTCCACTAATAATATCTTATAGATAGAGGACACATATGCCCATGATTTTAATCACGGTAGCTAGTAGGTTTTCATTGTCACTGGCCAGGTGGCAGATCTGTTCACATTCTAAAAATTTACTTTTGAAGACCCCCACAAAGGGCTCCCCTTGGCATTAGTCAACAGCAGAGTATGCCTGCTTTAATGTGAACACTTGGTCACAACATCTGTCATTTTCTTTGCTGCTCTCACCCTGCATCCCTGCTTTTCTCTTTGTTTCCAAACATTTGCCATCTATATTATGTTACCTTGCTTTCATCTTTGTGTGTGTTTTAGAAGCTATTTAATTTTAGTAAAAATATCTTTAATTTTCCTGCTATAAATGTAATCAGTGCTGATCCAAACATTCAAACAGTACAGATATTTATAAAATGAAATGTAAAATGTTCCTAAGTAAGTTTTACTGGCTGCAACTGTTTGACGAATACACTATATGCTACCTACAAAAGATTCCTTTTGTTTGCAATGGCACAAATAGGTTGAAAGTACAAGGATAGAAAAAAAAACCATTCTACACAAACAGTAAATGAAAGAGAGCTGATGTTGCTATACCACTATCAAACAAAAGAGACTTCAGGACAAAAGCTGTCATGAGAAGCAAAGAAAGACATTGTATACTGATAAAAGGATGAATACATCGAGAAAAAGAACAATTATAAACATATGCACCTAACAAGAGATCCCAAAATACATTAAACAAGTACCAGATTTGAAAGGAGGAAGAGCAAGTTTACCAATATTGGATGAAGACATCACTACCCCACTTTCAATACTGGATAGAAACACTAGATAAAAGATCAGACAGGAATTAGAAGAAATGAATAACACTATAAACCAACTGCAACTACCAGATATCTCTAGAACACTCCAACAAACAATAGCAAAACACACATTCTATTCAAGTATGCATGGAACACTCTCCAGAACAGACCAAATGATACGTCACAAAACTAATCTCAGTAAATTTTAAAAGACTGAAATAATTAAAAGCATGTTCTATGGACAAATGGAATTAAGTTAAATATTAGTAAAAAGATAATGTGCACAATTCACAAATGCAGAAATTATGATCCGACAATCCTACTGCTAATTATGTATCCAAAGTAAATTATATCAAAATCTCTGGGGGTGCCTGGGTGGTCCAACTTCAGCTCAGGTCATGATCTCTCAGTTAGAGGGTTCTAGCCCCACATCCGGCTTTATGCTGCCAGCTTGGAAACTGAAGCCTGCTTTGGATTCTGTCTCCCTCTCTCCCTAGACCTCTCCTGCTTGCACTTTGTCTCTCCATCCTTCAAAAAATGAATACACATTTAAAAAGAAATCTCTAATAGATACCTGTACTATCATATTCATTACAGTATGTGAACAATAGTCAAGATATGGACACAACCTAATTGCCTATCTTCTTTCTAATTGTTAAAATTCTTCAAAATTTTTTAAATTTATTAATTTTTAATTAAAAATATTTTAATGTTTATTTATTTTTGAAGGAGAGAGAGAGACAGAGCGTGACCAGGGGAGGGGCAGAGAGAGAGAGGGAGACACAGAATCTGAAGCAGGCTCCAGGCTCTAAGCTGTCAGCACAGAACCCATCGCGGGGCTAGAACTCACTGACTGCAAGATCATGACAGGAGCTGAAGTCAGATGCTTAACCCACTGAGCCATGCAGGCACCCCCCCCCAATTGTCTTTCAATGGATGAATGGATGATGTGGTCTATTTATGCGATGGAATATTATTCAGTTATAAACAAAGGAAGAAATTTGAGACAACATTGCTGAACCTGGAGGGCTGTATGCTAAGTAAATTAAAGCAGACAGAGAATGAGAAATATTTAATGGTATTACTTACATGTGACATAATAACAACAATAATAAAGGCCAATTTCAGAGAAACAGACAATGATGGTTGCCAGGAGCTGAGGGGAGGAGGACATGGAGAAATATAGGTAAAAGGTACAAACTTTCAGTTATAAGTCCTGATGATCTAATGTACAGAATAGAGACTATAGTTAATAATATAGTATTGTATACAGAAAAGTTGCTGAGAGTAGATCATAAGTGTTGTTACCACTCACATGCAGCCATTTGCATGCACACACAGGAGTTCACTATGTGAGGTGATGGATCTGTCAATTATTTTGATCTTGGTAATTATTTTACAATATATATGGACGATCAATTCATCACACTGTACACTTTATGTATGTACAATTCTATTTGTCAATTTTTCCTCAGTAAAGTTGTAAATATCAATAAATGAACAACACAGTCGGTGGTAGTTTTTCAGGGCTGCTGTAACAGAGTGTCACAAACTTGAAACAATAGAAATTTATTGTGTCAGAGGCTAGAGGCTAGAAGTGTGAAATCAACATGTTTGCCGGCCATACTCCCTGTGAAACCAGAAGGGGAATCCATCCTTTCCTCTCCCTAGTCAATGACGGCTGGCTGGAAATCTTTGATGTTCCTTGAATTACAGCTACATATCTACAATCGGTGCTTTACTGTCACAAGGCATTCTCCGTATGAGTCTGTCTTCGTATGGCTGTCTTCTCATAAGGACACTGGTCATCTTAGATTAGATGTCCACCCTTACACCTCTATGATCTTGTTTTAATTTAACTACTTACCTCAGCAACAACTCTATTTCCTAATAAGAGCAGATTCTGCAGTAAGTAGGTGTTGGGATATCAATGTATGTTTTTCGAGGGGATATTATTCATTCCATAACATACTCCAGAGTAATGAATGGGTCAAAGATGAACTCTCAGGAGAAATTAAGAAAAATAACAACTACAACAGGGAATATCCCTTACAAATAATACAAAAATCCTTAAACAATAGCAAACTGAATCCCACAGCAAATTAAAAGGACTAGACATTATAACCTTCCAGTATTTATCCAAGGTTTCAGGTTTAACTCAACACATGAAAAAATATTCAATATAATACACCATATTAATAGAAAAAAGAAATAAAAACAATCATATCAATAGATGCAGAAGAATGCATGAAAAAATCCAACAGCATTCCATGATAAAAACACTGAACAAGTTAGGAATAGAATGGAACTTCGTCAAACTGATGAAGAACATCTATGAAAAACCTACAGGTAACATCACACATCATGAGAAAAGATGGAAAAATTTCCCCTAGATGAGGAAACAGACACGGTATCTCTTCTCGTCATTTCCACTTAACATTTAATCGCCTCCCCCCAAAAAAATCTCATTTTCACAAGTGCCCTGATACAGAATGTATGAAGTAAATAGTTAAATCCCTGGGTTTGTACAACCATTGTACTTCCAAAAACAATTGTACACATGAATTTAAGATCAGTTGTTTTGTATGTAGTATTCTAACCTATTAACATCACATTAAAATACTTGTTTCCATACTATTCTTAACACTGTGTTTTGTTAAGAATGTAATGGTTTCTAATATAAATATGAAATAGTATTTTATTATTTTGGCTTGCATTTTTTGTCATTTGTGTAACAATACCTTTCATATGTTTATTATCATTAGCATTTTTTGTGTGAATAACCTTTTCATAGCCTTTGTCCATGCTTACGTTTGGTTAATTATCGATGCCTTCATTTAGAGAACTCTATATAACACAGCAATTAATCATTCTACTGTTTACATGTGACAATTACTTTATCCCTGTTTTATAGTCAGATTTTGACTAAGTTCATGATATTTTTTTTTCGGATATGTATTTAAATGTTTTTGGAGTAAAAGCTGGCAATATTTTTGTATATAGCTAATGAGTTTCAAGTCTGTCTAAAAACATTATCTTTTCTCAAGACTATGAAAAGACTCTCCTGTATTTTTTATTAGTTTGTAGCATGTTATTAATATATTTGGAAGCTTATTGCATCTGGAACTTATATACTCAGAATTACGTACCTAACTAAAATTTTTTTCAAATGGACAGCTGTTCAGTATAGCATCTTTAATAAATGTTGCAAGTATTTTAAACTTAGACATCACTGGAGACATTTTCACCATTGTAATAAATCTGCATATCATCTATACAACAATTTATTTAAATCACCTTTAACTTAACTCCCTTAATATATCCGTGTGTTAAATTATAATGTTTGTGATTTTTTTGGGGGGGGAGGTAGGTTAGTTGAGGCAATTGTTAGATAAGTTTCTTATATCAGGTAAAATAAATGGTTTTTAAAATTTATATTATTCTCTGAAGCACATAAAATCATCTTGTTTAGTTTTGCTATTACATAAATCACACTGGGGAATGCCAGCATTTCCCAAAGGATGCAAAATGCTATCTTTCTTAAACACCAAATTTCAACTATGCACAATATGGTTTTGGTCTTTCTTTTTCATTTTTACTTTGTATTCTTAACTAAAACCCTCTGCTTTTTGTATTTTATTTTGGTAGGGTTTGTTGTTATTTTAAGCTATAGCTTTATTGATACTTTACTGATTTCTCTAATTAGTCTTTCTCTCAATGCATTGGATAGTTTTGATAAATTAGATGAACTTTAAATCAATTTGTCAAATTATACAAAAATCCTTAAATTGAATTGCCATATGGATTCATCAATCACAAACTGATTTATTTTCACAATATTGACTTCATATGATTTTTTTCAGTATAATGGTAGGTCGCTCCATTTATCTATATTTTCTCTAAAATCCTTTCATAAATCTATATATTATCAAATGGTTCTGTTACAACTATTTTAAAGTTTATTTCTGTTTTATAGGGGTTTTTTCTTTCTACAAAGCTTAGCCTTTTCCTCTAATTAATAGTGTTGGTTTATTTCTGGCATGCTACAAAGCTATTAATTTGTATTTCCGTGTGTTGGAAAAAATCTTTTATCTGTTTGTACTGATTTTATATTATCATTTCTAGTGACTTTTCAGTTGATTCTCACTTAAAAAATAATACATCAACAAAGTAATTGAATGTTTTCTATTTTCCCACAATTACAAACAATTTTGGTTTTGTCCTTATTGGGATAAACAAAGATTTCCAGAAGTAACCTTAATAAAAAGCAGCAGCAGCAACAGTGACAGCATTGGCAGCATATTTATCTTGTTAATTTTAATAGCGATAAATGCCTTTATTTTTTATCACTGTATCCAATACATTTGAAGCCTTGTGTTCTCCCTTCAGAAAACAGTATTTTAAGCACAATTTATACCCTCTCCTTGACCTCTGTATCCTTAAATTATGTAATTGTGTTTTGATCTTATGAACATTTTTCCTGTAATATGGATTTTGTTTAAAAATGGATTTGCTTGACAAGTGATGGTTCCCAGAGTGGTGGGGTGGGGGAATGGGTAAAATAGGTGATGGGCATTAAGGAGGGCACTTGCCGTGATGAGCACCGGGTATTGTATCTAAATGTGGAATCACCAAATTGTACACATGAAACTAATATTACACTGTATGTTAAATGGAATTTAAATTAAAAACTTTAAACAATTATAAAAATTGATCTCTCAACCATCACTTTTACCTTTACATCATGTATATTATTAATACACTGTATACAATTATATGCTTTCATAGTTTTATTGCTCATTAACCTTTTAAGAATACTGTTACCTTAGTATTTCATTCTTTCCTTTTATTCATTCAGCTGGAGTATGTCCTCAATTTTATTCTCAGACACAGTACACATTTATGTATATTTTTCTGGACTTTTGAATATTAATATACTTTCATATATCTTCAAAGAAAGACTATGTGTATATATAATTCTATCCTCATAATTCCTATCTCTCAGAAAGCTACTTTTCCAGACTTTATGTTGCATCAGAACTCTGTTGCTAGTCTGTCATTCAGCTGTGTAGTTTGTTGCTTAATAATTTACAATATGTTAATTTACAATAGTTAGAATAGTTTTTATATCTGCAGATTAAAATTTCAACAGTAGATGATTTTGGAGTCAGAGACTAGATTAACACTGGCATTCTAATGAGGATAAAGATACATTTGGAGCTATGAGGGTCTCAACTCCTGGACATTTTTCCTCCTGAAGACATTTGTGGAAATGTAAAGCCACAAGGAGTAGGAAGGCTGAAAAGTAAGTGGACATATTTTAAAAAGAAAAAAAAATGTTGAGGTTTCATAACCTTGTAGCGCTGTAAAAACAAGTATTTAGGATTAGGACCTGCCAGAAGAAAGAGCTTCAGTGAACACACCAAGATTTTAGATGAAAAGCTTATGGAGCTATGTCCTTGGAACAATTTAAAACCAGAAATAATTTGATCTACACCCAAACTGCAAGCTAGTCTCAAATCAGCTCTACCGCTAACTGGACTAAAGTAATCGATCTCTATCTCCTAAGTAGAGAGAAAAGGATGAATACTTTCTAGTAGTATTTTTTTAAATCATCTGAAACCTCTGCAAATTTTTCTTATATACAACATACATCTGTCATCAATCAAAAATTAGTTGGCATGTCAAGAGACAGGACTTTACAAAGAGACATAAACCTAAAAACGGATCACAGGTGATCCATAGAGAGACAAGAGCAGACAAGAATTTTAATAGATTCCATTGAAGAGAAAAGGACAATATACAGGAAAACTTAGAGAATTTCACAAGGGAACTACATCTTAAAAAGTATACAGAAAATTACATATCTTAACCCACATCAACATAGATGCATGGGAAAGAGCATAGAGATGATAATATGCTGCATGTTGGTGAGGCATGGTTTACATGGATGTATGTATATGTCAAAACTGAGTTAACTGTTTGTTAAGATCTGTGCATTTCACTGCATGTAAATTGTACCTCAATAAAAATATTGAAAACAAGAAAATAATATGAATTTTATCTGAGAAAATATATAAAATTAGAAAATGAGTGGATGTGTGTAAGAGTGGATTTTACAATTAGAAGATAGACCACCAAAAAATACCTGAGCCTGAGTGGCTCAGTTGGTTAAGTGTCCCCATTCTTGGTTTTGACGCAGGTCATAATTTCATCATTCCTGAGTTCTGCGCTGGCAGTGTGGAATCTGCCCGGGATTTTCTGTCTGTCTGTCTGTCTGTCCCTCCCTCTCGGACCCTCTCCTGCTTGCAATCTCTGTCTCTCAAAAATAAATAAATAAATATTTTTTTAAAAAACCCACACTGAAAGGAAACCAATTAGAATATTCAGAAAATGTATAAAAGACATGAGCAATAGAGTAAAAAGTTTTAACACACGCTACTCAGAGCTTCAAAAGGAGGAGAACTAGGCAACATAAATATTTGATGAATCAGTATTTGCTAAAAAGTTCCCAAAGTTGGGAAAAACAATATACAGATCCAAAAAGTACACCTCAGAAATGAAGAATTGTACAGAGTGTTCAACCACTGAAAACTGAAGATAAAGGAAAATTGTAAAACCATCAGGGAAAAATCATACATCTATAGGGAAACAACTCTAAATATCATGACTAATTTCTTTCTAGAAAAAATCCAAGCCATAAAACAAACAGGTAATATATTTTGAGTGCTGAAAAAAAAATATTTCCACTCAGAATTCTGTACCTAGGAAAAAGATTCTTCAATAATGAGGGTGATGTATAAGCCTTCTCAAATGTGCTAAACTGATCTAATCCATTGCTGGTAGACGCACACTATAAGATGTACAAAACAAAGTTCATCCGGCTGAAGAAAAATGATTCTAGATGCAAACTCAGATGTATAGAAAGGAATGAAAAATAACAAACACGGGGGGGTTGCCTATCTGGCTCAGTCAGTAGAGCATGCAGCTCTTGATCTCTGGGTGGTGAGTTCGAAACTCAGTCGGGCAAAGAGATTGCTTAAATAAATAAACTTAAGGAAAAAAAGGATACAAACATGGTCAATACATAGATAACTATAAAAGGTTATCTTTGCTTTCATTTTTCCCTTCTCTCTCTGAAGTTCTTCAAAAATCAAGTGACCATTTAAAGCAGTGATATAATGAGCTTCATAATGTATGTCTAAGTAAAATTATTTAACAAAAGCAAAGGAGGTTAAAATACAAGTGCATTTTTATAGGTTCTTTCATTTTATACATAGTCCAATCTAACTCTAAGCACATCCTGTGTCGAATATGCTAGAATTCATATGCTAATCATCAGTGCAACCTCTAAAAGAATAATGTAAAAGGGATTGCTGAAAAGCCAATAGATAAAATAAAACAGAATACTAGATGTTAATAGAAACAATTCAGGAAATTAAGAGAAGAAAAACCATACTTGGAAAAAATAGAGAATAAAATAGTACTCTTATTCTGAATCATAAATAATCACATTAATATAGTGAACTGAATGTTCCCATTTGATATTGGACTGTAATGGAAATAAAACAAAGCACAACTATATATGGTTCAAAAGAGACGCACTTAAAATATAAGGGATATATTTTCAAATAGGATAGAAAAAGATAAACTAAGTAAAAGGTAAGAAAAAGAAAGCTGACAGCACTACTCTTTATTATCAGGAAAAGTGCATATTAAGTAAAATAGTATTATCCAAGAAAACAAGGTATATTTTATAATGATAAAAAGTCAATTTATCATTAAGATATATATCTCAATATGTATGTACCTAAAAAAGACCATCAAAAAGCGTGAAGCAAAAACTGAGGGAAACAAAAGAAAGAATAGAAAATCCACAATCATAGTTGGAGATTTTGGTGGTACCTCCTCAGGAATTGATGAATATGCAAAATTAAATAAGGAGAGGTGCACCTGGATGGCTCAGAAGGTTCAGTGTCCGAATCTTGATTTTGGCTCAGGTCATGACCTCAAGATTCCTGAGACTGAGCCCTGTGTAGGGGGCTCTGTGCTGACAAATTAGAGACTGCTTAGGATTCATTCTCTCCCTCTCCCTCTCTCTCTCTATTTCTCTCTCTCCCTCTCTCTCTCTCTCTCTCTCTCTCTCTCTCTCTCTCTCTCCCTCCAAAATATAAACATTTAAAAAATACTAAAATGTTTAAAACTAAAGCAACAGCCTTCTAAAAACCCATATGTAAAAGAATATCTTTGGGTAGTTAGAAAATATATCAACTAATGGGAAAACAGACATCATACCAAAAGTTGTGGGCTTTACAAAATAAGTCAGGGAAATACAAACACCATATGATATCACACATATGTGGAATTTAAGAAACACAACAAATGATCATGGGGAAGTAAACGAGAGAGAGGCAAACCAGGAAACAGACTCAGGGAACAAACTGATGGTTACCAGAGGGGAAGTGGATGGGTTGATGGGTGAAACTGGTGATGGGAATTAAGCATGGCACTTATAATGAGCACCGGGTGTTGTATGTAAGGGTTGGATCACGAAACTGTACACATGAAGCTACTATTACACTGTGTGTTAACTAACTAGAATTCAAATAAAAAGTTCAAATAAAAGTTGTGTGCTTTAGGAAACAATTTGGAGATAAATCTATAATTTAAAATGCTTTCATTAAAAAATAAAATGGTTAAAAATAAGGTAAGTAGAAGGAAGAAAATAAAAGATAAATCTAGATATTAGCAAAACAGAAAACAAAATAAAGAAAATTAACAACATACAGTTTGTTCTTTGAAAAGATTAATACAATTTTTATCCTTTAGCAAGACTGATCAGGAATAGGAAAGATAATATCAAATGCTGGGAAGAATGTGGAACAATTCCAACTATCTGCTTGTGGGAAGGTAAACATTGTAAAACTGGTAATATGTATCTAAAATTAAACTTATGTATGCCTATGACCCAGATACTCTACACTTAGCTATAAGACATGACCCAGAATGTTCACACGAGAACCATCAATAAGAGCTAACAATGAAAAAGATACTCATGTCCATTAAGAGTAGAATGGATAAATTATGATATATTTATACAACAGAATATTATAAAATTATGAGAGTGTATAAACTACCATTGTAAGCAAGGTCTTGAAGGAATCTTGAAAGTACAATATTATGGGTCAATTGAGAAATCAAAGAAGAAATCATCAATTACGTGAAAATGAAAACACAGTGGTCCAAAATCTTTGGGGTGCAGCAAAAGTGGTAAAAGGTGTATACTCTGATGAAAGAAATGCAAGATGACGCAAAGAAATGGAAAGACATTCCATGCTCATGGGTTGGGAGAATATTGTTAAAATGTCTATGCTACCCAAAGCCATTTATAGTTTTAATTCAATTCCTATTACAATACCAATAGGATTTTTTTTACAGAACTAAAACAAACAATCTTAAAATTAGTATGGAACCACAAAAGACCTTGAACAGACAGACCAATCTTGAAAAAAGAAAAAAGAAAGAAAACAGGAGGTATCTCATACATACAATGGAAGATTATTCAGTCATAAAAAAGAATGCAATTTTTCCATTTACAACAACATAGATAGGGCTAGAGAATATAATGCTAAATGAAATAAGTCAGGGAAAGACAAATGCCATATGATCTCACCCATATGTGGAATTTAAGCAACAAAACAATCAAGAACAGGAAAACAACAGAGACAAACCAAGAAACAGACTCTTAACTATAGAGAACAAACTGAGGGTTGATGGAGGAAGGTGGGTGGGAGATGGGATCAATGGGTGATGGGTATTAAGGAGGACACTTGTGATGAGCACTGGGTGTTATATTTAAGTAATTCATCACTAAATTCTACACCTGAAACCAATTTTGCCAACTATTTTGTTAACTAACTATAATTTAAATAAAAACCTGAAAAGAAAAAACAACAACCAAGTATGGTTACCAGAGGGGAGGTGTGTGGGGTAAAGGGGAAATAAGGGATGGAGATTAAAGAATACACTTATCATGATGAAAAATAAAACAATAAAACAGTACAGTATTAAACAAAAGAAAACTATTATTACATTTACATTAAATTAAAAACTGATAGTGTTAGAAATGATATTAGTTGTGACCCTTTTTGGGTGGTAGTAACTAAAAAATTAGGTGAGAGTAATTTTCAGGTTGCTGATAAGCTCCTGTTTCTTTTTTTGTCCCCATAGTAACAGCCAAAGCTGTTTATTTGTAATAGCCCCAACTGCAAAACAACTACATTGTCCCCTAGCAGGTAAATGGTTGTGCATGTATATCAGGAATCTACTCAGCAATGAAAAAGACTGACCTATTGATACATGCAGTGACTTGAGTGGATCCAGAGAATAATGCTCAATACAAAAGCCAATCCTAAAAGATTATATACTCTATAGTTATAGGATCATATTTCTATAACATTTATTTGTTGATTTATTTTTTTATTTTTTTAACGTTTATTTATTTTTGAGACAGAGAGAGACAAAGCATGAACCGGGGAGGGTCAGAGAGAGGGAGACATAGTATCCGAAACAGGCTTCAGGCTCTGAGCTGTCAGCACAGAGCCCGACGCAGGGCTGGAACTCACGGCCCACGAGATCATGACCTGAGCCGAAGTTGGCCACTTAACCAACTGAGCCACCCAGGCGCCCCGGTGTTTGTTTATTTTTGAGAGAGAGAGCACACATGAGTTGGGGAGGGGCAGAGAGAGAGGGAGACACAATCCTAAGCAGGCTCTAGGCTCTGAGCTGTCAGCACAGAGCCTGACGTGGGCTACAACTCACTGACTGTGAGATCATGACCTGAGCCAAAGTCCCAAGTTGGACGCTTAACTGACTGAGCCACCCACGTGATCCTGTAACACTCTTGATATAAAATTACAGTGATGGAAAACGGATGTGTGGCGATGAAGTAGATTTGAGAAGAGATAGCATGAGAAAAATCTGTGTGTGACGCTTCAGTTTCTTCTTATACTTTGAATTATGCACTTTTCTCCATGGCATATATTTAATAAAATTTTTCTTAAAAATTGATCATAGTCTGCTGTGATGGGAAAAGCAAAATATGATAGTTTCCTAACTACAAAATAATGTAATAGGACAAATTCCATCGTGGCTTCTGTTTCATTACTTCACAGTTACAAGACAAATAATACTACAGTCAGAAAGTTAATCCCCCATATTTATTAATGATAAATGAGACTTGTATGTTAATATTCATTTTTCAAAGGAAACAATGCTAATTTAAAAAATCACCCTGCATGTTTTTACAGTAAGTAGATCTTGCTAAAGTAATCAAACCTAGCACTAAGAGTTCTTTGATTTGAAACACCCAAACTTACCATCATTTCTAAATATTTTATTACTAATTTAGATTTAATTATCCTATTTCTGTAATGCTGTCAAACAGAGGTTTGTGTGGTAATGGAAGTACGCCAATAAAATTGCTGCTGGTCACGTGTGGCATTGGAGACTTAAAATGTGACTACTGTTGGTAGTCACTGAATTTTTAATTTCATTCAATGTAATCAAAAGTAAATTGAAAAAGTCACATGTGGCTATTGGCTACCATATTGGGCACTGTAGGTCTAGAGCTACTATTGAAAGAAACGTATTAGACATTCTAGAGCCCTGCTTTAATATTTTATTTTCTTTCTTGGTATCTTGTTACACGTATTAAGAAATAAAACAAAAGGCAAAATCTTCCTTGAATTGGTGTTTGGAATTCTTAATTCAGTTTTCTAACTGAAAGCACTTTTACAGCAAGTCACTGATATTACTTTGTTGTTATCATTGGATTCTCATCTTTACTGATGAATTTCTATTACAGTGTTTCTGAAACTCTGATTTATGAAGTCCCTGATTCACAGGGGCTTCCACAGAACATCATCCATAGGGTTTTGAGGTTGTTTTTTGTTTTTTTTTAACATGCAATTTCTGCAGATCCCCATCTAGGTTACCAAATGAGAACTGTGGCAGAGGAACCTTGAAATGTGCATTTTAACTGTCTCCCCAGTGATTCTTAGACAAAGCAGTATTTAAAACTCTCTAATCTACAACATTCACTATTTTAACCGATGATCTGTTTTAGCACCTGTAATGCCAATTTACTACAGCATTCACATAAAAAGTAGATGGGAATAGTGTCTTTCATGAAGGGCACAAGATGAACACCCAGCTAAAAAGAATTTTTTCCTAAGCATATGATTTACTACGGGCGAGGGAATGGCTTACACAAATGTTTGCTCATTTATACAGAAGCCAAAGATCCCCAAATGTATGTAAGACCATGCATCTCTGTGTAAGCTTCAAGGGTTAAATAATAGGGATGGGAACTTCAGAGAGCGGGAGTCCAGGCCACAGTCCTTTAAGATTTCAAATGATTTTTAAGAACCATACTTCCTTAGTTCAGCGGTTTTTAAACCTTGATGAGTATTGGGATCACCTGTCAAACTAGATCCAGCCTCCTTCCTGTTTCAATGAGCCTGCGTCTTTGTGTTCTTTACTACTTCTAAGGTGCCTCTCAAACACACTAACTTTTGAGAATCTCTGTTATAGCTATCAAAGCCAAGAGGAAAACTGGTTCTTTTGAGTATATTTATTTAAGATATAGATTATTTTTATATATAATGTTTATTGATTTTTTTCTTACCACCACACAATCATTAATAATTATCCTTACACATTATCATCTTTACCACAGTGCTCTATAGCATCATTTTCAAGCATAAAATGATGTACACAATACTGTTTTCCCCTCTCATATGGATGAGATTAACTCTATTATGATATAGCCAACAGTGGTCCCTAATATATTAACTGCAATGAATCCTATTTTAGTTATGAAAGCTTCCAGCCTTTCTTAGTATCCTTTGTCATGTTTTTCTTTTGTTCTCTGCTCATATAATTTTTTTCTATTTTTCAATCTATAAATAAGAAGGATTGCCCTTTGCTTAACACTCATTAGCTTGTGAAAATGGACTTTTCCACTTGCATTAATGGCCAGAGGAGAATACCTATGTCTCTTCATCCAATTCCCACATACATATATGTTTTACCTGGTGTTTCATATCTTTCTCTTCTGTTGGGTTTTCTCATACACTGAATAAACTGAGTTCATAAAATATTTCAGTTCCCAGCTCCAATTACTACTGTGGTTCTTCTGAACTCCAGCCTGTGATGATTTATTTCTGAACTGTAATGTGCCACTGCCAACCCCTACCTCACCCCCATTTCCTACTGTTTTCTGAGAATTACTATTTCTGATTAGCATAAAAGATAACTAGAAGAACCTAAAAATTATCCTAATAAAGCATTCAGAAAAAAGTAAATAATCTAATAAAACATGGACAGAGAATATCAACAGGCAATCACAAAAAAAAAAAAAAAAGGAAACACAAACGGCAAGATGCTTAACTTCATTAAAAATTGACCAAAAATAAAACATGGCATTACTGCTTCCAGATTGGCAAAAGTTGAAAACAATGTTCATAAAATTCTATTTTGGCAAGTATATGGGTAAATGGATTCTCTTATCCATTTCTGGCATAAAGTCAGATTGACAAAGTAGCTTATAGGTATTTTTACTAGAGAAATATTCATTCATGTGAACAAATGCTTGTCCTGGACACTATAACTATAATTTAAAAATATTAGAAACACCTTAAAGTGTTTAACAAAGGAAGTGGTTAACAAAACCACAGGGTGTGAGTATTATGGACCACAATGCAGAAATTCTTTTCATTGGCAAAAGGATGCCTAAGACACATAAATATATTTATAAAAAAAAGACTCCAAGTGATATGTATTGCATGGTTTTATTCATGACAACAAAGGATGTTTGTGTATATGTGTGTATACAAATACAAACACGTACTTTTACATGTTTGTATACATACATATGTGTGTATGTGTGTATATACACATATATACACACATATATATGTATATGTGTGTATACACACATATACACATGTATATACATACACATGTATATACACACGTGTACACATACACATGTATATACATACACATGTATATACACATGTATACACATATATACATGTATATACATATGTGTGTGTATATTTACATGTATGCATGTATATTTATATTTACATGTATGAAAATACATAGTAAAATGATCCACAGTAGCATACCAAATCAGTAACAGGAACTATCCCATGGAGGAGAGTGTGACTGAATAGAGTGTGTTTTTCCTTTACCAGTCTACAGCAAATTCATAAGTTAAAATGTATCTTGTCTATTACTAATGCAATTAAAAATAATAGCTGAGCAGGGAAGGCCATGCTAATAAGACTGCCTCAGAAACGGGTTCCTGAGGGGCACAGCTACAGTTGCCTAATAATCTGGTTGATAAAGGAAATGAGTCAGGATGTAGGGAACAGAAGAGGATTCTAATGTCTATCTTTTCTCAGGTCATCAGAACATGCTTTTGTAAATCTAGTTTCACCTACACTCAATGTATCTTCTATTTCTCCCAGATTTTAGCCTTAGGTAAACTGTCAGTGTTAGGGTTGGGAATATTGATCTCTTTTCTCTTCTTATGTATTCTAATGGGAAGCTGAGGAAGACCGCATCAGGAGCCATAAACCAGATATCATATTAAATCACAAGTCAAATAAAATATTTCTAAGATGCACTTGAATTTGCTGAACTATCCCCCTTGGAAATTCATCCTGAGAGCCTCCTTTGATACTCGACAAGTACAAAGTATTAAACAAGACCCATAATACAGTATGCTAAGAATCAATATGTTGCCTGCCAGAAGTTGAAATTGGTGGTAAGTGTGGGGAGGGGACAGGTTTGAGGGAGAAAGTGTGGCAAAAGACCTCCAGGATCAGTGTTGGAATGCTACCAGTAAAGACTCAGTGCACTCTAAGACAAGAACAGCTTGTCACAAGGCAAGTGGGCTTCCTTCTCCAGGAAAAACTTAGAAAAAGATTTATAGAATTAAGTTGCCAAATCTGGAAGAATTCTCCAGAGTACCAGAAAAAAAAAAGTTTATTTTTTCAGATTTAAATGAACTTTCTTTTATATTTGAATAAGAAAAAAGTTGAGACTTTGTATGGTCTTATTTCCCATCCTACATGTGATACATTAAGAAGAGAGCTACCAAATATGGAAATTTGTTAGTGCCCCTTAAATTTTTATTGAGAATTACACTTGCCCTATATAAATTTTAATCTCCTTCATAGTCCCTGAAGGACCAACTTAAAAACTAACCTCCAGATGTGCCATGACTATGAAATCTCTCCAATCAACATAATGACCAGCTAAGCTCTATGATTTTGTTTGTTCCTTTTCTCTACACTCTGCTTAGCTTTTCTTTTTCTGACAAATGTTTAACCAAGTCCCTTAGCAATGGACTCAGTTCCTTAAAAACCTACAACTCATCACAAACTGGGAAATCTCCAGTTTGCATCAGATATTAGTAGTATCCAGTGGAATATCTCTGTGTGCATTTAAAGACAGAGCAAGGAAATGCTTAATGGGAAGTGGTTTCATTATAACAAGCTGCTGAATTATTTACACCAATAAAAATTTATCTGCTGGAGTCGCCTGAAAAAAAATTATCCTCTTGGTATACACAATTGTTGTCTACAGTGAAATAAGGATGCACAGCACTGCCATCCTACAAGCACCACAGGAACATTTAAATTATTCTCCTATCTCTCATTGTCTTTTTCTGTTTGGTAAAGGGAATTTAAAGAAATTAATGCCTAGTTGGACTGAAAGTGATGACCACAAAGCAGTATCATTATCTCTGGAAGATTTTGCAGATTACATGGTTTTAAGAAATAGTTAAAACTCCCAAGTCTCAGAATATATACATACATATGTACACACACACACACACACACACACACACACACACACACATATATATGAAATAACCATGACAGTGTATAGGGCTCCTATTTACCAGAAAAACTAGGCAATGAATTTTTCTTGTATTTGTCAAATAGTAGGATAGAAAAAAGAAGAATTTAGATTGACATTAAGTTAAGAATAAATTCTTATAGAGTTTGGGTTTTTAAAAGGTTATAAATTCTCATTTCATTTTAGTTGTATTGATTTCCTCCTTTAAACTCATGGAATGTTTTCTACAGAAATATTAGTTAGAAAATAGGTCAGGTAAGGAATATCGGCCATTCTAAGAATCAAGCACTTACTATTTATTTACTATTTTCTATTTACTATTTACTATTGCACCAAGATGGCAATATAGAAAGCTCCTGAATTTTTCCCCTTCCATAGATGCACCAAATGTGCATCTATACATGAGAGAAATTCAGAAATTATCTGAGTAACTCCTACACATAGGGCAAATGAGAAAATATCCATATTGAAATGGATAGGAAAGGCTGAGATACCCTCACCATAAGCCCCACCCCCAGCACAGCACCATACAATAGAATAGGAAAGGTTTGGACCATACATTTAGCACTCCAGTTTTTAAGGTTCCCAGCCAGGGGATAAATCCTTAAAACACCTCAGTATGAAAGCCAGCAGGATTTACATTATCGATTCCACAGGACAAGAGCAAAGAAAAGGCAGTTGATGGGGACATGAGCACTCACCATGGTTATCCACCCAGGGCTGAAGACAGAGCGAACAGGTAAAAATGCCTATCTCCCAGTCTTTTCCGGGAGGTTTGGTTCCGGGAAGAGGTTCGGTTGCATTTTTTTCAAGCTACAGCCTGAGAGTCCAGCTGTTAGTCAACAAACATCTAGGTGACGACTGTGATCCTACTAAGAGCCCAAATGAGTCAAAAGTCACTTTCCCTGCCTTCTCCCCATGGCTCACTCCAATAATAAACACAGGTTGCCAGTATCCCCCTGGAAGGAGCAAATCCACACATCTAGAGCTTTATCATTTATGACTGCCATCCTAGGGACAGGCTCCAAAATTACCTGAGCTTTGATAGCCAACAAGGTGTGCATTCACAAGTTCCAGAGGAGTACAGAAAATAGGGAAGCAGTTATTAAATGAGCACAGAAGAACTACCCCAGGCTATACACATAGGCCCAGCGTAGAGAAAACTCAAAAACAAACAAACAAACAAACAAACAAACAAACAAACAAAAAACCCAAAAACAAAAATGAAAACAAAAACAAAAAAACCTAATAAGGATGTTTAATCAGCTATCAAAAACCTTTCAACAACAACAAAAAAAGTCCAGGACCAGTGGCTTCATGGATGAATTCTTCCAAACATTTAAGGAAGAATTAATACCAACCCTTATCAAACCCTTCCCCCCAAAAAAATAAATGAATAAAATAATAGGAGGGGAAAGAACATTTCTAAAACCATTATACAAAAGCCAGAATTACCCTGATACCAAAGCCTTAAAAGGACACTACAAAAAACTAATAAATTATAGGCCAATATCCGTGATGAACATCCACCACAATTAAGTGGCATTTATTTCTAGGATGGCAAGGATGGCTCAACATATGCAATTCAGTAAGTGTGGCACACCACACTAACAAATGAAAGATAGAAATGCTGTGAGCATTCCAATCGATGCAGAAAAATGTTTGACAAAATTAAATCACATTTCATGATTTTAAAAAAATGTACAACAAACCAGGAATAGAAGAAATTACCTCGAAATTATAAAGGCCCTTTATGACAAGTCCACAGTGAATATCAAACTCAAGGGTGAAAAACAAAAAGCTTTTCCTCTGGCATCAGGAACAAGACAAGTTTGCCAACTCTCACCACTTTTATTCAACTTAGCATTGGATGTCCTAGCCAGAGCATTTAGGCAAGAAAAAGAAGTAACACCATCCAAATTGGAAAGCAAGAGATAAAACTGCCTCTGTTTGTAGATAACATAGTTTATATACTGAAACCCTAAAAACTCCACAAAATTTTTCAGAATAAATGAATTCAGTAAATACACAGGATATAAAATCAATATACAAAAACCAGTTGTGTTTCTATATATACTAACAATGAACTACTGGAAAGAGAAATTAAGAAAATTATCCCGTTTGCAATAGCATCAAAAAGAATAAAATATCTGGCAAGAAATTTAACCAAAAAGGTGAAACTCTGAAAACTCTAAAACAATGATGAAATAAATGGAAGAAAACAAATAAATGGAAAGATATTCCATGTTCAGGGATTGGAAGAATTTATAATATTAATCCACACTATTCAAAGTGATCTACAGATTCAGTGCAATCCCCATCTAAATTACAGTGGCACTTTTCACAGCAACAGGAAAAAAAAAACACCCTACAAATTGTTTGGAACCACAAAAGACCCCAAATAGCCAGAATAATTTTCAGTTAAAAAAAACAAAGCTGGAGGCATATGCTTCCTTGTTTCAAACTACATTACAACTAGAATAATTAAAACAGCTGGTATTGAGATTAAAAACAGACACGCATATCAGTGGAACAGAAAGGAAAGCCCAGAAATAAATCCATGCATTTCTTATCAATTAACTTATGACAAAAGAACAAAGAACATACAATGGGAAAAAGGATAGTCCCTTCAATAAATTGTGCTGGGAAAATTGGATGTCCACTTGCAAAAGAGTAAAATTAGCCCCTATCTTGCACCACACACAAAAATCAACTCAAAATGGATTAAAGAATATATGAGTTGAAAATATAAAATTCCTGTAAGAAAACATTAGGCAGAAGCTCCTTGACTGCACAAAAAAGGAAATCATCAAAAAAGTGATAAGGCAACCTGTGGAATTGGAGGAAATATTTGCAAACCACCAATCTGATAAGGAGCTAATACCTAAAATATATAGGGAACTCATACAACCCATGTGCAAAAAAGTAATAATCCAATTTTAAAAAATGGGCAAAGATCTAAAGATACACTTTTTTCAAAGAAAACATACAAATGGCTAACTTGCATATAAAAATGTGCTCAAAATCACTAATCATGAGACAGTAAATCAAAACCACAAACAGATACCACCTCACACTAAACATGAACTAAGTGCTTTGGTTTATTCATAGAAATTGAGGACTCCTGCTTAAGATCTGAAAGATTTCAAAGAAATTGTTTAGTTATGCCCTTATGAGTATGAGATAGATAAGAATATGTTTCTAAAAATAAGCCATTATCAGTCGCTGGACATTTGCACTTAGTATCTCATCACTGTCTTTAAATTCAAAAGAGATTAAAGGAGGTGTTAAGTTTTGAGAGTTTTGTTCTGTGTTTTGTTTGTTTGGTATAATTGACAAATAAAATTGTAATGTATTTAAAGGTAACAACATTATAATTCGATATATGTAGACATCTTGAGAGGATTCCAACATTCAAATTAATTAACATATCCAACACAATGTTATCAACCATAGCAACCATGTTAAACATTACATCTTCAGATAAGTAACATCTGAGGATATATAATACTTGGCTATTGTGAAAAACACTGCAATGAACATGGGAGTACTAATAGATCTTCAAGATAGTGATTTTGTTCTTTTGTATATACTGTATATGTAAAGGTAGAATTGATGGATCATACAGTAATTTCATTTTTAATTTTTTGAGGAGCTTCATAGCTTCATAAAGAAGTTGAGGTACACACACACATACACTCACTATACACAGACTCACACAATAAAATATTATTCAACCATCAAAAGGAATGAAAACTTGCCATTTGCAACAGTGTAGATAGACTTAAAGAATAAAATGTAAGCAAAATAAATCAAAGAAAGACAAATACCATATGATTTCACTCATATGTGGAATTTAAGAAACAAAACAGATGAGGGGCACTTGGTGGCTCAGTCGGTTAAGCAACTGACTCTTGATTTCAGCTCAGGTCATGATCTCCCCGTTTTTGAGTTTGAATCCTGCATCAGGCTCTGTGTAAACAGTGCAGAGCCTGCTTGGGATTCTGTCTCCCTCTCTCTCTGCCCCTCCCTTCTTGCTCTATCTCTCTTTCCAAAATAAATAAAATTAAAAAAAAAAAAAGAAAACAGAAGAACAAAGGAGAAGGGGAGAAAAAAGAGAGGGAGGCAAATCATAAAAGAGGTTGCTGGAGGGGTGTGGATGGGCTACATAGGTGATAGGTATTAAGGAGGGCACTTGTGAGGAGCCACTCCGTGTTAGAGATAAGCGATGAATAACTAAATTCTACTCCTGCAACCAATATTACACTATATGTTAACTAACTAGAATTTATATAAAAGCTTGAAACAAAAAAGAAGAAGAAAAAAATAAAAATAAGCCATTATCAAAACAGTATATCCTTAGAACAATGGCTTTCAACTGGAAATGATTTTACCCCTCAGGAGACATTTGGCAATTTCAGGAAACATTTTTTGGTTGTCACAACTTTGGGTGGGAAATTTCTAGTGCCTAGAGGCTGGAAATGTGGCTAAATCTACAATGCACAGGAAAAACCTACATAAAAAAAGCATCATCCAACATGTCAGTAGCGTCTAAGGAGAGAAGTCTTGCTTTGGAGTACTATCTTCTTGCACTTATCTAGATTAATATATACCTAACAGACAGTCTATTTACTTAAGAGTTCCCAAACTGTAAACCCTTGAGCATTAAATCCACGAACATCAAGACTTCTATCACTTTTTGGCCTATGAAAAAAGAAATTATTTATAATTTAAGCTAACACTCTTTAAAAACTCTGGTATTTAATATTCTTTTATAATTATACTGCAAAAATATTTTACTTGTAATAAGAAAGAAGTAATGCTTGAGAACAGTGGAAATGTGTCAGGATTAAGAGAGCAAGAAGATAAGCTACAGACTGGTAGAAAATATTAATAAAGGACACAGGTGACAGAGTACTGTTATCCAAAATATGCAGAGAACTCTTTTCTAAAAAATTTTTTGAAGTTTATTTATTTATTTTAAGAGACAGAAGGAGTGAGGAGGGGAGGCATAGAGAGAGAGGGAGAGATAAAATCTTAAGCAGGCTCCACACTAAAAATGTGGAGCCTGCTAAGGTGCTCGAAATCACGAACCCATGAGATCATGACCTGAGCCAAACCAAAAGTCGGATGCTTAGTGAACTGAGCCACCCAGGTGCCCCTAATATATGAAAATGACTCTTAAAACTCAACAGTAAGAAAATGAAAAAGACTGATTTTAAAAAAGGGAGAAAATCTGACCAGATACCTCACTAAAGAAGATTCACAGATACCAGATAAGCATATGAGAAAATGTACATCATAGATCATTAGAGTAATGCAAGTTAAAATAATAAGACACCACTACAGAACAATGAGAACACCAAAAATTCAGAACAGTAATAACACTAGATGCTAGCAAGAAAATGGGGCAAAAAGGAGCACTCATCTACTACTGGTGGGAGTGCAAAAAGGTACAGCACTTTTTTTTAATTTAAGTTTATTTTGAAAGAGACAGAGACAGCACAAGTGGGGGAGAGGCAGAGAGAGGGAAAGAGAATCCCAAGCAGGCTCTGCACTGCCAGCACAGAGCCCCATGTGGGGCTTGAACCATGAGATCATGTCCTGAGCCAAAACTAAGAGTCGGACGCGGAACTGACTTAGCCACCCAGATACAGCTTGGTTCAAAGACAGTTTGGTTATTCCTTAGAAAACTCAACATAGTCATAGCATGCAAATGAGCTCCTTAGTATTTACCCCAATGAGTTGAAAACTATGCCTGCACAAAAACCTGCACAGCAGCCTTATTCATAATTTCTAAAATGTTTTTTCAGAATCTGAATGGGTAATAAACTGTAAATAATGGAATATCACTCAGCACAAAAAAGAAATGAGCTATTGGTTCATGAGAAGACATGGAAAAACTTAAATGCATACTATACGTGAAAGCAGCCAATCTGAAAGGCTACACATTCTGTATGATTCCAATACTATGATATTCTGGAAAAGGCAAACTATGGAGACAGTAAAAAGATCACTGGTTTCCGGGGTTAGGAGGGGAGGGGGTGCTGAACAGGCAGAACTCAGAGGATTTGGGGGACAGTAAAACTACTTTGTATGATACTATAATGTGGCATACATGTTATTATACATATGTCAAAATCCATACAATATACACTCCCAAGAGTAAACTCTAATGTAAACTATAAACTTTGGGTAACAGTGCCGGGCAGGTTTATGGATTGTAACGAATTTATTGCTGTGGTGCAGGTTGTTCATAACAGGAGAGGCTATGCCTGTGGAGGGTCAGGGAGTATATAGGCACTCTCTGCACCGCTTGCTCAATATTGCTGTGCATCTAAAATAGCTCTAAAAATAAAGCTTATTGCATAAATAATAATTACAAGCACCATAAACCAGCACACATCATTCAAGTTTGTTTTCTACTCCTTTCCTCTTCAGTATCTCTTCAGAAAAGGAAAACTTTTATTTTCCCTGCATATGCATAAAAGCAGAATTTAGTTTTAATTGAGTTAGGGTATGTTTAGTGGCAAATCACTTCTGACTCTGACGCTCATATAGCCTCTATAAATACATTTTTAGGTGGGAAGCGTCAAGAGTATCCATGTGGTATTACCTATTTTGCTAGAATTCATATTCTTTAGTATTTAGCCACAGCAATCTCCTCCAAATGTTCCTTTGATTTCTCTCAGTTGCCTGTGGTGGTGCTGGTCATCTGGTTCTTGAAGACACACGAGGAGTTCCTGATTTGTAGCACCTGCTCGTCTTCATGAGGGGCATGCTTCCACCATGGCCTATGTCAAGGTACAGCTTTACAACATTCACAAAATTCTTCCTCCTATTAGCTCATGTTATATTTCACCCAACTTCTTTATTTTATTTATCTTCTCTTTATGTTTCTCCCCTGTGTGTTCCTCTACTTAAGTTTTAAAAACATATCCATTGTTCCTGAGCTGATTTTCACAACTATAAGGAGATGTCAATATTGAGAAGTAACTGCAATAGTTTATAGCATCTCCTTACCTGGCCCAACTGTTGGCATTTAAAGAGTATAGCTTAAGAGTTAAGAAAGGAATCTTTCTTAACGTCAGTTTCCAGTTGTTGGTCAAATACAGCCCTCTCCACTCTCACCAGCTTGTGGTGATTGTACTTCTACGATCTCAATAATAATTCAAAATATTTGGTTCCTAATCACATTTTTTTACTGAGTGAAATGAGGCAGTAAAGGAGAAGAGAAGGGAACATACTTTTAAGGAGCATAATCACGTGACAGATAAGCAGTTACCATTTTTCCCTGCCATGATACATGAGATGGATGAGGTTTCTACGTGGCTTAATCTGGAGTAGATCTCAGGGACATCTAGCATTTAATGACGTCAGCCTTACAAGTAACAATATGTGAATAAGCAGAAGTTATAATAGCCACTGATTATCTTGAATCAACTCCAATTTTTACAAAATCCACTTCCTAATTTTACATTAGTAAGTAATGGTGTGACACAACTCATAATAGATCGCCATTATCTAATTTGTTTTAAAATAGGCCTTTAAAGCTATTATTTCCTTAGCAATGATAATAAAAATAGCACTGAGAAAGATAACACAACACTGAGTGGTTTTAGACTATTTTTTACCCAAGGTCACATAGCCAATGAGTGATAGAACAAAAATCCATTCATTCATTCACTCACTCAACGGAAATTTATTCCATGCTAACATTATTCCATAGAAAAATTTAACTGTTCTGTTCAGTTTATAGTCCATTGAGGGACAAATAATATTCATTCATGATCACAACACAGTAATAAATGCTACAAGTATGCTTAGAATACTCTTGGAGCACGTAAGTGGGCACCTAAATAATACTGAGGGCAAGAGAAGGAAGTAAAACATAAGCTGAAATTTAAAGAGCTATTTGAAGTTAGGTAGATAAATCATGTTGGGAAGGACATGCCCATAGGTAACAACACACTGAAAGGCAGTGAAAAAATATGGTCATTTTGAATAACTTCCCTAACTTCAATGTGACTGGATGAAAGAATGCATAAATCTAAGTGGGGAGAAATAAAGCCAGAGAGGTAGGCAGAGGCCAACAATATAAGTAATTTCACCTTTTATTTTTTGCCCACAATACCTCACTTGAAAAATAGGCACTCCACTTAGTCCCTGCATCTCCTTACAGTGATGATTCTAAAGTGATTTTGTGAAAGGAGCCCATCTCAGACACAGCAGAGCTTCTGAACATTGAAACCCTTTCAGAAAGCTAAGTGGGGCCTATTGATGGATTTTAAGCAGGGAAATGACACAGTCAAAAATGAAATTTAGGAAAGATATTTCAGCAGTAGCACAGAGGATTGGAGGATCGGGAAGTTGAAGGATTGGCCAGAATACATTTGGAATAATTCATATGAGAAGTGCTGATAGTTCAGTTAAACCTGTGATGATGGGAATGCAGTCAAAGATTCAAATATTAATCTGTACATGTTGATACCTGATAGAACATAGAGATTTGGTAATGTAGGGCAGAATAGCTCCATATTTCTGATTTATTTCTATAGCTCCATTATTTTGAACACTTTGGAGGTCACAGACTTCTTTCAGAATTTGACTAACCCCTGTCCTATAACTAATAGGAATTTATTCTATTTCATGAGTTCCATGAATCTATCTAAAACAGCAGGCTAAATAACACTACGTTATATTAATCTATGAAGATATGAATACATAACAGTTTGGAGAGGAAGGACGATAGTTCTTTCATTATAGACACATTAATGTGCTTACAGAACATCCTGAAAGGGGTATTTAAGAACTTGGTTATATTGGTCTGAAAGATAGCAAATTGTTGGTGAAGACAGAGTATTAAATATCTCATCTGAAGACACTGCATAGAGTGAACAGAGCAATAATAAAGGGTTTGAATCCCTCAACCATGATCATGTAAGGAATGATCAAAGGTCAGAGACACACATGGGAAAGAAAGATGACAAAAGAAATCCGGACATCAAAGTCAGGGATTTCAATTACCACAGTCAGAATCTGGAGATTAAAGTAATACCATGTGTGGATTTATAGACTTTTCCAAAATTTTGACCCAGTAGAGATTCTGGTGATGTTTAATGCTCTGGGTGTTACTTTATATATACTATATGTGTATATTTCTTTCCTAAAATCTTGAATAATTACTAACTTACACTTGATATGTGCGTGTGCATGTATGTGTGTGTGTGTAGCTACTTAATCTCACAAATACCCTATATTATAAGTAAAGATAATAAAGCTTAGGTTCAAACCTGGGTATGGCTCCAGACTAAGAAATCTTCCTATTTTATCACAAGAGAGAAAGATAAATGTAATTGATTTAGAGGCTATTTAACATTGCTAATTATTGCTATGTAACGGTGGGTGAATCACTGTTTAATACACTGAATAGTGTTTAAAAAAACAATAAAGAGAAGCAAAGTCCAACAGAGTTTCCTCTCTACCCCACCTGTTTTATAGAACCACAATCTTCCTTTATCAATGGATAGTAAGCTAGTATCATGTAAAAAATAAAATGAATGGTAGCATTCAGGATATAGGAGATGACTTTATAATATAAAGCGTTCACACATTTTAGATTTTAGTAATCTCCCCTTGGCAAACAAGTTCAAAATACATTGAAACCTTTCCTTAAGATCTATGCAACAATGATTTTTTTTGTAAAAATATGGATGACAGTAATGTATATCTGATATACTTTTCAGTTTTCAAGGCAACATACCTTACATCCTTTGATACTCAGAATCCCTTGAGCTATACAGGAATACTCTTGATGAAAATGGAAGCCTAAGAGAATTGCATAGCAATGAAAGTTTATTAAGAGCTAGAACCCAGCTCTTCTGGCTCCCATCAACCACACTCAGCTTGGCGTCTCACAATCTTTCTCATAGTGTAAATGACATTACTGCATTATGTCTTTGATTCCACTCAATTTCCCTTTGGGGAAGTTCAAGCCCTGAACATTATTCTGAGTTCTGTTTAATTGAGGTCATATAACAAATTTCCAGTAAATGCATAAAAATCGTAGTTTAGCATAACAAACAGTGCACCATTAACCCAAGTAGGCCTAGGTAAATGATCTAAAAATAAGAATCTCATTTATGCAGTCACTATGGAAACCTTTTAAGATTTTAATTCTGTTAAACAGTAGCAGTAGCATTCAAGTGTCATCAAAGAATGAATACTGCCACAGTACTCGGAAGGAAAACAAACAGGACTTAACATTTGGTTTATCATTCAGTCAGGTCTACATCACTACTTCACTCCGCCAAAGTTAAAACAAGTCACATCACTTGGTGCATTCCTCAGGTGAGAATACCAGATACAACTGCTGAGTACTTGAAAATAGCTGGGGGGGAGAAAGTGAATGCATGCGCAAGTACCTGGTCAGAGAAAAATCACAATTTCCAACAGAAACGGCAACTCTAATTTTACTCTTTATTATTTTTTTTCATTTTTTAATATGAAAATTATTGTCAACATGGTTTCCATACAACACCCAGTGCTCATCCCAACAGGTGCCCTCAACACCCATCACCCACCCTCCCCTTCCTCCCACCCCCCCATCAACCCTCAGTTTGTTCTCAGTTTTTAAGAGGCTCTTATGTTTTGGTTCCATCCTTCTCTAACCATTTTTTTTCCTTCCCCTCCCCCATGATCTTCTGTTAGTTTCTCAGGATCCACATTAGAGTGAAAACATATGGTATCTGTCTTTCTCTGTCTGACTTATTTCACTTAGCATTACACTCTCCGGTTCCATCCACGTTGCTACAAAAGACCATATTTCATTCTTTCTCATTGCCACGTAGTATTCCATTGTGTATATAAACCATGGCTTCATTATCCATTCATCAGTTGATGGACATTTAGGCTCTTTCCATAATTTGGCTATTGTTGAAAGTGCTGCTATAAACATTTGGGTACAAGTGCCCCTATGCATCTGCATCAGCACTCCTGTATCCCTTGAGTAAATTCCTAGCAGTGCTATTGCTGGGTCATAGGGTAGATCTTTTTTTTTTTTTTTTAGGAACCTCCACACTCTTTTCCAGAGTGGCTGCACCAGTTTGCATTCCCACCAACACTGAAAGCAACTCTAATTTTAGAAATCTGAAGATGACTTATCTTGAGCTCTGATAATTGATGTTATATTTCCTTGAAGTTTCAAAAGAAGAGATCTGTTTCTGCTCATCTTTCAAATTCACAAGGTCAAAGACTATCAAAAAAAGATGAATACGCTGTTGACAGGAATTTGACCATATCACAAGTTTGTTCTCAGTGGCTTTGTTGTACCAAGGGAGTTGTTCTGTGACAATGAAATGTTTTCTACAGACACCTTCTCCTATCATACCACACCATGTGAAAGAAAGATGGGCAGAATAATTGATCTAAGAATTTTAGGTCCAGTGGGGATTTTGAGAGCCTAAATATGGCTGAGTGTTATCATTAATATTAAACAAAATTTGTTGTTGTCATAAGGAGACCGTCAAAGTGATCTTTGACTCAGTTACCTATAAAATGACAGTGCAAAGATTTTAAAAGTCCTTTCTGTGCATTTTAATGGCTGCACACATATACTTAATAAGAATTTTGCGAACACCAGTTTTCAAATTTTTCTATACAATGCTCTCCTACAGCATTTCCTTCAACATACTTACCAGAACTCAACTGTGAATTCTTAGGTATTTTTATTCATTTTTTGTATTTTTAAATGTTGTCATAACTCTTTAAGATCATTAAAAAAATTTTGTATATATCTATTACACTTCCTAAAGTAGTTAACTGGTATTACTCAAATATATTTTTAAACTATATACTTTATAAATGTCAGATATAATTATCAGTCATAAACTTTAAAAATTCTTGAAAGGAAATTTCAATGTTTCTTGAAAATGGAATCCAGGATCTCAAAATTCATAGAGTGATTTTCTTTCTGATGAGAATTACTCATTACTTCATGAAATATTCTCAGTGAATATAATGCTGTACATTTTACTCTCTAGGCTATTTCATACATACTACCTTCTTTCCCTAAGTCCCTTTATCTAATTCAGTAATGATTTCCAATGGTACATTAGAACACAGTGTCCTTCATTAATTTAGGACTATGACCCATTCAGTTTCAAGTTCCTTACAATGTACCCACTTTATCTTCAACATTAGGCAAGCACATAGCATTTTGCACATGCACCAATCATGCTTTCATAATAGATTGCTAATAATTATTTTATAAACAGCATAAAAATTGAGCTTGCCCCACCTCAATGTATTGAGGGCAATGATTTCAAATTATTTATTATTTATTTATTAAAGTTTATTTTTAGAGAGAGAGTGCACACATGAGCATGAGTGAGGGGGGGAAGGGCAGATAGAGAAGGAGAGAGAGAATCCCACACAGGCTCCACCCTGTCAGCTCAGAGCCCAGTACAGGATATGATCCTTCATACCATGAGATCATGACCTAAGCAGAAATCAAGAATTGGATGCTTAACATAGTAAGCCACCCAGGCACCCCACAAATTATTTAAAAGTGGATAATAACGGACATTTACATGTTCTCAAGAGGGAGATCTATTCAGTCATCAAATTTTTCTGGTTGTCTAGCAATATGTTACAATCTATAAAAAACAAATACTGAATAATAACCTTTAACCAACCCACAATTTTTGGACAGTCACTTCAACTTTTAAAACCCTACACTTTGAAACAAAAAGGAGAGTGAGAGAGAGGTAGAAAAGGGATAAAGGAGAAAGGAATGGGGGGAGGAGGGAGAGGGAGAGAGGAGGAAAACAAATTAAGTAAAGCCCAGATGAACATACTAAACACTCTCAATTACAGTATCTGATATTGGTAACATAACCAGTTTAATGTACAGAAGTACCACACATCATTCTGTACAATTTAAGCTCTTGTAACTAACTCTGAAAAAGGTAAAAGTGCCACATGGTTAACCAAAATCTAATGTATCATAAATCTGTCCACAGTAAAGAATTCACTTCAAAGTGAATTACAAACATTTCCAACATTGCAAAATAAGCTAAACTCATTTAGACATTTAACTCAATTAGAAATAATATATTGTTGATTATGTATGTGAAGTTTATTCATTCATTTGAATGTCTAGCACTCACAACTGATTAAATCAGATTGTGTACTCTGAATATTAAACATATTAGATACTTCAAGATTTTACTTCTGTAAATTGAGGAACTCAATTTCATTTAAAAGCAGGTAACAATTAAAATGAAGTTTTAAGATAATGTATCACAGTCTACATAAAATTGGTTTTTATAGGTAGTCTTCTGATAATTTCTTTAGATCTCAGTTCTACAGTAATGTCATCAAATACATTGGACAAAAATCCAGGAGGGGAATAAAAATGCAATGTGGATGGTAAAATGTAATAATCCTGGCTCAGTAAAGAATTAAATTTGATGAGATCACCAACCCTTTTCTCATATCTTACATTTGCTCCAACTTTGCTGCTTTGAGATTGACAGCTGAAAATAATAAAAGTCCAATTATTTTGATGAGTGCCACATACTATGTTTGGTGTCTGAAACCAAATTCAGGAAAAGAAATTTTGGCCCATTCTCCATACTGCCTAATATCCCCGAATTCGTATGATTCAGATCTATAGGACTGTCATACTAGGAGATGAAGGAGAATCAAGACATAATAATGTAACATAAAAGACAAGGTCAATGGAGTCACATGATTTAAGTCAAAATCGAGGTTTATGACATTAGTTTTATGAATAAAAATATCTCTTAATCTGGGCTCCAGATTCACTCAATACAAAATTTCAATGACAATATTTATCTGCTCTGTTTCCTCACAGAGTTAATTCACAAGTTATATTAAATAATGTCAATGAAAATGATTTTTAAAATATTTGACCAGCAAAATGTGGACAATAGTATGGTAATATAAACCGTAATAAAAAAAATTGGAAAATGACAATGTCGAAGGAGAAGAAGGAGAAGTAGAGATTTCTAGAACTCAGTTAAATTCTTCAAACTTGGCAATTTAAGAAAGCAACATTCTCCATAACAATTAAGTAATAAAATAACCTGCTATGTCAATATGCAGCAACACTTTCTAGAGCAGAAATTCTATTGTATTTTATTTTCATGGATGAGCGGATTGTCTATTAGACTCATATACATGTTAAAGCCTATCTTCTACTTTCACCAAATATCTATACCACAAAAACCACCTACCTCACCTTCCCACTCTTGGTCAATCACTCTTCATGTGCTCCAATAGCATAATATCTTAAGACATTCATAAACTTCACAACGAGAAGTGTAATCATGGATTTCTCAGTCTACACTAAGCTTCTTGGGGTCAGGAATTCCTACTTTGTGTCCTTGGAACTATTTGACTCCAGTATGAACCTTTTAAGTAATCCAAAGGATGTTGGTCAGTATATTGGTTCAATGAGAGTCTGTTGCCTGATTTAACAAGTGAAATACAGGATGTCCAGTTAAATTTGAATTTCAGATACACAACACAAATTTGGGACATACTTATATGAAATATTTACTGTTTATCTGAAATTCAAATATAAGTATGTGTCCTATATTTCATCTGGCAATGCTAAATGAGAGGGAAAAATGTTTGATGGCTTCAAGGAAGTTGAATTCAGATAACTACATCAAGAAATCATTTAAATTCAACTTTAAGTTAGAAATACTACATGTAAGGAATAACAAAATCTTCTAAGTTAAGAAGTGAATTTACTGCTCAAAGAAGCACAAAACTTTCTAATACACTAATCGAACAAGAAAGAAAACAACAAAGAAAGCCCTTCAACTTAGGATATCAATTTTGCCATTGTTGTGGATTAGATTATTGCTTAGCAAATACATCTCAATTTCTTTGAAGGTGGACTTGAGCAATTACTTTTCTTTGGTTGATTTTGTGTATGTGGGCAAGCAACAGTGTGCCAATCTCAAGCCTAGGTCTTAAGAAATTGAGCACAACTTCTACTATGAAAATAACATGCCCAGGTAGTTGCCTTTTTAGCCTACGCAATGGAGCACAACAGAAAAAGCCAAACCCAAAGACCGATAGCTTGATCAAGAGTCACTCCAGCTGACCAGTAGACCTGTGATTAAGGAATATGTGTGTAATGTTGAATGTCAATAAAATTTTACTGACATTTGGTATGCAGGATTTCTACAACCATCTGTACAAGAGTAGGCAATCGATGCAGTCATAGTCCTCACAAAAACAGTCTTCCTCACTCAGTCCAAGACAAATCTAGACAATTGGTACCCTCATCACAGCTAAAGGATGCCTTAAAAGAATTTCCCCCCATTTTCCTGTCTCAGAAGGGGTAAAAACTCTCTTCATTGATTGTCCAGTTCTTACACCGTGTATCATTGTAATAGTGTAATTGTTTAGATGTCACATATTTGTAATTGTTTAGATCTCACAACTAATGTGAATTAACTTTAAAACAAGTCCCTTTCATGTAATGAGGAATCAGAGAAGTAAAAAAAAAAAAAAAAGTGATAGCATTACCTTATATTCTACACAACTTATTAGCAGAAAAAGAATCATTAATCCCAGTATTCATGTTTTTCAGAGACAGAGAGAGAGAGAATGAGAGAGCGGCAGAGAGAGAGGGAGACACAGAATCCAAGCAGACTCCAGGCTCTGATTTGTCAGCACAAAGCCAAAGAGGGGCTCGAACTCATGAACTGCGAGATCATGACCTGAGCCAAAGTTGGAAGCTTAACCGAATGAGCCACCCAGGGGCCCCAAAAGTTTTTTACTCTACAGAAACTTCTCCTAGGGAATATTTGATTTCATTCCTAAGTATTTGAAGCTGTCTAAGTACTAGGAAATTACCAGAAACTATCACGCACATAGATATATGGTTGGTAGGAAATCAAAGGATATAAAAGCTGCACTTATTCAGGCATTTTACAGAGTTCAACCGAGTGCATCACACTATATTAGAAACCATGTCAAGTCACAGGAGATGTAGAAACCACCTCCCCCAAAATGAAGAGCTGATAAAGCAAGTGAACTCTTGCTTTTTAAACAAAATACAGTGAGAATTTGTAAATGGGGTATTTTTTTTTTCTCATCTGTATACTGAAATGGTCCTTTGATACTGAAATTTTGTAATGTATATATTTGTCTACCTTGTGGGTTTCCAGTAACGTTATGAATTTAATGTTTGCATCTTCCCCAAATTCATATGTTAAAGCTTGTTACCCCTAATGTGATAGTATTAAGAGGTGAGGACTTTGGGAGGTAATTAGGTTTAGAGGAGGTCATGAGACTGTAGTGCTCATGGAGGATCAGTGCCCTTATAAGAACAGAAAGGGACACAGAGCTTTCTTCTTTTGTCATTTGAGGATACAGCAAGAAGGCCACCACCTACAAACCAAGAAGAGGTCCCTTCCAAGAACTGAATCTACAGACACCTTGAGTTTTGACTTTCCAGCCTCCGAAACTGTGACAAGTAAATGTCTCTAGTTTTAGCCACCCAGGCTGTAGCATTTTGTTACAGCAGCTCAAGCTAATACAGGTAGTAACTTGGAGGACACACACAAAACGGTTATGACACAAAACAGTAGACTTCTCTGTCTTAGTGTGTACTGGTGGTTAGTCCAGGAGACCAAATTATTTCATCTCTGCATCCTAATTACTAAGAATATTGCATAGTAGATGAAAGTTGCTGGGCACAAATACCTGGAATGAATATTCTACAGCAATTTCCTAAGACCAGTCCTGACCTGAAAGTACAGGTATTTAAGATTCTTTAGCTACAGGGGCATCTGGGTATGAGCCTGTTAAGCATCTGACTCTTCATTTTGGCTCAGGTCATGATCTCATGGTTCTTGGGTTTGAGCCCCATATTGTGCTCTGTGCTGATGGTGCAGAGCCTGTTTGGGATTCTCTGTCATTCTCTCTCTTTCTCTCTCTCTCTCTCTCTAAGAAATAAATAAATACACTATTTTTTTTAAGATGCTTTAGCTACACATCCTGGGAATTAGTGTCAAATATTAACCAAATCCCAATCTTGAAACCAAATCTCAAAAGTATGCTATTTACTTTTGGTTTAATTTTTAACTACCACTTTCAGCAGCCACAGCAGCACTTAGTCTGGTTCTGATAGTTCTTTTACCTTTGTCCAGGTTTATACCTGGACTCCCGTTCCTGAGGGCTAGATATGAAACAGAGGCCCTGAGATTTTCTGGCCAGTTTTTTCTGAGGGATGGGAATCTTGTCTCTGATTCTTGATGTGGCATTTGGAGCTCCACTGCCTATATACAGATCGACTTTCCTGATAAGAGGAGCCTACTTAGGCCAATTTTTAATTTGGGTGACCCATGTATTAATTGCCCTGTTGTTCTCTTGCGATCTCCTTTGGTCACATTATGCACTTGCATTACTAAATACATGCCTAACTGACCCTAATGCTCCTGTTTCTATTTGAATAACAAACTCTGTAAAAGAGAATTGTCTTTCCTTATATAGTAAATGGTGATTTATATAGAGATGGTGATTTTCATGTGCACATCCCTTCCAGTTTGGCTACCCACTTAAAATACTCTCCCATCTAATGTCTGATTAGTATGCTCACATTTAAACAATTTTAAATAATTTATTGGTCTGCATACATAAATATCTTTGTAACAAGTTATTTAGGGCAACTTTCATTACAACATCCTTATTACGTGCCAACTAGTGTATGTTAATTCATCTGAACTTTAAAATAGGGCATTCTAGACACTGAAATTTCCGTAAAGATGTTTGTTACTTTGATTTGGAGGAACACTCTTTGAGGGAAAGAATCACCAACAGAATTACCCGTTTTGTCATTTCTGAAAATGAAAGATTAGGTTTTTAGATCACTGAAGAAAACCTATATACTGATAGTGGGTGCCCTTGCATTGCCTTGGTTTGTCTGTTCCTCAAATAGGAGTTTATTTTTTCTCTTTTCCTTTGTGAATCAATATTCTCTGTGAAAACAATTTTCAAACTCTCTATTCAGTCTTTCTACACTCTATCAAATTAATTTCCTCTATACCCACCTTCTTTCCTAATCATTTTGATGATTTTGATATTTTAGTAAACAAAATATGTCCTCCGTTAGGCATTTTCTAATTAAATTAGTCCTTCATTTCATTTTTGCCTTCTCAGAGCAAGCAACTGTTTCAAACTTCCAATAGATAGTTGCCCACAGACATTATTTGTACTGGTATTAGGTTTACATACATGTCACTCATCTTACTAAACTCGGGAAAGAACCCTTTTATTATTGTCCAGATATCTAAGGGGATTCCTACATTGTTGTTTTCTATCTTAAGTACTTACTTGTTTACATTTGCTACGTGTCTTCTCCACTAAAGGTAAGCTTTATAATGGCAGCCATCTTGCCTGTCTTGTCCTCATTTTATTCTTGGCATCTGGTTATATTTCTGGCATATAGGGGGTTTAGTAAATATTAGTTAAGTCTGTCAGTGAGCGAGGGCAGTAATGATTCAACTATACCCTCTTATTATTTATTTTATTCTTGGATGCGCCACAGATTTCAAATAAGATGTTTTGAAAACACAAACTATCAGGGGGCATCTGGATGGTTCAGTTGGCTTAGCTTCCGACTCTTGATTTCAGCTCAGGTTGTAATCTCATGGGTTCATAGGATCTGACCCCTATATCAGGCTCAGAACTGACAGCATAGAACTTGCTTGGTATTCTGTCTCTCCTTCTCTCTTTGCCCCTTGCACTCATGCTGTTTCTCAAAATAAATAAATAAACTTAAAAACACACATACACAAATTATCAAGTAGCCATTTATGTATATGTGAAATTCATGTGGAGATAGAATTTTGATCCAGTGGTTTCAAATGAAGAGTGTACTGGGTTTGTTTGTTTGTTTTGTTTTGAGAGAGAGAAAACACATGTATGCAAGAGTGTGAGTTGGGAAGGGCAGAGGGAGAAGGATCCTCAAGTGGAGCTCAACCTCACCAACCACCGAGAAATCATGACCTGAGCCAAAATCAAGAGTCTGATGCTTAACCAAATGAGCCACCCAGGCGCCTCTAGGCATGGTATCTTTAAACAATTTTGGGTGACTGCATTATAGTGTATATACTATATTTATGCTATTATATAATTAACTAATTTATGTTAATTCATATTAACTTTAAAACAAGGTATTGTAGACATTGAAATTTCTTTAAAAATATTTGTTTCTATGATTTGGAGTAGTACTCTTTGAGGGAAAAGAGCAGATGAGTCAAAGGGGTATTTGTCATGTGAAATAAAGTGCTGGTTTCTTGAAACAGGAATATTTCCCTTAGACTAAGTTCTAAGATTCAGGTTTAGTGTTATGATCAATTATTGAGCCATCACAATAAATGAAACCGTCAAGAAAGATGACATAGTTCATGTAACAAAATTATTATCTGTATATTTTTAAAAATATGTAACGTTTCTGGTTGGAGAGTTTTAATCTAGCAACCTGCCATAGCACAGTTTAGTGAGATAAAAGTCTATGGAAGTGTTTCCCAGAGAATCAAAACATGGGTGAAATATTCTATTCTCTAGAATCTACTTATATAAATTTTATCCTTTGCAGTTGAAATTTTCAACCAAACCATCTGTCAGGATAAGTAGGATAAGGTTTTAATTACTTACAGCAATGCAATTATACCATTAATGTTCAGCTAAAATTGAACCCATTCAATTTAATTAGCAATGCAGCTGTGAGTGGAAAGAGATGGGGACTTTCAGATAGCCAACACAAGAGGTTATAAAAGCTCTTTCTTTTTCTTTTTTTTTTGTATGTTTGTTTTTGATTTGCTAGGACTTTGTTCTGGCATAACCCCTATGCTGCTATAGTACTTTTTGGATGTGTGTGTGTGTGTGTGTGTGTGCACGCACATGCATGTGCACATAACATTTGGTAGATATATTTACATATGCCTTTTATGAAGGTCTGTATATATATATATACATAAATATATACATATATATACACATATATATAATACCTATACACAATATTTATTTATTACATACATTTTTAACCAAATAATTCTATGTGCACATACACACCTTTAGAAAAGCAAATCATCTCCTATTTGTGGCCATGACTTTGTATCTGCCCACATATGCCATGGAAATCACATTAATACAATTCACTGAGAAACAATCATCCTTTCAATTAAAATTAATGTTTTAGTTAATGCATCCTCATTATAATAACTCCACTAGTCATGGGGTAAGGTGAAGATAAAATATAAGCACAAAACTTATCTAATCATCTGAAAAAGCCTACAATCTACTTGAAGAGATGAGACATTCATATATACAGCAGTTAAAGAAAAATGTAAGAAACACATTTGTAAGATACGAAATAACTAAATAAAATAAATAGTATGTCTCCTAATATTTTGAAGAGAAAAAATAATGTAGGCTTGAGAAGAATAAAATTCAGACTTGATTTTCTGAACTTCAAGAAATGTTTTAGATATTGATAAGCATGTAAATAAGGAAAAGAACACTTTGGGTTGAGACAGCATCTGGCGGCTGGCATGGGACAGAGTGAGAAAGGTGAGCCCTAAGGGAACTGGGGAGCCAGGTCTTCCTGGATAGAAGGCTTGTGTGGGGTAAGGGGGTACCCTGGATTAGAGAGCCGTGAAAGCATTATGAGGAGAGCCATTATAACATCTGTTTCTTCCAAGAAGCCTTTGTAAAATAACTAAATTCCTGTAACTAAAGCAACTAATTCTTATTCTCTGATCTTGTTAACACTTATGTTTTCTAAATGGAAATATTTTTAAAATGTTAACACCATGAACATAAGGAAGGGATTAACAGGGTCAGATTTGTGAAGTTTCTCCAAATCACATACCTCACAGTTGCTATAGCAATATTTTCACAAGCAAAGCTAGAAGACGGAAAACTGGCATGCTTGGAAAATTGACCAGAATTGTTTCAACTTGAGACTAAGAAATAAATGAGGCGGCAGCATGGTGATGTACTGAGAGCACGGACTCTGGATCTGATAGGCCTGAGTTCAAATCCTATGAACATGTAGCTGTGTGAACAGAGAGCTAATTAACTGAGTTCTCTACACTTTATTCTCCTCTCTATGTAGTAACTAATAATATGTCATAGGGTGGCTGAAAGAATGGAATACTATTTTAGGTGAAGTTCTTAGAATGGTGGCTGACAAAGAATTATTAGGTCAGCTATTATAAAAAATCAATTTCACAAATAACATTGAGCTAATAAGTGAATTCCCAAATTATTCCAATAACCAAATAACTAGAGAATTTTCTAAGTGTGTATATGTCATATTTAACAAGAATCACCTTCAGGTTCTAATTCTGTGAATAACTCTGTCAATTATGCCTTAAGTTCCACCACTAAGTTCTATGTAATAAGTTGAACTGAGCTTTAACAAGTAGAATCTAAATGTATAGCATCCTAACTTCACATTTTCTGGGTAGAAACCCTAATTCTTAGAGTCCTGTTTTATCAACTTAAATGCCTTTACACTTCAGATACTTACAATAAATATGTGAAGCTGCAGGAACACAAGCAATGGGAAGGTCAAGGGCTGTGAGGGAATGAAGAGGCTATCTCTACCAGAAGGCAGCGGGGTTTGGCTATACAAATTACATCTCTAGGTGGGCTTTGGCTATCAGACCATTCAGTTTGCAAACCCATTAGTACAAGACTTCATCTCAAGAAGTAAGTGCTTTCTTACTATTTGAGAATCCATTGTTGCAGGAAATACCTTACTTAACCTTTTTTCAGGAAAGGGGGAAAGCATTGATTTTTGCAATATTCTTTCACTCTTCCCCTCAGGGAATAGAAACTTTCTTGGTATCAAGGAAAAATAGTTTTTCTCCCTCATATTTTTTTATCCTCTGCTTCATAAAATAAAAAAGTGGGGAAGTGTTTTTTAAGCAATCATCTTTGCAAATGTGATTATCATAAAGGAAGAATGGCCAACAAATTCTGAAACTTTTACTTTCTAGATTATTCACCCACTAGATACACTGAATATATAAATGTAAAAACAATCAAAGATCATAGAAACATTCTTTGCTGAGTTTCATGAGTCATCAGTCCATGATGAAATAAACCATCTAGATAAATCTACTAGAGATTGCCTTTGCCTCTATAAAAAACTGGATGAATTTTGAGTAAAAAACCAGTGACTAAAATTTGCTGGAATAACTAATAATTACATGAAAAGACTAAGAGCATCATCAATAAGGGATGAATCAAATAAATCCAGGACCATCTAGTTAATGCTATATAGATACTCTAGGATATGGAAGTGAAAAACATCAAAGTGGAGGATAATGTGTTTAGTATGTTAAAGTAAGCTATTATTTAAGGAAGTATGGAGATACATAAACACTGAAGTAAAAGGATTACCTATGGATATGGAAAAAATAGGTATTGGTATCAGGGGACAGTTATAATTCTTATATATAAATCTTATATATAATTATATATAATTCTTATATATAATCAACAATTCTCTTGAATTTTAACTTATACTGTAGGTTTAAATTTGGAACCTACAAATGTCTACATATTTGTAAAATGTATACATATATGAAATATATGCAATATATATAAATATACAATATATTAATATAAATATACTATACATATATTAATATATATAATACAATATATAAAATATATAATATACTATGTATATATATAATATATATAAAGTACTTAAAATTAAATATAAATGAAACGAATGAACATAATAATGTACAAAGTTGATAGACAAATGACACAGTGAGTAGTTGTGGTAAGACAGTGAAATTTTTCAAGTTCAAAAACTTAAAATTCCTTATATCTTTCATTAATTACATTGGTACTTGTAATGATATTGTATTGTGATAACAAATTATGTCAATGTCATTAGAAACAGAGATTTTCAAGATATAGGAAAAGAAATATAGAGGAAAAAAATCAAATAAATTAAGCAAAATCCCTGTTAATCTTAAGTTGAACTAAAAATATTTGCTAGAAGCCATGATTTATTTTCCTTTAAATTATACAGATTTCTTGGTTAACTAATCTTCAACAAAGCACGAAAGAATATCCAATGGAAAAAAGACACTCTCTTCAACAAATGGTGCTGGGAAAACTAGACAGCCACATGCAAAATAATGAAACTGGACCACTTTCATACACCATATACAAAGATAAAGCCAAAATGGATCAAAGACCTAAATGTGAAGCAGGAAACCATCAAAATCCTAGAGGTGAACACAGGCAACAACCTCTTTCACATTGGCTGCAGCAACTTCTTACCAGGCATGTCTCTGGGGGCAAGGGAAACAAAACTATAAATGAACTACTGGAACTTCATCAAGACAAAAAGCTTCAGCACAGCAAAGGGAACAATCAACTAAAAGGTAACCTACAGAATGGGAGAAGATAGGTGCAAATGACATACCTGATAAAAGGTCAATACCAGAAATCTGTAAAGAACTTATCAAACTCAACACCCCCATCCCCCAAAATAATGATAATCCAGTGAAGAGATGGTCAAAAGGCATGAAGAGACACTTTTCCAAAGAAGACATCCAGACGGCTGACACATGAAAACATGTTTGACATCACTCATCATCATGGAAATACAAATCAAAACTACACTGAGATACCACCTCACACCTGTCAAATGGCTACAATGAACAACACAGGAAACAAAAAATGTTGGTGAGGATGTGGAGAAAGAGGAACGCTCTTTCACTCTTGGTGGGAATGCAAACTGTTATAGCCACTCTGGAAAATAGTATGGAAGCTTCTCAAAAAGTTAACAATAGAACTCCTTATGGTCCAGCAATTACATTACTAGGCATTCACTCAAAGGATACAAAAATACTGATTCAAAGGGGCACATGTACCTCAATGTTTATAGCAGCATTATCAACAATAGCCAAATAATGGAAAGAGCCCAAATGTCCATTGACTGATGAATGGTTAAAGATGTGATACACACACACACGCGCGCACGCGCACATGCACACACACAATGGAGTATTACTCAGCCATCAAAAGGAATGAAATCTTGTCATTTGTAATGAAATGGATGAAGCTCAGTGTATTATGCTAAGCAAAAAAAGTCAGTCAGTGAAAGACAAATACCATATGATTTCACTCACATGTGGACTTTTTAAATTTTTTTTTAATGTTTATTTTTGAAAGAGAGAGAGAGAGAGAGAGAGAGAGAGAGAGAGAACATGAGTGAGGGAGGGACAGAGAGAGAGGGAGACACAGAATCTGAAGCAGGCTCCAGGCTATGAGCTGTCAGCACAGAGCCAGATTTGGGGCTCAAACTCATGAGCTGTGAGATCATGACCTGAGACAAAGTCAGACGCCTAACCAACTAAGCCACCCAACTCCTCTCATATTGGAATTTAACAAACAAAACAGATGAACATAAGAAAAATAAAACCAGAGAAGAGGGAGGCAAACCATAAAAGAGACTCAACTATAAAGAACAAACTGAGGAGTGCTGGAGGGAGGTAGGCAGTGAGATGGGGTAAATTGGTGATACATATTAAGGAGGGCACCGGTGATGAGCACTAAATAAAAACTTGAGACATTAGGGGCACCTGGGGGGCTCAGTCAGTTGAGCATCTGACTTGGGCTCAGGTCATGAACTCACGCATTGTGAGTTCGAGGTCCACGTCGGGCTCTGTGCTGACAGCTCAGAGCCTGGAGCCTGCTTCAGATCCTATGTCTCCTTCTCTCTCTGTTGCTCCCCTGTTTTCTCTCTGTCTAAAAAATAAATAAAGATTAAAAAAAAACCCTTGAGACATTAGAAAAATACAGCAGTTTAAAAAGTCAAAAATAGAGATTTCTTATTGTTGTTCACTCAAAAGTTCAAGCAATAACAAGTCCACCAGCAAAGATCATCTCCACTGCCAGGGTTGGGTCTCTAAATAGCATTCTTCACTAAAAGGAACTATGGTTTCTTGGAGGAAAAGGTTGAAATGCACATCTGTGGCAACAATCAATAGTATGAACTTGGTCTCTGTTTTTATCCCAGAAATGAATGAAGTTCTGAAAGACAACTGTTTTTATGTCTGAGGAACTTTTGGCTTTAACTTGAGAAGATTTCATAGGCCAAAGTTACATTTGAGCACCATTAAAGACATAGCTATAATGGATTGAAATATATCTATATTTATTTATAAGTTTGAGTTGATACTTTCAAATATTATTAAATCAATTTATTATTTTAAAATGATATAATTGGTAAATGAGAAAAAATCAACATTAAAATGTTCTTGGCTTTTGAAATACTTCGTAATAAAAAGTTAAAGCAATTTTTCTGGCTGTAAAGAAAAATATTGTCACAATATTCTAATAGTTGACCCACCAAACAATTTTTATTTAAAGCTACAATATCTGATTTTAACACCTCTCTAGGAAACAGATACTCAGAAATATAAAAGATAAAGACAGAAATAGAAAACTTAATAGAAAATACGTAGCAACCTGCCTAGCCCCTCACCATGGTAAATTGTTTTTGAGAACTTTGAGGAAATGTTAATACTTTTTACAGTAAGATAGCTAAGATACATTGGAAGTACTTGTGACACATTTGTATCGAAACCCAATTGGTCTACGAAGTTCCATTTTTAGAAATCATGTTGCAATTTTACCTTGAATGGAGCTTCTTTTTGTAGAAGAAGAGAAATTTTGTCAGTATTGCCCTAATTCCCTCAGTCATATTATCACTGAAGAAAGGATGGTGCAATAAAATCAGCAGAGGTAGTGCCATTAGGTGGTCTAGAAACTGGATTCAGTCCTCCCTCACCCTCTGGTATACAATGTAGCTGAACTGAGATGTGCTTTCCTCTACCATATAGCAAATATAGTTTCTACTTTAGAGAGAGTTGGTTATAAGGAAATTATGTGGGTTCAGCCTTTACCTCAGTGAGGGCACACAGTAGATGTTCTCCGGCGAATTCCCTTCCCCAGAACAAGATCTATAGTCACTGTTCACAGAGAGGTTTGAAGAGTGACAGTTAGGAGTTACTTTGCAGATAGTTTTTAACTTCCGATGAATTGGAATAATTCAATTATTTAATGTTAACTGTATTTCAAGCCTGCTGCATTTTGAACCAACATATGTTGGAAAATGGAAATAGAGGATAAATTACATACACATGATGGCTCCATTTTAGTTTGAGGGTGCCAGCCTCTCCTTTGCTGCCTTTTGATCTGTTATTTGCACATCTGGTGCCATTGGCATTTATAAAGTGACCTTTTTTTTTTCCCTTTCTTCTACATGCACACACCCAGTGCAGGGAGTTGAACAGTCATACATGCAATGAACACAGTATTTCATGGTTAATGTACCATCCTTTATGAGAATATGCTAGCATAATGATAGAGGGCTGAAGCATGTAATCTATAATTAATACAAAGTGAACTGTCATGTAGGGCAAAATGGGCCTTTCTGCTGAAGTATAAGTGCAGTCATGGAAACGGCTATAGCTCCTTGATTGTAATTATTCAACCTCACTAGGGGTCTGCAGCTAGCTATTAAAGTGCTAGTGGTTCCTCATGGAGTAGTCGCCTATCCAATTAAACTCTCACAAGTCTATTCAGGAGGCACACTTCAGGTTGTCAAGACATTGTGGGACACCACTGTGTTCCATTAAATAGTGTCAAGCACCTGCATTTCTAATAGAACCTAATGTTTTTGGTTACCTTTTGCATACAGAATTTGATCAGAGAATTTTCTTTGTCCGATGTGAACAATTTGAATCTCGAGACATATAAACCGTTTGTAATTGGAACAGATAAAGATCTTTTGTTTCTGATACATAGCAGGACTGAACTAATTTACTGTTTTCTCTCCTGTACAAAAGAAAAGCATATGCAGAAGTCAGTGAGAAACAAAGAAAAGTGGAATGTATGGGATAAGTGGCAAAATAAATGCAGTTTAAGTTAAAAATCAATAAAAATTTTCAAGGCATATTGAAAAGTTTGTACAGCCATATTAGATACAATTCCCAAAACCTAGGAATACCCAAAGCCAATGCCAAAATGTTCTATGATTTTATGAGTTAAGGACTTCCATTAAAACTATGGCAAACGCTATTGCAAACATCAAGATGAAAATGTGCTGAATTGTTGTCAATATATGAAATGAAAATGATTTTGAAAATCCTGTCATAGAGCATAATCTACTGGAAAAGAGTTTTGATTGACAAGTAGGTTACTCATATATATTTATATTTAATCACCCATGATGATAATCAGATACTTCTTCTACATGGCTTAAAATCTTCTCAGCCTACTTTTTACTCCCAGCAGTGATTTATAATCATCAGTTATACACAGGTTTTAACCAGCTTCTGACAGATAAATCAAGTCTACATTTCACCTCTGCATGAGCCTCCCACTTTTTACATTCTTCTCAGAAATCTCTCTGACTCACTGGCATGAGACATGATTGTGAAAATATTTGACATTCATGATATGTATCACAGAAGTATGAGGAGCTTAACTTCTTGGAGCACATTTGACCAAAGGCGTATATAGGAAAGCCAATGGATAAATACTGGCCCCATTTGCCCTTGAGGAGACAAGCTAAAAAATTAGTCAACTACAGAAGTTGCCAACTGGGCAACAGAATGTTGCAAGGCTTTCTACCCTTCCCAATCCTCAGTTCTCTTATATGGAATCACCTCTCAAATAAACTAACCTCAGATATACCTCTTTTTTTGGCCTTTCTTTTGGGGAAACTAGACAAAAGCAATGAAGTTCCCAGATCTAGTCCTTACTACTCCTATAGTCCTATAGAAATAGCTTCACTTCTCTATACCACCATTTTCTAATTTGTTAACTGAGGTACTTGGGCAAAACAAGCTTTAAAACTCTGAAAGCGGGGCGCCTGGGTGGCTCAGTCAGTTCAGCATCCAACTTTGCTCAGGTCATGATCTCATGGATGGTGAGTTCGAACCCCACATTGGGTTCTGTGCTTATGGCTCAGAGCCTGGAGCCTGCTTCAGATTCTGCGTCCCTCTCTTGCTCTGCCCCTCTCCCATTCATGCTCTCTTACTCTTTCTCTCTCAAGAATACGTAAACATTTTAAAAAATTAAAAATATGGGGCGCCTGGGTGGCTCAGTCGGTTGAGCGTCCGACTTCGGCTCAGGTCATGATCTCGCTGTCCGTGAGTTCGAGCCCCGTGTCAGGCTCTGTGCTGACAGCTCAGAGCCTGGAGCCTGCTTCGGATTCTGTGTCTCCCTCTCTCTCTGCCCCTCCCCCGTTCATGCTCTGTCTCTCTCTGTCCCAAAAATAAATAAAAAACGTTGAAAAAAAATTAAAAAAAAAAGCAACAATCTTGAAAATATGTAATTTGAATGCAAATAAACAGACTTCAGAGAAGGAAGGATGTATCTTCATTGATTTTGCTATCAGCTTTTGCTTTCCGTTTTAGTTTGTTTCGTTTCATATTATTTTCGCATTAGGAAGTAAATGGCTAGTCAATAACTAACATGGTGTGCTCAAAGGTTTATGCAGATTATGTTAAATTACCAATTGTGCACAGGTATTTTATCTGCTCCTTGGAGTCCTAGCAATAAAAAATGAAACAAAAAAACCCAACAAACCCTGCATAACCCTTCTTCCATGGAATGGGTACTCCTTTTGAGAAAGCTGGAGTGTTCTTTCATCACTTCCGCCCAGAACACCATTACTATGATTGTTAGGAGAATAGTGTTCTCAACGGAACCAAATAGGATGCAGAGAGAACATGAGAAGTGAAGAGTGATCAAGTGAAGTGTGATAGAGACAGGAAAACCTTGGTAGAGAAAACAGAACGGAACTGTAAGGGGTGAAGGGTTGTTTAACACTGAGTCCGTGTCAGAAAACCAGGTCTATATGAAAATGTGTAGACACCAGGAACTTTGTAAAAAGCTAACACAATTGCACTTTTATTTTGCTTAAAAAAATGTTTATTTTTGAGCAAGAGAGAGAGAGAGAGAAAGCAAGTGTGTGCAAGTGTGGAAAGGGGAGAAAGAGAGGGCAGAAGGGCATCTGAAGCAGGCTCTGGGCTGACAGCAAACAGCCAGATGCAGGGCTCAAACTCACAAACCTTGAGATCATAGTGTGAGCCAAAGTTGGACACTTTACTGACTGAGCCACCCAGGAGCCCCTTATTTTACTTCTTAAAGACACAAAAGCAAGTCAAAATGAACAAAGTCTGTTTACTAATAAAACTTGCATTAAGGAAATCTTTCAGCCATTATTTCATTTCAGTCAGGGGTCAAAGGTGTTGGGGAAAAACAGGAGTAAATTTTATACAGTCAAACAAGAAAAACTGCATCTCTGGCAAGCATTCTATTAATGGAGATTTTTATTTTTGAAAGTGGGGAGACTTGCTAATTGCTCTTCAGGTGCATTAGTTGGTATTTGGTTGGTTGCAGTGGGACAATCAAACAGTTTGAGGCCTTTTCTAAAAAGGAGGACATATTTACTTTTAGGCATAGGTGGTTTTCTGTGACCTACAATTTCCTAGAAAAAATGTGGGCTATTTGGATCCTTTTTCAGAGGCAAACTGACCTTATGGTGGAGGGGGATGGCTACCATAGCAGGAAGTTTGTCAAATTTTGCTCAGCTATTCAAAAACAAACAAACAAACAAACAGACGAAGCCAAAAAATCTAGAAATTTCTGATGGTACAAGCCAATGTTAACATAATAAAAACCATGGTCATATAGGGAGTTATTGCATAAGATACATATTGTGCATATGTTGTACATACAGTACATAGTGTGATAATAGATTATAGATAGATCACAAGTTAGTTACTCAACAAAGCTTTAGTTTTCTCACTTGTAAAATATACTAACACCCACTTCTCAGGGTCATTTCAAGTTTTTATAATCTATAGCAGAAAAGTGCTTATCATATAGTGCATAACACACATGTATTCATCCATCATATCCAAAAGGATGGTAAATGTTACACAAATATATTAAAGTAATTCTGGGGTGACAAAATCATCCCAGTTCACCCCAATTTTTTTCAGTTTTAAAGCTGAAAATTCTACATCACAGGAACTTCCTTAATCCCGGATGGAAAAGGACTGTTGCTCACCTCAAATAGTTCTTGTGAAGCAGTTCAAATGAAACTTATTTGTAGCTCAAACTCTAAGAATGAATAATCCCTTCCCAATAAACATGACTTTAAAACCAAAGTCAAGATAACTGTAATCATACAATGTAATTTTCTGACCCCAAACCACCCCACCACGAAAAGAACCCACCTGTAGATAAGAGTCAGAGCTACCCAATTATGCAGCCATTTCTGGTGGGCAAACAAAACTAACTTTTTGGAATCAAATCAAAAGATGCTAAGGTTGTCAGGATATATACAGATTGAGACTAGAGTAATTGGAGCCATAACAAAAAGATACAGAGATAATACAAATTGACCATCCATAACGCGATACTCCAATACGGTGATGAAGAACATTATTTATTCCTTGTACGAATACACAAAAACTGATGCTAGATCTCTATATTGTTTACATGTATTGTATATGCATACATACACAGTGCATACTGTATACATATAATAAAATGGCATGTATGTTTTAGTTTTTCTTAATCCTCAACCAATCATTCCCATGTTTTGATAATTATTTCACTCCTGTTACAGAAATGACAACACATGCAGGAGAAATGTATTTAATTGAAAAAAAAAAGAAAAAGAAAGAAATGAATACCTTGATAGCCAAAATAAATTCCCTACTTAATTCCCTTTAGGTATTATTTATAGCTACATGAACTCAAGACCCTTCAGTCCAAAGTAGGAAAAATAATTTCCATTTATGGAAGATTATTTTTGTTGTGCATAATTCACGTCTTTATATTTATGTATACACACATGCTGTATTGCATTGAAAAGTGGGATAATCGATAAATAGTACTATCCAAAAATGAAAATAGAATAAATGACAGCTGTGTTGTGTTAAACCACCTCCCTGTAATCAAGGGGATTAGCACCTTATCTTTCCAAGATCTCTCTGAATATCCTGTGAACTAATGCAGTGTTCTATTCTGTATTGAATGCGTTTACCCTAATCAAGGAGGCATTTTTTATGGTAATAATAACTGCTAATGTTTACTGACTTCTTACCATGTGCTAAGGTATTTGATACCTTATTTTCATTAATTTATCCCATGTAATCCCAAAACAAAACTATGAAGTAGTATTTCAACTGCCTCTATTTTCAGAAGAGAAAATTAGTCTTAGAAAGATAAAGTAATTTACTCTAAGTCAAATAGTCAAGTTGGGATTTAAGCTAAATCTGTCTTATTCTGCTATTAAATAGAATTCATAAATAGAAAACTATTAAAACAAATGTTAAGGATAACATATTCAATTATGAACACAAGATCACATTTCCTACTCCCTCGGAATGGGGAAAAATTATTAAGTATCTCCAGTTAATTCTTCAGTATTTTCCAAGGAAATAAATTTCTAAGGAAACCACTTAAAGAATATATTCAGCAGACTGTAGAGAATTTCAGGATCTGTGAAATTACTCATCTTGATTGCTAGAGTTCCAAGAAGTTGCTCCAAATTAATTAATAAGTTCTTTCTCTAAATGAATTAAGAAGATGAGAACAACATCAAAAGGACTCTCCTCTTAAGGAATTTCTAACACAGGCCTCATCCAAGCATACTCTTCAGGCTTAGTGAAAGGCCTTCACAAAAATATGCACTGATCCTTTAGAAAGGTGTTTCTTTCGATGTGCTGTATAAATATTTGGCACTTGAGAACAGAAAATAAAGTCTTTTGTTGTTTCAAATCATTCTGTGTAAATTATTTTGAAAATTCCACTGTCAGCAGACTTTCTCAAGATGGTGGCATAAGAATATCCTGATTGTAACTCCTCCCACAGACACATGAACTCTACAATTATATATGGATCATTTCCCTCTGGAAAGTATCTCAAAAGTAGATAAACTGCTTCTCCACAACAATGGTAAAAAGACCACATTGAGACATGTAGGAGTGAAAAACAGAGTCAACCAAAAACTCCACACCCAGTGCAGCAAAACATAACAGGGAAGAATCTCACCTGAGAGGTGTTTTTTTTTTCTCAGAGGGGCTAGGGCTTGGTGTCCCCCACCAGGCACCCCAAATCCTGGGAGCTGCACTGAAGAGAAGAGCCCTCAAAATGCCTGGCATTAAAAACCAATGAGGCTGATGTCCAAAGGACTCATAGTGCTACAGGAAACTGAGATTCCCTGTATAAAGGGCTCTTGTATGGTCTCACTTGCCTGAGAGCCAGTGAAAATACAGCAGTTTGAAAAGTGCCTAGACTAAATATGAAAAAATATATATGTTTGTTTATTTAAAAACACCTACTGGAGGTGCAGGGGACAGTTAAACTCTACTTCCGGAGACTGACGTGCCTCCAGATACAATTTTTGCACTTTCCACCTACTCTGCTAGCTCAGGTGGGCAAGCTCAGACATGGCATCCTCAGCAATTTGCTTAGAAGAGCATTATCCTACTGCTACTGCCTGGATGAGGAGCTTGGTAGACTACAGCGCTCATCCATCTTCGGCTGGGGCAGGTGAGAGCAAATGGTTGTGGCATTCTCCTGCTTCCTAGTTAAAATCTACACTCATGAACAGTTTGGGCACTCCAACACTCTCTGGCAGGGGCTGCTGAGTGTGAGAAGTCTTGGCTTGGCATGCTCCCACTTGCAGCCTAAAAGCTGGTGCCTACACAGACATGGCACTCTCAGGCTGCATTCCTGAAGCCTGTGGGCGCATGCAGTCTAGACGTTTTCCTGCTGCCTTTCAGAAGCAGGTCAACATGTCTAACCCCTGTACTCTCCAGCTGCTCAGCCAAAGCCAGCAGGCATGTGCAGCCCACACAGGGGATGCCTCTTGATCACTTGGCCCTGGTGACCAAGGAAACTTGTGTTCCAGAGCTCCACAGGAAGGTGACAAGGCGAAAGACAGTTCTTGGCAGGTCACCACCCCCAAGGCACTTCACAGAAAGCAAACTGAAACACAAACCCAGATGTCTTGTTTAAAAAAGCCTATTTACTTAGCCTGGAGCTTCAGCATGAGAATTAAATATCATACATGTAGAGGCTAAGGAGATGCTCCCAGGGAACATAAGCAGAGAGACACCACCTTTGTGCACTCCCTTGGCCTTGCTTGCTACAGCTTGCCAAAACCTTCCAAGAGTTTATACACTCATCTGAAGCCCTGATGTTTTAATTTTCACTCAGGGGACACCTCCAGATCTCCTGGTCTGAAGGACAGAAGGGATTATGAATTCAGTCCCATAGGACTGTATAAATTTGCATACTTTAAGAGCTGCTTCAGGAGGGTATGGCTTCCAATCAGCCTGAAATGTGCTAAATGAAATTCTTCCCCATGGAACACTGACAGTTCTTGGCACACCCTGAACAACAGGGACATATCAAGAAAGTATCAAGGGGTTTAGACAATCATTAAGGTTCAAAAGACAATTAAGAACTAGGAAAAGATTTAATAAAAAAATTCATTACCTACACAAGGCTACTCCTTCAAGACTGAGAGAAGTAGCTTTTTCACCTAATTCAGAAAAACAAATACAGAAAGTTAAGCAAAATAAGCAAATAGAGAAAGCTTCCAAATGAAAGAACTAGATAAAACCTCAGAAAAGACCTTAATGGAATGGAGATAACTTAGCTCTCTGATAAAGAATTCAAAGCAATGGTCATAGGGATGCTAGTAAATTCAGGAGAAGAATTGATGATCACAGTAAGAACATCAACAAAGAATCAGAAAATATAGGAAAGTACCAAAGAGAAAACCAAGGTGAAGAATACCAAACTGAAAAAGACACTTAGAGGGTTTCAACAGTGAGTTGAAGAAATAGAAACACAGATTAGGGAGCTGGAAGAGAAAGCAATGGAAGTTATCCAGACAGGGCAGCAAAAAGAAAAAAATTATCTTTAAAAATGATAACCTAAGGGGTCTCTGGAACAGCATCAAGGACAATAACATTCACCTTCTATGGGTTCCAGAAGAAGGAGAAGGAGAAGGACGATGAGGAGAAGGAGGAGGAGGAGGAGAAGAAGGGGAGGAGGAGGAGAAAAGAAGAAGAAGAAGAAGAAGAAGAAGAAGAAGAAGAAGAAGAAGAAGAAGAAGAAGAAGAAAGAGAGAGAGACAGAGAGAGAGAGACAGAGAGAGAGAAAGGGACATAACACCTATTTGAAGAAATAATGGCTGGAAACCTCCATAGCCTAGAGAAAAAAAAACAGACATCCAGCTCCAGGAATCTCAGAGAGCTCCAAATAAAATGAACCTTAAGAGATCTACACCAAGACATTATAATTAAAGTGTCAAAAGTTAAACAGGGAATCTTAAAGGCAGCATGAGAAAAACAAATTGTAATGAACAAAGAAAACCCCAAAAGGCTATCAACAGATTTCTCATTGGAAACTTTGCAGGCCAGAAGGGAGTAGCATAGTCAAAGTGCCCAATGGAACCTCCTAGGAAGAACACGCTACCCAACAGGGTTCCTATCATTCACAACGGAAGAAGAGATAAAGACTTTTCTCAGAAAACAAAAGTTCTACAGTACTAAACTAGCCTTTCAAGAAATGTTAAGGGGAATTTTTTTAACCTAAAAGAAATGGGACTAATTAATAACAAGAAAATATACAAAAGTCAAAATCTCACTGCAAAAGGGAAATATATAGTATAAATAGTAAATTAATCATTTATAAAGCTACCATGAAGATTAAAAGACGGAAGTAGTAAAATTAACTAAAACCACAATGTTTAGTTAAGAGAGAAATAAAATAATAAGGTGTAAAATGTGACATCAATACAAAATGGGGGAGATGGAGTAAAAAAGTAAAGCTTTAGAATGTGGTCGAATTTAAGTTGTTATCACCTTCCAATAGATTACATACATAAAATGGTATAGATGGATCTCTTGGTAACCAGAAAGCAAAAATTTATAATAATACACACACACAAATGAGAAAGGAATGTAACAGAACAAAGTCATCAAACCACAAGAGAAGAGTAAGAAAGAAGAAAGGAACAGAGAGGAACTACAAACACAGTCCCATAACAAGTAACAAAATGGCAATAAGTTCATACCTGTTGATAATTATCTTAGATGTAAATGGGCTAAATTGTCTAGTCAAAAGATATAAAGTGGTTGAATGGATAAAAATTAAGAACATCCATATACTGCCTACAAGAGATTCACTTCAGATGTAATGACACATGGGGAAAAGATAATCCATGCAAATGGAAACAAAAACAATGCTAGTGTAGCTATATTTATCTCAGACAAAACAGACTTTAAAACAAAGACTAATAAAAGACAAAGGGGGACACTGCAAAATGATAAAGGGCTGAATCCAAGAAGATATATTATTATAAATATATATGCACCCAACACAGGCATACCAAAATACAGAGGACAAATATTAACAGACTGAAAGGGAGAAATTGAAGCTATACAAATAATAGAAGACCTTTTAACTTCCTACCTATATCAATTGATATATCATCAGATAGAAATCAATGAGAAAATATCAGACTTAAATAACCCATGAGACCAGATGGATGTAACAGAACAGTCCATCCAGAATTAATAGAATACACATTCTTCTCAAGTACACATGGATCAGCCAGAATAAATCAAATGTTAAGACACAGACAAGTCTTAATAAATTTGAGAAGACTGAAATCATAACAAGCAACTTTTCCTACCATAATAGTATGAAACCAGAAATCAGTTGCAAGAAGAAAACTGGAAAAACTAAAAAATACATGGAGATTGTACAACGTATTTTTGAACAACTACTGGGTCATAGAGTAAATCAAAGAAAATATTAAAGAAATAGCTATACATGCAACAGAGCAAAATCTATAGGATACTGCTAAAGCAATTGTAAGAGGAAACGAAGTTTAGAGCAATATAGACCTACCTCTAGAGACAAGTGAAATCTCAAATGATGAATTTATCTTTACACGTAAAAACATAACTAGAAAAAGAAACAAATCCAAAACTAATGGAAGGAAAGAAATAATATAGATCAGAATAAAAATAAATGAAAGAGAGATTTAAAAGATAGCAGAAAATATCAGTGAAACTAAAAGTTCATTCCTGGAGAAAAAAAACAAAACTAATAAACCCTTACCCAGACTCATGAAGATGAAAAGAATAATAGCTACCCTTCTGGAACTTTCCCAACAAATTTAAAAGGAAGGATGCTTCCAAACTCAATTTACAAAGCCAGCATTTCCCTAAAACCAAAATAAGACAAGGACACCAAAAGAAAAGGAAAATACAGGACAATATCCCTGGTGAACAGATATACAACATATCCTCAACTAAATATTAGCAAACTGAATTCAAAACTATATTAAAAGTATTTTATACTATTATCAAGGGGGATTCTCAACTACATATTAGCAAAGTGACTTCAAAAATACATTAAAGTATTATATACTATGATCCAGTGGGATTTATTCCAGAGATACAAGGATGGCTTGACATCTGCAATCAATGTGATATACCACCACAAGAAAATGTAAGATAAAAATCACACAATCGTGTCAAAAGAAGTAGGAAAATCATTTGACAAAATTCAATATCCATTTATTACAAAAACCATCAACAAAGTACATATATAGGGAACATACCTCAACATAATAAAGGCTATGCATGACAAAGACCTCAGTTAATATATTTACAACAGTGAAAATCTGACAGCTCTTGCTCTAACCTAAGAAAGAGGACAAGGATGCCCACTATCCCACTTTTATTCAACAAGTATTGGAGGTCCTAGCCATAGCAATTAGACAAGGACAGAAATAAAAAAGGCATAGAAATCAGAAAAGAGGAAGTAAAACTGCTATTTGCAAATGACATGATACTATATATAGAAAACTCAAACTCAAAAGACTCTAACAAAAAGTATTAGAAATAATGTATGAATTCAAGTATAGTTGTAGGATACAAAATTAATGTGCAAAAATCTATTGCATTTTTATGCACCAATAATGAACTATCTTATCAGACACACGTATCAAGAAAACAATCCTATTTACAATAGCATGAAAAAGACTAAAATACTTAGAAATAAATTTAACCAAGGAGGTAAAAGACCTATAGACTGAAAAATATAAGACTGATGAAAGAATTTGAAGACACAAATATATGGAAATATATTCCATGCTTATAGATTAGAAGAATAAATGTTATTAAAATTGCCATAATATCAAATGCAATATTGATACAATCCCTATTAAAATTCCAGTATCAGAGCACCTGGATGGCTCAGTTGGTTAAGTGTCTGACTTCGGCTCAGGTCACGATCTCGCATTTCATGGGTTCAGGCCCCACATTGGGCTCTGTGCTGACAGCTAAGAGCCTGGAGCCTGCTTCGGATTCTGTGTCTCCCCCTCTCTATGCCCCTCCCCTGTTTGTGCTCTCTCTGTCTCTGTCTCTCAAGAAGTGAATAAATGTTTAAAATTTTTTTTTAAAATTCCAGTATCATTTTTCACAGAACTAGAATAAATAATTCTTAAATGTATATGGAACCAAAAAAGACTCCAGCTAGTCAAAACAATCTTGAGAAAGAACAAAGGCAGAGTTATCACACACTCTGATTTCAAACTATACTACCAAGCCATAGTAACTAAATCCAGTATGGTATTGGCATAAAACAGACACATATATCAATGGAACAGAATAGTGTATCTAAAAATAAATCCATGGACATATAGTCAATTAATTTATAACCAAAGAGACAAGAATATACAATGCATAAAGGAAAATGTGTTCAATAAATGGCGCTGGGAAAACTGTACATCTACATTCAAAAGAATGAAACTGCACACTATCTTACACTGCATACAAAAACTAACTCAAAATTTAAGTTGACTTAAATATTTGACTTGAAAGTATAAACCATCTAGAAGAAAACCTAGCTCACAATCTTCTTGTCATCAGTCTTGTTGATGTTTTATTATGGATCTGACTCCAAAGGCAAAGGATACCAAAGCAAAAATAAACAAATAGGACTACATCAAACTAAAAAGCTTCTTCACATCAAAGGAAAAAGTCAGCAAACAAAAAGGTAACCTGCTGAATGAGAGAATATATTTGCAAACCATATATCTGATAAGGGTTAATATCCAGACTATATAAAGAACTCATACAACTCAATAACAACGACAACAAAGCAATCCAATTAAAAAACAGGCAGAGAATCCAAATAGACATTTTTCCAAAGAACACATAGAGATGGTCAATTGGCACATTAAAAGATGCCTGACTTCATAAACTGTCAGGAAAATGCAAATAAAAAAAAAACCAACAACAAGGAATCACCTTGTACCTGTCAGAAAGGCTATGATCAAGAAGACAAGAAAGAAGTGTTAGTGAGGATGTAGAGAAAAGGGAACACCTGTGCATGTTATTGTGAATGTGTATTTGTGCACTCGTTACAGAAAGCACTATGGAGGTTTCTCAAAAATTAAACACAGGAATACCATATTATCCAAAAATTCCATTAGTGGCTACGTTAAGAAAAGGAAAACACTAATTCAAATAGATATGTGCAATCCTATGTTCGTTACAACATTATTTACAATAGCCAAAATATGAAAACATGAAAACAACCTAAGTGTCCACTGATGGGTGAATGGATAAAGATTTTGTGTGTGTGTGTGTGTGTGTGTGTGTGTGTGTACCTGTGTATATGTATGTATATACACTCACAATGGAATGATTTTCCCCCATAAAGAAAAAAAATCTTGTCATTTGTGGCAGTATTAATAGGCTTTATGCTACGTGAAATAAGATAAAAAAGACAAACTCCTCATGATTTTACTTACATGTGGAATCTAAAAATGAAAACAAAGAAATAAAACTCAGACTCATCGATGAGGAGTACAGGTTGGTGGTTGTCAGAGAAAAAGGGTATTGGGGGAAGCAAAATTGATGAAAGGGATCAAAAAGCACAAGCTTCCAGCTATAAAATGAGTATGTCATGGGGGAATATAGTCAATAATATTGTATAGTCACAGATGGTAAGTAGACTTATGGAGAACACTTTGCAATGTATACAAACGTTGAATCACTATGTTTTACATCTGAAACATATATAATATTGTATGTCAATTATACCTGAAAAGAAAAAAAAATTCCATTGTCAGAATTGTTATTTTACTTCCCTCCCTAACTTTTTGAGAGTTCTATGCCTTTGAATATCAGAATAAGAATTGCTTAACAGCTATAGATTATCTTTAAAGGTAGCATCACCACATTTTTTAGAAAGTCTTATATAATACCAGCTGACCTTGTAGTGTGTCGATTGGTTTAAATCAAGAATTGGCAAACATTACAAATGAATCCCTACTCAAGGCACAGTGCCTGCACTATTGACACATGCCTCACCTTGTGCTGCCAGAGTGCAGACAAGATTTCAGACTATCTTACCCAAAGAATTACTCTCTTGATAGTTGTAGAATTTGAAAGCAAGGGGAAAAAAAAGAAGAAAATGAACAAAATGTTGAAAAGAGATACTGAATTGTTATTGGTGATGGGAGAGTGATAGCCCTCCAACCTCCTCCCTGTAAGAAAGTCTGAACTCTTTTATATCCTTCTCAAAATACTGCCATACCCAACATCAAGAATTAAAAATGCTAAATTTGAAGGACCGTACATCCTTCAACCATAATATACTTCTCACTAAATTTGAATCAGCAAGGGGATATAGATGTTTTAAGGCTGCTTCTATGCTGTATTTCTAGGTCTAAAAATATCAACTATGCTATATTATTAGTTGCAAATCTTGTGCTCCCTTATCGGTTCCAAATGAGCTCTATTATTATTAACAGACCTAGTATACTATCAATGAAAACATCAATACAAATTATGCTCTAAGAATTGCTTCCAATCATTATGCCCTTGACAGTTGATAACTAACACAAAAGATCAGTTGGTCAAATCAGATTTCCATGTATTGGAGAACTTATTCCGTATCAAGATTTACAAGTAAAAAATAGACATTCAAGAGGTCTTGGACTTCCTGTGTTGATTCCACATCCTTTCTTACAACATCAGGAATGCCACGTCTGGCCAAGAATAATAAAGTTCATCAAGAGAGGTACCTGAGTCATCCTCAGACAGCAGACAGCATTTATGTCATGAAATCTCACCATTTTATGCCTCAGAGAAGTATATGAGAGCTCTGTCTCATAAATCCACAGATTATTGGTTTTTGTTAATCACAGACAATCCTAAACTTAGACATTCTATTCAATCATTGTATAGATAAGGACTCCTCTCTTTACATTTTTTTTTAAGTCTACTGGCCCATAGGCCCACCTAAAACATTTCCAAGAAGAATAGACCTAGTCACATGCCTTCTTTCCTTTTCCCTAAACAAACTCTCACCCAAAACCTTACCAAGAAATTGGAGATGAAATGAATCATAGAACATCTTTTAACTTTTTCCAGTAGCAACTGACCTTGGAGAAACTCACTGACAACTCGTCAAGATGGTAAGGACTGACTGGGTGAGTGGCTAAGTGGACTTTTTATGTTATAGATTCCATGACAACAAAGAGAAAGTGTTCCCTCCCTTTTGGAATTCCTACCTACTCTTGAGCTTGTGAATAAAAAAGGCAAGTGAGGGGTGCCTGGGTGGCTCAGTCTGTTAAGCGGCTGACTTCACCTCAGGTCACCATCTCACGGTCTGTGAGTTCGAGCCCCGCATCAGGCTCTGTGCTGACAGCTTGGAGCCTGAAGCCTGCTTCGGATACTGTGTCTCCCTCTCTCTCTGACCCTCCCCCCATTCATGCTCTGTCTCTCTCTGTCTCAGAAATGAATAAACATTAAAAAAATTTTTTTAAAAAGACAAGTGACTACATTGTTTTATGAATTTTCTAATAAATATATCCTGTTGACCTTATTGCTAAGAGCAAATCCTTGAATTATGAGCAGCTGTATCAGAATTGAATTCCTAGAAGTCAGTTTCACTTGTTATATTTAACCCATCTTATAAGATGAGGCAGCTATAAATCAAGATACATGGTTTCTGATTTTGTTAAATATATGAGCATTTAGTGATGGTGCCCCTCACACATCCTACCTCAGTTTATCAAATGTTCTAATCCTAGAAAAAGGTAGTTATAGGTACAGATCAAACTACTTACCATGCTTGAGAGTACCCATTTTAAAACCTGCTCATCTCCAATATGATGGTTACATTTATTTCCTTATCAATGACACTTGATAATATATTAGCACTGTCTATTGCTATCCAGCCTTTCAACAGAATAAAAATACAAATAACTTTTATTTAGTTCCTAGTATATGCCAAGACTTTGTCCCAGATATTTTGACCCAATCATTATATTCAGTTAAATGCTATCCTCTTTGCTGCCAGATAAAGTTGCATTTAATGGGTACACAAAGTTCATCAAGACAAGTCTGGGGTCGTAATTCTATGATGCGCCTTTCCTTAAAATCTCAGTGGCTTTTGAAAACCAATAAAAAATGACCAAAATGCAATCCCAATGAGTCCCAACCTCTTCAACAAATGCAAAGAGAGATTCTAAATGATACCAAACTTCTGAGTTTGTTGGCTTTTAACGAGTTTTATCTCCAATCCAATCAGAGTTGTATATTAAATTCTTCTTATGCTTTAATTTCTCATGGTTTGTTATTCGCTTCCCTCTCCTCTCCCTTTCACTCATATAAACACCTTATCTCCATAACCTACTAGCTATAGAGAAGATAAATATATTTTTTTCAGATGTACAAATCATCTTATCCTATGGGATTACTGTCAATGTGAGACCCAAAATGCTATCAGTAGATATTTACCACATAGTATAGTTTGGATTACTTTAGTATTCAAGAGATTATTTGCATTTAAAAATTTTGCCAAATAAGGTTTGATTCCAAAATGAAAATTTTAAGAGCAGATAGTTGCCTAAACTTAAGCAGAACTACTCCAATTCCATTACTAACCATGACTATACATTTAGCATTTTGCATTTAGACTGATAATTTTTTGATTATTTTTTTCTTCTTACCTCAGCAAAGACCTATGGTGATCCTTTCATAAATTTTCATTAACATATAAGTAAAACTGCTTTTCATAACCCAGACATTTTATAATAAAGTACAGACATACAATATAGTAGAAAAATATAGCAGAAACTGTCTTCGCACAAGAACACTGATCTGCCAACCCATAACATTGTATTTTTAAAAAGGCGTTTAAAGAATGCCACATGAATCTTTAGTACTATTTTAAACATCTTTAATATTTTTTCTTTACATTATTTGAATAATTTATTAAATATCTCAAGTTGAAGATCAAAGATTAAACACAGTATTAGGTTAAAAATATATCAGTAATTTTTCCTTACAACATATGTTACTTATCTGGAAATACAGTTTAAGATAACAACTAGGGAAATTTATGTGAAATGTTTAAGTTATTATTCAAGAATTGATCTTTGGGGTGCCTGGGTGGCTCAGTCAGTTAAGTGTCCGATTTCAGCTCAGGTCATGATCTCACAGACTGTGAGTTCAAGCCCCCCATCAGCCTCTGTGCTGACAGCTCAGAGCCTGGCGCCTGCTTCAGATTCTGTGTCTCCCTCTCTCTGCCCCTCCCCTGCTCATACTCTGTCTCTCTCTGTCTCGAAAATAAATAAAAACATTAAAAAAAAGAATTTATCCTTAAAATTAAATGTATTTATTGCTGAGATAATACGGAAAACTTGCCAAACAATTCAAATTTCAGGAATGCTAAATTTTATACCTACTTTTACTCCTGCCCTACTAGGAACATCCAGCGACAATTATACAAATATTCAAACTTCAACATGTTTCTCTGAACTTAGTCTTCCTCTATCACTTTTATGAGAAGTCTGGGAGAGAAAAGTCTAGTACATTCTATGAGTAAGCAGAAGGTGATTTACAGAACTATAGTAATGATAATTATAGGCAGAAAAAATTGTTGCAGTGATAACCAGAGGCAAAGGTTGTTATTCTTTTCTATGACTGAAGATTGATAGATGAAATTGATAGTTATTAGAAACAGCTTTCTGAGGAGATTGTAAACCATAGATCCTATTAAACCTCTTAAAATTCTGATTCATTAGGTCTGGAGTAAGAAAACTAAGTTGTTTTCCTCAGGTAATCCTGCTGATCCAGCAGGTTCCTGAACCACTGCTTTTATTTAAGTGCTAACCTATAGGGGCCAAGATTTTTAAACACTCATGATAAATACTACAGGACAAACACTTAGGGGGAATGCTCCTGCCTTGCTCCAATTTCATACTTTGAAGAGTAATTTTCCAAATCAACCCTACTCTTTTATTTCCCCAAGAAGAGTAACTAATCTCCTAGGTGGTTGGCATATAGTAATTAGTCCATGTTTCTCTAGTGAATAGAATTAATCTAACAGGGGCCAAGAGTATAAGAAGATTTGGTCTTTCTCTTCCTTCTTTTGTCACATGGCCGGTGGCCACAGCAACCTGCCTAAGAGTTTCTCTTCTGCAGGCTGATACTTTACTCTTAGAAGATTGGTACAAGGTCTCAACTGGAGAAATACAGCACTGGCAAGCCAATTTTGATACTGTGCTGCATTCTCTAAATTTGTATTTATGTATAATGAAGTGATATATATTTTTTGTAATATCACAATCATGTGTCTTATTTTTTCACCTGGGTCATATCTTGCAGGAAAGAGGGGTGCTGTACATGGAACCAACTTAAAACTCTAACAACAAAGTTATGATTCAAGTTAAAACACAGAAGCAAGCACAAAATAATTGGCTATATTCTTTTATAAGTGCAAAATCCCAGTAGTGTTCAGGGTAGATTTTTTTTTTAATTTTAGTGAGTTCCAGTGGAATGGAAACATATATATGAATCCCTAACTTCAAAAAAATATGAAATATATGCAGTAAAAATACTGTGTGTGAGAAGGAGAATAAGAGCCAGTCAGAACAGCTAGTTATACCCACATGTTCCATATGATCACATATTAATCCTCACAACTTTCAAAGCTTATCATGATATTCCTTGCCTTAGATGTAATATAAAAACCTGTAACATCACAATACATATGGAATACTTTATTCTTTGTTATGAATAATTGTCCTCCATATTTGTTATTTTCTGAATTTTCAAAAGAAATATTTTCAAATAGCGTTATAAGTGAATTTATGTCTGAGGAAGAATAAACTGTGTACACAATCTAGAATTTATTTCTAACTGTGTAGTAGATATCTAGGTGTTCCCTTTTGTGCCAAACCTATTCTAAATATTCTTTGCTTTCTGAATTCCTTAGCTCATCTTGAATTTCTCATTTTCTCAAGCATTCAGTCACAAGTCCTATCGACTGTACCTCTGCAAATGTCTCTCCGAACTAATGCAATAGCTTATCTAATCTTCAAATTTCTCATTATTTCCACATTCTATTCAGTATTTGCACAATTACCAGACCAATCTTTCTAAAATGCAAATCTCATCGTGTTCCTTTTCCATACTTTATTTTTTTTAAACCTTTGGCACATCCATTTCTTTTACACAATAAAATTTCCATCTTTTAGAATGGAACTCAAAATACTGTTCCAATTAGTTTGTAGTACTCTGTCACTGCTCTGCCACCATTGTGCCTCCCTGGAGTTACTGCTGTAATTGCACAGAAACACTAACAATTCACTGAGTATGTCACTCACGTGAATGGCCCTCTTTCTATAGAGATTGCACGTCCTTCCTCTATCTGGTAAAGTTGTAACACAATCGTTAAAGCTCAGCTACAGTACCACCTCCATTGAAAAGCCTTTTCTGAGTCTCCCCCTTATAGACTCATCACATCCTCCTCATCTGGGATTTTTTTTTAAAGCAGGCTCCATGCCCAAATGAGGCTTGAACGTACAACCCACATGCTCTCCTGACTTATCCAGCCAGGTGCCCCCCTCCTCTGGGATTCTATGCCATCCTTCATGTTGCCTATGAATTTCCTTTTTAAACAATGAGGCCATGCAGCAAGAACAAAATCTTTTTTTGTCCCCACAGTAATTAACACACTGACAGTAACACTGAAATGAATTTTGGTCACAGTTTTCTTGAATTTCATTTTCCTAGTATGTACAAGAGAGATGACCAGCCTTCAGATTATTGTATAGATTAAGTGATATGTACACACAGAAAATTTCTATCATAATATGTAGCACATGACTAGCCTTCAATAAGTATTAAAGTTGGAACATGTGATATTTTCAGAATCGCCTCCAGCTACAAATTTGCTAGGCATACATTTAAAAAGGGCACTATATATAGGGTAACATTGTAACCAGCAATAATAAATTGTAATTAAAGTTGGAACACAGAACTAAGTGCAAAATAATGAAATGCATTATTTTATAAATGTATATCCTCCCAACAAATCTGAGCTAGGTATGATAAAGAATGTGCACAGCAAAATGCCTTTATAAAATACTATTTTCATATAATGGATGAAAATAGGGCATCATTAAATAAATATTTGAATTGGCTAACAAAGGAATGCACAACTCCTTGCACAACATGTTGCCCTCCATGTATTGCCTTATTCTTCATTCTTCTCTGCCACCAAATTTCTCAGGGAGTTGTGTACTGTCATACTCTCCACTTCCTCCAAGAAAACAAAGGACAAAGAAGATGGAAATAGGCTCAATCACTACTCAATAACCGTCCAGGGAAAACACTAAGCAAACATTAAACACAGGGCTTAGGAATCCAAGAATACTTTGCTTTCATACTGTGACCTCATATTCCATTCTTTCCCCAACTCATCCCACCCCTGTTCTTTCCACTCAACTAAACCTACTGCTGTAAGATCACCATGATCTCCACGTGAGTTGGTTTACTGTCTTCCTCATTCACCACCCACTCAGCTACAATAGAAGTCCTGTGAAACAGACTTTTTACATCTAGTTTACAACTATGTACTGGATGCCCCAAACTGCCTGTAATGCAGTAAGGAATCAATAAATATTTGTTCAATGAATAAAAGCTGAAAAACTGAAATAAACTTTAATAAAAATGCATTTACTCAAGAATTAAAGAGATTTTTGTGAAGGTCATATATTAAGTAGTTATTGATATATATTAACTTTAAGTAGTCATTGACAGATATTAACTTCTATCAGGGGTCCCCATATCTCTTAGGGCTTTCCAACATTCTTGGTGGTTCTCAACCAGCCTCCAGTTTCTGCAATGCTTTTGGTTACTTACAGCTACTGGAATCCCAAGCTGTGACCAACGCTCCACTAGTTGCTGAATATGCTTTCCATGACCCTTTGAACAACCCTGTATGTACACTATAAGCCAGTTTGATTCTGCCAGAATTTTTTCAACTTGATTGTACGTGAGCAACTCCATTAAACTCAGATATGTACATACCCATTACGAACTTAAGAAGAAAAAAGTCTTCTGGGGGCATTATGCTAAGTAAAATAAGCCTAACAGAGAAAGATAATATTGCATGATCTCACTTATACATAGATTCTAAAAAAGCCAAACTCATAGAAACAGAGTAGAATAAAGGTTTCCAGGGGCTTGGAGATGGGGAAAATGAGGTATGTTGGTCACAGAGTACAATCTTCCAAGTATAACATGAATAAGTTCTAGGGCTCTAATGCACAGCATTGTGACTATAGTGAACAACAATGTATTATATACTTGAAAGTCGCTAAGAGAGATTTTAAATGTTTTCACACACACACACAAATGGTAATTATGTGACATGATGGCTATGTCTTATTATGGCAATTATTTCATAACATATGTATCAAATTGTCACATTATGTACTTTAAACTTGTATATTGTTGTATGTCTCAATGTAGTATCTTTTAATAAAATTGAAGAGGGGGAAAGAATTGCACAAGAAGGGAGAAAAGGAAGAAGGACAAAGAAGATGGAAGTAGTCACTCAACAATCACTACTCAATAATTGTCCATGGCAAACACTAAGGAAAAGTTAAATACAGGTCTTAGGAATCCAAGAATGCTTTCTGTCTTTATGCTGTGACCTTCTAAAGAAGTCGAGACAATAAAACTTTCCATTATGGAGGTTTCAATGAGGAATATTTATATCTGCATGTAATAGAATGCCTGACCAAGAGTCCAGAGGTAGAGAGAATCCAGTTGTTCCAAAAATCTCAATCACAGCATCAAGAGAAGACATACGGATGGCTAAGAGGCACAAGAAAAGATGCACAACATCATTCATAAACAAAGAAATACAAACCAAAACTACCATGAGATACATATCACCTCACACCTGTCAGAATGGCTAAAACAACATGGTAAATAACAGATGTTGGTGATGATGCAAAGAAAAGGGAACCCTCTTACCGCTGTTGGTGGGAATGCACCCTGGTACAGTCATTCTAGAAAACAGTACGCAGGTTCCTCAAAAAGTTAAAAATATAACTATCCTAAGACTTGGCAATTACTATACTAAGTATTTACCCAAAGGATACAAAATATAGATAGATAGATAGATAGATAGATAGATAGATAGATTAGATTAGATACAGGTATAGATATAGATATACATATAGATATAGATAGATATAGATATAGATATAGATATAGATATAGATATAGATAGATATAGATATAGATAGATATAGATATAGATTTGAAAGGATATATACATCCCAATGTTTATAGTAGCATTATCAACAATAGCCAAATTATGGAAAGCCCAAAAGTCCACTAACTGATGAATGGATAAAGACGATGTGGTATGTGCACGCACACACACACACACACACACACACACACACACACACACACACTGGAATATTACTCAGCCATAATAAAGAATGAAATATTGCCATTTCCAGCAATGTAGATGGAGCTAGAGAGTATTATGCTAAGTGAAATAAGTCAGTCAGAGTAAGACAAATGCCATATGATTTCACTCATATGTGGAATTTAACAAAACAGATAGACATGGGGGAAAAAAGAGAGAGGCAAACCATGAAACAGACTCTTAACTCTAGAGAACAAACCAAGAGATGCTGGAGGGGAGGTGGGGATAGGTTAAATAGGTGATGGGTATTAAGGAGGGCACTTGTTGTGATGAACACCTGGTGTTATACGTAAGTGGTGAATCACTAAATTCTACTCCTGAAACCAGTATTATCACTGTATGTTAACTAGAATTTAAATAAAAACTTGAAACAAACAAAAAAATAAAAATATGTCTGAACTACCTGATAGGATTGGTGAGACTCTTGCCCTACAATAGAATAATTTTCCTGACCAGACATACTGGAAGCTTTTACAGCTACTCTGTGCAAAAATCTTCCTTTTCTATTATCCTCCAAGGTAACATCTCAGGTGAAGGGGGTGGGGATATCCTTCCTTCTACCTGCATGGGTATAGCAGCTTTCCCCCCCAATCTGTATAATTTAGGCATTTGTATTAGGGATTAAAAAGTTAGGGGCTTTAGCTAGCCAGGCCTGCAGTTTCTTTAAAAACTCTGCTCTCAAAAATATACAGCCAACTTGCAATCCTTTTGGTCAATTCATTTTGCATGCAAACACCGTCAAACTAACCATCTAGGCATAACCTTACATCTAGTAATTTTCAGCTTTTAAGTACAGACTCCTATATGCTCCCCTCAATCCCACCAGGCAGTCTATAACATATGTCTCATTGGCTAGAATCAGATCATATGAGGTCCTGAGCTGTGAGAAATAATAGACAATTGAGATTTTTAGTTTCCTGGGCTATCTGGGGAGGAAGGCAGAGAAGAAAATGGTTGTGAAGAGGGTTTGAGTGGGCAAATTAAATGAGTGTCTTTTTGGGTTCCAGAAAGAGCCATTCTTCTTTGACTGTCTATTTCCAGAGGAGATACCATACTTCTACCTTTAATGTTAGGTTTCTGGCATTTGGTGAACAAACACGCTCACTTGATTTTATAGTGTTCAATTATAACCAATATATTCATTTAGCCTGACTAGTGTTAAGTCTTAAAAATATTGCATAAATATTATAAAAAATTTAAACACTGTAAAATAGTCCAAAATTGTCCAAGAAATCATTATAACACAAATCATAAACAAACATTATTAGCATTACGACAAATAAGTACAGTATTTTTCAATGCATATTTAAATATAGAAAAAGAGAAAGATGACATACAAATAGCTATATATAGGTATATAGACAAACATATATATATACATATAAAATATAAGTATATATATGTTATATATATCAAAGATATACATGTATACAAATATATACATATACCTACACTATGCAGACAAGTATACTACAAGTGTGTATATAAAGCATACATGTTTGTGTACATTCACATTTATCTGTATGTACACAAACATACCTGCATACTCACAAACACACATATATTCAGAAATTTGGTTTTGGTAATAGACAAGTTTAAAAACAAGTTGTATAACAAGTATTATGTTATAAACTTTATTTTATATAAGTAGATGAGCTCACAAAAGTAGTAAAGAATATTATTGGATATCACTAGAGATCAGAAATGAAGAGAGAACTAAAAGCAAACACGTTAAGTATACGAGCTGACACAAGGATTATCTTAGGAGCCTTTGTTGGTTAAGGTCAGTATTTCTCACTGAGAAGTTAGTGGCATTTAGGAAGAAGGCCAACTCCTCATTTTGTAGTTCTATGTAATTGGCTCACAACTTCAAATTATCTGCCATAATTATCTGTCCCTGTCATTGTGACAACCAAGCCTTGCCTAGAGCATGGTACCAAAAGTACTTGAAAATCACCAGCCCAAGTAACCCAAGGGGCTTATGTTTTAATGCCAAGATGTGGACAGGAGTTGAAGCCTTGGGGCAAGTTAAGACAAGGATTTAGGACTGAAATTCTCATAAAAACCAGGATCCTCAAGAGGTGCAACTTTGAATTGAAAAAAAAGAAAATTAGAAAAGAGCAGAGATTATGAAAAAGAGGCATATATAAGAAAATAATTCAGATTTCTAGAAAGTATATATTCAGTGAAATTCAGTATTAAATATATCAAACACATAGTGCATTAGAGAGCTAAAGAGAAAATTCATAAAGAAAGATGAGAGGAAATTATTCTAAATGCACACAGCATTTACAATACTAAAAATACTAAGAGAGCGTAAGGGGCATGAAGAATAGATAAATGTGATCCAAATTTGTCTACTGTGAATTCCAAAGGAGAAAACAAATAATAGAAAATAGAGAATAGGTAGATACAGATTAAGGATTAACAATGAATCTTGACTAGGATGCAAAAAATAAATCCATGACTAGATAATCACAGTAAAACTTTAGGTTAAAACATACAAGGAAAATATCTTTAGGCAACTGAAGTCAAAACATTGTACCTTTAAAAATTAAATAACACAAATAGAAAATTTCTCACAAGCGGAAGCAGAAGCCAGAGGACAAGAAAATTAATATTAGCAAAGTAATTGGCAGAAAATTATTACTGAACCAAGTAAAAAATAATTCAACAGAGAGCAAATGAAAGACATATTTAGACAACCAAAAACCAAAGGCAGTAAGAATTCACCACTAACAAACACTCACCCAAAGGATGGGGCACCTGGATGGCTCAGTCCGTTAGGTGGCCGACTTCAGCTCAGGTCATGATCTTGGTTCATGAGTTTGAGCCCCACGTTGGGTCCTGTGCTAACAGCTCAGAGCCTGGAGCCTGCTTAGGATTCGGTCTCCCTCCTCTCTCTGTCCCTCCCTCACTTGCACTCCCTCCCTCTCTCTCAAAAATAAGTAAGCATTAAAAAAGAGAAATTATATTGAAACAAATGTATCCATTTGCTAAAAAAGGGGAAAAAAAAGAAAGAAAAAAATTACCAAAGGATAAACCTCAGAAAGAGGGCATTTCAACTCAAAGGAACAACAACAAAAAAGGCAATTTTGAGCAAATAGATCAGTAAATCTGTGAGTTGATCTAACTTAAAATCACTTGTATAAAATAATAATAAATACCTTAAACAGCTTGGAAACAGAATACTGGAAAACATTAACAGATCAGACTCAAGTGATGATGTAAGAAGAGATTGGAAATAAAAAATTCTTAAATTCTTCTATCATTTGAGAGACAAGACTATCAATTTATATTCACTCAACTTTAACTAAAAGTTACAGATAAGATTTTTAAGCACCAATTAAATACATGTATTCCAAACTAGCTAACAGACGATGGGAGCAAAAAAAAAAAAAAAAAAAAACAAAAAAAAAATGAGTGATTCACTGAAGAAAAGAAAGGGCAACAAAGACACACAGAAAGCAAAGAATAAAAGAAAAATCAAAATATATCTCCAATCACAATAAATACAAATAGAATAAACCCACCTCTAAAAGGATTCATTTCCAGATTTGATTATTATTTACAAAATGTATACCTAAGTGCACTAGTGATGAGTACCGGGTGTTGTGTTGAAGTGTTTGAATCACTATATTGTGCACCTGAAACTAATGTTACACTGTATGTTAACTAACTGGAATTTAAATTTAAAAAACTCAAAAAAAGTTATTCATAAGGCCTAATGACATAGAAAACCATTTGTGAGGGGAAAAATATATAAGAGATACATGAGGCAAACACTACGAGTGAAATAGTTACAAGTGCATTCACAGATAATAATGCAGACCTAGGGTACATAAATCAGTTTTAGGTTTTAAAAGTAGTAATGTTAAAAGACATACCTTGCTAGGAAGATTTAACAATCCTGTTTGGATATATTACATTGCATAGCCCACCATACATAATTCATAAAAATAAAATCCAGGTGAATCAATACTTACAAATGTTTAAATTTGTGAAATAAATTAGAATCAATTTGTAGATTGTTAGCTCAAGAAAATAAAAGATTTCAACAGAACATAAGCAGCAAAAAAAAAGTAGTAAGAAAAAAGTTGGATACCTTTGATTTTAAGAAGTTCAAAACTTCAATACAACAAAAGAAATTATAAATTAAGACAAATGATAGATTTGAGAAAACATACACAGTCGGGAAACAGTTAACAATGAAATATATTAAACATCAATACAACCCAAGTGGCAAGAGGGTGAGAAGTAAAATCAGTAAGATGTTAAGAAAAGAGGTCCCAGGACAAGACTCTCCAAAGAAACCAAATTTAACAATCATCCACAGATGAAAATACCATTGTGAATGCTCTGGAGCACAACTGAGAACTTCCAACATGCTGGTAGAACAGAAAATTCAAAATCAGTCACACTGAAAAGGGTCAAAGGTCAAGTTTCACTTTAACCCCAGCGAGCCCCCTCCTCCAAGCCAGTGCAACACAACACTGAGACAGACCCTCTTGGCCAGCTATTCTCAACACAAGAGAAAGAGTGGAGTAAGCATCCAACTCCCCTGAAGCATGCAACTTCAGGGCATTACCTGAGGAGTCCACTTATGTCTCACTGTTCAATAAAGAGATACAAACCTTATAACAGAACCAAACAGAAGTTTTGAAATTGAAGAAAATGGGATGATATATTCAAAGTGCTGAAAGAAAAACAACAATCAGCCAACCAAGAACATGAACTATACTCATTAAAAATTGCCCTTTAAAAATGAAGAAGTAGGAGCACCTGGGTGGCTCAGTTGGTTAAGCGTCCAACTTCAACTCAGGTCATGATCTCAAGGTCTGTGAGTTCGAGCCCTGCATCCAGCTCTGTGCTGACAGCTCAGAGCCTGGAGTCTGCTTCGGATTCCGTGTCTCCCTCTCTTTCTGCACTTCCCCCGCTTGCACTCTGTCTGCCTCTGTCTCTCTCTCTCTCTCTCTCTCAAATATAAATAAACATTAATTTTTTAAAAAAAATGAAGTAGATTCCCAGAGAAACAAAACTGAGGGAGTTTGTAACCACTAGACCTGCTTCACAAAAAGTGCTAAAGAAAGTTCTTCAAGTTGAAGGAAATGGATCATAAAGAGAATTACAATAGTATATGGAAATATAAATCTCACTGTTAAGGTAAATATATAAAAACAGAATAAAGTGCTATGTAAAGGTGATGAAATAAGCACTTTTAATCCTAGTATGAGTTAGAACACAACAGTATTGTTAATAACTAACTATAAAAATGTGTTAATGGACACATTAATGGTCCATGTTATGACACCAAGAACAAGTTGTATTAGAAGAGGTAAGAAGTCAAAGTACAGAGTTTTTGTTTGTAGTTGGAGTTATTATCAGCTTAAACCAAATCATTATAACTCTAATACCTTTTATGAAAACCGCAGGGTAAAAGTAATCACAAAGAAAATACCCAAAGAAGATACACAAAAGAAAATTAGAGTGGAATCAAAGAAGACCAATATTTTTTTAAAAAATCACCAAATCACAAAAGATAGCAAGAAAAGAAGTAGAAGAAGAATCACAAAACATATATAAAATAATTAACAAAATGCCAAGAATAAGTTCTTACCTACCCATAATTACTTTCAACGTAAATGATTGAAACTCCACAATAAAATGAAACAGAGTGGCTGGACCAAATAACAATAAAAACCATCTATATACTGTCTACAAGAGTCTCAAGAGTCAGTTTAGATTTAAGAACACCCATAGCCTGAAAGTGAAGAGACAGAAAAAGATACACCATGCAAATGAGAAGCAATAGGAGCAGGAGGGGGCTCTACTTCTACAGATGAGACAGAGATGAAGTAAAAAAGGGGCCAAGAGAGAAAGAAGGTCATTATATAATGATAAAAGGGTCAATTCAACATGAAGATGTAACAATTATTAATACATATGCACCCAACCAGACTAAGTATATACAGTGACACTAATAGATCTGAATGGAGAATACACAGAAATGCAATACATGCGGGAGATTTCATTACCTCACTTTATATAGCGGATAGAACATCCACACAGAAGACCAATCAGAAAATAACGGACTTGAGCAACAGGATAGACCAAAAGGACATAACAGGCTTATACAGAACATGGCACCCCAGCACCTCAAAATACACATTCTTCTAAAGCACATATGGAAAATTCTACAGGAGACATCATATGTTATGTCACAAAAGAAGTCTCAATAAATTTTAAAAGACTGAAATTATCTCAAGTATCTTTTCCAACCACAGTGGAATGAAATTACCAATCGATAATATTGACAAAATGAGAAAATTCACACATATACATGGAAATGAAACATATTCTATTTATATTTTACTTTTTAAGTTTAAACAACACATTCTTTTTTTTAACATACTCTTGACCAAACATAAAAGTAGAATCTAAAGAGAGACTCAATCAAAATATCTCAAGACAAAAATTAAAATATAACATATTGAACCTTACTGAATGCAGCAAAAGCATTACTAAGTGATGTTAATAGCAATAAATACCTTCATTAAAAAAGAAGAAAGATCTCAAATACAAACCTAACTTTATACCTCAAAAAATAGAAAAAGAACAAACTAAGCCCAAACAGAACTTAGGAAACGATAGATATTAGAGTAGAAAAAAATCAAATAGAAAAAAGAAAAATAACAAAGCTGAGAGTTTTCTGAAAAGATCAATGAAATTGACAAAATTTAGCTACTAAGAAACAGGGAGGATTTCAAACTTAATTTCAAATAAAATCAGAAAAGTTTTTAAAAATGTAATAAGAGGCTATTATGAACAATTAAAGATCAACAAATTGGATAGAAGAAATGGATAAATTCCTAGAAATATACAGCCCAAGACTGAATGATAAAAAAATTTCAACAGATGTATAACTAGTAAGAAAATTGAATATATAAACAAAACCTCCCAAAAAAGAAAAGTCCCAGGACCAGAAGGTTCAAAGTGATTTATAACAAATTTTAAAGAATTAACACCAATCCTTCTCAAACTCCTGCAAAAATTAAAGAGGAAACACTTTTCAACTCATTTTACATGGCCCAGCATTAATTTCCCTCATACAAAAGCCAGATAAGGACACTACAAGAAAGCAAAACTATTCTCAATAAATATAGATGCAAAAATCTTCAGCTATTAGCAAACTGAATTCAGCCACATGTTAAAAGAATCACACGTCATGATCAAGTGAGATGTAATGGGGATTGCAAGCCAGTTCAGCATATGAAAATTAAGAATGCAATACACCATGTTAACAGAATGGAAGATAAAAACTTATGATTGCCTCAAAAAATCCAGAAAAAGCAATTGAAAAAAAATACCCATGATAAAAAATGTTCAACTAGAAATAGAAGGAAATTACTTAACATAACAAAGGTCATATATAACGGGCTCATCGGGGACATATACTCACCAATGAAAACCTGAAAGTGTTTTTCTCCTCTAAGATGAGGAACAAGGATGTCACATCTTACCGCTTCTATTCAACATAGTACTGGAAGTCCTAGACAGAAAAATTAAGCAAGAAAAAAGATACAGAGTCATCCAAATCCAAATGATCTATTTGCAGACGATAAGATATCACGTCATTTAGAAAATCTAAAAGATTCCCCCAAGCAAAACAGAACTGTTAGAACTAATCAAGGAATTTAAGAAAGTTGCAGTATACAAAATCAGCATACAATAATCAGGTGCATTTCTATATGCTAACAAAAAAAGCAATCTGAAAAGGAATTGAAGAAAATAATCCCATTTACAATAATATCATAAAGAATAAAACATTTAGGAATAAATTTAACCAAGGAGGCGAAAGACTTCTATGCTGGAAACTACAAGTAATTCATCAAAGAAATTTAGAATAACACAAATGGGAAAATATCCCATGTTATTAAGTGATCTATAGGGTAAGTACAATCTCACAAAAATTCCAATGTTATTTTTCACAAAAATAGAAAAAACAACCCTAAAATTTATGTGGAACCATAAAGGACCTTGAATAGCCAAAACAACCTTGAGAAAGAAGAACAAAGCTGGAGAGCTCAAACTTCCTGATTTCAAAACACATTACAAAGCTACAGGAAAGGAAACAGTAAAATACTGGTGTAACAACAAACACAGAGACGAATACAACAGAATGGAGAACCCAGAAATAAAGCTCCACAGATATGATCAAAAGAATTTCAACAATGGTGCCAAGATTATACATTGAGCAAGGATGGTATCTTCAAAAAATGGTGCTGAGAAAACTTGATACTCGTTTGCAAAAAAAAAAAAAAAAAAAAAAAAAAAAAAAAAATTAAATTGTACCTTTTTTTTTTAATGTTATTTATCTCTGAGAGAGAGCAAAAGAGAGCAGGGGAGGGACACAGAGAGGAGAGAGAGAATCCCAAGCAGGCTCTACACTGTAAGCGCAGAGCCCAATGTAGGGCTGGAACTCAAAAACCGTGAGATCACATCCTGAGCCTAAATTAAAAGTCACGTGCCTAACCAACTGAGCGATCCAGGTCCCCTGGATCTCTATCATATACCATATACAAAAATCACCTCAAATGTAAGACCTGAAATTGTAAAAGTCCTAGAAGAAAACAGGAGAAAATATTCTTCAGAGTGACTTAGGCAATGATTTCTGGAGTATGACACCAAAAGCACAAGCAACAAAAGCAAAAATAGACAAATGTAATTATGTTCACCTAAAAAGTTTTTGCAAAGCAAAGGATATAATCAACACAGCAAAAGCTAACCTATGGAATGAGATAAATCATATGCAAACCATATATATGATAAAGAGTTAAGATCCAAAATATATGCAGAACTCCTACAATCCATAGCAAAAATAATAATCCAATTTTTAACAATGGTAAAGGACCTTAATAGACATTTCTTCAATGAAAACGTAAAAAAATACCAACAGACATTTGTAAAGGTGCTCAGTATCATTATTCTTGAGACAAACGTAAATCAAAATGATAAGGACGTATTACCTTACACCTGCTAGGATGGCAATTATCAAAAACCAAAAGATAAAACATGTTGACAAGAAAGTGGACTAAAGGTAATCAGTAAATACAGCTGGTGGGAAGGTAAACAAGTGTAGCCACTGTGTAAAACAGCATGAAAGTTCCTCAAAAGATTAAAAATGGTACTATCACGTAATGCAGCAATCCAACGTCTAGGTCTATCTCCAAAAGATTTAAAATCAAGATCTGGAAGATATTTGGATTTTCATGTTTACTCAGTATTCACAATAGCCAAGACATGGAAGCTCCTAATTTTTTTTTAATTCTTTTTAAGTGCTTATTTGTATCTGAGAGAGGGAGGGAGGGAGGGAGGAGGGAGGGAGGGAGGGAGAGAGAGAGAGAGAGATTGAGAGCAGGGGAGGGACAGACAGAGACACAGAATCCGAAGCAGGCTTCAGGATCTGAGCTGTCAGCACAGAGCCCAACACGGGGCTCGAACTCATAAGCTGTGAGATCATGACCTGACCAAAGTTAGATGCTCAACCAACCGAGCCATCCAGACACCAAAACATGGAAACACTTTAAATGTCCTTCAAGGGATGGATGGACAAAGAAAATGGAATGGAATATTAGCATTAAAAAAGAAAGATATCCTATCATATGCAACAATAATGTCCTATCCTTGGACCATTCCTAATTTCTTGGACAAACTCCAATTTAATTAAATTTTTCTTTAGATGTATTGGCCTACATCAAAACTCAGATATTACTGTACTAGAATTAACATTTAACATCAGTGTAGAATAATATTTTAAGTTTTCTTTATAACAATGTACCTTATGTTATTAAAACTTGTTTTGCCCATCTCTGGTCACAGAAGCATCAAGGTCTGATTTTCTTCAGGGACTTGCAATGACTCCTCCAAGCACACTCAAAAAAATGTGTAGTTTAGAGACCACCAACCTAAAAAAAAACAATTTAAGTCTGTGTTTATATAACACATTGCACTGAGATACCCAACACTGGAATTCATTTACCATGTTTTGACTACTCTTCCAGGATCCTGGAGATAGCCTGTTTATTCTCAACCGCTTGGCATTTCAGTCAAAGTTGGGAATTTTATTGTGCATTTTCTCTAACAGAAGTACACATGAATGCTAGAAGAAACTGGCCAAATAGTTATCTCTAGTGAATTTTCTTGATACTTATGCTGCTCCTGCCAGAGAAGTGTCTATTTATCTCTTCTATTTGATTCCTCTTTGTAAGATATTCCCCCCTTGCTTCTGACAGTTATTTTTATTTAAATAGCCTTTGCTGTGAACATTTGTAAAAGATTCCTTGAAAGTCTTATCAATCACATGCAACAGTTGCCTGTTTATGTGCAATATTCTATCAAATTAAAAGTAATCGTTAGGTCTGTTATAATCATCTGCCTATGTGCTTTATTTACCAACGTAGCTTAACACAGAGTCTTTCTTACAAGCAAGCTTTCAAAAAATTAGTGCTTAGTTAGTTGAGTAGTCCATTATTATTATTTTTTATTTTTGACAATTTCAAAAATGAGTATATGTAAAATGTGACCTAAGTGTTAAATTGTAACCTCTTCAAGGATTGTAAATGTACAAGATTGGCAAGGTGCTGTGTTGCCAGATTTAACAAATGAAAGTAAACCCAGCTAAATACTAAGTAAAGGACACATTTTAGCATAAATATGCATGTAAAAATGTCATGGGATATATTTATAGTAAAAAGAAAACATGTTTACTTGAAATTAGATCACACTGGGCATCTTGAATTTTATCTCACCGCCCTACAAATTGATATTCTATAGCCCAATGTGCTTGCCGTTTTAAGGAATAATTTCTTATTATTAACCAAAAGACTTCCTTTAAAACTTAGATGTATCATATAGCCCAGGTAATCTATCTTCAGTTAGTTTACTAATTAGGTCTAAAACAGCCTGTTCATCTACTAATTTGTAATCTAATACTGCAACTCTATTTGTTTCAGACTACTTTTGAATTGAAATTTTTCTTCACCATATTCCTATTAAAAATTAAGGCAAACTTTTAGTTCAGTTCAATGGTATTTGTTTTCCTGAATATAAATTTTCTTCTCCTTATCATCTAGTTTTACACAGTTTTGTACTTTAAATGTGTATCTTTAAATATTATTTGATTTTGGTGTCTAATTAAAAAAATATATCTGTTACTTTTATTAGTAGGCACCCCCCTTCCTTTTGCCTTTCTACTTCCAGGCAAAAATAATTAATGTATGATTTTTTTCTTTTTCCAGTTCCCCTGAGGTTTTGCCTAACCAAATGTAATAAAAGTTTCTGGGAATAGAATGATATTAATAGAATCAATAGAATATGGAATAAACTCAATACTTCTAGGCTTTAAATGTTAATCTTTTTTTCTGTAATTAAGAATAAACTTCATGTGAGGTTAGGAGAAAACGTTAGGCAATGCTAACCAAAAATAATTTTAAATTGATTTCACTTTATTTAGTAAGGTAATTTTGAAATTCCTGTTATTGAGTTTTAAATCATCTCCCTTTCCACTTTTAATATTATAGTTTTTGAAATTGATAGACTTCATTTGTTAGAGCAATTGTAGGTTTACAAAAAAAAAAAACTTGCATGGAAACACAGAGTTCTCATATACTCCTGTACCCTCTCCCACCCTACAGACACACACACAGATTCCCCTATTAACATCTTGCATTAGTGTGGTACATTTGTTACAACTAGTGAGCCAAAATTTATACACTATTATTAACTAAAATACATAGCTTATATTACGGTTCACTCTTTGTGTTGAACATTCTATAGGATTTTGATCAATACAGAATGTCATGTATCCAACATTACAGTATCATACAGAACAGCTTTGCTGCCCTAAAAATTCCTTATACTTCACCTATTCATCCCCTTCTCCCTCTATCTGAACCCCTTGGCAACCACTGATCTTTGTCTCCATGGTTTTGCCTTTCCAAAAGGTCATACAAGTTGTAATAATACAGTATGCAGCCTATTCAGACTGTCATCTTTGATTTAATAGTATGCATTTAAGGGTCTTCCAGGTTTTTTCATGGCAAGATAGCTCATCTCTTTTAACTATTGAATAATATTCTATCATAAGGCTGAACCAAAATTTCTTTAATCCATTCATTCCTTGAGACAATTTCTGGCTGCTTCCAAATTTTGGCAATTATTAATAAAGCTGCTATAAACATTTGTCTGTAGGTTTTTGCATTGCCAGTCATAAAATTTCCCAATGATTTTCGATTTTTCCTTCTCTTACCAGGATGTCCAATTCAGGTATGATCACCATTACATGACAGTTGATGTACAATTATCTTCTCTATTAATTCTTGGGCACCTCTGAGGACAGGGGCTAATTCAAAGAATTACAGCACCCCTTTCTGGACTCTACAGGTATCGTATTGATTTTGGTTTCCCTATCAGTCTTGTAATGTAAGGCTGTAACTCTACACTGCTGTTATCATGGCAAAATAGAAAGTGTTGGAATCTTTATCTGGGAGGGGAGGGTGAAGGAAGGGATGGTGTGTGAATAGTCTAAGCTGAGAAGAACAATATCACTTCTCAAGCGTCTTTCAATACTATCCTTAATTGCGTTGGTACATCACACTAAACTAAAAGCTATGAATATACAATCAAGTGTTTTCAAATATCGTATTTCACAAGGACTTAGTCATGGAAGCTACATTATTTTGTATTCCTATGTGTTACATAAAGGAGCATACGAAGAAAATTAAGTCAGAATCAGACAACTGTTCAAATACTAGAATATTCAAATGTTAGAATTATTCCTAATAAAGAACTTAAAATATGAGATAATCTCCATTTTTCATATTAAGATAATTATATACTCCATTTGTGGCTTTTGCAAACATAGCTGTAATTACCCCTGGCATTGTACTGCTTACTGTCTTTTATTCCCCTGCTTATTAAAGCTATTTATTTACAACAAGTGCTTTGTATGCAAACATTAGTCTGCTGTTAACAAAAGTGAAGCCCAAATTTGTAATTAGCTACAGCTGTACATGCTGCTTCCTTTATTCAAAAGTCTTCTATTACTTTGAAGCTGGTTAGCTCATTTTATTCTTTGTGGGAACCAATCTTGGATACTAGATAACGCCTTCTTCTCCATATGCTGAGTTCAAATCAACTATTATTTGTTCTGGTTGAGATGGGGTACAGTTGATAGCAATAGCTGGATTAAAGGGAGGAGAGGGAAAAGGCCTGAAACAAAGTCGTGCATATTACATTAAGTAGGTATGAATATTATACACCAGTTAGTAACTTAAACACTAATTCAAAGTTCTATGTCCCAGTTATATGTATCTTAAATTAATCAAAATGAAGTGTCTCTTACAACAGAGAATAAAAATATGACCTGATGTTTTTTCTTTTACTTTTTTTAATTTTTTAATATTTATTTATTTTTGAGAGAGAGAGAGACAGAGTGCAAGAGGGGGAGGGCCAAAGAGAGAGGGGAAACACAGAATCTGAAGCAGGCTCCAGGCTCTGAGCTGTCAGCAGAGAGCCCAATGCCAGGCTCAAACTCACAAACTACGAGATCATGACCTGAACCGAAGTCAGACGCTTAACTGACTGAGGTGCCCCTATTTTATTTTGAGAGAGAAAGAAAGAGTGTGAGAAGAGGGACAGAGGGAGAGTGAAAGATAATCTTAAGCAATCTCCACAGTCAGCATGGAGCCAGATGCGGGGCTCAATCCCAAGACCCTTGGCTCATGATCTGAGCCAAAATCAAGAGTCCAGAATCTAAATAGACTGAGCCACCCAGGCACTCCTGACCTGATGCTTTGTCAAGACCAATTAATCCTATTTAATGTATAGCCCACTGAGAGAACTTATATAAATTAGTCCGGGCTCTGTGACTGGGAAGTTACTTAACCTCACTACTCTTCAGTTTATTCATGCATAAAATGGAGATAATAATAACTTATACCTCATTGGGTTTAGTGAGGTTTAACTGAGGTAACATTTGTCAAATACTTAGAACACTGCCTAATACATAATAAGTGATATTAGTGTTTAATTATTATTATATCTGGTGTATTTTAGGAGGTAAGTTTTTTTTCTATCCATCATTGATGTTACTGATCAAAGGCTACAAATATAAACACATCGCTATTAACTTAATTAAGCTAATGGATGATGCGGGGGGGCCAAATTGGGCAACAGGACAAGATACTTTGTCCAATATCTTTGTTTCCATATGGTTGAAAACTCTAGCAACAGTAAATGCCTTACCACTCTTTCCTATGATTTTTTATTTGTAGTACTACATGAAAATAGGAGTATATTTGTCCATGGACCTACTTTTAAATTATAGAAAATTATTACAGAATAATTGATACTTTTGCTTTCCAAATTACCACTCTAGAAATTATCAGAAAAGAAAATTAGAAAACCTGTAAGTTTGGGTTTTCATCCATGACAGTTAAAATTTTCCTGAGATAATTCTGTTTGATATTTGACAAACATCAAAGAAACAAGTGAAATATAATAGAGATGGCATTATTTAAAAAAAAAACCCACTCCAAAAGATTTATGTATAAAGATCAAAAGTTATAATTTCAAGTTATCAATGGAGTTTGTTCAGATTAAAAGATACATTCTAGTAAGTTAGTCTTTCATTAACAATAGTATTTTCTTAAGCTAAATATTTCTCAAACTCACACATATAAAAAACTAAATAAAACCCTTTGGTTTTCAGGTAGAATCTTAGAGAGTAACACATCAGTTAAGACATTCTCAGTATATTATTTCTTTGTTTTCTTTGAGAAAGACTCCTAATTTAAAATCAAGTTGACAGTGAGAAAAAAAAAAAACTCTAAATATGTGTCAATTCTATCAATAACTATTAAAACTAAACCCAGAATAAACTAATGGACAAGAAAATATTGGTGGAAAATAGGTAAGTACTGTCAGAATTGAGTTCACTAGAACACGTCAGGTTGTGCATTTGTTAGTTCAAAGTAAGGTGGTCATGTGCATATGGGTACATTTTTACAAGATGAGTGTTGACACGTAGATGCCGATAGACAAGAGGGAAGGCAGGCAAGGTGGGTCTTGGATTCCTGCCTTGAACAGTTATTTCCCAGAGAACAAAGTCCCACAGAGCAGTGAAACTTCTGTGGTTCTTAACTACTTCAGTTTATTAATAATGTGCTGACAAAACCCCAGCACCAAGCAGCAATGATGAATGGTATTCAAATACAAAAGTAGGCTGAATCAGGCATCCATACTTGGATTTTTTGCAGGGAGCAAATTTTTAACACCTCTTCTGAAAAGATTTCTTTTGAAAGAGTCATTGGTTTCCACATTCCTTAAAATTCAGAATTCAGTTCAACAGTTGGCAGTTTGAATTTATTTTGCCTCCATTTGACACTTAAGGCCATTATCAGCCCTAAAAGTTTGAACATCAAAGATACAACTACTCTTATAATTGTCTTACAATCCCAAGTTTCCTGAGAATAGATTGAGATCTTTGATAGGTACTTCACGGTATCCAGCTTGAAGTAAACAGCACTCAAGGCACTAAAGGAAAAAATAAGTCTAGTGCCTTGGTAACCCCACAATATCTAGTTCTTTTTCTTCAAAGCTACTATTGCCTGCCCACTGATGGTGGAATGAAGAGACAATTGTGGCAATGTTGCCTGAGCTTCCAGGGTTTACCATTTGCCTACTGATTCTGAATTGTTTTCCTGACCATAACTCTTCCCTACTGTACTTTGGTCATCACACTGGATTTCCTCCTTGAATCGTCCTAAACTTGCCACGTTCTCTGAACTCTGCCTTGGGACAACCAGCTGCTTTAGTTGCACAACCTTACTGGTTGGACGGCAGCTATCTCAGCTGCTCATATCTTTCTCCATCCTTTACGCTATCAAGAGTCTAGCCTGTTTTGTGCCTTTCCCTCTCAAGTCAAAGCAGTTATAGAAGCACTTTAACTGCCTCCAAGTAGTTGTATTTTGGCTTCAGTGCCACAATAAGTTTTCGTCACATTCGTGGGTACTGAATTGAGGTTTCTCTAATACCTACCTTAATGACTTTGTTTCCCTTGAAATAGTTACCTATGTGATTACTGTGTGTTCCCACTTCCAACTGTTTAACATAAAAACATAAAACATAAAACAACTCTATTGTGCCCCATGAAAGTGTTATATTTTTACAAGAGAGTCATAATAAAAAATAATGAAGAAATTTTTAAAAGTTCTAATGTGAAGCCTGTACTCATACTTGCCATCTTTATGTGTGAGGAGGATCAGACTAGGACTCAGAACTTTACTGAAAGAAAATAAAAAATCTGTCTACTTGTGACAAGTTTATTTCAACAACAAAAAAGTAAATTGAAGACAAAACTTTTTGTTCAACTGGACCACAATTAAAGCTGGTTGCACCGTAGTTTGCCTAAAATGGCCCACCCCTCAAGTTTTACCTACCAGGAAAGGGTTTAGACGGTATGCATGTAATCATGATGAAAACAAAAAGATGCACTGAAGTAGAAAAAAAAAAAAAAACCTGAAGAACCAGAATCAGGGCCAGCTGCAACTCTAAAAGGATAGAGCTAAGAAACTTTAGCTATCAACAACATGAACTCACAAGTCATACAGGCAGAAGCCCAAGTAAAGGCCTGTGGCCTCAGATGTTCTAAGCGTGGCGAGCCCCTAAGCACAACATATGCAAAATAAAACGATACTTGCTTCTTTGCCACTTTCAATCTATTGAAGAGAAAGATAACTTACTGCTGTGAGAAAAACTCTTGTGACCCAAAACACAATTCCTGCTACAATACCTGAAAATCTGTTCATTCTTGTTAAAGACATTAGAGGATGTTCACATCTTGACCACTACTCATACAGCACAATTTAACCCTTTCCATATGCACGTTTTCTCTGTGAATCCTGTCCCCTACATGTAATTCCTAACCCTTTTATGTTTCTGGACCTCTTATCACTTTGAATCTATTTGATTAAATGCAAATTAAAGGGGAAAAGTATCAGTAATTTTGTGTTAGCCCCCCAAAAAAGCGTCCATGGTATCTCAATAGGGTTTCACTGTTGTGTGGTCATATTATTATTTAACTCCTCACAACAGCTATTACAAGCCTCGCAGTCTCTACCATCACTTATTCTAAATCTCAATGTATAACTTCACCTGCTTTTTCACAGGAAAATAGAAACTACTAGATGAGGAATCCCTCAACCTCTCAATCCCTCCTGCCACCGAAAACAAATTGGAACCTACTCTTCTACGTTTGTCCTCATAACCTCCCTTCCAGGGCAAATTTCTCCTCCTGTCATAGGAATTTAATTTTCTCCAATCTTCATGGATATTTATCGGTTATCTCTTCTCTCTCTTGAATTCCGAACATGCCACTCTCCTGCAGTGGGACTCAAAGTTGTCTTCAGATTGGAATCACTTGGAGACCTTAAAAAATATTTATTGCTGGGTTTCACTTCCAAAGATTTTTCTGTAATTGGTGAGAGGTGTAGCCTTGGTATTACCATATTTAAAAACTCTTCAAGTGATTTTGATGTGCAGCCAAGATTCAAAGTCACCGCTCTCTACCTGCTCATTTTCCCCAAACACAAAGCATCCAAATTGTTTATTTAAAAAAAATCCCAATGTCTAAATCTGTGACCATTTAAACACTGGAATAATTATAGTAATGTTTACAATCAAATGAATAAAATAGCAATTCATGACTTTACACTGATATAAAGGAAGAAAGAAATCATAGACCAGAATGAGGAGTAACAAATGAAGAAATTTGGAGTTAGGAAAATGATTATTTGGCAACCACTGCAATCATCATTAATTCAAGAAATAAATCACAATGGATGTTAGAACAGTGAGTCAAAGTGAGAGGAGAAGGAGAATATTGTATAATTTTTTTAACGTTTATTTATTATTGAGAGACAGTGAGACACAGAGCATGAGCAGGGGAGGGGTAGAGAGAGGGGGAGACACAGAATCTGAAGTAGGCTTCAGGCTCCGAGCTGTCAGCACAGAGCCCAACGCGGGGCTCAAACTCACAAACTGTGAGATCATGACCTGAGCGGAAGTCGGTCTCTTAACCAACTGAGCCACCCAGGTGCCCCTAGAATATTGTATGCTTTCAAAATTCCTTTTACAAAATATTTACTAATTAAATATGAGACTAAATGGGAAAAATATGATTTTACAGTTACATAATCAAATGATGAAAGTGAAAATCACCAATAGTGGGATGAATCAGTATCATATACCCATTAATAGGAGGCAAGAAGGAAAAAACAGCATCACCGTTGTGATATTCCAGCCAAACAGTGTTACCTGGGTCTAGTCATGACAAAACAAACCAATTTGAGGAACATTTTACAAAACCACTGCTCTGCAATCTCCAGAAATATCAAAGCGATAAAGTGAAGCAAAGTCTGAGAAACTGTTACAGAATCAAAAGGCCCAGTGTTACCAGACAACTGTGTGTAACACAAGATCCTGGATCGGAACGTTTTGCTGCAAAGACTACGTGGGACAGTTGTTTAAACTTGAACGAGGTCTCCATGGAAAGAATATGTGGGAACGCTTTTTCTGAAATATTCTTTCAACTTTTTAAGTCCAAAATGTTTACAAATACAAAGTAAACTAAATAGGGGTGCCTGGGTGGCTCAGTCTGTTAACCATCTAACTTGATTTGGGCTCAGGTCATCTCACAGTGGTGGGACAGAGCCCCAGTTTGAGCTCTGCACTGACAGTGCGGGGCCTGCTTGACATTCTCTCTGTCTGCCTCTCTCCTGCTCGCTCACGCTCTCTCTCAAAATAAATCAGTAAACATTAAAAAAGAAAGAAAGAAAGAAAACCAAACAAAAGTAATGACCTTTTATCTTCCAGCATGTGCCTCTAGAACTGTAACAGTTGTTTTGGGGTTATTTGCTTGCTTATATTTACTTTTATTTATTTTAATGTTTATTCATTTTTGAGAGAGAAAGATAGAGTGTGAGCAGGGGAGGGGCAGAGAGAGAGAGACAGAGACAGAGAGAGGGAGACACAGAATCCAAACAGGCTCAGGTTCTGAGCTGTCAGCACAGAGCCCAACGCCGGGCTCAGACTCACAAACCATGAGATTATGACCTGAGCCAAAAGTGGACACTTATCCAACCACCAGGCACCCATGTATTTATTTACTTTTAAAAAGTTCCTCTTCTCAACAGTTTTCTCCTTCCTTTCTCTACCATCCAACTTCTTGGAAAGATAGAATCCAATTTTTTTCTTCCATCATATTTTCTTTTCTTTTTTTTTAAATGTTTATTATTTGAGAAAGAGACAGAGAGCAGGCAGGGAACAGGCAGAGAGAGGGAGACACAGAATCGGAAGCAGGCTGCAGGCTCTGAGCTGCCAGCACAGAACCCAACGAGGGGCGCAAACCCACAGACAGTGAGATTGTGACCTGAGCCGAAGTCGGCCGCCTAACCGACTGAGCCACCCAAGCGCCCCTTCTTTTCTTCATCAAAACTATGTATCTGAATTGTTTCTAATATTCTGCTGATACTACCAGTGTAATCTGTGACTTCTATGAAATTCAGCAAAAACGATTGCTTTTAAGAATCATGAGTGCTCCTTCTGAATGCTGTAATATAATATTTTCCTGATTTTTCCTCTACCTACCCCTTGTCCTTCTCACTATTTCATATATATATTTATTCATCAAATATTTGATTCGTGAATTTTGTGCACCAGATATATTCTAGGGGCAGGAGATGCACTGGGGAACAAGAGAGAGCGGGTTCTTGTTCTCATGAAGGTGGCTTTCAACTGTGGGAAAACAGATGACAAGATAGTATCAGGAAGTGTCAAATGTTATCATAACGCAACAGGGTAGTTTGACAGAGAATGACTGGGCAATGAAGGAAGGATTCTTTTAGATAGGTAAGTCAGAGGAGGCCTCTCTGAGAATGTGCTATCTGAGGTGATAAATGTCAGAAAATGTAGCAGAAGGTATTCCCGGCAAAAGGCGCAGCAAGTTCAAATGGCCTGAGCTTTGAACAAACTTGATGTGTTTGAAGAAGAGAACAAAGAAATGTGTGGCTGAAGCAGAGTGACCGAGGAGTAGCATCTTGGAAGCAGTGTCACCTAAGGAGTTGGGATTTTATGCCAATTGTGATAGAAAGCCATTCAGAACGTCCTGATCGAAGCCAGTGGGACTTTCCGAGTCACATGGTAAGATGAAGCTGGTGCTTCCTTTTCTTCCTGTCCTTTAAGAAAGCGTGTCTAACACTATGATTATTGTATTATTTACTTCCCCTTAATTGTTGACGCTTTCTAAGTAATCCATCATAGACGCTCCACTCTTCTTTCAGTACACACGCTCCTTTGATAATCTACCCCATGATTTTATCTAACACATGTTTACTGATGACTGTTGAGGATCCCTTTTGAGTTCCAAACCCATTGTCTAGCTGTGCATGTATATCTGCATAGACTCAGTTCACTGTCATCTCTTTCAGACCAGCTTTCTCCTTCCTACATTCCCTGATTTCGTGAATGATACCACCATCTGGTCAGAAACACTGTAGGTAGCCTTGGTTATACCATATAATCAATAACCATATCACATAAAATTTCCTCATTACAGTCTATTTTGTTTATCTCTTTCCTCTGCCTGCACTCTAATACTAATCACCTTCTATCTTTGTATCATCTCTCAACTGATAAACTTCAAATGCCTGGTTTCCTGTTTCTAGTTTCACCTCAGTCATGTACAATCTATTTTGCTTACTGCTGCCAGATGAACTTTAAAAAAAACAGATTTGACCAAAAGGGACTCATGCTCAGACATATTTGATTCAGGGATTTCTTTCCAATGTGTCTTCATTTGTCTTTAGGATGATAATTTACTGAGTGACTGCTATAGGACAGGTCCTGATCTGAGAGTTCTGTATGTATTAACCCATTTCTCACATTAACTGTAAGAGGCAGGTCCTATTATTACTTCTACTTAACAAATGAGATAACTGATGTACAAGAGGGCTTGAGTAACTTGACCAAAGTAGATAGCCAGTAAGCAGCAGCACTAGGATTTGAACTTAATCTGATTCCAGAGTCAGTGCTGACTAGGTTCAGATTTATTAGTACAAATTTCTGCGTGGCTGCCCTTTGAATTCTGCCTTCATTTCTCAAGTGTTTCTCTTATATCATATTCTCAGGCTATATTAAACATATTGCAGGTCTCTTGCTGACATCATTTCTCATATTCTATGACATTTTCATGAGGTCCCTCTGGCTGTGATGTCTCTCTTCCCTGTTGTCACCCGGTTAACGTTTCTTTGTCCTTTAAGATGGCCAAAGTCTATTTTATCTACCTCCAGGAAATCTCCCAGTTTGATATTGTTGTCTATTTATTTTTTTAACTTTTGTTTTAATGTTTATTTATTTTTGAGAGAGACAGAGACAGAATGTGAGTGGGTTAGGGGCAGAGAGAGAGGGAGACACAGAATCTGAAGCAGGCTCCAGGTTCTGAGCTGTCAGCACAGAAGCACAGAGCCCAATGCGGGGCTCGAACTCATGAGCTGTGAGATCATGACCTGAGCCAAAGTCGGATGCTCAATCAACTGAGCCACCCAGGCGCCCCATATATTGTTGTCTACTAATGCATTATCAATCTATGCCTTCCTCTATATAGTAACTATATTATAGTGACTAATCTCCATTTCATCACATGCTTGCTTGCTTATATTCCCCCTGACATTAAAAATTTCTCTAAGAGGAGTAACTGTTTCATCTCTATATCCCAGTACCTTGGATAATCATTAGTTCATAATACATCCTTTTTAAAAAATAAATTAATGAATAAATACCACCACCATCCACTGCTATCTCATTACAATTGAATTTCATGGTTATCAAGTCGAGAAGGTGGTCCTTAAAACTTGGTGCATAATAAAAAAAATTTCTCTTTCCTGCATGTTTTGAAAAACAAATAAGAACATCTCTATGCACAGGGAAGCTACCAGTTGTGGACACATTGACAAGAACAATTAGTTATCTAGAGACTACCTCTGGGACACTGCACATTGGAAGAGGGGATAAAGGTTAGAATGCTAGGAACAAGAAAAAGGATACACTACAAATTGTATACTAGACTCAACCAAGAACTTATTGCTATTAAAATAATTACCACCTTTTCTAGGAAATGAAACCAGCTAGGCACAACCATCTCATCACACTGAACTGTATTCTTTGCTCCACCGGCCTCTAGATATTCAGCTACAAATAGGAAAAAAACAAACTGTCAATCATGTTGCCGAAATAGAATCTTGGAATTAAACTTATGATTTTCATGTTTAAATAAATTGACAAAGGAGATGGTTTTGTGGACAGAACTAGAGGGGCTTTTTTTGGGGAAAGAAGTTTTTAAAGAAGAGTAGAGGTGCTGGAAAAGAGGGCTCAAGGGTTTGAAAATCCAGCCCAAACTTCAGTTTAAACACTTAAAGAAGATTGGTACTTGGAAAGCTATTCAATAGTGCAGTGTTCCAGGCTGGAAAGGTGGAAAATAAAATGCTGTTTACAAGTTTTCTCTGGTTTGTTATATAAAATGTGTTGTGCATGTGATATCTAAATTTAAAGTAACGTGATTTAAACTGCTCTACGTGATGAAGAGTCCTCTGAGGTCACTAAAGCTTTGATTTTCCAGTTAGCTTATTTTATAGCTAGTGCTTTGGAAGCCATCAAGTCCATAACGAGATAGATCAATCAGATTGTTTTTATTGGTCTACCGCGTACTATACACTATACACAGCAGTATTCATTGAATCAGACTGCTTGGGAACAGCAGCTTTAACCTTGAGACTAGAGCAGAGAAAATAACAGCTTCAAAATTAAATCTCCATGAATTATATATATTCTTATATAAAATTGAATTTTTAAACAGTGTCAATTGAAATCCGTTGGTAATGAACCAAGTGCAGTTATTTCAAAGAGGAATCGTGGTCAAAACATCACATGTTCCCTGATTTAAAATACGTTTCTTAACTTGATATTCAAACAGCAGACTTTGCAGTGGTTCAAAGAAACCCATGTTTGTAAAATGGCGTCAGTAATATACTATTTAAAGGTAAAGAAGAAAGAAACAGATGACCTTCAGAATTTGCATCAGATGCCTATGATTTTACGTTTATTTCCTTTCAAAAAAGAATCTAAGGTAAATTAAGAGAGATAAGGCAAGCCAATCATATGGTAAGTGGCACACTCATGGTATTCAATCTATGTTAATTATTCTCTCCAGATTTTTGAGAAAGCTCAAAAGTGAACATAAAAATTCACAAAATGTCTGACCTACTGGTTTCCTAAGTACAAATCTTTTTTTTTCTTTTTTTTTTCAAAAAAAAATTTTTTTTAACGTTTATTTTTTAGACAGAGAGAGACAAAGCATGAATGAGGGAGGGTCAGAGAGAGGGAGACACAGAATCTGAAACAGGCTCCAGGCTCTGAGCTGTCAGCACAGAGCCCGACGCGGGGCTCGAACTCACGGACCGCGAGATCATGACCTGAGCCGAAGTCCGCTGCTTAACCGACTGAGCCACCCAGGCGCCCCGACAAATCTTTAGTTTCATCAGTGTTCTGATTTTTCCATAAAACCTCAGGTGGCAATCAAGGGGAAACTGGAGAAACTGGGAGAAGGATAACTAACCAGAAATAGTATAGGTATCCTCTCAAGACACAGTATCCACGTGACAATATTCAAATACATATAGTATATAAATTGGGGTAGAGTTCATATCCAAAGGATCTAATCTGTGGAATGTGGACAGGGAAAGGGACTCTGTGGAGCTGAGGCCTCACAGGTGGCTGACATCGTTTCAGTTGTAAGGAAGTCCTCCAAGTTGAAGCAAACACACACCCAAAATTGTCACCACTTAGGGGAAAAAAATTAAATCCTTTAAGTTAGCTGGTAAGGAACTGACCAGTGGCCATGTCTTCGAGATGTAGCTTGAGCTCATGGTACAGCTCCTACGTCAGTAGGCAACTCAATACAAATCCCAAATTAGCAAACAAGTACTTGGCTCCAAGGAGTCTGCAAAGAATACTCCAATGTGGCTGAGAAACCAAATTCGCAAATACTTATGATGCATACAAGTATATAATTCCAAGTAGAGTATGAATTGGTTTACATTAACCCAGGCATGGGGTAGGCTGAAACTTCATGATGAACGTCTCTCGAACTTCATCAGCAAGCCTGGGCTGAACACAGGGCTATCACAGAGTTTCCCTGAGCACTAAACTGTCAGTATTCTCCTGTCCCACCTGACGCCAGGACCAGAACTCACAGTTTCTTTAGATAATGTTCACACATTTGGGAAGCTTACCTCTCAACCTCTATCAGAAAGAATTTCACTAAGAAATACTCTCAATATTTCAAGGCCTCAAAATTAAAACATTACATCTAAATTTTTGATGATTAGATTGCCAAGGGGTCAAAAATTATACTCAACTTGCAGATGAGGTAAAATTTTGCTGCTTCATCTTGCTTTTTTTTCTTCTCTGCCACCAGATTATAAATTCCACAAGTGCAGAGCCAAGTCTATTATATCCACCATTATACACCCATAACCTAGTAGGTGCTCATCTAATATTTATAGAACGGTAAATGCGTGAAGAGATGGAAAAATGCTGCTGAATTTTAAAAAAATATATAAATAAAGCTGCTCTTGAATTTTTGGCAACAACTGCTCATGACTCTCTTTTTCTATAGCAATCTCTTTAAGATAGCCCTTTACAAATTGGCACAGATTGTTTTTTACTGTTATCTTTTCTAACACCTTTTTTATGCTTCTTGGCATTCACTGAAAATATTCAATAATTCTCTTACTGTAAAGCAAGCACTTACAAGAAAGCAAGCACTAAATACTTGCTGAGAAAATTCTGTGAATACTATTTATAATAGTTCTCAAGTCAACTTTGTCAGTCTCCCTGCTATCCTGTGATTTTTTTTGACCAGGAATAGGGTCTTAAATTAATCTCTGCCTTTCTCTAAGCCTAACTCAGTATCTTCTACATGGTGGGTGTTCAAAAAACATTGATGGACTGAAAGATGAATAAAAAGCAATAATTTCAGTAGGTACTAGTGTAATATAACCACAATAATTAATAATTTGACTAAATATAAATCTATGGTTTTATTTAGTACAATAGAGCTACTGATTGTGAGGTACAAACACATAGGGATCTTAAAGAAGGTCCAACAGCAAGAGGCAAAACATATGGTCAAAGTCACAGAGTGATGGTGCCTAAGGACCACTGTCTAAGCAGAAGGCATCTCGTTGGCATTTTTCTTCAAAATTCTCTGAGCCTGTGGCAGTATGGCAAGGAGACTGTGCGACATATTAATATAGCTTGCAGCATATAAAGAACTAAATGTGACAGCTGCAATTTAAACCCACCTTGGGGCAAAACTTAGGGATAAAAGAGAGGCATGCTTAACAAAACTTCATATTTAAGAAAAAGTCCCCAAAAGTGCACAAAATGCACAATTGGGTAAAACTAAGTTTTCTAATAGATACTTCCCACAGAAACTGATAGTTTATGATGGAAGAAAATGGTCCATATTGGCTGGGACTCAGACATCATTCTCTCTGCCCTCTATGCCCTCATACATGGGGTTATTTGGTGGCAGACAATGCAAATCAGAAAGAGACTGTTCATCAGAGCAAGACACGGTGTGATGGAGGGTGTACTCAGGTATATTCACAGTGTATGGAAAGGTGCTACCATGGAATGATTCCTTCAACTGTTCTCTATGACTCCTGAGTTTAATCCAGGGCAGAAATATTTATTGACCATCTATCATGTAGCATACACTCAAGCAGCTTTGTGCAACAGCAACGTGGGCACAAAAGTAGTTACGCAGATGCAAACAAGCTTCGATCCATGCCTTAACATATTATCCGCATGAGTTCTGTTAATAGTAACTAATAATAATGGATGGTAACAGTAATATTTATTGAAGGGTTACTAATCACCAGACACTGCGATAAGGTTATAGAATTTAAACTTTATAACTAATAAGACAGACACTGTGATTATGATTCCTCTTGTAGAAATGAGGAAATTGCAGCCTAAACAGGTGAACTAATTTTGCCAACGTGACACAATACCTGGGATGTGAATCTATGCAACCTGACTCCATGCATGAGATCTCAATCACCACCTTGTATTTATTCTGGTACTGTTTCCTCATCTGATAAAAAAAATAAAAAGGTGATAGAAAAAAACTTCCCTGCTGCTTTATCATGCAAAGTAAAAATACCGTAATTTTAATGACAGTAATAAGGTACAGAAAACATCTAACATAGCAGAGTCCGTTATTATTCAGTATTATGCTGTTGATTAATTTTTCCCCTTGAAATTTCACATATTTCATGGTTTAAGCTGTAAAATTTAAAATTCACTTATATTTTTCAAAAGGTTTTTAGTACTGTTGAACCTCAATGTTATATTAGTTTCAGGTATACAATAAAGAGATTCAACTTCTCTATACATTATGCTAGCAGGTGTAGCTACCATCTATCACCATACAACACTATTATAATGCTATTGAGCATATTCCCTATGCTGTACTTTTTTTTCCTGTGACTTGTTCATTCCTAAATGGAAAGCCTGTATCTCCCCTCCCTTTCACCCATTTTGCCCATCCCCCACCCCTGTACCCTCTGGTAACCCTCAGTTTGTTCCCTGTATTTACAGGTTTGATTCTGATTATTTTGTTTGTTTTCTTGTTATTCATTTGCTTTGCTTTTTAGATTCTACATAAATTTACTCATACACTATTTTGTCTTAGTTGCTAATATTTTCCACACATTAAAGCCTTCTCTCCCTACATAGTTAATTGATACATTTATGGATGAAACCATAACTCATATAGCACAGGCCCCACTTAATTTAGCCACTCTCAAGAGAACATACCTTCAATTCACTTCTCTATTGCCTTCTGACTGGGGACATCTGGGTTCTTGGTTTGCTGAGTATTCATTTCTTCCAGTGTACGAATAAGCCAGCACACTCAACAATTCCATTTGGTCTAATTCCAAAGGTCTAAATTTGTGGGACAGAAAGGACTAGCAAATCCTTCTGATGACCATGATTCACAGTCTCAGGCATGCAGAGCTTTTGGAACGCGTTGCCCTGAACCAGGGCAAGGGGCCTCTGCCTTGTTAATCTGACGGGGGATGGGGTATAGAGTGGGGTGCACAAAACAACCACGGATCATTGGGTTTGTAAGATATTTTGTATAAGCAGACTCCTTACGGACAAGTCTGCAACACTGTCCTTCAGCACCCGGGGCATCCAAGTGTTTCTTATCCCAGGCCTTCCCAACCAGCCTTAAGTAGACTCCTGAGATCCTGCGAGATCAGGTGTCCATTGTGGAGGGAAGGTCTCAGCTGCAGCACCTCAGGCCTGATTCTACCATTCTCTGAGCACCTCTGACCCTCTGTACATCTCAGCTCATCCTCTCCCTGACCCTCCATCAGGACCTTCATTTCTCCTGCACACCTGAGTCCACATAGCACACCAGGGGGCTCCACCTGCGCCTTGGTTGCCTTCCTAGGAAACTCCAAGTTCCACTAGTCCTAACGCCCCAGCCTAGCCTGTGGGCATCCCCACGGTGGTCAAAAGAAAAAAGAAGTCCTACCTGAATCGTGCTCACCAACAAAAGTTTCGGTAATAAAGATACATTTGATCTCTAGTTGCCTAATACCTCTTTCTATTAGGTTGATTCTAATCCCCAGATAGGTAAAAAGGGGGGTTAAGTAGTAAATCTCTAAGGATCACCCCCAGTCCACATCTAACTAGAATACTTTTTATCTCCACACCGATGGCTTAAAAAAGTACGATTTAAAAGCTTACATTACTACTCCAATTGTTGGCAAATAAATAAATGTAACTGGGTCTTTCTTTTGTTTACTTAAAAATCTGCCTTATTTCTCACAGTGCTAAGAAATAATTTAGGTAAGAGCACCTGCTACACAGTTCCTAATACATACCTAGTATTTAATCAATCTAATTCCTTTTTTTCATTCTAGATATAAAACACATAGTTTTTAACACAAAAAAGAGTTCTGTTTTAAAAAGCTAACCAAGTGTGCTTGAATATCACATCTTTGTTTTGTTCTCACAATGTTTTTCTCACACGGAAACTTTTTAAATCTATTCGTATGCTTTACAACCAGGAGTTCTTTTGTATGAATCGTGGTTAATTGCAAGGTGTGGTTGCCAACATTCTGCACCAATTAGCCCAACAGCAAGATCCTCTGAAAAGCTGCCATTTGCCTTCTCTGAGCCTCAGATATACATCTGGGTCCTTTTGCAAGTTCTCATCCCAGCTTTCTTCCAGTTTGAACTTCTGTATTTCCAACATTAAAAAGCTGAGGACTGTGCTTCTGAGATCCTCTTCAGATAGGCTTTGGGATCCTACTTCGTTCCCACCCATTAGCTAGCTGAACACAACACGTGGAAAGCTTGCTTCCTGCCACTTTGTTTATTGCTGCTACTAAAATAGCTCACGGACATGTTCATTTTTGGTGCAGGGTTCCACTCCTAAGCCTCATGGGTAACAAAGACACCGACAGCCAGGGGATGACAGGATTCAGCCTCCTAGTCATGGGAATCAAGAGGAAGCTCCAGCAGTGATGGTGTCGGTTTTCAATACCTGGGCCATAGCTGCAGCTCAGTCTTCTTCAACTGATCAGCTCCATGTTGCCCGCAGATTCCACTTTACTAGTTTCTGAGTGCTCTGGGAGGACCAACCTAGAGCCTCATTCCGCTCCTCCATTTAGTTTGTATTTATTCGATTTTGAATATTAAATGACTTTCTGTTTAAAATTATCGCAGTGTTTTCTGAAATGATCCTTGACAGCTACAGAACTTCTCAAGTTTAACTCCTGAGTCTGTGCTGATTTTGCAGAATTAAAGACTTATTTTCTAAAGTACTTTCACTTTTTTGTACATCTTAGCACTACTCTGAAAAGCCTGAAAGGACTATTTTTCATTCAGTTCTTTAGATTTTTAAGTGAAATGTCACGGATGGGTCATTATAGCAAGAAATTACCTGAGAGTCTTCTATTTCTACTATCACAGGGGTCAGAATTTGAAGTCAGACATTATTGATGGGTATACTAGCTGTGAGTAATTTAACAGACATTAAATATAAAATCAGCAGATATAGATGGATTTTATATAACCATATATAATGTTTTAAATGTTAATAACATTAAGTAAATGTTAATAAATGTATGTTCTATCAATTTTTTAAGGGGTACAGGAACCCAAAGACATTCAAATTTCATCAATAAAATAACTATTAAAAAGAGACTAGCGGAAAGGTTATTTAGCTATGGAAAGGATCAGAACCTAACTTTTACCAAAGAGAGAAAATGCTCCTATATATATATTTTTTTTTCTAGCTGCTACATTTTTTGGGTCATTTCTGGATGCTGACAGAATCAGATGTCAGCTGCTAGAAAAGCAAACCAAATGAATGGAATTTTTAAAAGTCAGAGCGAAAAGAAAAACAAAGCAATAGATAATGAAAAGCGTATGGGTGGGGAGGAAGAGGGAATACGATTAATCACAACATGAAATAAATATTTCTACTTAAGAAATGCAAGTAAAATTTTATAATTATGATGAAATCTGAACTCTAGCAAAGCAGTAGTATGAATGCAGAACAGACTGAAATCTGTGGTGAGATTTTTATACATAAAGAGTCCATCCAAAGGAAAAGGCAAGTACAATATAAAACCTTTTTGTGATTTGCAGCATTAAGGAGGTTTATTCATGAAGCTTTTTACAATTGTTACTGAGTTGGTTTTTTGTAGGTTGGCTAGAATGTGTTCAACTTGTTATATATTGATTGGTTACTTCTTATATTTCATGACAATAACATGTTAGGAAATAGATTTCCAACATTTTATATTGCTGGGTAAATTGCAAGCTGCCAGAGACAGGAGGCCTTGTAATACAAATTTCAAGATTCTACAAATAGAGAGACTGTATTTAGGTTTATTTTAGAAACAAGATTGCAGGGTCTAGACAGGGTGAAATAGGGTTCTAATGGACAAAAATTTGGACCTGAGGTAGCCAATCACCTTGTCACTCTTGCAAGACATTGTTCCCACTTACTGGCTTTTAGTGCCCAAGATAGTATTTAGTTTTCAAGTATGGGCTTCAATAAAGAATTAGAGTTGATAGGGAGCCTTATGGGAGAAGAAAAAGACAAGATAATGGGTCATTTGTACTGCAGGCTTGTTGTACCATTGATTTGACCATGTTTTATTTAAACTATAGACTCCTTCAATTTCTGCATGGAATTTCAGCTCTATGTTATTTAGTTGCCTAAATATACTTAAAAGTTATTATATAACTCCAGGTGAACTTTACCACTTTGAAATATTGACATTAAAATAAAGGAAGAAGAGAAAAAAAAAAAAAACAACTAAAGATACCCTGCTTTAAAACGGGATTGGCCTGGCTTGCCTGTTGGGGGTATTGTAATTTGATCCTAGATTTCTCACGTGTGATTCCTATCAACTGGATAAATGGCATTGAATCACAGCTCATCATAAACATAGCTGCCACAGCATTCTTGTCAGAGTTTTGCATCCATTCCACCATAAAATGCCCTTCTACCTTCTCTGCAAAGGACATGCTGCCTATATGTATTTCTATTTTCAATCAAATGCAAGGTGTTTCCTTTAATCAGGACTCCTGAAAACTATAAACGAACCAATCATGCATCATAAGTTTACCTTTCTCAACCACTGAAAGGAAAAAAGAATGTTGATTTATCCTGTCAACAAAATCACAGTAGGGATATCCTATTAAAGGATACAACTGTAATGAACAAACATGTTAGAGTACCTGAAAACAGTGGCGAAGGCCAATGCACACCACAATCTATACAATTTGAGTGAGGTTTATAATCAGGCTTGAAGCCCAATTCGTATTCGTAGGGCTTGAAGCCCTATTTGCAAATGCGACTCAATAAAAATTTTATTTTCAAATTACTAAATCAAATTTGCATATGTGTCTTGATTAGTCAGTGGAAAGAAAAAAGTAATAAGGTAACTTTTCTGGCTTTGATAGCAAACAAAATATTATGAAAACACTGTGATGACTATTTACTTGATGTTCTGCCTATTGATCTATGCAAAGATTCCTTTATTTCTGCAGAAAGTAGGACAAGAAATAAGTAGCCCTTATCTTTTATATAATTATCAGACTGTGTTAAAACATGACTGAATCCTTGAACCATCTTTACCCTGGACATGGTCAATGAGCACACAAGATCTTGATTAATTTTAACTCTGATTTGGAATATTCTTTTTCATCATACCATCTCTTATCTAGAGGTAACAAGACTACACTCAACATAATTTAGCTTTGTTTAGGTTATTATTGTTAATGGGTAGAGACAATCAATAGAATTCCTATGATGAAGGACATCTCTTTAACTGTAAATTGAACTTTGAAACATCTTTCTACATTTTGGTTTCCTGATTTAAACAGAACCTATATTCTCAAATGAAGGATGTGTTTTTTCTCATTTTCAAACTCCTTCCTCACTTTAACTTTCTAGTCACTTTTATTCATTTAATGCTCATTGAGTTCCTACTCAGAGCCTTACCCTGTATACTCTTCCATACCAAGCACCCCCAGAAGCCTTGATGTGCTCTGCGCTGATTACGGTGTACTTCCTCCCCAGAGGTAACCATCCTATCAAATTTTGTGGTAATCCATTTCTCAATCTTCCTTAGTTTTACAACCTACGTCTGTCTTGTTAATATAGTTCTAGTTTGATTTTATCACAAATTGAAAATGGAATCATAGTTTTTATTCTTTTGCTCAAAATTGTGTCTCAGAGATTTATCCATGTTGAATAGTATACCTGTAATTTGTTCATCTTAATTGCTATTTATTACATGCTTAATATATCACAGTTTCTCTATTCTACTGTGGGTGAATTTCAGTTTTCCCAACTTCTTTCCATATAAAAATAGTAACAGAAGGCATATATATGTATGTATATACACACACACATATATATGTATACACACACACACACACACACATATATACATTCTCTGTCCACAAGATTAATATGACATACATATAAATGTTTCTATACATAATCTTTATGTATCTGTTTACATACACATAGAACTTTGCTAGAATGGAATTGGTGGGTCACAGGGTGTGTGAGCCTTCTATTTTTTCAGCAAAATTTTTAATGATGTGGTAAAATCAATAGTTTATATGGGTACCCAATGTTCTACAGTTTTGCTGACACTTGATTTTGTTAGATTTTTAACTTTTTGCCAATCTGGTAGGTATGTAATGCTATCTCATTATGATTTAATTTGCAGTCACCTGATTAGAAATGAGTTGAGCATCTTCTCATATGTTTATTCAACCATAATATGTTCTAAAAGCTTTCCTGTTTTTCTATTCACAATTAAGGTTTTTAATCTATTTGGAAATTGTTTTATTTACGATATGTAGTTTGTGACAGATTTTTTTCTCTACACTTACCCTATTTATTGAAAATTTATTGAAAACTGTCCTGTCCATGTTGATCTGCACCATCTCTTTGAGATTTTAGGTATTCTTTTTTTCTAGGTCTCCTATTGCTTCATTTGCTCAAATTTTTCTATCTTTGTGCTAACAGACTTACATACTACAACTCTATAGTTGGTGAGCATTTAGACTATACTGAAGACGCAGAATAGACCCACACCCTGTAGTGCGTTTGCCTGTGATACTTCTGATGCCACACACAGAGCAAGAGTGTATGAAAAGGTTTATTACTTATAAATGATACTTTCTGAGAGGATCAGAGCTCAAACAGGCTCATAATGACTTGAGAGAATGAGGAATTAAGACTTGGTTAGGACTTTCACTGAGTTGAGGGGAGGCCAGGGTAATTGTTCCCACACGTGGGCAAGGGCTTACTTGGCTTGAATCTCCTGCAATGTCAAGAGTGAGTGCTTTCTTATTATCTTGCCTAGATGTGGGGCAGAATTGGAACAGGGAGGAGGGAAGTTCACCAGTTCAGCGTTAAATTATGGAAACAAATTCTTTAACTTAGTCCCAATATTTACTGATTACTAGATATGCCATGTTTCGTTGAATTAAATTTGGTGTTCTATGAGGCCTGCAGCCTGAAGTCTGCAAGGTAGGCAAAAGTTCCATTCAATGCTTTGTTCAAGAGCTCAGTATAATGTATTTTACTGAGAAATGAACGCCTTGGTCATGGTCGGTAATGTCTGAAACTCCAAAAGGGATAAGGAGTGTCTTTGTGAGGCCTTGTGTTATGGCTTTAGTATACGTAGACACATGGGTGACCTTGATTTATATTTGGAGTATCTGCAAGGCAAGAGAATACCAGAATCATTACCACAAAGGAGAAAACCTTAGACAAAGGTTTGTTTTCGGCATTTGGCTGGACCCACACCAAACAATTAACATTGTCCCATATGCATAAAAATATGCATATGGGGCCTACTATTGTCCAGGACATTCAGTGTTAAGATGACTGCCTGAAATGTGGCCATTTGTGCTGACCCTGAGTCCCATCCTTCATCAGGGACATACTAGGGATGAAAAGCAGCAATTCTCTCCTGAGCTCCATCACATGCAATGATGCTGTAACCAACCACAAATGCATGAACTCCCCTTGCAATTTACCAACTAAATTGCAGAGGCATTTGTTTGGTTGACCAGGGAATCCTCCAGCACCATGGCATTGGGTAAAGGACTGAAAACAGGGAAGCCCATTCCTTCCTGCAGGTGGGATATGGTGGGACACTCAGGTTTGGCCCATCACATAGTGACGAGGCCTTGGTAGCCATGGTGAACTTAGAGTGAGCTGCTCCCATGACCTAACATGCCAGATACAGCTAGGGATTGACAGTCACAAGCTTAGGGTCCCTGAGAGTTTCTATTTCCAGGAGAGCCCCTTGTATGGACAACAACTGCCACCCTAATGGCATACAACATGAGACAGAGGTGGACAGTTTCTTGCCTCAGAAAACCATGGGCAACTTATGGCCATATTAGGAGACTACAGGTGGCATGAGAGGTTGTTGCTAAAGTCTCTAAAATGAAGGGTTAGGTAGGACTCTTTCAAACACTATCAGGAGTGCCTATTATATTTCAATTTGGACAGATTCTAAAGCATTTTGTTGGACAATTCCATTCAAGGTGGGTACATTTATAAAGAACAACATAGATGACCTAAGTAAAATACAACTGTGGAATATATTTCCTCCAGATCCCAGAAAGGCCTAAAAGATATTGCAGGTTTTGAGATGGTCAAGAGGTGTTTCTTGATGGTGTCAAATATCAAGAAGCCCTCAGTTTACCAAATAATTTTCAGAAAGTAATCAAGACAACAGGTACTTACACTATGTGTGAGTCAATAGTTCATCCCCTTTTCTGTGAGCTCTTTAGTATATGCATGCTCTGAAGGAATGTGTGAAATCAAATTCTTCAGAAGAGGATCTCGTCAAGGTAGTGTCTTACTTGCACTCTTGGAGAAATTTGCACGCAATTAATATCTTGCCTTCAAAGGTGTATTTATGTCCCTACAGAAATTAAGCCATTTTGCAATAGATCCTTCCATTAAATCATATTGTACACGTTGTACTTCATAATATTGTATGTCAATTAAATCTCAATAAAGTTGGGAAGAAGAAGAAGCAAATTCTAGATGAAAGCTCTTGAAACAGGTACTTAACAGAACATATTACCCACATCTATAATAGCAAAACATTTACCACTTGCTCATTTAATGGAATCGGTAATTTCAAATTTCAAAAACATTGGTAAAGGAGCTTAATGGGCCCACGGTATCAAGGTTGTGGCAATCTATTATTAGATAGTACTTTTTATTTTTTTTCTTTCTTTTTCTTTTTTGTAGATTTAAGAGCAGACCAAATTGGACTAAGGAATGGAAAAACAGTGAGGATAATCATGTTTTCTCTAAAAGTTTTGTATAATGAGTTTCAATCCTTGAAGGCTTTCATTTCATTTACATTGGGTAATATTAGTTAATTTAACTAGGGAAGAGAAGACATATTTATGAGGTTCCATTTTGCAAAACCAAATTAAAATTTTTTTTCATATTTATTTATTTTTGAGAGAGAAATAGCATGAGTAGGGGAAGGCTAGAAAGAAAGGGAGACACAGGATCTGAGGCAGGCTCCAGGCTCTGAGCTATCAGCACAGAGCCTGACGTGGAACACTAACCCACTAACTGTGAGATCATGACCTGGGCCAAAGTCAGAGGCTTAACCAGCTGAGCCACCCAGGCACTCCCAAAACCAACTTTTACGTGTCAAAGATTCTGTTTAATTTTGTACTTTATTGGGTCAAAGTGCCCATTTTCATGATTGGGTTGCTATGAACATAGAAAATTTAGGCCAAGTGATAGTTCTGATAGTTAACATGAGGTGTACTTTTTTGTCCTCCATGTAATATCTTGTAATCTCCCGAAGAGTATGGGGGGAGGCCCCTGGGTATAATTAATTTAACCCCACTTATAACTTAGGCTATGAGATTTTCCAATTGGTGCAATTAGTATAGTTCATAATCTATGTTATCATGTCATGGAGGTAGAAAAGTCAATCGACATCCTATCTTTTTGCAATATAAATTATTTTATTAAATTTTGGATTTTGATTGGGTCAAATTGTGGACTTCAGTTACAACTATTTGTTTCCTACCCCAGTGCCCAGGTTTACTTCTTTCTTTTTCTGTCCCACCACCCCCATTTTTTTTTGTCATTACTAGATCTATTTTGTGGTGGAGAAGGTGGTCTGTAGTCTGTTTATAAGTTATTTCTTCCAGAGAACCTCAAATCAGTATTGTCAGAGTAAGGACAGTCTCCCATGTCAGTGGTTTCTTCATAGGGTTTAAAGTCCCTGGGGCAAAATAAGGTTTGAATTAACCCCCTTTCCTATACCACAGGGATGTCACAGTTGCTTTTCCTGATAACCATGGGGATTAGGATATTATGTGGAGATAGAGGCATGGGTAGCAGCAGCGGTAGCAAAGGCAATCCATAGGGTTCTAATAAGCCATCTACCTTCAGCATTATGGATCTCAACAATTCAAACTTCAAATAGTAAACAATATACAAATAGTATCTGTTTTTCTTCCACATGAGTAATTACCCAGTGAGCCTGCAATGGTTGAAACACATAAGCAATTGGTCATGGATTAAGAGTCTGTCCCTTGATCCTAATATCAGCCACAGCTTACGATGGAATTGAGACACATGATATTAGTATGGTTAAATCTGTGATAGAGTGCCCTAGTCAGTTTGAGCAGCTATAGCAGAATATTATAAACTGGGTAGCTTAAAAAACAAACATTTCTCACAGTTTGGAATACTGAAGTCAGAGTGCACTCTGAGATCGGAATGCCAGCATTGTTGGGTTCCTCATGAGAGACTTCTATCTGATTATGTTTTCACATGACCTTCCTTCATTCATGCATGTATAGCGAGATCTTCTGTCTCTTCCTCTTTCTATAAGGGTATTAATTTCATCATAAAGGCCCCAATACCATGACCTAAGTTAATCCTAATTTCCTGCCAAAGGTCATACATCCATATACCATTACACTGGAGAATAGAATTTCAACCTGTGAATTTTGTGGGGACAGAAACTTGCAATCCACAGCATAGGGCCTTAAAAGAACTCAGCAAATGCAGCACAAAGCAGCATAGCTCAAAGTCCATGCTGACTAGGAGAGAGCAGATCAAAATGTATGCATACCGTCAGGCAGCAAAGCCAATAAGCAAATCAAAACAAAAGAACCTACTCCTGATGGTGGTAGACATTCTGCTCATAGTGCTAATGGTTGTGTCCACCCATAAGAAGCAGTATAGACCCCAACCCCAAATTTGGTTCTGATGTCAAGACTCATGATGTTATATTCACACAAAGATTATGTGAAAATATTTACTATTTACAAAATGAGGCTTTTTGGGGACAGCAAGTCTGACTTCCCAAGGAGATAAAAAATGGCTTCAAAAAGTGAGGAAAGAGTATTTGTTTGGGGTTGTTACTTTGGGGTGTGGCCAAGGGTTTCTGCACTTGGGCAGATACTTCAAAGGTTTGAATCTCCATCTAGCATTGAAAGAAGGAAACACAGGCTTTCTAATTAGTCTGATCATTTGTGTGGCTTCAGGGGAAGAGGGAAGGATGAAACTTAAAAGTGTTCAAAATCGAAAACAAAATATGGAATACTGTCTCAAGTAAGGTGCATCTTCCCACTTACATAATTATAATGTGTTTTGCTGTGATTCTCTCTGTGCTCATCCTTCTTGGAGTTTGCTGAGAGTCTTAGGTATATAGATTCATGTCTTTTATCACATGTGGGAAGTTTTTGGCTATTATTTGCTCAAATATTTTCCCCCTCTTGCCAGTCTACTCCTCTCTGAGGCTCCAAATATTCATATGTTGCTATATTTAACAGTATCCAAGTCTCTTAGACTCTGTTCATTTTTCTTCATTATCCTTTCTTCTCTTCAGAGAGGATCATTTAAATGAATTTATAATCAAGCTTACTTATTTTTTTCTTCAGTTTACTAATACCTGCTATTGGAAAACCTGTCATGAATTTCTCCTGTTATTGTACTTTTTGGCTCCAGAATTTCTTTTTTTTTTTTTTTTGTACAATCTCTATCTCTTGGTTAATATTTTTTGAGATATAATTCTTCTGATTTCCTTTAGTTTTTTATCCACGATTTCCTTTAACTTTTACATCATATTTAAAATACTTGATGCGAAGTCTTTGTCTAGGAAACCCATCGTCTATGCTTACTCAGGAACAGTTTTTGTTAGTGTCTTCTATAAATTGGCCACACTTTCTGGTTTCTTTGCATACTTCATAATTTTGTGGTGAAAACAGCATTTTGAAGATTACAGTATTCTAACTCTGTAAATCAGATTCTTCTCTCTCTTCAGGGTTTGTTTGTGTTGCTTGCTGTGACTGTAATAGTTTGTTTAGCAACATTTCTAAACTATTTTGTAAAGTCTGTATTCATTGTAATGTTCTAAAACTCTAGTCTCTGTTCCTTTAGGTGGCAGTCAGCTAGTGTTTTTAGAAAGATTTCCTTGAATGTTTGGAACCAAAAATTGGTTTAAAAAAATGTTCTCTAGTCTTTGCAAATTGGTTCTTTGTTGGAGTATCTTTCAATGATTAGCCAGGCCATTTATAAGTCACCCTTAGCCTTCACTTCCTGCTTGTGCTGAACCAACAGATCTTCCAGAAGTAAGTCTCAAAAGAGTGTTATTTTTGTATGTTCAGAGTTGCTCTCTTGATTTTCTTCTGCGCTACTCCTGTTTCTCACCTCCTTGTCTAACTGGCCTGCATTAAATTTCAACTCTTTGTGAAAAAAAAATGACTATCATATTTAAATTCACAAAAGATTGTTCCTGTTCTATTCATTATTTTTTCCTTTCTCATAATACTTTGCTATTCTTTATGATGATTTTATTTACTGTTTCTTTAAGGTGTCATTCTATTACTTATATTTCCTTTTTCTTTTTTTACCTCTTGGCTTTAGGGCCTACTTTTATGTTGGAGGTTTCCCTCAAATATCTGGTTATCCATGTTCCGAGGATTTTATATGGCCCTGAGGCTTATTTTGTATTTATAAAAGTCTATTAAGGACAAATATTTTATTTTTTAAGATTTAATATTTAATTTATTAATGCTATTATTTTGTTTGAAATACATTTTATAAATCAGCTATGAATTTAGAAGCCCTTGAACAACATACGTTCAATTTCAAAGGAAGCTAATTGTAAACTTTAAATTGCATCTATACGTGTCATATTTTTAATTGCCTTCTAAATTACCTCAGTTGTCTGATTAAAACAAAACCTTCCTGTGTATTTAAATGATTTACAAAACTAATAAAGTAAACTTATGAATATGATTAATGCAAGTTCTCTCAGAATTTAACACTGAGTATATGTGTAATAAGATTATACCTCTAAATCAAAAAACTAAATCAATTGTTTAATAGTAATTAGAAGGCCATATTCTCTTAAAGATTCTCAGTGCGTAAAATACAATAAATGTAGGTACAAATTCAAGTGGCCTAGGAGACTCCTTCCCTTTTTCTTTCTTGGACTTTGTTGAATATAAAACCCAGCATACTTAAAGTAGCACAGCATCTTCTCCCATTCTGTAGGCCGCCTTTTAGTCTTGCTGTTTCCTTTGCTGTGCAGGTTTTTGCCTTGACAAGGTCCCAATAGTTTGCGTTTGCTCTTGTTTCCCTTGCCTTCAGCAACATGTCTGGTGAAAAGTTGCTCCAGACAAGGTCAAAGAAGCAGTTTCCCATGTTCTCCTCAAGGATTTTGATGGTTTCCTGTCTCACCTTGAGGTCTTTCATCCATTTTGAATTTATTTTTGTGTATGGTGTAAGAAAGTGGTCCAGGTTCATTCTTCTGCATGTCACTATGCAGTCAATCTGGAGAACAGTATGGAGGTTCCTCAAGAAGCTAAAAATAGAACTACCCTATGATCCAGCAATTGCATTATTAGGTATTTACCTAAAGGATACAAAATGCAGATTTGAAGGGGTACATGCACCCCAATGTTTATAACAGCATTATTAACAATAGCCAAACTATGAAGTGAACCCAAATGTCCATCAACTGTTGAATGGATAAAAAAATGTGTTTATATATACAATGAAATATTACTCAGCCATCAAAAGAATAATATATTGCCATTTACAACAATGTTGATGGAGCTAGAGTGTATTATGATAAGCCATATAAGTCAATCAGAGAAGGAAAAGTACCATATGATTTCACTCATGTGGAATTTAAGAAACAAAACTGATGAACACATTGGGAAGGAAGGAAAAAGAATAGAGAGAAACAAACCACAAGAGACTCTTAAAGATAGAGAACAAACTTTATGGTGGGTGGGAGATGGGCTAGATGGGTGATGGGTATTAAGGAAGGCACTTACTGGGATGAGCGCTGGGTATTGTAACTAAGTGAAGAGTCACTGAATTCTACTCCTGGAACCAATATTGCACTGTATGTTAACAAACTAAACTTTAAAAAATAATCAGAAATAATGTACCACAATAGAAAAACACAAGGTGCTCCAGATGCTCTACCTTCCCAGCAAGGATATATCCCCCACCAAGAAGAGCCTATTGATATATAGTCAATGACACGATCCCTACCTTTTTCTAGCTTCTTCATGATTACGTATAGAAACATAAGAATGCATGCCCTCTACTGCCTTTCTTCCATACTGTCCTTCTCTGATGGACCTGTGCAAGCTTTTCTGTGGGATAATGAGAATTCAAAGAATCATATTCACAGTACTACAGAGTTCTGTGCCTGCAAGCTACTCCGATAAACCTTATTGGCTTTAATAATAATGTCAATACACAATTTCCCTACTAACAGACACATATCTTTACCATGATTTTATATATTAAGGGAGACAGTTCTTCTCAGTTTATTTAAATAACTTACTATTTTGTGGTTGCTTTGTTTTGAGCTTCAAAATTTCAACAGGAATTAGTCTTGGAATTTATAAAACAAGTGTCCCTGACATTGAATGTACTAGGAACCTTTACATTCACATACACCAAATTCTATGGTCAGGACCTAATAAACTTTTATAGAAAGAATTAAAGCACATTCTTTGTCATAAAGAAAATTATAGTTAAGGTAGACTGTCAACACTAAGGAGGACAGGTCTTCTATGGAAGTGAACATAACTTGAAGAGTTGTGATAATAATTGCAGATTAATCTATATTTCTAATAGTCTCAAAAGAGAGGCAGGTTAGAGGATGCTCAAAATGGTGGAAATATCAGAAGAAAAAATAAGTTGGTGGAAACATGTTTGTGAATGTTTTTAGATCTAACTCATTTACAAACACTGTGACTATAGCAATGTAGAGAGAAGTTTGTGAAATTCAAAATAATAGGTTTATTATAGCAAGTCCTTCTGTATTAATAGTTATTAACCATCTGCAGCTTTCATATCACAAGCAGAAACTCATGATAATTCCCTGTTCACTAAGGCATGAAAAAGCTATTATTTACTCATTAGCACATTAGTTTAGTATTGTTCCTTTAATTACTAAATTCTGAGATATAAAGTATTAAAAGTTTTCTTTCAATTTAACTTACAAAATATAGAATATGCATTTGTTCATATACTGCCAATGAATATATATACCCTAATTGATTATTTTTAAATTTTGTGCCTAGGGAAAATTAAATGTTTTGAGATTACTTGATTGCTCAAGTTTTCCTGCTACGAGAAAATAGATTTCCCATCAATGCTTGGGTGACATCACACACTCCAGAATACACAATAAAAATACATTTATTTCATATCTGAGGTGTCTGGCACAGATATTTCTGAAAGGCAGAAGGCATGTAAAATGTAAAAACTCCTGGAAAAGTGCTAAACGCTATAATCCAACCTGTCATAACTGTATTGCTGTTTAAAGATATTGCCTGAAAAGAACATTTAGAAAACTCTTGGGCTGGTAAATCAAAATGCTTCACTTTTCTCAGTAGCCAGTCAAAGCAATATAACTTCACTCCTAAATATAGTGTTGTATGTATACAAGCAGGGGTGTGGGCACTGAATTTTTCTGATTTTTATTTATTTACTTCTTCCCTTAGGAAATTTAATTTTCTATTAGATAAAAAGAACAGAAAAGATATATTTAAGGATGTCACCCAGCTCATTTAATTGTATAATTCATAGCTAACTTCATGAAAAACTGACTACACAATTTGCAAGGCCCAGTACAATATAAAAATGTAGGATGCCTTGTTTAAAATTATTAAGAATTTCAAGATGGCATCAATCCAATGGCAGCGTCTTCCTAAGCTTGGAGACCATTGTGAATGCACAAGTCACATTCCCTGTTTGTATATAAACAGAAATGAATGGATTATGCAATTTAATATTCTCAATTTACAAATGAGGAAGCATATATCCAGAGAGGTTAACAGCTAAGCCATGATCAGATACATACACCAAGATATGAAGTTTTGAAACAGGCTAGATTCTGGCCTGCAAAATAAATCTGGTATTGCTTAGAAAACATCCCATAAGCTAAATAAGTTTTATAAATGGCGACAAAATAAGAAACATACCCAAGTGTTTTCAAAGATTGGTGATATCTAAAATGTATAATAGTATTATTATTAACTATTCACCTAATGGATAGTGTAATAGTTGGACAACATCCAGAACGCACTTAATGCCACTGAAATGTATACTTAAAAATGGCCAACATGCTAAATTGTTATGTTCTGTAAATTTTGCCACAATTTTTTAAAAAGTCCGTGTGATGGTTAAACTTATGTTTCAACTTGACTAGGCTCAGGACTGCTTGGATAACTGGTAAAACATCTTTCTGCCTGTGTCTGTAAAGGTGATTTTGAAAGGAATTAGCATTTGAATTGGTAGACTGAGTGAAGAAGATTGCTCTCTCCACTGCAGGTGGGCATCAACCAATCCATTGGCCTGAATAGAACAAAAATGGTGGAGGAATGGCAAATTTGCTCTCCTTGAGCTGGGACACTGATTTTCTTCTGCCCTTAGGCATGGTACCCCTGGTTCTCAGGCCTTCGAACTCAAATTAGGACTTATACCATTGACTGCCCTAGTTCTCAGGCCTTTGAGTTTGGGCTAAACCTACACCACCAGTTTCCTGGGCCTCTAGTTTGAGGATGGCAGATTATGAAATCTCCATAATCATGTGAGCCAATCTCTTCTAAAAACTCTCTTTCTATATCTCTCTATATATCATTTTGGTTCTGGTCTGTTTTTGTTTGTTCTTTGGTTTTTGGGTTTTTGTTTTGTTTTGTTTTATTTTGGAGAATCCTAATACTCTCTGAGATCTATTTATGATAATATAATAATGATGATGTCAACTTTCAAGACCATGCAATCCTAAAGTTTAGTCTTAAAAGTTTCTCTATCATTTTCTCACACCTGTTTGGTGGTCATAACAACTACAGCATACTTCACTAAATTGTATCAGCTTTCCTAACTCCATGTCTTTGCTTGATTTGTTTTTCAGACTGAAACACTCTTCCTTTCCTACATATCCTCTATCCCTGATTCAGGAAGCCAGCTTTTGAAACCCACACACTTTCTTATTTTCAGCTTTTGAAATCCAGCTTATGCATCAAAAACCAAGTAAAAGGTAATTTCTAAGAAGTGTTCCTTATGTTCAACAATAAACAAATATTCCATTTTTGTAGTCATAATTTCATTGTTTTTTTTTCTCTTGGTCTGCAATGAATTACAATTAGTTATGTACATATCTGTCTCATTACCTCACATGCCTTGAAGAAAACTCATCAAATATTTTATAATAATATTTGCCTTTGATTCATCATAATCAACGGTATTTTTTCACAAAAGCATTATAATCTTGCCTTACATTCTAAAACTTGAAATGGCAAACTGTACCTCTCATGAAATTATTAAAAATTGAAAACATTAAAATTTCACATTTACTTTTTAAAGTACAGAATAAGAGAAAACAAAGTATCGAGTCTTATACTCTTGAGTATGCACTATGAATACCAGTTTCCTATGGGTGTTCGATTTCTCTCAGAATATGTGTTGTTTAAATGCTAGAGAGAGATTTAATTTTTCTTTAACCAATTTAATTAATTAGTACTTAGAATTAGTACTAATAACTTTTTTTTATGAACTTGGGTGCAAAATTCAGAGAGGGCTTGTTCCAATGCATCCTTTTGCAAACAGATGTTACTTTATGCTTATTATCCCACTACACAAGGGAGCATAGCATTATTATAACATGTCAGCCTGGTCTTTTCTCTTAATTCTTTTGGAAAATTGTCCATGTTCTACTGAATCTGAAGAAAAAACTGTATTCCTCTCTATAACAGATTCTTTAATAATAAAATGCCCACTTGATTACATTTGAGTTGAGATTTCAGTAAGACCATAAATATTAAGCCTCAAAGACCAAGTTCAAGTAGTTATCGCATTAAACCAGATATAATATTTACTGATAAAAACAAGAAAACGACATCAGGGCTACTTAGTCTTACACTGATAAGTTTCTGAAGAAATATAGGCTCCCTGTTTTAAATGATTTACATTATTTCCTAATTTTAGCAACTGGTGACTAAGAATTAATTGACTTTTATAAAGTCCTTCAGGAGTATTAATTTAACCTAGTTGAATTCCAAGTTAATGAAGTATGAACAGTATGCATCTCATTTCTAATTTATATTTAGTCCTTAAAACTAAAGTATTTTTAATTAACATTTTTTTGGAAATGAAATTTATTTGCTTTTGGCTTACTAAAGTATGATGCCGATTCCAATCTAATATTAACATTAGTCATTCTCACATGGAAGAAATATTTTACAGATTTAATCTAGAAACTTAGACAATAAAATAATTCAGAATTAGAAACTCTTGATGTGTGTGTATTTAAATAGCTTTATTTTGTGCTTATTATACATATAAATGCATGCCTATTTCTGTAAGTATAAAATTATACCCAAAAGTATAAAGTGGAGGAAAAAATTAATCAGAAATATTCCACCTCTAGAAAATTTTTTTTGTATTTATTTAAACGTTATTATGTCCTTTAAAACCGTATGTACTGGAATTTCTAACGACTGAAAAAGTTCAAAAAGCTCCTATTATGGTTGAAAATCTGTCCATTTGCAGGTGTAATTGAGTTGAAATTTGAATTAAAAATGCTAATGGTTTATAATTTAAAGTATTAAAACCATGGCTAACATATCTTTATTGTAACCAGTAGTATGGAGTACTGGTCAAGATCATAGTCAAAACATCTCAATCATTAGGTTAAAGAGGGACTTTTAACTTTTTTAAAGATTTATTTTTAAGTAATATCTATGCTCAACATAGGGCTCGAACTCATGACCTCAAGATCAAGAGTCTCATGCTATACCGACTAAGCTAGCCAGGTATCCCAGAATTTTTAATTTTTTAAATGCTTTTAATCATTTTTTTGTTGTTGAAGTATAGTTGACAAAAGTATAAAGTATACACAAAAGTGTAAAGTATAGTTACATCATTTTCAGGTGCACAACATAGTTATTCTACAACTATGTACATTATACTATGGTCACAAGTGTAACTACCATCTGTTACCATGCAACACAACTACAATACCATTGACTGCTCCCTATGTTGCATTTTTTATTCCCATTACTTATTCATTACATAACCTACAGACTGTATCTCTTATTCCTCTTCCTATTTTGCCCATCCCCCACTTCCTCCCCTCTAGCAAACATCAGTTCTCTGTGTTTATGAATCTGTTTCTGCTCTTTGTTCATTTGTTTTCTTTTTTAGATTCCACATATAAGTGAAATCATATGGTATTTGTCTTTCTCTATCTGACTTATTTCACTTAGCATAATACTCCCTAGGTCCATGGTCCATCCATGTTGTCACAAATGGTAAGATCTCATTCTTTTTATGGTTGAATAATATTCCAGTGTGTGTGTGTATCTTCTTTGTCCATTTATCTATCAATGGACACCGGAGGTTCTTCCATGTCTTGGCTCTTGTTAATAATGCTTTGATAAACATAGAAGTGAATATATCATTTTAAATTGGAGTTTTCATTGGGTAAATAGTATTACAATTATTGAATCATAATTTTAATTTTGTGAGGAAACTTTATACTGTTTTACATAGTGTCTACACTAATTTACATTCTCATCAACAGTGCACAAGGGTTCCTTTTTCTCTATGTCCTCATCAACACTTGGTATTTCTTGCCTTTCTTATTCTAGCCATTCTGACTAGTTTAAGGTGAAATCTCATTGTGGTTTTGATATGCATTTCCCTGATGATGAAGTGATACTGAGCATCTTTTCATGTGTCTGTTGGTCATCTGTATGTCTTCTTTAGAGAAAGGTCTGTTCATGTCTTCTCCCTATTTTTAATTGGATTTTTGGTATTGACTTGTATAAACTCTTCACATATTTTTCATACTCACCCTTATTAGATAAGTTATTTGTATATATCTTCTATTTAGTAGTTTGCCTCTTTGCTTTGTTGATGGTTTCTTTTGTTGTACAAAGGCTTTTTTATTTTGGAGTAGTCCCAAAAAGTTTATTTTTCCTTTTGTCTCCCTTACTTGAGGAGATATATCCAGAAAAATGTTGCTAAGGCCAATGTCAAAGACATTACTGTCCACATTTTTTCCCTAGGGATTTTATAGTTGCAGTTCTCACATTTAGGTTTTTAATATATTCAGAGTTTATTTTTTATATATGGCATAAGAAAATGGCGTGGTTTCATTCTTTTGCATATAGCTGTCCAATGTTCCCAACACCATTTATTGAAAAGACTGTCTTTTCTCCATCGTAAACTCTTATCTCCTTTGTCATAGATTAATTGATCAAATAAGCTTGGGTTTAACTCTGGGCATGCTATTCTGAAAAGATTCTAAAAAGATCAACTTTTTAGTAAATAATTTGGTAACTACTGGATAACCATTTGGAAAAACATAAATTTTCAAACACATATTGTATACCAAGATATACCACAGTGAGCCAAAAAAAAATGCAAAGTAAACAGATATATAAAATTATACAATTATTAAAGGAAAATACAGACAACTTCCTTTAAAACCTGGAAGTAGATATGGTCTTTCTAGACCTCAAAGGCCAGAAGCCATTAAGAGAAAAATGAAATTAACTTGACTAGCTAAAATCAAATTTCCATATTGCCAAAAACATGAAATATTAACATATCAAAAGGTGTATGACTTACTTGGAAAGAATGTTTGCTAGTTATATACACAAAAAGCTAGAAATTTGGAACACAGTAGCCCAATACAAAAATACAGAATTGACATTTACAGAAATTCTTTCAAAGAAATACAAATGATATTAAATATATGAAAAGTTGCTCAAACTTAGTCATAATATGAGAAACACACATTAAAAGTACTAAGATAACATTTCTCAACTATTCAATTGAGAAAAATTCAAACATAAAAAAATCTCTTACATGGAAAAGAATTCCCCAAATGGATAAAGCTAACTATGCATCAAATTAGAAACTAAATCAGAGAAAATATTCTCTGCAAATAAGGCAGTACTATAATTGTTTATATTTAGTAAGATATATTCTAAGGACAAAACGCTCTTCAAACTTTTTAATATGTTAATTTCTAGTTTAGTGGTATGAATTTTTAAATTTTTAGTTTATTGATATGCAGGAATTGATATATTTTGTATATTATAGGACAGAATAAAAAATACTATCAATATTTTCATTAGATAAACAATAAATTTAGAAAATGACAGTAGTTGTGATATGCTAAAATTGAACTATTATTATAAACTTATGATTTATATATTTTTCTTGCTCTGAACTTTGAAACGGCTTAGAAACCACATTACATTGCAATTAGTACCTCAAAAGTCATATTTTGGACTTCAAAACCAATTATAGCTAAAAATAAGTAGGTTTTGGTAAGGAAAAGAACAAGAGACTGGGATATCTTATTGTGACAGAAAACAAGGAACCTTTTAAAGATTAGTGGGGCTACAACAAAAGGACCTGTGAGCCAAGTTCAAGGGACTCAGAGTGGAAAAGTCTGTGACAATTTGTAAGTCAAAAGAACAAGAAGTGCAGTTGAAACATTTAAATCTATGAATATCCAGAAATTTTTAAAGATACTTCAAAAAGTAAAATCTGGAAAATACCTTTCTCACCATCCAAAATGGTTTATAACCAAAATTTTACCTTGAAAAATAAGAAAGGAGAAAAGAATTAACATAGTCTGCCTTCGTAGTAGGAATTAGGCTTCATAGTTACCAAATATTCCAAGCTATTGAGGGAAAAAGAGACTTAGAAAAATAGCTAGCTAATAAATGTGCAAGCAACAACAAAATTAGGATATTCTCAATATACCTCTCTAATAAAACAATTCATTCATGCAAGCTTTACTAACAGGAATGAAAACCATTAGAAGGGGACACCTGGCTGGCTCAGTTGGTTAAGTGTCAGGCTGTTAATTTCAGCTCAGGTCACGATCTCATGGTTTGAGGGAAGGAGCTGCACATTAGGCTATGTGCTGACAGCACAGAGACTGCTTAAGATTCTCTCTCTCACTCTCTCTATGCCCCTCCTCTGCTCTCTGTATCTCTCTCTCTCCCAAAATAAGTAAGTAAACTTAAAAATATAATCATTAGACAGGTTCATGTAGAACTGGGTGTTGATATGAAGAACCTAACAACAAAGGATTATGTTGACCCTACTTGGAATCACTGGTTACTCCTTAGTATTACTGATGGTAAAACAATGAGATAGGATAAATATCTTCATGTATACTATACAATGTGAAATATGCCACATCATTAATTATTTAATATTGCCAAAAGAAGTTTACTTGAACTTCACCAATTCTTAGATATAATTTCCTGATTTAAGGGAAAAGCTAAATGACCCCAAGAGGAAAGTATCACAGAAATAAAATGAAGACATTCCATAACGCTAGTCTCTATAGTAAATAGGGCCATTAATAAAGAACTTTCCTAAATTAAAAGAGACCTAAAGGATATATCAACCAGGCAAAATGCATGCTGCTGGACTGGCCAAACGTACTATAAGGGGCATATTGGAGATAACTAGAAAAATGAACTAACATCTAGATGATATTAAGGAATTGTTAATTAGGTGTGATGATATAATTCTGTCTAAGAAGTAAATGGTTCTATGTTTTGGAAAATAAATACTAAAATATCTATTGATAAGATGTAATGATATTTGCAATCACTTTAAAGTACTTAAAGGAAAATAGCAATAATAAAGCTGCTGAAGCGATACTATTTTCAAATTGTGATCTTGTCACCTTGTACCTGTGTGGCTTTAAGGTACCTTTGTACATGTGTGGCTTTGAAAATCTCTGTTACTCTAATCCTCATCTTTGAAATGGTGATGGTAATAATACTCCCTATCTCAGACTTATTTTAGGGATTAAGTTTATAAATGTAAAATACTGAAAAACAATAGGAAAGAATATATAACTATCACCTATTAGAGTATGTTATAGCACTCACCATTTTGAAGAAAGTGTTCTTGCCTCTAAGTTTGCCATATGCCCATTTACTGAAAACAGGATGAATAAATTCTTACTGACCTATTTCACGCATACCTAGGCAATACATGAGTTCCGTTTAGAACAAGTTACTGGGGACTTCACATTTTCTTGCCAGTTGTTGTCTGGTGGTATGGTTAGAAAGGAGACAATATATCTCTAAACAGGGATTTCCTGTCTACTCAATTTGTAAATTACTATGAACTTCAACAATGGATTCAGCACTCCCATATAGAGGCCTATACTTTCTTTGTGGGGTTCAAAGATTGAGTTTTCTTTTTCTTTTTAGGGTAAACAAACCATCACTGCAGTGAGAAATCAGCTTAACGAATGGTCCTTTAAGCCATAAACTTTTGGGTTGCTGTACCAGTGTATAACTCCTGTACCGAATGGTCTATGCTACTGCTCGATTTTGCTTTATATCACCACATTGGTTTTCCATCTTTGCTACCAAAGGAAAGAAAATGTCGATGTGTGATTGTTCTTTAGATAACTGTTGCACATGTTGAAAGCAATTTATGGGATACATTCAATTCTTCCCTGTGATTTGCATAATCTGTAGCTCTCCTCTCTCCATGTCAGAGTAGAGGTGCTTTTCTTATTGTTTTTTATGGATTTACCCCAATTTTCATGGCTTTATCCAGACAAAAATGTGTATTTTGCACTCCAAATTTCTGTTAATTCATTTTATTTCAAATTATTTGATATGTGTATTATATTTCTCAATATTTGAAGCATAACGTTTGGCCTCTTTCCATTGGTCTAGGACATTTTCTTTATATTTTATTTATGTATTTATCTGTTGTTTATTTCAGACAGTTGATAATACAGTAGTTTTATTCTGATTTGTTTTTTAACCTTGTGCCACCTTATTTATTTATTTATTTATTTATTTATTTATTTAGTAGTGATCTAATCTAGTATAGGTCTAGTATAGATTGATAATCTAAAATTTTGCCCTTATCACCTTTGGCATATCCAAAGCAAGAAAAGCTTTAAATAAATCAATAGTAGGACAATCTTGATTGATCATCTTCCCTAAAGAACATCTAAATGCAATAGTCATTACCAAGGGTGTCTAAATCTCAATGCCACAGTCATTACCAAGATGTAAGAGGAAACCAGGAGTGTTATCAGCATGATAGCCAGAAAAGAAGTTCAGGTTCTTGTTTCAAGAAAGAAATACTAATTTGACAATGTACAGACCAAAATGCTTTTAAGAGAATTCCAGAATCCAGGTAAGAAGGTATAGTACTCCAGGCAAGCACAAGTCAAGAAATGCTACATTGAAACGTGTAAGAAGAGTGATTTCCTTTTACTCCCACCAGCCCCTCCCCCAAGTCAGCACAGTTCAGGGCCAAGAGAGAACACGCAGGTCTCCACTTCTCCTTGGGCAGGAAAGAAAAGAGTGTGCATCCAATACTTAGTGTTGTTTGAGGACAGCCCCAAGAACTGAATTCTGTTTGACTGCACTCAGAGTGCTGATGGAACTGGCATATTTTGGGTATCTGGGAACTGCTGACAAAAAAGGCTGTGGCCAGCAAGGTAAGAACAACTTGAGGCTCCTCCCTTGGAGAGTCGGCGGGGGGGGGGGGGGGGGGGGGGGGGAGGTAGGGAGGTGGAACATGCATCCAGCTTCTGGCTTTTCAGACTGCTGCCAGAAGGAATGGTGTCTCCCTCACCTAACTCAAAGTGCTGGGGTGCCTGAGTGGCTCAGTCGGTTAAGCGTCCGACTTCAACTCAGGTCACGATCTCGCGGTCTGTGAGTTGAAGCCCCGCGTCGGGCTCTGGGCTGATGCCTCAGAGCCTGGAGCCTGCTTCGGATTCTGTGTCCCCCTCTGTCTCTGACCCTCCCCCATTCATGCTCTATCTCTCTCTGTCTCAAAAATAAATAAACGTTTAAAAAAAAAGTGCTGATGGTAATATATATATATATGTGTGTGTGTGTGTGTGTGTGTGTGTGTGTATGTGTATATATATATATATACATATATATACACACATTGGATGCCTAATACTTCACCTTTATAGCTGCTGAAATAAATGACAGTGTCGAAGCTTGCTGCTGTAGAATGAGAGAAACTTCAGCAATGAACACAGACACCAGACAGAACAAGAGATTATAAACTCCTGAAAATAGAACCCACAAGCCTTTCTCATTGAGAAATAGCAAGCACAGGCCAAGAGAAATTGCACCCCCTCCCCCCGCCCCACACACACACCACCAAGAAAGGATTTCAGAGGCCTCAAAAGTCTCTAGGGAGGCTGAGTAGTAAGAGTCTTCCCCTGTACAAAGCCAATCCATAAATACTATGGATACTAGAATACATAAATACTAGAAAAGTGTTTTTTTTGTTTGTTTTTTAATCAAATGAATGGAACCCAACATCAAATTTTGAGATACATGAAGAAATAAGGAAACATGGTCCAAATTAAAGTAACAACAACAAATCCAGAAATTGATCCTCAAGAAATGGAGGTATATGAGTGACCTGACAAAGATTTTAAATAATCATTAAAAAGCTATTCAACTAACTAAATAAAAGGATGCAGGAACAAAGTGAGAATATGAACAAAGAGACAGAAAAAAAAACACCGAAATTTTGGAGCTAAAGAATATATTAACTAAAATAGAAATTCACTAAAGGTATTCAATAGCAGACTTGTTCCAGCAGAAGATAGAATCAACAAGTTCAAAGACAGGTTATTTTAAATTATCCAGTTCAAGTAACAAAAAGAAAGAATAGAAAAGAATGAAAAAGGCCTAAGGAAGTTATAAGAGACCATCAGTGGATCAATACTCACATTATGGGAGTTCTAGAAGGAGAAGAGAGAAAGGGCAGAATGCTTAAAGAAATAATGGTCAAAGAGTTCCCAATTTGGAGAGGTAAATGGACATCTAGACACAAGAACAATGGAGTCCAACCAAGAAGATTACAAAGAGTCAAGAGTCAAAGAAGAGAATTTTGAAAGAAGCAAAAGAAAAGCACTTTTTCATATACAGTGGAAGCCTAAGAATATATGCAGATTTCTCAGCAGCAGTCCTGTAGTCTAGAAGAGACAAAAGATGATTCATTCAAAGTGCGGAAAGAAAAGTCTGCTAAGAGAACTATATTTGGGAAAACTACCTCTCTGAAAAGAAGGAGAAATAAAGACTTTTAGACAAAAGTTGAGGGAGTTCAAAATGTGACCTGGTTTACCAGAAATGCTAAAAGGAGTCCTCCAAACTGGGGCGGGGGGGGGGGGGAGTAAAAAAAAAAAAAGGATGCTCAACAGAAAAACAAAAACACAGAAACACATGAAAGTACAAACCTTGCTGGGAGAGTTAATAAATTGACAAATACAGATTACTGTAATATTGTAATTGTGGTGTGTAACACACTTATAAATTTGATTCAGTAGTTAAAAGGCAAAAGTAGGGACGCCTGGGTGCCTCAGTCGGTTAAGCGTCCGACTTCGGCTCAGGTCATGATCTCATGGCTCTTGAGTTCGAGCCCCACGTCGGGCTCTGGGCTGACAGCTCAGAGCCTGGAGCCTGTTTCAGATTCTGTGTCTCCCTCTCTCTGACCCTCCCCTGTCATGCTCTGTCTCTCTCTGTCTCAAAAATAAATAAACGTTAAAAAAAAAGGCAAAAGTGTATGTGTGTATATGTGTATATATATATATATATGTGTGTGCGTATAAAACCTTTAGCCATATGTTAATAGATACACAGTATATAAAGATGGAATTTTACACATCAATATAAAGTATGTTGGGAAGAACAAAAGTGTATATAGAAAATTCCTATTGAAGATACACAAAGGAAAAAAAAAGGAATTAAAGCCTGGCACTAAAAAGGAAAGAAAGAAAAAGAAAAACAAAGGAAAAGAGGGACAAAACAGCTATAGAAAAGATTTTTAAAAATTAGCAAAATGACAGTAGTGAGTTTTTATCTACCTATGTAAATGTATTAAATTTCCCCAATCAAAAGGTATAAAATGGCTAAATGTATTAAAAAAAAATCTAAGATCCAATTATATCCTATCTACAAAAGTCTCATCTGAGATTTAAGGACATATAAAGGCTGAAAATGAAGGGATGGGAAAAGATATTCCATGCAAAAGGTAACCAAAATATTGTACGGGTAGCTATACTTATATCAGACAAAATAGATTTTGTCAAAAACTGCCGAAAAGACAAAGAACATCATTACATAACTATAAAAAGATCTATTTAACAGGAATATTTAACAATAATAAATATATATGCACCCAATACCACATAACTCAAGTATGAAGCAATCATTGACATAATTGGAGAGAAAGAGATTGTACTACAATATGGTATGGGATTTTAATACCTCCCTTTTAATAATTAATAGAACAGTCATATAGATAATCAATAAAGAAGCAGATTTCAACAATACTGTAGACTAAATGGACCTAACAGACATACAGATTATTACACTGAAAGGCAACAAAATATCCATATTTCTCAAGCACAGATGGAACATTCTCCAGTATAGTAACCACCTAAGTCACAAATCAACTCTTAAACCTTGTAAAGAATTCAAATTATATGAAGGTTTATTTTCAAAAACTGAATGAAAACACAAAATTATTGGCAGAAGGAAAACTAGAAATTGAACAAAATCCCCTTGAACAATCAGTAGAACCAAAAATAAATTCAAAGGGAAATTAGGAAATATGTTGAGATAAACAAAAACAATACCAACATATCAAAATTCATGGGATACCACAAAAGTATTACTAAGAGGGTGATTTACAGGGATAAGCTCCTATGTTAAAAAAAAAAAAAAGGAAGATCTCAAATAAAGAGCCTAATTTCTCATGCAAGCAGGAGAAAAAAAAAAAAACCCTAAGAAAAAATTAGCAGAATTTAGGAAGTAACAAAGATTAGAGAAGAAACAAGGAAAATAGAACAAAAGATAGAAAAACTTCAACAAGAGTTGTAATTTTTAAAAAATCAACAAAGTTGAGAAAATGTTAGCTTGATTAAGAAAAAAGATGATGGAAATAATTAAAATCCTAAATTAAAGAGGAGACATCACAAATGATGCCACAGAAATAAAAAGGGTTATGAGACTACTGTTAACAATTACACACCAACAAAGGATAACCTGTAAAAAATGGATACGTTCCTAGAAACACATAACTTACCAAGAATGAATCACAAAGAAATAGAAAATCTACACAGACCAATAATGACCAATAATCTTTCTGGAAAGATTTTAGAAGGATTCATATCAATTCTTCTTTAAATGTTTGGTAGAATTCAGCTATGAAGCCCTCTGGTTCTGGGCTTTTCTTTGTTGAAAGACTTTTGATCTGAAAAATTGAAGAGGAGGGAACGCTTACAAACTCATTCTGTGAGGCGTATTACCATGATATCGAAGTCAGGAAAACTATAGGCCAATATCTCTGAGGAATATAGATACAAAAATCCTCAACAAAATACTAGCAAGCAAAATTTAACAGCATATTAAAGGATTATACACCATGATCAAGTGAGATGTATTTGTGGGGCGCAAGGTATTTCAATATATAAAAATAGATCATTGTGATAGACCAAATTAACATAATGAAGGATAAAAGTTAAATGATACTATCAATAGATGCAGGAAGGAAAAATTTACAATACGTGGGCAAAAGATAGTTTCTTCAAATTGTAGTGTTGGAAACACTGGATATCCACTTGCAAAAGAATTGAGTTAGACCCCTGTCTTATACCACACACAAAACACTCAACTCAAAATATATTAAAAACTTAAATCTAAGACCCCACATGTAAAATTCTCAGGCGAAACATAGGGGGAAGTCTGAATAACCTTGGTGTTGATGATGATTTCTGGATACGTCACTAAAAGCATAGGCAACAATGGAAAATAGAGATCAGTAGCACTACATCATACTGAATATTCTGCACAGCAAATGAGACAACAGGGTGTTAAAGGCAACCTATGGAATGTGAGAAAATATTTGCAAACCAATATTTGATAATGGGTTACTATCCAAAAAATATAAGGACCTCATATACTTCAATAGCAAACCAAATCAAACAAAACCCATAAAACAAAAATCCTAATTTAAAGATGGGCAAAGGTCTTCAATAGACATTTCTCCAAAAAAAGATATCTAAATGGCCAGTAGATACATGAAAAGGTAGTCAAAATCACCAATCATAAGTGAGATGCCAATTAAAACCACAATGAAGTGTGCCATCTCATGCTTAGAATGGGTATTATTTAAAAAAAAAAAAAAAGAAAAGAAATCTTAATGAGGATGTAGAGAAACTGTAATTCTTTTTTTCAACTTTTTTTTGTTTTTTGTTTTTTGTTTTTTTTTTTTTGGGACAGAGAGAGACAGAGCATGAACGGGGGAGGGGCAGAGAGAGAGGGAGACACAGAATCGGAAGCAGGCTCCAGGCTCCGAGCCATCAGCCCAGAGCCTGACGCGGGGCTCGAACTCCCGGACCGCGAGATGGTGACCTGGCTGAAGTCGGACGCTTAACCGACTGCGCCACCCAGGCACCAAGAAACTGTAATTCTTACACACTAAAGGTATGAATGTAAAATGACACAGTCACTTTAAAGAACTGTATGGAACTATTAAAAATTTTGAAAATAGAACTACCATGTGATCCAACAATTTCACTTTTGTATATTTATCTGAAAGAACTGAAATCAGGCTCTCAAAAAGATACTGGCATTTCATGTTCATTGAAGCATTTTTCACGCTAGCCAAGAGGTGGAAACAACTTAAATGTTCATCAAGGGATGAAGGGATAAAAATGTGGTACATACAAACAATGGAATATTATTCAGCCATAAAAAGGAAGGATATTCTGTCATGTGCTACAAAATGGATGGACCTTGAGGCCATTATGCTAAGCAAGACAAACCAGTCATTTTTGCAGAATTAACACTGAAAAATTTCCCTTGTGTTAGGTGTATAAATTATTTAAATTCTTAAAAATGGGAAGTAGAATATTTGCAAAGCACTGGGTTAGGGAGGGGGAAGTGGAATGTTACTCTTTGATAGGTGTAGAGTTTTAGTCATGCAAGTTGAGGAAATTATAGAGACATGCTGTGCAACATCGTGTTTATAGTTAACGGTACTGTACTGCACACTTACAAGTTTGTTAACAGGGTAGGTCTCCTATTATACATTTTTTTTTAACCACAGTAAATAAAAGAGCTAAACAGAAAAATTTTGGTCGTAATATTTTTTTCAGTTTCCTTCTATTCACTTGCAATACAGAACTATAGGCCTACTGCCTTTGTAAATTTATAATTTGCTAAATTATTCAAATGTGGAAGTGCTGGTACTAAAAAGAGCTAGGTTCCAAGAAACAACAACAACAAAAAAAGTCAATCTGCGCTATTAAATTTTTAAAAAATGGACTCCTTCAACACATACCTGCCTATTTCCATGCAAATACTGGTATTATTTTTTTAATGTTTATTTATTTTTGAGAGAGAAAGAGCATGTGGCAGAGAGAGAGGGGACAGAAGATCTGAAGCCAGGCTCTATGCTGACCAGCAGAGAGGCCTATATGGGGCTTGAACTCACGAAGTGAACCGTAAGATCGTGACCTGAATCGAAGTTGGATGCTTAACCAACTGAGCCACCCAGACATGCCCTGATAATATTAGCTTACCTAACCAAATGACAGAAGGCCTCCTCACAAGCTAAGCATATTTTTTCTACTGCCTTAACAAAATATCCAGGAAAGGAAAATGAAAAATGAAATTAATATTTTCAAATACTTGGGTAGATTTGGGGCACTGTGGTTTAATCTCTCTGCATATCATTCTTTTTAATTCTCAAGTGTCTTATTCTTTTGGGTGCTTATCACTGAAACCACAAGGCTCTTCTTCAGGTTTTATATGGGTTTTAAATAAAGGACTAATGAGAAGGCCTGCCCATCTTCTGAAAATCATCATGTTCAGTATCAAGTTGCCCAAGGAAACAAAGCTGGTATGCCATTTACATTTCTCAGCATCTAACAATGTACCTGGCAAAGAACAGTCAACAGACTTGTAAAATTAAATATTAAGTGGGGCACTAGAATGAGATAGAGGAGGGGTGGAGGGGGAAGGGAAGTGGGAGGAAGAATCTAAAAAGAATACGAAATATAAAGAAACATTCAGTAAATTTTAATCAACATGTGAATCCCATGCGTGCCCTAAAACTTAGGCAGGGTCTCTTTTTACCATGGTTGATCCAGAATTCATTGAAGAATTTGATATCAGATATTCACCTCCTAAAAATTCTTAGGTAAACATAGAATTGCTTTTTTTAGAAAACTTCAACAGAATAATTCTAGAATAACTATAGACCCAAACATATGCTATGATAAACCTTATCATTAACCTTGTATTAAAGGGATCAACATTTTTTAATGTTTATTTATTTTTGACAGAGATAGACGAGTGTGAGCAGGGGAGGGGCAAGAGAGAGGGAGACACAGAACTTGAAGGGGGCTCCAGGCTCTGAGCTGTCAACACAGAGACTTATTTGGGGCTCAAACCCATGAACGGTGAGATCATGACCTGAACTGAAGCCGGACGCTTCACCAACTGAGCCACCAAGGCACCCCTACAAATAATTTTTTTGTAGTTTATTTATTTTGAGAGAGAAAGAGAAAGAGAGCATGTGCATGTGCGAGCAGGAGAGGGGAAGAGAGAGAGGGAAAGAGAATCTCAAGCAGAGAAAGAGAATCTCCCTCAACAGAGCTCCATCCCATGAACTGAACCATAAGATAATGATCTGAGCTGAAGTCAAACACTTAACCGACTGAGCCACCCAGGTAACCCAGGAATCATCATTTTAACAGTCCATTCCTAAATGTCTCAAAAATAAAATGCTTCCTCAATTTAAATGCCAAGCACAACAAATAACTTAATACTCAAGTCAACAATAGTGAAATGGTAAATATACATGAGTGTTTATACACACAAATGTGACTGTAAACATATTTTCATGAACGTATTAGTAATAATGCAGCTTCAAGGTTATATTTCAGTCAATAATAATAGATAAGAGGTAGTGATTTCATTTCAAATAATGTATCTCTTTTCCACTTACTTTTCCCAAATTCATTATGCAGCGTATGATGTTAATCCATATTGAAAATGTATAATTCCTAACTTGCTAATCATCCAGTAATAACATTATCTGGATGGGAATGTGATCCTTAATTTATCATTATCATAGACAAATTAGGGTGGTTATATGACTTATGCTGACATCTGCTAGTAGGAATTATGGTTAAGATCAGGAATGTCCTGCTGTGTTGTCATACGTATGCTACGTGAGTGAGGATACGAAATCATATTTTGCATCTGTGTTATAGCAAAAGCATCTGAAACTCTTTCATCAAATACATTTCTTTTTGAAATTTTTTTATTTAACTTTTTTGTTTTGAGAGAGAGAGAGAGCACAAGCAGGGGAGAGGGGCGGAGGGAGGGAGAGAGAAAAAGAATTTCTAAAAATTTTATGTATTTTGAGAGAGACAGAGACAGAGTGAGTGAGCATGTGTGTGCATGCACGTGCACAGTGAGGAGGGGCAGAGAGAGAGAAGGAGAGAATTCCGAGCAGGCTCCACACTGTCCATATGAGCTGGATGCAGGGCTTGATCTCATAATCTATGAGATCATGACCTGAACTGAAATCAAGAGTCAGAAGCTTAACTGACTGAGCCACTCAGAAGAGGGGGGGAAGGGGAGGGGGAGGGGGAGGGGGGAGAGGGAGAATCTTAAACAGACTCCAAGTTCAGTGCAAAGCCCAGTGCAGGGCTCAATCCCACAACCCTGAGATCATTACCTGATGGAAATCAAGAGTCAGATTCTCAACCAAATGAGCCACTCAGTCATCAAGCATATCCTTCATCAAATACATTTCTAATTATTCCTTAAGAATTGACTCAAATAGCTCCCCTATGTGATGCTTTATCTGACTTCCTTTGCTCGGTTTGGCATTGTACTTCCCTCAAACTTTTTGTATTTTTCTTTCTCTCTCTTTGTATCTCTCTGTCATTAGATAGAACCCTCTATAGTCATCACTGTATAATATCCTTCTTTGAATTTTAGCACAGTATTTGGCACATGGTTATTTCTTAATCATGCTTTTTGAGTAAATTTAGTAGATATACCTTAGTATTATAATATTGAAATATTTTACATGAATTCAGGCAAAAGATGGAGAATCAACCTCACAGTTAAGTTTCTAGTTCACTCACATTTGGGGAGGAAGACTGTGTAAAGACACTGTGCTGTGTGTATAGCAAAGCAGTTGAAGTAGAAGTCTATCGTAATTCAAGGGATTTTAGGCAATAATAGAAAAGGGCAGGAATTTACACTTAATTATCAGATAACCACAGGGTGACAAGGAATAAATTCTACCTTTTTGGTCCTGAACTAGATATCTAGTCGCCCTTAGCTCTTTGGGATAATGGAACTCAGATCAGTAGCCTTATAAAAACTCTATTCACCTCGCGAAATGACTAGAGGAAATTATGTAGGTGTTGCATTCATCCTTTAAATATTTCCCTGAAAAATGTCAAAGGTGTACTCCTACCCTCGCCAATGGAAACAATTATCAGGAGCCCAGCTAAGCTGTTCGTTCAGTTTCTAGGGCAGCCCTTGTGTCAGCTGCTCCAAAGAAAATCATGGCATTTATTTGTTAGAGTTACCCAAAATCTCTACAATAGTAGTAAGAGCCAAGAAATAGTTAATACGTACATTACTCCTCCCCCAGCAGTGCAAGATTTTTATTTCCCTCACAACACTTCAATCATTTCACTGTGTCATCGTCAACCACTAGAAGTTCATGAAAATGCAAAGGCTTAAATCATTTGGCTCTAAATCATAATGTGATATGGCCTTGTCAATCTTTTCAAAGAAATTTATATTCTTTGGGATTTTTCAGCAGATTCCGCAGAGTCTCCAAAAGGATTAATGGTGACTTGTACTGCACAAGCTTTGCAAGAAGGCAGGAGATACAGAACGAGGCTGCTAATTGAGCTTAATATCAGAGTGCTCTACTCCAGGCAGTAAACACCTTACCTCAGCCTTTAAGACTTTCTCCAGTACTTGATTGAGCCACAGGGAACAGCATATCATGTACTCATTGCTGAACTGCTGTTCTCAATGTCTCTTTCACTTTCAAATACCTTTGAAGTCCTACAGCACTCCCTGTTTTGCAAAGGAGTGCTGTATTCACTTTCAAAAATGATTTGGTGCGGATGAAGACTAAATATTTAGTGCAATTCAAGTCTGATTCCTTGATGATAAACATAACTCTCTATTAAAGATTTAAGAGTACACAGACTCAGTGTGCATTATGGCTTACTAGCTACTGATTTTGTGATTTTTTTTATGCTTTGAATGTAGAATTTTTAAAGAATTTTTTTAAAACAAGTATATCCTATTCATCAGGTGCATTTCAGACTGCATTTCACCTCAATTAAGATATTTGTATTAAATTGTTGAGACTTTTCCACCTTCAGAAGAGCAGAATCTTCCATATTTCTATTCTACTTGGAAAGCTTGTATATACATGGTAGAAACTGCACAACTGTTCAAAAGTCTGGAAATTTTATGCTATAAATAGACTTAGGAAGAATTTATATTTTAATTCATTTTGTATGTTAGTTTTGGAAAATGTATCCTTTATCTTCTCTCAAAGCTTATGATATTCTTGTATTTCTATTAAACCCCTGAGTTTCTTTTACACACTATGTGCTGAAAAAAATGCTTGCTATATTGTAGCACAGACAATGATTCTTCAAGGAAAAGAATTTCCAATGCAGATCATGAACAGGATTGTTAACAAAATATTATCAATATTGTATAAAAATAAACAGGGAATCCTTATCTGTACCTAAGAGGTATAAGTTATTAAAATTGTTATACTATAATTAATAATGATATAAATAATGTAAAATTTTCTGAGTTAATATAAATACTTTCTGAGAAGTATTTCTCAGAAAGATCCATGAGTGATTATGGTGTTATAAGTGATATATAACTGTGGAATAAATCCCCATACAATTTTGATTTAATAAGGAAATAAGTATAAAGATATTCACTTTTATATTTAAAAATATACTTACTAATCCTTTGCAAATATTCCAAACATGGTATGTCACTGTATCAGTTCTGTGTGTGGAAACTTGGTTTGATATGTGTGTGTGTATGTTTGTATTTACCTCTATATGTAAATGTATATACATGTGAAATCCATATTTTAAATTTGCATTTATATTTATTTTCCTATGTCAAGATTTTATTATTAAATCATCTTCCAGTTCAATCACCAGTAGCTCAACTGGCTCACAAACTTTTAATATCGGAAGTTGACAGGTTCATTAGTCATGTTGCTGGATTAACACAAACTACAATCCTAAACCTGTCATATCATCATATATATAGTGGTCATTTGTTCACTTCTAACGGAGTAAAACTGAGATTTGCTATCATACTTCAAAGTAAAACTGAAGGAATTAAATAATATAATTTTAAAATAGTTCTGCCTGTTTTTTGGAAAATAAATACAGATCACTATTACTATCAATAAAGAAAACTGAAGTATAAATTGACATGAAAATAATTAATACATATTTAGTAAGTACCAACATTTTTAAATGCTCTGCGGATAACTCTTAAAATTTACAATCTGGTTGAGTCACCAAGTATTTAATGTAAAATTATTAGGGGATTATTGTTTGGCCATAATTTTCCACTATAAAAATGGGAGTTTGAAATACGAGTTGATGAATATGGACTGGAATTTTCAAAGCAGTATTCAGTAGCCATGTGGAATCTAATGCTTTCAACCTCAAAGAATAAAAGATCTCTGGATTCACTGAGCAACTATGACGATGAGGGAAACAGCCTGAACAAAAACAGAAAGACAATAAGAAAAATGGTGTATATAAGGATCAATGAAAAGACCGATAAATTAGTAAATAAATATAAAAATTTATGAGTAATCCACGGACTCAATGAGGTTCTGAAACCATACAAGATGGTGTTTGAAAAATCTCAAATATAATCTTATAAAATATTTTCCTTTCTATTATAAATCAGACCAACGGGAAATTAACGTTTCTTAACAATGAAGACAATTTAAGAATACCAAAAATATGAAACAGGACCTGTGAATATCTTCCACTTTATAATTCAGTACAATACACACATACACAACTGAATAGCATACTGTACGTTTAAAGTAAGAAGTAAAATAGCAAACAAACATTGTTTTTAACAGCTAAATCTTAATTAAAGAACAACCCAAGTTGGCTTTATCTTCTAACTTTACTTTTCAGGATAAGAGTTATACTTTGAGGGCAACATATTTATCATTTCTCCTTTGGTGAATCACTTCATTTATTTAGTGAATCACTGAACATAGTACATCCTCATTTCTTTCTACTGAGGCAACCCACACTAAGTATCTCAGTCTATTTTATCTCTGTCCTTCTACCCATATTAAAAGCTTACTTGCATTATAAGAACTTACAAAACTCAACACCAAAAAAATAAATAATCCAATTAAAAATGGGAGGAAGACATGAATAAACAATTTTCCAAAGAAGACATACATATGGCCAACAGACACATAAAAAGATGCTCAATCTAACTCATAATCAGGGAAATACAATCAAAACCAACATGAGATGTCATCTCATACCTGTCAGAATTGCTAAAATCAACAACACAAGTAATGAGAGGAATTAGTGAGGATGAAAAGAGAAAGGAACCTTCTTACACTATTGGTGAGAATGAAGACTGGTGTGGCCACTCTAGAAAATAGTATGGAGGTTCCTAACAAAAGTTAAACATAGAGCAACCCTAGGACTCAGCAGTTGCACTACTAGGTATTTATCCAAAGAATACAAAACATACTAATCCAAAGGGATACATGCACCCCAATGTTTATAGCAGCATTATCAACAATAGTCAAATTACAGAAATAGCCCAAATGTTCATTGACTGGTATGAATGGATAAGGAAGATGTGGAATGTAAACACAATGGAATATTACTCAGCCATAACAAAGAATGAAATCTTGCCATTTGTAAGGACATGGGTGGAGCTAGAGAATAGTATGCTGAGTGAAATAAGTCAGGCAGAGAAAAACAAATACCCTATGATTTCACTCAGATATGGAATTTAAGAAACAAAACAGATGAATATAGGGAAAGGGGAAAAAACAGAGGGAAGCAAACCATAAAACAGATTTTTAACTATAAAGAACAAACTCGGGGCACTTGGGAGCCTCAGTCAGTTAAGCAACTGACTACTGATCTTGGCTCAAGCCAGGATCTCATGATTTGTGAGTTTGAACCCCACATGATTAGCACAAAGCCTGTTTAGGATTCTGTCTCTCCCTCTCCCTGCCCCTCCCCTGCTCACTCACTGTCTCTCTCTCAAAAATTAATAAACTTAAAAAAAAGAAAATTATATAGAGAAAAAACTGCAGATTGATGGGGGAAAAAGTGGGTGAGGGTTAGGATAGAGGGGTGATGGGTATGAAGAAGGGCACTTGTGATGAACACTAGGTTTTGTATGTAAGTGATGAATCACCAAATTCTATGTCTGAAACTAATATTAAACTGTATATTAACTGGAATTTAAATCAAAACTTGAAAAAATAAATAAAGACGCTACGTGACTGTCCCATTCTTTTCAATAAAATATCTGCTAACAGGGCTACATTTGTTCCTTTGCATGTAATATCCTTTGTTTTAGCTCTGTCTCTTGATTAGAATTTTTCATTATTACTCATCATGAGTAGATTGGCTACGAGGTGACAATCTAGTTTGCCTCATTTTTCTTGTGATAGGGGTTTATTAGTCCTCTTAGAAAGAGGGTGTAATTTTAATCAAGTTGGAAAAGTTTCAGACATTATTTTTTTTCTTTTTTTTAATATGAAATTTATTGTCAAATTGGTTTCCATACAACATGCAGTGCTCATCCCAACAGGTGCCCTCCTCAATGCCCATCACCCACTTTCCCCTCCCTCCCACCCCCCATCAACCCTCAGATTATCCTTAGTTTTTAAGAGTCTCTTATGCTTTGGCTCCCTCCCTAACCTTTTTTTTTCCTTCCCCTCCCCTATGGTCTTCTGTTACGTTTCTCAGGATCCACATAAGAGTGAAACCATATGGTATCTGTCTTTCTCCATATGAATTATTTCACTTAGCATAACACTCTCCAGTTCCATCCACTTTGCTACAAAGGACCATATTTCATTCTTTCTCATTGCCATGTAGTACTCCATTGTGTATATAAACCACAATTTCTTTATCCATTCATCCGTTGATGGACTTTTAGGCTCTTTCCATAGTTTGGCTCTTGTTGAAAGTACTGCTATAAACATTGGGGTACAAGTGCCCCTATGCATCAACACTCCTGTATCCCTTGGGTAAATTCCTAGCAGTGCTACTGCTGGGTCATAGGGTAGATCTATTTTTCAATTTTTTGAGGAATCTCCACACTGTTTTTCAGAGCAGCTGCACCAGTTTGCCTTCCCACCAACAGTGCAAGAAGGTTCCCATTTTTCCACATCCTCTCCAGCATCTGTAGTCTCCTGATTTGTTCATGTTAGCCACTCTGACTGGCATGAGGTAATATCTCATTTTGGTTTCTATTTGTATTTCCCTGATGAGGAATGATGTTGAGTATCTTTTCATGTGCCTGTTGGCCATCTGGATGTCTTCTTTAGAGAAGAGTCTATTCATGTCTTCTGCCCATTTCTTCACTGGATTATTTGTTTTTTGGGTGTGGAGTTTGGTGAGTTCTTTATAGATTTTGGATACTAGCCTTTTGTCCAATATGTCATTTGCAAATATATTTTCCCATTCCGTCAGCTGCTTTTTAGTTTTGGTGATTGTTTCCTTTGCAGTGCAGAAGCTTTTTATCTTCATGAGATCCCAATAGTTCATTTTTGCTTCTAATTCCCTTGCCTTTGAAGATGTGTCAAGTAACAAATTGCTGTGGCTGAGGTCAGAGAGTTTTTTTTCCTGCTTTCTCCTTTAGGGTTTTGATGGTTTCCTGTCTCACATTCAGGTCCTTCATCCATTTTGAGTTTATCTTTGTGAATGGTATAAGAAAGTGGTCTAGAATCATTCTTCTACATGTTGCTGTCCAGCTCTCCCAGCACCATTTTTTAAAGAGATTGTCTTTTTTCCATCGGATATTCTTTCCTGCTTTGTCAAAGCTTAGTTGGCCATACATTTGTGGGTCCAATTCTGGGGTCTCTATTCTATTCCATTGGTCTATGCGTCTGTTTTTGTGCCACTACCATGCTATCTTGATAAGTACAGCTTTGTAATAGAGGCTAAAGTCTGGGATTGTGATGCCTCTCGCTTTGGTCATCTTCTTCAATATTACTCTGGCTTTTCAGGGTCTTTTGTGGTCCCATACAAATTTTAGGATTGCTTGTTCCAGTTTCAAGAAGAATGCTGGTGCAATTTTGATTGGGATTGCATTGAATGTGTGGATTGCTTTGGGTAGTATTGACATTTTAACAATATTTATTCTTCCAATCCATGAGCATGGAATGTTTTTCCATTTCTTTGTATCTTCTTCAATCTCCTCCAAAAGTCTGCTAGAAGTGATACATGAATTCAGCTAAGTCACAGGATACAAAATTAATGTACAGAAATCAGTTGCATTCTTATACACTAATAATGAAGCAACAGAAAGACAAGAAAGAAACTGATCTCATTCAAATTGCACCAAGAATCATAAAATACCTAGGAATAAACCTAACCAAAGATGTAAAAGATCCGTATGCTGAAAACTATAGAAAGCTTATGAAGAAAATCAGACATTATTTTTTAAACTATTTTTCTATTTCCTCTTCTCTTTGCTTTGGGATTCCAATTGCATGGGTCTTAGGTTGCTGAGAGTTGTCCTTCAGCTCACTCATCTTCATTTCTTTTTCAATCTTCTTTAGATGTTTCATTTTGGGTAGTGTCTATTAGCATGTCTTCAAATTCACTAATAATTTCTTCTTCCCTCTCTAATCTGCTGTTATTCATTCACTATATTTTTCATCTCAGCTTCTGAGATTTTCATCCTTAGAAGTTCATCTAGTTTTATGGTGTGTGTGTGTGTATGTGTGTGTAAAACACCATACAACACTGTAAAAGACTACACAAAAAATATATATGTAGCCATATATATCACACTACTTCATAACTTTACTTTCTATTTTATCATTCATCTTACAGAATATAGGGAATACAAGTCATAGTAAGTGCGTTAATACCCTTGTTTGCTAATTCTAACATTTGTTTCACTGGGTACATTTTTGATTGATGGATTTTCCTCCTCCCATCCTTTTGGGGGTTTCTTTTTCCCCAAGCTGAGTAGTTCCTCACACATAAACTTATTAGTACTGGTTAATTATTTGATGAAGACACTTGGCAGCTGTCTGCACTCTGCAGTTTTCTTTCTCTGCACCTCTCTCCTATCTGGTACTTCTTCCCTGAGAACTCTGGCTACCTTTGGTCTCCCCGTCTCCATGGTCCACCTCCTTGCCTCAGGGAGTCAGGCAGCTCCTGTTTGTATCTTCCTCCCTGTGCCACAGCCTGGAAATTTTCTCAAAGCAATAAAGAGGTTTTTAGAGATTATGTCATTCATTTCTAGTGTCTCAGAAAGAATTGTCGGGGCGCCTGGGTGGCTCGGTCGGTTAAGCATCCGACTTCGGCTCAGGTCATGATCTCACGGTCCATGAGTTCGAGCCCTGCATCGGGCTCTGTGCTGACAGCTCAGAGCTCAGAGCCTGGAGCCCGTTTCAGATTCTGTGTCTCCCTCTCTCTCTGACCCTCCCCTATTCATGCTCTGTCTCTCTCTGTCTCAAAAATAAATAAACATTAAAAACACTTTTAAAAAAAAGAAATAATTGTCATTCACTGTTAATGTTCAGTGTCTTGGAAATCATTTTTTCATGTATTTTGCCTTTTTTTTTTATTGTAATGGTGTATCTAGTGCCTGGTACTCCATCTTGGCCAGAAGCAGAGTCACTGTTAGGCTACTCTTTAATTAATAGATTATATACAAGCAGGAAAATTCTTTTACGGTACTACAAAGTAGAAAAATCAAAACATACGATTACATATGGATAAAAGAAGATATGGATAAGAAAGGAAATATACCACAGTACAGTAATAGTATTTAAATAACATGTTTATATTAATGTTTTTCATTCCCCCCACACACTTTCTAAATTGTCTCTGAGCATCATGGATGACTACTTCTTTAAGTATACGGTGAGATTCTTTTGAATGAAGTAATTGGATTTGCCTAACAGAATGCTTTAAGATTCCAGCTTCTATAAAAGAGCAGTTTGTATGGAAAATATGGTGCTAATGTAACTGCTGTAACAGTTCTCATAGTGACCCAGGAATACATCATTCCTCCAGTAATCGAGGATCTTCAGCCTTGCCATTTTGACTTCTATAAGCCTGTAAACATCTCTAAATACGCCTTTTGCTATTCGTTTTATTGTACATATTGGGGGAAATTTTTAATGGCTAATTCTTTAAGACACTTATTAAGAAAAAAGAAAATAATTACTCATGGAAATAACTTAAATAGACGTTAGATGTCCAATTAACCTTGCAAATTCATATCTCTTCTCAATTGTATACTTATCCCTCATAGGTCTAAAGGAATGAAAATATTTATCTTTGAACAATATGTTTTGGGTTCTCAATATCATCAGTGATAAAAGAACTAGGGTAAAAACAAAGTGTAACTTTATTCTATTTTGTAAGTAATTCCTCTATTTATTCACTCGACAGATATTTATTGAGCACCTACCATGTGCAAGGTCCTGTGTTTGGCATTATGTATATATTGTACTAAACAAACCATACATAAATCCTGTCCCCAAAGTGCTTGTGATCCAGTTGGAGAACACAAAAATGCCTGTTTCAAGTTGTTTATTTAATTATTCATAAAGATACTTCTCTCACCTTGCTTTCACAGGGCTTTGTACCATAGCCCTATTGATGGAGACATCTGCATTTACTTGTTTTTGTTTCCTGGCAAATCATGGCCAGAGTGCACATTTTTCCATATTGAGCCTTATTAGCTCATGTGGTGGTTAAAACCAGTTCTGAGCTGAAAACTTTCACAAATCTGCTTTCATTCTGCTTCCTGGATTCATTAAAAGTTGAGAGTTTCTTTGACTTCCTAAATCCAATAACTGTATAGACGCATCTGTGCTTTGGGACATTCCAGCAATATCTGGTTAGTCATATCTGCAACTCCCGGTTTGTATTTTCCCAGCATCTCTGGCATTGTAGAACAATGAGATATTTCACGTGAACTGTCTAGAAATGCATCTAAAGCTTAAAATTTAGGCAGACAGGCTTTGCTTACTTTATCCATTATTATGATACATTTTTATAATTTATTTATAGAGTTTTATGATGTATTTTTTCCTTCCTCCTTAAGTGGAGAATATATGCCAGATTTTTCTTGACGACTCAGACCATTCATTGTGAACTTTAATTACAGTTTTATTTTTTAATTACCACTTTAAAATATAAAATAAAGCATACTTGGTGTTAATATTCTCCCCTGTCATTTTTTTTAATCCTTCTCTGTTTGTCCCATCTCTGTCTTTTCAGGTTGCTGGTTTATATTACTTTGGACTATGAAAACTATACACATATTTTTGATATTGTGTATATTAAATAAAAGGAAATTTAACTCTGAACTTAAAATCTAAAGGTTTCTTTTAAGTCATAAAAGAAAATCCTTGTGCAAAAGCAAGTTCATAATGTTAGATGTTCCGGGGGAATTATTAAAAATCTAACCTCTGAGTAAATCAGAAGTTTGGAAAAGGCTTAGTATTTTACAAACTATACTGTTTAGTATGTTATAAACTGTATTCTTAAAATGAAATGTGGACACCTGTCTAGGATAGATACCATTTATTCATCCATTTATTATTTCTTTAGGCAGTCATATACTGAAATTCTATTATGTGACTGAATCTTTGGAGAACAATGATAGATGGATTTAAAGATATAGTAATTACTCTTGATTGTACAACTCATAGCTAAGGAGGTGACTAAGAGATACCTGTCAATAATTGTTTTCTTTTTTAACCAGGCTTTAATTTTGAGACTGAGATTAAGGAAAGAAAAGAAACCACAATGAAAATGGTTTCCTTAGGGATGAGATAATAATTTGTTATATAAGGTTCATGATAAAGAAAAGGCCAAAATACAGAAAACAAACCTCACAAAAATAGTTTGGGGCCAGGATGTTAAGAACTGGATGCCAAGACAAAGAAATTAGATTTTTTTTCCTGTATGAATTGGGTTTTAATCAGGGATATTATAAGATGATATTTGTGTCCAGAAATACAACTCTGAAGATAGTACAATCAATTAAGTATTATCTCAGTGGATTTATCTAACATTTTTTCTTAACTTAATAAAATAAATAACCAAACCCATCCTTATATACTCCTTCTTTAGGAAATATATATTGCTTATGTTCCATAAGGTTCTTGTTTGCCAGGCACCGATATGAGAATTCTTAAATAGCTCCTGGCAGAGTTTCCCAAAGTCGCTAACACAAACCAGAGATCCATAAAATGCATGTCTTTTTTGATTTTGCTAAGTCTCAGGTAGGTGGTAATCTCATATTATTTCACAGGAAAAAAAAAAGCCTGCTCAGAGTGTTTATGAATTCGCCATATGGTATTTAAAACCTCAAGTCAAAGTAGTGTTAGAAATTGTATAGACAGAATCAGAGCATGCTGGTTAATGTTGTTCTCCATTCGGGGACCATGGAGATTACAGTGTATGCCAAAAACTGAAGCCAAAGCATCTTAATATTTGACTTTTACTCTATTTTTTTAATCGACTGCACAAACCAAGAATTACATTAAGAGCCTGGAGGGTTTTTTTCTTCACATAAAAGTTGCACATAGAAACATAATTTTTCCAAATCTACCCCATACAAGAATGCTTCCAACTAATTTATTTAGCCCTATGTCTGATCATGTGCCTAATTATCTTCACTGATTATTTGCAGGTGTCAATGAATGAGAAGCCAGGGAATGGGTACGTTGGTTTATAATAAATATTGAAATGACTTGTAAAATATATTGTGAATGTTCAGTGTGATGAAAAAAGGGAAAATATAAATATTTGTGTAATTCTCATCAAAATCCTTTTATATAACAGAGATTATAAATGTGAGAACAACAGAACCTGTTCTGATTATTGGATAAATGAAATCTGTGATGGAAGATGGTCTGAGATTATGGGGACTCACTTTCTTCCCTCATGAACAGAAAATACATTTACATTATGTCATGTGAAATTATTGAACAGCTGCTTGGAAAGAGAGAAAACAAGAACAACAGCCTGCCAAGGGGATGCAGTGCCGACATGAGATCAGATGCATAGAGTAAACAGAAATGGCATTCAGGAAAGGTGATAAGCAATCAAGTAAAGACCAAAGTGAGATGCTCTGACCTTATATTTAGCATCCGTGCCAAATTAGCATAGCTGTGCAGTGTGCTAGAAAATTAAGTGGAAAAAAAGGACAAAGTAAGTGTAAAATCAAAGCAGAAGTTGCACATGTTTGGAATATCTGAAATAATTATGCTCTGTTTCATATCCAGAGGGCTGCACTGTGGTCAGCTTATCTTTTCATGAGGAACCTCAGGTTCAAAAGAAAATACTATGAGCTTGACCTATACTAATTAAACAGAAGCAGTGTGCTCTCTCTGGGTCTTGGCCTAGATGAGTCTGAGTGGGCTCAGGGTAAAGAGGTGACTTAAAGAGAGGAAAAGAGATCCTTAGCTTCATCCATTATGCTACCCTCATTTTCTCTGCTGCTTAGCCACAGTTCATTAACTCAGCAAGTTTTCTTTCCACAGACAGTACAATGCCGTGTACCCAGTTCCACATATATAGGCTCACGATTGGTCAGATAGCCGCAAGGAAAGAAACAGTGAGGTACATCAGTCTCTGTGCTCTATTCCTCCACCAGGTTGCTAATCATTTCTTGACTACGCAAATGAATGTACTAGATGCCCTAAAGCTTCCTGAAGCAAGTTATTTGAGCAGAGGTCATTGATTCCAAGAGAGAGAAAGAGCAAGAGTCATTCAATTTGTCTTTTATTCTTAACATTAAATCAAAGCTATTCAGATAGATGAAAGAAAATCAAAATCCTGTTCTACTCAAGTAGCGGCCACCAAGTTCAAATCTGATCGCAGGCTCTCCAAAGAGCACGGGGTGCACAATGCTTTAAAGAACCAATGCCTATCTTTCTAACAAACACAGAGATCCCTCAGCAGACTTCCACCTGTCATTTTGCAGCTGGCTCCTACGAAAAAAAAATCCATAATGAGTATCATCAGTCCTATTTCCCAGCATCCTAATATACAATAGAATCTGCAATAGGCCACCTACCAGGACAGCATAAACTTATTTCTGTGCCTAATTTTTTTTTTCTTTTAAGAAAGAGATCAACTAATCACAGTCCACTTTTCTCAGCAGGAATCATAGGAATGATTTACACTTGGAAAGAAAAAGAGACTAACATTCTACAGCCAGATTTAGTAGGGGTCCACATTCTGGGGTCCCACTGGGCAAATACATCCTCCAACAGCATCTGGCTCCACATAAGTTTCTTTTTTCTTCACATTACTAGTGCTTCCTCATGTGACTTTCAAGTAAGTTCAAAAGTAGAAAAGAAATAAAGGCAGATCCACATGGTATCTCTCTGCTCCAAAATCATTTATGTTGTAAATAGAGTTAGAGAGATTTGTGCTTGTCAAGACTACAAAATACTGTAAAATGGAATACTTTTTGTTTTCTTATTCCTTTTTGCAAGAGCTCTGACACCTCTTTTCTGATTCACATCTCTTATTAATTAGACAAGAAGCATCTCTCTTCCTTTTCTTTCTCCCTAAATTTTTAGGGAGACAGGCTGGACATGTCTGTCACAGGGTAAAATGCCAACATTCTCTTCTACAAGGTATGACCCTGCCTGTGAACTTCCGCTCAGAAACAGTGCCAGGTTGACCTTTATGCACGGGTAACCACTGAATGGATCACCAGGGCTCCACTTGCCCATTATGATGTCGCCCATGGAAAGGTTCTCTTCAGTCAACTGGTGACAATGAGTTGAGCTAATTAGATAGTATGTCTCTTGAATTGTGACTGGAGAATACAAAGATAAGTGGATGATTGGTAGAGGAAGAATAAAGGAAAAGACAGGGTGATTTCTGAAAAGGCAACCAAAAGGATGAGAGAACAAGAGAGAGAAGGAAACAGCATTTTCTGGAGATGCCCTCCAACTCTTTCGTGTTCTATTCTACACAAGTAATAACTGTTACAATAAATTTCCTTTTTTCACAAAATAATTTTTGTAATTCTCTATTCTTTCATGATCAAAACCATTTAACAGAAAGCCTAGTAGTCGTGTCTATAAATCAGGACATTGAAAATAATGATTCTTTTTTGGCATAGTTCTGATCACATAGTTCTGATTCTATTTCCACCAACAGTCCTTTGGAAGCCTGTGAAGGCAGTGGACCTCCAAGTATGGCTTCTCAGTCATGTCAGCATTACTTGGAAATGTATTAAAAGTGAAAATTCTTGGGGCACCTGTTGGTTCAGTAGGTTGTGTCCAACTTCGGCTCAGGTCATGATCTGACAATTTGTGAGTTTGAGCCCCACATACAGCTCTGCACTGACAGCTTGGAGCCTGGAGCCTGCTTCAGATTCTGTCTTCTTCTCTCTCTGCCCCTACCCCATTCATGTTCTGTCTCTCTCTCTCAAAAATAAACAAACATTAAAAAAAAGTGAAAATTCTTAAGACAAATTCCATGCCCATTCAATCAACTGAATCATAAATTCTGTAGGTGGGGTCCAAAAATCTGTTTCTAGCAAACCCTCCAAAGGTGCAAACTAAAATTTAACAGCAATAGCACTAGGACATTGACAATGATCAGAATGGATTTTCTCTAAGTTCTATTCTAGGTTTTAAAATACTGTATGGACTGAATTATATAATGTTCAATGTATTAAGAAATGGTTCAATCAGTTGAAAATTTACTGAACAAGACCCAGTGCAAGGCCATGGATTAGAGTCAAGAAATCATGGAAACAAATGAGATAATATTCACTCATGGAGAAATACGTTCAAGAAATAGCTACAATACAATAACTGAAAATAGAGGTATGTGCAAAGTTTTAGTACACACAGAAGAAGTCATTATAGATATCAAGGAGATGGAATCTGAGCAGGGAAAAAGCAATTTCTACACACAGAGGAAATTTTTATACAATACATCACTTGGCAGCTAATAATATTTTTCCAGTAAATGATGGGGTAATCTGGAGAGCAATTTCTCTTTATCATGACACATGATTGCAGAACTAATGTGGTATGTCCTTCCATTTCGAGCCAACCACTTTGTGCTTCAAATCAGAAGGGTTTAAAATGATGTTGAGATCTAAAAGGAGATAATATCAATAGCTTTCTTATAGAATCAGTATGCATTTAGAGTCCCCAACCTTTCTTGCAAGACATTCTGTAGGTACCACCTTCAAAATCTATCCAAGAATCTGGCCACGTCTTACCATTTCAATTGCTACCACCCTGATTCTGGTCACCATTATCTCTTACCCAAAATGTATCTCCCTGCTTCCATACTTCCCCTTCTTTAGTCTATTCTCAACACAACAGCAAATGTGCTACTGTTGGAATATAAGTCAGATTGTGCTACTGCTCTCTCAAAACCCAACAATGGCTCTCTACCTCAGAGTCAATGTTAGCAAGCATCTTTACATTGGCCCACATGCAGAGAGTCCTGTTTCCTATTGACCTCTTCTGCTAATTTTTCCTTTGCTCACTCTGTTCATACTGGACCCCTTATGTTCTAAAATGTCAGTTATTCTCCCATCTCAGGGAGAGTCCTGTTCCCCCTGCCTGGAAAGTTCTCCATGGGTATCCATACAGCTCACTTTCTTACCACCTTTAGAAGTTGACTCCAATGAGACTTGCTCAGTTAGCAACTCTTAGGCAATCTAAAATCTCACCTCTCCCCAACATTTATGGTCTCCCTTCTCTATTTTCCTTCTCACAACTTACCAACATCTGATATAATACATATGTTGCTTATTTATTTTTAGTATCTCTGGGTTCCAACATAAGAATGTAAACTCAATGAAAGCAAGAATATTTGACTCTTCCTTCACTGTTATATCTTAGAAGAATGCCTAGCTATTGAAGATAAAAATATTTGCTTATCAATCATTGGTATTAAAAGACTTGTCCGTGCCTTTGTCTCCCAAGATATATTCCTTGATATATTTTTCCATATACCCTTACCCCAGCCTTACACAAAAAAATAGTTTTAGAAATGTATACTTTACTTTTTCTTACAGATTCATAATGCACACTAATGAATAAAACCTGCTTTTATCAACCCATTTTTCCAAAATTTATTTGATTATGAACCATTTATTGTTTATTTTATAGCTCAGTGGTTTTAATGAATTTCCCAAGTCATGCAATTATCACAAGTCAATTTTAGAACATTTTCATCACCCTCAGTAAGATCCTTCCTGTTCATTTGCTGGTCCTTATTATGCTCTCACCATCACCACCACAAAGAAAACATTCATCAACCTCCTGTCTCCATGGATTGGCCTTTTCTAAACATGTTTTTCATCTTCTAACACCAAGACTGCACCCTTGGAATATCTACTCGATTTCCTCACCACCCCCTACCCCCCCATCCCTGATAATCACCATTCTATATTTTGCTTCTACAAGTGTGGCTTTTATAGGCTCTACATATAAAATGCTATCATACAGTGTTTGTCTTTCTCTGACTTATCTCGCTTGGTATAATGTCCTCAAGGTCTACCTATGCTGTAGCAAATGGCACAGTTTCCTTCTTTCTCATGGCTGAATAATATTCCATTGTGTACTTACGTATGCATGTGTGTTTGTGTGTGTGTGTGTGTGTGTGTGTGTGTGTGTGTCACATCATGTTTATTCATTTATTCACTGATGGACAAGTTTACATACCTTGTTTCCATACCTTGACTGTTGTGAATCATGCTGCAATATACAAGGGAGTGAAAACATATTTTCAATGTCTTGTTTTCATTTTCTTTGGTTTTATATCCAGAAGTAGGATAGCAGGAACATATGCTAGTTCAATTTTTAATTTTTTGAAGAAGCCTCAAACTGTTTTCAGTACTGGCTGAAGCAGCAGAGCACAAGGATTCACTTTTCTCCACATCCTTGCCAACCCTTATCTCTAATCTTCTTGATAATAGCCATTCTAACAGGTGTGAGGTGAAATCTCATTGTGCTTTTGATTTGCATTTCTTTGATAGTTAGTGATATTGAGCATCTTTTCATGGTAGTCTCTTATAATCCTATGTATTTGCATGGTATTAGTAGAAATGTTTTCTTTTTCATTTATAACTTTTAGTCTTTAAGTCTAGCTACAGATTTGTTAAATTTTATTTACTTTTTAAAAAAAACCAGCACTTAACTTCATTGATATTTTCCACTGTTTTTCTGATCTCGATTTCATTTATTTCCACTCTGATCATTGTTACTTCCTTTCTTCTTCTACCTTTAGAATTAGTTTGTTCTTTTTCTCATTCCTTGCAGTGTAAATTTAGGATATTTGTTTCAAGTATTTACTTTTCTTAATATATACATTTATTGGCATAAACTTCATTCTAAGGATTTTGTAGCATACCAGAGGTTTTGTTGTGTTGTTTCCATTAAGGGAATACTATTTGGTGCTGTCTTTGCCACATATAGCCCATTTTAGTAGCCAAGGAATCAAAATAGAAACGCTTGAGCCATCTTAGTCAAAGATTTTCACTGGTTTGGCTTAGTATTAAATCAAAAAGATATTTGGGGCGGGGGGAATATTCTCCTGTATGTTTAAAAATAAATCGTGTCTTCTTTTTGTTGACTTTTCCTCATGTTGCCACACTGTCTCCATTATTGAAGGTGGTGCTTCTACTTATCAAGTATTATCTGCTGAGGAGCCTTGTATCACAGTTTCTTTGGCTCTCTCTTTTATCTGGGTAGCTCTGATTTTAGAGACCTAGCTTTCTGTGATCCTCTGACCCTCAGCTGAGAAGAACAACACATGTAATTATTATTTTTATTAAATACTCATCTCAATAACTGTCCAACAAAAAAAGATGACTTTTAAAATGTCTGCCAGATTCCACCCTCTTGCTCTCTCTCTTTTAGAGAGAGAGAGTGAGTGGGAGTTGGGGAGAGAGAAAGAGAGAAAAAGAATCATAAGCAGGCTCCACACTCAGTGTGGAGACCAACAGGGGGCTCAATCTCACACCCTAAGATTACCACCTGAGCCAAAATCAAGAGTTGGCATCTCAACTGAGCCACCCAGGCACCCTAGTTTCCACTCTCTTATAGTCTTACAATTTCTTCTACAACGTTCACATGAACAAAGTAACAATAGATTAAAGGCACCAGCTTTAGTGTCAAACCACGTAGGTTTGAAATCTGGATTTGACACTTACCTAATATAACCTTGGACAAATTAATTAATTCCCTGTGCCTTAGTTGCCTCATCTATCAAATTGGGGGTTAATAATATCTACCTCTTAAAGCTGTTGTAGAGATCAAATGATTACATCAATGAAACATCATTATAACGATGCCTGCATATGAGAGAAATATGTCAAAATTGGCTATTATCATGATCTCTTGTGCAGGCAGGAAGAGCTACAACAATCAAAATCTGATAATCAATTCTAGAATACAAAGGCCTACCCCAAAGAATCAAGATGCTATGCTGATTAAAAACTTGGCCCCTGAAATCTAACAGAACTAAATTAGCAATCGGACTTTACCACTTCCCATATTTGCGATCTTGGCAAATTTCACTTTTCTTCGTCTGCTAATTAAGCCCAGTAAATGTAAGTATGATAATTCCTATTTTATAATAATTGGATGCACGTAGTAAAAGCAAATATGGCAACTATTATCAACACTATCATCCATTCTATAAGACCTATTTTATAAGGTTATTTTGGAGATTAAATGAGCTATAGTATGTGAAATAATTTTGCAAACTCAAAAATGCCATAATAACTCTAAGAAAGCATGTTACTAGATAAAATTATACAGAACACATCACATGGAAGAGAGGTTTGCTGTATTTTACGAATCTATGATGTCATGAAACATGAGACTACCATTTACCATACATTTATTAATATACTTCATATACCACAAGCTAAGAAAAATGTGACCATTAAATTATGACACATTACTTCTCTTAAGATTTTTTGTATCTTAAGATATGTTTTGGGGGTATTATTTATATGTAGATATGTATATTACTCTTGCTGTCATGACCTTCAGCAATATTCAATAACTGTGTGGACAGCTAGCTTATCTTTCTGATCTCAGGGAGAATATTTTCATTACTTCACTCCTGATTGTAAGTTTACTATAGAATTTTTATAAAAAGGCTTTTCATATTACGTTCTCTTTCATTCCTGTTAGGCAGGTTTCTTGTTGTTGTTGTTATGTACTGCTAATGAATAATATATCAAATACTTGTCCGGGATCAAGGGAAATGATGATATAGTTTCTCTTTCTTTGTTAATGTGATAAATTACATTGATCAATCTGGAAAAGTTCCATCAACTTTAACTACTTAACATTTTTATTTCAAAAATCAGATTTTATGTTACTCTTTTAAAATTTTTTTTAACATTTATTATTGAGAGACAGAGACAGAGCATGAGCATGGGAGGGGCAGAGAGAGGAGGAGACACAGAATCTGAAGGAGGCTTCAGTCTCTGAGCTGTCAGCACAGAGACCGACAAGGGGCTCGAACTCACAAACCCAGCGAGATCATGAGCTGAGCCAAAGTCAGAGACTGAACCGACTGAGCCACCAAGGTGCCCCTATGTTACTCTTTTTAATGCTGACATTGGTTTTTATGCCTTTAATCAACTATTTTATTGATCAGGTCTTTCAGGAATGTATCAGTTTTATAAACATATTTTATCTTTATTTTCATTCTTTTGGATGTGATTGGGTTTTAATTTGCTGTATATTTTCTAACTTCTAGAAATTGACAGATAACTGATTTCAGGCCATCTACTTTCCTAATATATTAATCTAAAGTTATGATTTTTTTACCTAAGAATTTTTACCTACATGCACATGTTTTACGTTTTTATTTAAATTCCAGTTAATTAACATATAGTATAATCTTAGTTTCAGGTATACAATACAGTAATTCAATGGTTCCATTCAACACCTGCTGCCCATCATAACAAGTGCCCTCCTTAGTCTCCAGTCCCCACTTAACCTATCTCTCCACCTATCTCTCCTCTGGTAACCACCAGTTTGTTCTCTATAGTTAAGAGTCTGTTTCTTCGTTCACCTCCTCTCTCTCTTTCTTTCCTATTCTTATTTGTTTTGTTTCTTAAATATCACATGAGTGAAATCATACAGTATTTGTCTTTCTCTGACTATCTTATTTCACTTAGCATAATACTCTCTAGCTGTATCCACATCATTGCAAATGGCAAGGTTTTGTTCTTTTTAATGGCTGAATAATATTCTATTGTTGGGAATGCAAACTGGTGCAGCCACTCTGGAAAACCTTGGAGATTCCTCAAAAATCAAAAATGGATCTACCCTACAATCCAGCAATTGCACTGCTGAATATTTAACCAAAGAATACAAAAATGCTAGTTCAAAGGGATACATGCATCCCAGTGTTTACAGCAGTATTATATACAATGAGCAAACTGTGGAAACAGCCCAAGTGTCCACTGACTGATGAATGTATAAAGAAGATGTGGTATGTGTATGTATATATACATATACACACCATAAACATACACACACACACACACACACACACACACACACACACACACAGGAATATTATTTAGCCTACATGCAAATTTTACATGTAATATTTTAACAATAATTTTCCTCAAAATATTTGCTACTTTCTTTTTTTTTTTATTTATTATTTGCAACACTAGTTGCCTAAGGTGGAAACATGTGAAGTGAATTACCAAGCACATAAGGATAGTCTCATTAAAATTTAGTTACTAATTTCTAATTCCATCACAATGAGAATAGTTGCTCTGAAATGTCAATTCTTTGAAATGTTGACACTTGTGTTATTAAACTGTTCCTGTAAATGTTCAAAGTATACTTGGAAAAATATATGTTTTTTAAATTTGAAATTTTGGGACTCACCTCATGACACAAGCTATGGTCCTTGTATGAATGTTTCAGTATATTTGAAAATACTGTGTAATCTGTATACAGAAATCTATATACAAATAGAGAGAGATATATATATGTATATATGTATATATGTATAATTTTGCTATTTAGTTCAAACATTTGTATTGTTACTGATTTTTGTGTTACTTGTTTCTGAAAGCAAGTCTTAGATTTCTTTATAGTTGGCATATTTCTCCTTACATATATCCACACAAATTTAAATGTGTGACATATTCCTACTGAAATGATCCTTTTACCTTCAGGAAATTTCTTCTTTGCTGGTAATGTATTTTTGCCTTAGTATATACTTTGTTATTATTATAACTGTTTCAGTTTTCTTTACATTAGTAAATACATAGTATTTACTAGTACATTACTAAAGACATTAGTAAATACATTAGTATTTACATAATGTTTTTTCATTACTTTTACTTTCAACTTCTATATCTTTATGTTTTAAATGTCTCTTTGGTAAACAGCAAGCAGGTTTTTTTTTTTTTTTTAATTGTTCGGTGAGCATTATCTTTTACTTAAAGCATTTAGTCAACTTACCATTAAGCAAATATGCATCCTAGTCTTTACTTTCTATTTATCCTAATTGATGTTTCAGTATAAAAACTCAGTAACACTTTAATTCACTTATCCCCTTCAACTTGTATATTGTTACATTATATTTTAATTTCCTCTATATTTTATGCAGCACTGAACAATATGGTCTTAATACAGTAGATATGCCTTTTGATTTTAGAACACATTTACCCTTTTCCATTAAAAGTCATTGTTTTCTGTATCTGTCAATGTCTCTTCATATGAAATCATTTTCTTTCTCCATGAAGGTAGTATCTCTTAACATTTCTATTAATGTAAGTTAACTGTTATTAAATCTCTCCAATTTTAATATCTTAAAATATATTTATTTTGGATTTTTTTCTTGGATACAGATTTTAGATTTCTACTCGTTTCCATTCTGGACTTGAAAATACCATAACATCATCTTTTAGGTCCCATTGTTTCAGATGCAAAATCAGCTAATACACTGTTTGCTCCTTTGAAAATAATTTTTCTTTCTTTCTCTCTAATTGCTTTAAATATATGTCTTTATCTTGGGCAGTTTTCCATGGTTTTGGTTAGGATGGGTTTTATAAGGTTATTAGGGGTCTTCAAGTTGATTTCTCTCACCAGTTTTGAAAGATTTCCAACTGCTATCTTGCTTCTGCTTTATTTTCTCTTTGCTTTTCTTCTGGGACACCAATTACATGTATGTTAGATCTTCTCACAAGATCCTTTGCATCTTTTAATATGTCCTCTTTATTTCATATCCTTTATTCTTCCCATGCTTTATCTGGAAAATTTCTTCAAATCTACATTTACGTTTATTATTTTTCCCTTTAGTGATTTACAATTAAATGCAGTCACTGAATACTGTATTGCAGTAATAGTATTTTTCAGTTCTAATATTTCCATTTTATACTTTTTTACATTTTCTAATTCTCTGACAATATTCTCAATATTATCTTTCTAAAAAAAATTTAATCTTTATTTACTTTTGAGAGAGAGACAGCATGCAAGCAGGGGTGGGGCAGAGAGAGAGGATGACACAGAATCCGAAACAGACTCCAGGTTCCAAACTGCCAGCACAGAGCCTGATGTGGGGCTGCAACTCATGAACTGTGAAATCATGACCTGGTGACCTGAGCCGAAGTCAGATGCTCAACCAACTGAGTCACCCAGGCACCCCCATCTTAGCTTTTATTTAAATGAACACATTAAGCACAGTTTTTCAAAATCTTTTTCTGGCTATTTCTCTTATCTTTTGTTTTTCTTGGTGTCCCCACAAGGATTGTCACTTTCTAAGTTAGTTAAGTTCGCGAGTTTAAATAATAGACGCTATATTTGAAAAACTGTGGAAGCAATCAAGGCCTGGTAGTATATTATTTTCTTCCACAGAGAAATTACATTTGTCTTTCGTAGGCAACCTAACAAAAGCAATGGAGGATACTTTCATCCAAATTATACATATTAAAATGTTCTGAAATAGGGTGTCCCTTTTTGTGAGAGCATGTGATTGCTGATTTGCCTTCACTGCTAGGATTTTACTTTTCAGAATCGTCACCAAAAGCATTTTAGTGTAACTGAAGTATCCTTTCTTGGTGTAACTGGGACTCCATTTTTTTCTTCATATCTCATAGAGCCACTGAAGTTCAAGGTATCTCTACTCCCCTTTCCAGTCTCTTAGTCACATATTTAGGAATCTGGCAAATCCTTCCAAGGGAGAAGCTACCCTAAACGGCAGACTGATGGCTATGAATTTGCTTTTTCTTTTGGAATTGGTTGGCTTGTAAGCACCCAAATGCCATCTAGCTTTGGCCAATGTTTAGTTATCATTATCAAGAGGATTGGATCACATTTCCTAATAATCCATTGATGCAAATGTAAATAATTACCTTTAAATCCAAATAAATTGATGCTGTGTTTTCCACACAAAATTGCTTTACTTTTAGAGTTTTTGTTCTTGCGGTAGGAAGAGCATTGGCGATACAGTATTTCTTAAGAGTATTCCGCTCTTACTTTTGCACTTTTTCTTTCAACGTGCTGACACTCATCCTTTAAGTGTTAGTATGGCACTTTCTCATTTTAATAACACGTGAGATTTTTTTTCCCTGTTGAAATATAAGTCTCTGGAGGGTAAACAGCTTCCATTCGAAATTTGCGCAAAGCTTTAGAAAGTGGTGTGTGACATATTAATGACTGATTGATATCATGCATGAATTAGACACCAACATGCAGTGGCTCTGAAATTTCTTTTATTTACTCAATAGGATTGGGAATATCACCTACCTTCAATTCATACAACACATGTAATTGTACCAATTCAGTTAAAGTGATAAACAAATAAATAGCTCTAGCCAAATTTGCAAAGGGACAAAGGAAGTGGTATCATGACTGCTGTCGGAACAAAAGTGATTAAAAAGAACTCTGATGTTAGATTAAATTGTGAAAGACTCTGAAATGCAGTATTTTTCATGGTATAGTCTGTGGAAATCAGCCTATCATCCACTTAATCGTTTAATTATTAACCACATTTTGATAGAATGCCTGTTCTTGGCTAGGGAGAAACATAGCCAATGGGGACATAGGAAATAGCAAGTCTATCTAAGCACAGTTTTTGAATATTGGTTCATTTAAAAAGTACTATACTGACATCACTGTTGTTAGGGTTACCAGGCACAATTCTGTTCAACACTTTACTAGAATACTCACCGTGTCAAGAAATGTTTAGATAAAACATTTAGAAAAAAAGTGTTAATAGAAAATAGTCAGCTTTCAATTAAGCTGGCAGTTATGTTTTACAGTGATTTGAGTTTTAGGAAATCCTATTAAACAAGAGTGAGGAAGAGTAAGTTGGAAACTTGTTATGTTGTTAATCTCAAAAAGAGGTGACACTTTGGCCTAATTTTGGTTTCATCTGCATGGCTGTAACATAACAAAGCTGGAAGGACTGTCCCTGTTTCTGTACTACTCTGGCTAATCCTCTTATGTTACCCTTTGGGCACTGAATAAATTACAGCTAATCTACAAACAACAGGAGGATTTATGCAATTTCAGCTTTTAAAAGCGAAGAGAGAAACATTTTCTAGGGGTATGACAAGTAAGAAATAATGAACACCATTCTACAATGGCTGTGTTTTTAAACAAAGGTGAAACTGTATGCTCAATCTTTAGCAAATATGTTGAGGGGGGGACCCGCAGAGGTATACAGTTTACATTAGTCACTGCTAAGTATATTATATTCTGTAATTTCAAATGTTGAGGGAAGAAAATCCATTGCAGGGAACTGGCTTAATTGGACAGATACAGATACCACGGGTGGAGGTGGGTATGAGAAATCTTCCTGAGATGTGGCAAAGATATATCCACATCAAAAAGGAAGACTAGTCACATTAAATTGACAAGTTGCATAAAAGGGTTTCCAAATCAAAGAAGAAACCAAGTGTCCACCCCTGTTGAAATTGTCTAGGACCCTGAATGCCTCCCCCATCCACCCAGCTTTGGCTCAAAGATTACACTACCTGCTATTAGAATTCAGTCATAAGATCTAAGATAAATACTCTCCTAGAATTCTAAGATATAAGGATTGTCAATATTTTGGAAAATGTTCTTTTCACATTTGTTAGTCATCTCTATTTCTCTTTTATCTTCTTTAAATTGCCTGTATCTATTCTTTACCTCCTTTCTAATGAGAGTTTTAGCTTTTAATTGCTGTTGATGCATTAGATCACTTTATATTCTGAAGATGTTAAATAGATGTCTGACATGTAGTTGCATATAATTTCCTTTTAGCCTTTTGATGATGCTTATTATGTTTTTGCTCATATACGTTTTATGAATTTCCATTTTTTACATATCTACAACTATTAATAACTTTCTTCATAATTCCCGCCTTTGGTGTCTTACAGAAATGTTTCTTAGCACTAAGTTCATATAAATATTCATCCATTTTTTCTAGAGAGATAAATATTAACCTCATTTTTTTCAAAATGTTTTCTCAACATCATTATTTATATTTAACCTCTGAATCTACTTGAAATTGCTTTTGAATAAAATGAGATAAGCTTCCAATTTATCTTACATGGGTAGATAATTATTAATCAGAGAATTCTTTCATCTATGATTTATAATGTAACCATTACAATATGGGAAATTTTGATTTTGTATCAATATTCTCTTTTATTTTACAGGCTCATGCAAGTTTTAGCAAAGAGTTTTAATATTTGACAATATTAGACTTTCCTGTTGTTTTTTTAACTGCTACATTAAGGTATAATGATATATATTAAATTGCACATATTAAAAGTGTACAATTTGGTAAGTTTGAAATCTATAAATATTCATAAAATCATTCCTTCCTGTGACAATAATTCGCAAATCCCACATCCCCCTCAAATTCCCTCATGTCTCTTTGTAATCCTTTGTCTTTTCAGCCCACCCAGTTTCCATACCAACTTTAGGCAACCATTGATCTACGTTCTCTTCTGACACTACAGATAGCTTTGATTTTTCTAGAATTTTATATAAAAGCAATCATTCAGATTGTAATATTGGGAGGAGGTGTCTGGCTCTTTTTATAATTATTTTCAGATTCAAAAATATTGTTGCATGTATCAATAGTTTTAAAAAGTTTTGGCTACATAGCATTTTGTTGTATTTTTATACTGAAATGTGTCTATGCATTCGCCTATTGATGGATGTTTTCATTGTTTCCTGTTTTGGACTACTGGAAATAAAACTGCTTTGATGTCTGTGTACAAGTATTTGTATGGAAATATGCTTTAATTTTCTTGGTGGGGGTGAGGGGACGCCTGGGTGGTTCAGTGATTTAAGCCTCTGACTCTTGCTCTGGTCTCAGGTCATGATCTCCCAGTTTTTCAGGTTCAAGCCCAACATCAGGCTCTGTGCTGACAGCATGGACACTGCTTAGGATTCTGTCACCCCCTCTGCCTGCTCCTCCCCACTCATACTCTCTCTCTCTCTCAAAAACAAAACAAAACAAAACAAAAAACAAAAACAAAACCGACAATCACAACAAAAACAAAAATATTTAAATGCATATAATATTCTATTTTATCAACTTAAAATTTCTCAGCAAAGGTCATAGGAAATTATCAAGTATCTTGTGAAACATACTATACCATCATCATTAAAATGACTAATAATGTTGCCTTAAAATAAAAATCTATAAAAAGTTTTCTCTTACAATTCTAATGGAAAAGTTTTCCTTAACACTTCACACTCAATTATGACAATATTAAAATTGGCTTTTTTTTTTTTTACTAGAATGAACCTCATACAACCCTTCATAGCCTATACCTTTGACAATTTTCTACTTGGGGCATTAACACTATTGCAAATCATTCAAGCAAAGTGAAATTATTCTGGTATTTTAAAAATCTTTTTACAAGTTAAAACAGTTATTTTTCTACTTAAATTTAAGAATTTCAAAAAAATTTTTTTTAAAAATTCAGTGAAACTTCAGTCAATAAGAATGCAGCTAAATAGAACATCAAATCATGTTTACAAAATTTTCAGAGGAAGAGGAAGATTGGTATAGAATACATTTAAAATGTAGCAATAGAGTTTAGGAAGATGGCGGCATAGGAAGACGCTGGGCTCACCGCGCGTCCTGCTGATCACTTAGATTCCACCTACACCTGCCTAAATAACCCAGAAAACTGCCAAAAGATTAGCAGAACGGAGTCTCCAGAGCCCAGGGCAGAGGAGAGGCCCACGGAAGAGGGTAGGAAGGGCGGAGAGGCAGTGCACGCTCCACGGACTGCCGGGAGGGAGCCTGGGCAGAGGGGCAGCCCGCTGGCCAAGCAGAGCCCTGAATCTGGCTTGCAAAAGCAGAGGGGCCAGACCGAGTGTGTTGCGACAGCAAGTGGGACTTAGCATCTGGGAGGTCATAAGTTAACAGCTCTGCTCAGAAACTGGGAAGGCTGGAGGACAAAGGGAGGGAGAGTTGCTGAGCCCCGGGAGGACAGAGTTCAGTTTGTTGGGGAACAAAGGCTCTGGCCAGCGCCATCTCCCTCGCCCATCCCCCAGCCAAAATCCCAAAGGGAACCGGTTGCTGCCAGGGAACTTGCTTGCTCCACGCAAACACTAAATGCTGTGCTTCTGCAGAGCCATCCTTCCCGCAGTGGGTCTGACTCCCTCCGGCTGCCACAGGGCCCCTCCTGAAGTGGATCACCTAAGGAGAAGCAAGCTAAGCCTGCCCCCGTGCACCTTGCCTACCCACCCCAGCTAATACGCCAGATCCCCAGCACCACAAGCCTGGCAGTGTGCAAGTAACCCAGATGGGCCACGCCACCCCACAGTGAATCCCGCCCCTAGGAGAGGGGAAGAGAAGGCACACACCAGTCTGACTGTGGCCCCAGCGGTGGGCTGGGGGCAGACAACAGGTCAGACTGTGGCTCCACCCACCAGCTCCAGTTATACACCACAGCACAGGGGAAGTGCCCTGCAGGTCCCCGCCACTCCAGGGACTATCCAAAATGACCAAACGGAAGAATTCCCCTCAAAAGAATCTCCAGGAAATAACAACAGCTAATGAACTGATCAAAAAGGATTTAAATGATATATCAGAAAGTGAATTTAGAATAATAGTCATAAAATTAATCGCTGGGCTTGAAAACAATATAGAGGACAGCAGAGAATCTCTTGCTACAGAGATCAAGGGAATAAGGAACAGTCAGGAGGAGCTGAAAACCGCTTTAAACGAAATGAAAATTAAATCGAAACGACCACGGCTCGGATTGAAGAGGCAGTGGAGAGAGAATAGGTGAACTAGAAGACAAAATTATGGAAAAAGAGGAAGCTGAGAAAAAGAGAGATAAAAAAATCCAGGAGTATGAGGGGAAAATTAGAGAACTAAGTGATACACTAAAAAGAAATAATATACGCATAATTGGTATCCCAGAGGAGGAAGAGAGAGGGAAAGGTGCTGAAGGGGTACTTGAAGAAATAATAGCTGAGAACTTCCGTGAACTGGGGAAGGAAAAAGGCATTGAAATCCAAGAGGCACAGAGAACTCCCTTCAGACGTAACTTGAATCGATCTTCTGCACGACATATCATAGTGAAACTGGCAAAATACAAGGATACAGAGAAAATTCTGAAAGCAGCAAGGGGTAAACGTGCCCTCACATATAAAGGGAGACCTATAAGACTCGTGACTGATCTCTCTTTTGAAACTTGGCAGGCCAGAAAGGATTGGCACGAGATCTTTAATTTGATGAACAGGAAAAATATTCAGCCGAGAATCCTTTATCCAGCAAGTCTGTCACTTAGAATAGAAGGAGAGATAAAGGTCTTCCCAAACAAACAAAAACTGAAGGAATTTGTCACCACTAAACCAGCCCTACAAGAGATCCTAAGGGGGATCCTGTGAGACAAAGTACCAGAGACATCACTACAAGCATAAATCATACAGACATCACAATGACTCTAAACCTGTATCTTTCTATAATAACACTAAATGTAAATGGATTAAATGCACCAACCAAAAGACATAGGGTATCAGAATGGATAAAAAAACAAGACCCATCTATTTGCTGTCTACAAGAGACTCATTTTAGATCTCAGGACACCTTTAGATTGAGAGTGAGGGGATGGAGAACTATTTATCATGCTACCAGAAGCCAAAAGAAAGCTGGAGTAGCCATACTTCTATCTGACAAACTAGACTTTAAATTAAAGGCTGTAACAAGAGATGAAGAAGGGCATTATATAATAATTGCAGGGTCTATCCACCAGGAAGAGCTAACAATTATAAATGTCTATGCGCCGAATACGGGAGCCCCCAAATATATAAAACAATTACTCACAAACATAAGCAACCGTATTGATAAGAATGTGGTAATTGCAGAGGACATTAACACCCCACTTACAGAAATGTATAGATCATCTAGACACATGGTCAATAAAGAAACAAGGGTCCTGAATGACACATTGGATCAGATGGACTTGACAGATATATTTAGAACTCTGCATCCCAAAGCAACAGAATATACTTTCTTCTCGAGTGCACATGGAACATTCTCCAAGATAGATCATATACTGGGTCACAAAACAGCCCTTCATAAGTATACAAGAATTGAAATTATACCATGCATACTTTCAGCCCACAATGCTATGAAGCTTGAAATCAACCACAGGAAAAAGTCTGGAAAACCTCCAAAAGCATGGAGGTTAAAGAACACCCTACTAAAGAATGAGTGGGTCAACCAGGCAATTAGAGAAGAAATTAAAAAATATATGGAAACAAACGAAAATGAAAATACAACAATCCAAACGCTTTGGGATGCATCGAAGGCAGTCCTGAGAGGAAAATACATTGCAATCCAGGCCTATCTCAAGAAACAAGAAAAATCCCAAATACAAAATCTAACAGCACACCTAAAGGAAATAGAAGCAGAACAGCAAAGGCAGCCTAAACTCAGCAGGAGAACTAATAAAGATCAGAGCAGAAATAAAAAATATAGAATCTAAAAAAACTGTAGAGCAGATCAACGAAACCAAGAGTTGGTTTTTTGAAAAAATAAACAAAATTGATAAACGTCTAGCCAGGCTTCTCCAAAAGAAAAGGGAGATGACCCAAATAGATAAAATCATGAATGAAAATGGAATTATTACAACCAATCCCTCAGAGACACAAACAATTATCAGGGAATACTATGAAAAATTATGTGCCAACAAATTGGACAACCTGGAAGAAATGGACACATTCCTAAACACCCACACTCTTCCAAAACTCAATCAGGAGGAAATAGAAAGCTTGAACAGACCCATTACCAGCAAAGAAATTGAATCCGTTATCAAAAATCTCCCAACAAAGAAGAGTCCAGGACCAGATGGCTTCCCAGGGGAGTTCTACCAGATGTTTAAAGCAGAGATAATACCTATCCTTCTCAAGCTATTCCAAGAAATAGAAAGGGAAGGAAAACTTCCAGACTCATTCTATGAAGCCACTATTACTTTGATTCCTAAACCAGACAGAGACCCAGTCAAAAAAGAGAACTACAGGCCAATATCCCTGATGAATATGGATGCAAAAATTCTCAATAAGATACTAGCAAATCAGATTCAACAGCATATAAAAAGAATTATTCACCATGATCAAGTGGGATTCATTCCTGGGATGCAGGGCTGGTTCAACATTCACAAATCAATCAACGTGATCCATCACATTAACAAAAAAAAAAGAGAAGAACCATATGATCCTGTCAATCGATGCAGAAAAGGCCTTTGACAAAATCCAGCACGCTTTCTTAATAAAAACCCTTGAGAAAGTCGGGATAGAAGGAACATACTTAAAGATCATAAAAGCCATGTATGAAAAGCCCACAGCTAACATCATCCTCAATGGGGAAAAACTGAGAGCTATATCCCTGAGATCAGGAACACGACAGGGATGCCCACTCTCACCGCTGTTGTTTAACATAGTGTTGGAAGTTCTAGCATCAGCAATCAGACAACAAAAGGAAATCGAAGGCATCAAAATTGGCAAAGATGAAGTCAAGCTTTCGTTTTTTCAGATGACATGATATTATACATTGAAAATCCGAAAGACTCCACCAAAAGTCTGATAGAACTAATACATGAATTCAGCAAAGTCGCAGGATACAAAATCAATGTACAGAAATCAGTTGCATTCTTATACACTAACAATGAAGCAACAGAAAGACAAATAAAGAAACTGATCCCATTCACAATTGCACCAAGAAGCATAAAATACCTAGGAATAAACCTAACCAGAGATGTAAAAGATCTGTATGCTGAAAACTATAGAAAGCTTATGAAGGTAATTGAAGAAGATATAAAGAAATGGAAAGACATTCTCTGCTCATGGATTGGAAGAATAAATATTGTCAAAATGTCAATACTTCCCAAAGCTATCTACACATTCAATGCAATCCCAATCAAAATTGCACCGGCATTCTTCTCGAAACTAGAACAAGCAATTCTAAAATTCATATGGAACCACAAAAGGCCCCGAATAGCCAAAGTAATTTTGAAGAAGACCAAAGCAGGAGGCATCACAATCCCAGACTTTCGCCTCTACTACAAAGCTGTCATCATCAAGACAGCATGGTATTGGCACAAAAACAGACACATAGACCACTGGAATAGAATAGAAACCCCAGAACTAGACCCACAAACGTATGGCCAACTCATCTTTGACAAAGCAGGAAAGAACATCGAATGGAAAAAAGACAGTCTCTTTAACAAATGGTGCTGGGAGAACTGGACAGCAACATGCAGAAGGTTGAAACTAGACCACTTTCTCACACCATTCACAAAAATAAACTCAAAATGGATACAGGACCTGACTGTGAGACAGGAAACCATCAAAACCCTGAGGAGAAAGCAGGAAAAGACCTCTCTGACCTCAGCCGTAGCAATCTCTTACTCGACACATTCCCAAAGGCAAGGGAATTAAAAGCAAAAATGAACTACTGGGACCTTATGAAGATCAAAAGCTTCTGCACAGCAAAGGAAACAACCAACAAAACTAAAAGGCAACCAACGGAATGGGAAAAGATATTTGCAAATGACATATCGGACAAAGGGCTAGTATCCAAAATCTATAAAAACCTCACCAAACTCCACACCCGAAAAACAAATAACCCAGTGAAGAAATGGGCAGAAAACATGAATAGACACTTCTCTAAAAAAGACATCCGGATGGCCAACAGGCACATGAAAAGATGCTCAACGTCGCTCCTTATCAGGGAAATACAAATCAAAACCACACTCAGATATCACCTCACGCCAGTCAGAGTGGCCAAAATGAACAAATCAGGAGCCTATAGATGCTGGAGAGGATGTGGAGAAATGGGAACCCTCTTGCATTGTTGGTGGGAATGCAAACTGGTGCAGCCACTCTGGAAAACAGTGTGGAGGTTTCTCAGAAAATTAAAAATAGACCTACCCTATGACCCAGCAATAGCAATGCTAGGAATTTACCCAAGGGATACAGGAGTACTGATGTATAGGGGCACTTGTACCCCAGTGTTTATAGCAGCACTCTCAACAATAGCCAAATATGGAAAGAGCCTAAATGTCCATCAACGGATGAATGGATAAAGAAATTGTGGTTTATACACACAATGGAGTACTACACGGCAATGAGAAAGAATGAAATATGGCCCTTTGTAGCAACGTGGATGGAGCTGGAGAGTGTGATGCTAAGTGAAATAAGCCATACAGAGAAAGACAGATACCATATGGTTTCACTCATATGTGGATCCTGAGAAACTTAACAGAAACCCATGGGGGAAGGGAAGGAAAAAAAAAAAAGAGGTAGAGTGGGAGAGAGCCAAAGCATAAGAGACTCTTAAAAACTGAGAACAAACTCAGGGTTGATGGGGGTAGGAGGTAGGGGAGGGGGAGGGTGGGGGTGGGTATTGAGGAGGGCACCTTTTGGGATGAGCACTGGGTGTTGTATGGAAACCAATTTGACAATAAATTTCATATTGAAAAAAAAATAAAAATACATGTAAAAAAAATGTAGCAATAATGTGACCCACATAAAGTTCAGTTCAGATCAAAATGGGTCACATATACCTTGTCTATCTACAGAACACCATAATGAGAATGTATGTTTAAACTGAGAGTTCAAAGACACTGTAACTCCCTCCAACATTAAACAATGTGTTTATTATCTTTACCTTACCACTCTTATCAAGTTCAAGGTAGACGAAGAAAAAAATTTGGAACATTTACAACAAGAGAGCTTCTGACTAGAAAGTCCTCAACTCACCAGAAAATAAAGTTGAAGAATATTTCACCTTCTGAGAATTCTGAGTAACTAAGGGTATATCCGAGTTTAGCTTAAAAATATCACAACTACAATTTGTACTTCCATTGTAGTAATAAAGCCTTAAGTATATATATAAGTATATATATTAAGTATACATACACATATATAAACAGGTATAATATATATAAGCATATATTAAGTATATAAGTCCAAATATATATATACTGTATATATAGTAATAATAAAGTTTTTAGGTATCAATGTTGCATTATAATAAAGCCTTAAGTATATTACAATCTTCCATTATAATGTGTGTATATATATATGTGTATATATATATATATATAATAAAGTTCTTAAGTATAAATCTTTTTTCATTCTCATTCACACTTTGTACTTAACTTCCACATTTTAGTCACCCCCACACATGCCTGAGAAGAAAAGTTATCAAATATGTTCATTAGATGGTCAAGAGAATATATTTGTTTACACCAGCAAAGAGCAGTGATATTGCGTAGGTCTAGAAAGACTGTCACTCATTTGGCTAATCCACCTGCCTCCAGTCTCGTTTGATATCCTTATCACAGTCTCTGTGTGGAAAAACTAAAGAACCAAGCAGCGTGCGCGCGCACGCACACAGACACGCGCGCGCGCGCGCACACACACACACACACACACACACATTCTGAGTTTCCAATTTGTTGGTTGTCATCTATTTTGGAGTGAAAATCAGCCTCTTCAGACTGTATCTTAAAAAATTAGATTCATAATGAAAGTGTTATGGTATTTCCAAAATTTACAAGCCAAGAGCCAAATTCATAAACTTTGCAACAATGACTTTATTGGCTACTCAGACGTAGTGTTTCCTATTCATATAACATCTTAAAGATTTTATAATGTTAAATTAATGACATATGGAATAGGAAGTTATTAATGTATGCGCTTTTTGGTAGGCTGGTCAATTTCAAAGACATAGTTTCTGTGAATGTCTTCTTAAGTGAAAGCAATAAGCTCCAAATACGTAAGATAATCTTATATTATGTTTATGAATCATATGTTACTTATGTTAGAGATACTAAATTCAAAAATTTGTTTGACCATGTTTTTGAATGGGAATAAAAGACATCAGAAAGAAAAACTTACCTGTAGAATCTCAGTTGGAATACAGGATGAAGAAAGTATACAATACCACTGGGGAAAAAAATGGCCCAATATTTGCATGATGTTTGCGGTTATTCAAATTCAGCCTATTCATGTAAATTATCTCAAAATTGAAACCTATGCCACATGGCAAAGATGTGACCAGCTCCTGAGCAGTCATACAGCCAAGCAGATAGACATGAGAGGAATCAACCCAGGATGCACCTACTTTATGTCCAACAGCTATGAGGTGTAGATTAAGGCCATTATTCCCTTATGAGAAATTCAAAACATCTATTTGGGGCTGATGTTCACCAGTTCGAAGTTTGTAACAACTACAAAAAAAAATATTTGAATGGCTTTCTAGATTACCAAAAAAAAAAAAAAAATATATATATATATATATATATATATAGAGAGAGAGAGAGAGAGAGAGAGAGAGAGAGAGAGAGTTGAATATTCAGTTGAAGGTGATTAAGTCTTATTTAGAACATCTTTTTCCTATATATTTCTAAAGATAATTTCTAATATAGTCTAAAGACTATAACAAATTTATTTAGGGGATTTTATTAATAAAATATTCTACTTTTATTAATATTATGGCTGAATCCTTTCTGTTCTCAAAACTGTTATCATGGAAATAAGCACATTAAAAACCTGATATAATAGTAAATAATTCAATGCACATATCTCCATAGAGTATTTCTTAAATATGTCCAGGTTATCCAATGATGTTAGGGTGAACCACTTCACCAAAGCCACCAAATTAATCAAGAGTTCCCATCTACAGCCACCTATGTGTGCCCAACTCCAAGCACTATAGTTATGACTACTGGCTAAGTAAATGACATTGGAAATCTATTAGGCCACACTGTGTATAGGCTTCAACCAAGTCTCTAGTTCCTTGCGTCACTGATAGAAGGCTCAATCTATTGTCCTTGTTTCATTATTATTTTTAAGAAATCAAATAAATTTAAAAATTATCTTAAATTTAAAAATGAAAAATAAATTATCTTTTAAGAAATGTGTTTTTTAATTTAATAAATAACTACGAATAAATTCAGTCTTCATGATTTTGGGTTACCATGTAATGTTATAAAATCCTCTCACAGTTATACTCAATGATCTCGACTCTATGTTTTATTTTGGTCTTGAGTCTATATAATCCCACAGCAATTCCCTTCTTCCCATCAGCTAGCAAATGATTTGGTGAGTGATATGCACAGGTAAAAATGATATTCACACACTTAAAATTTAGCAGTTGCCTCGATTTGCTACCTAAGCCATCCCTTCATTGCTTTAGTAAGGATGCTACTGTACTTCTTAGGTACAAGGTAGCTCTTCATAGAAAATTCACCTCTAATTCCCATCACTAATGATCAAATACTCCAGTGTCCGACATAATCTTTTTCCAGGCTTGTCATCCCAGTGGCTGGATGGCAATATTAAGATAGTCTACAATGAGGAACATGGGAAGGAGAAAAAGCAGAAAATACTGAAATCCCTTTCCTCTTCCTTTTACCTCCTGCACCTCTGCTGTGCACCCCTCACTCACTTTATACAACAGGGTGTGAGTATTTAGGATTGATGGAGAGATCTGTGTTTACACTAAAAACTTCACACCTCTCAATCAAGAGATTTGTAAGAGCTCTCCAGCTCTGTTGCTAGATGGACATTCCTTGATAATGAGTTTAATGTTTATGAGACATTGCAGAGTCTGACCAGTGCAACAGTGTAAGTAAGCACTGAGTTACTGGATTTAAGTAGGACTCAGGCAATGCCTGCATTTGAAAGTCAAAGGGTAGAACCTCAGGGTAGACAAAAGTTTCCGAAGAGAACTCCTGAGATGATTTCAGAGGAATGAAGGTGAGATTCACACACAATCCGGGAAAGCTTGGATTGTGAAAACCTAGTAATAGCAGAGTTGTTGCAAGAGGGCAGCTCTTTTCAGGGGCAAATGTTTCAGTCTGATGTACCATACCAGTTAGCAAATGATTGGCTTCTCCAAAGTTTATACTCAGGGATTATTCAGACAGCTTTAAAATTTCATGAAGAGCCTAAGGAATTGTGAAAGAAATCTGGATCATCCAGGCCCAAATTATTTTGAGATTGAGGGAGTTTTCTCAGGATAGAATCAATTATAACATCCTATTTACAGTAGAAAAGGACAGACCAGCTGGTGGAGCTATACAGAAAAATTAAACAGTTCCACTAATCTCAGTTGCTAGAAGAAGTATAAAGGCTGAAAACAAGACAGAGTCTAATACTGAAGATCATTATCATCTTTATTATGAACAAAATTTTAGTTATAGGTGCTTTTCATAAAGCTTTTCCTATCATTTGAGTGAAGAAGCCATCATTGAGTTTTTTCTATAGTCAGTACATAATATTGAAGTTCTGAGGGTACCACAGGACTGCATGAGCTTGTCAGACATATTGTAATTAGAAAACATAATAGAGTTTGAAAAAAATGACAATGCAGCAAAACATTTGACACACTATTAAAGTTTTAAAAATTTTCATGAACATTGAGAAATAAGGAAAAGCAAGGTAAGACAATAGACTTTATAAGTATTTCTATATATTAAAATATAAATCAATAATCCATATTATAAAATAATTTATAACCAACTTAAGAATATGTCAATTTTACAATGTGAGATTTGTTTTTATTTTACACCTAGGTCACACAGAAGCCCTGTCTTTTAAAACTTATATACGTAAAGTAAATTAAAAAAAAAAATCTCAGGGTTGGTATAATTTTCACAATTAAAGGAATTTGAACTTTGGGTACTATTCTGTTACTATGGGATGGTAACTGCTCTTCTAAACACTACCTGATAAATTCAGAATATAATTATTGTGAATATTACTGTATTATTGCTGAGAAGAGAGTAGGATTGATCCTACTGGAATCTATCCTATAAATTTCCTCACATACAAACCTCTTTGAGATTACTTCTTTTTCCCTCCACGATGGAGAATAACCCATTGGATAGTCTGTTTGAATATTGTTTTTTTGTGTTTATTTTTTAGAGAGGGAAAGAGAAAGCTGAGGAGGGCAGAGAGAGAGAGAGGGAGAGAGAGAATCACAAGCAGACTCTGTGCTGTCAGACAGAGCTCCACATGGGGCTTGAACCCACAAACCATGAGATCATGACCTGAGGCAAAATCAAGAGTCAGATGATCAACCGAGTCACCAAGGTGCCTCTGTTCGAATATTCTTACACTAGGTCCTTATCACATTCTTGAACTCTTTGATTCCCTAGTCTCAGTCTTGGATTCCTACACTGTACAGGCTTCATATGGGACAGATCCTTAAAGAAAATGGAACTCCAGTTACCAGATAATAGAGAAGTAATACTGTGTATATGTACATATGTGTATATGTATGCATAAGGCATACTTACTTATGTGGTGTTCTATGTTTGCTTATCAGGTAAAATTTCACTTAGTAGTGGTTACATATCCAAAAAGCATAAGGGAATATCTTTGTACAAACTCAGTGTAGTTATTTTTTCAATAAGCAGATTCACTATTTGCCCCATCATTTGGAATATGCCCCTTTATAGAAGTGTGACTTTGATGATACCAATGGACACAAACTAGGGTATTTCTTCAAGTGGAATCCCTTGTACCCATCAATGAAAAAAAATGTGTAGGAAATTTGTTTCATAGCTTAGAGAATTTGTGTCATCTTGATTTTTATGTCTGTGGATTGTTTATTCTGCTATTCATAGTGCTCTGCTTATTTCTTATTGCACCTTGGTAAATGAATTTAGTTTCTCAGTTATGTTCAAGAGATCTAGTCTTATAACCTTTTCACATCTTATCTTAATTCCTTAGGGGTTGACTGCACTTATTCATTGCTGAGATATTATCAGGGGATTTTCACCTTTTCCAAGGGATATCAAGATGTGCATTTTATGTGATGTCAATAATAGTAATGGGAATAAGAGTGATTAAATTATTCCAGAGCTTTCACAGAGATTACATTGTATTTCTAATTGCTATTCTGCATATAACCTCTGATTAAAATATTTCTTTTTTATTTCCCAATGTTCTTTTAAATATATAAATTGGATTAACAAATAATCAGGTGATACAGTTTCAACCATACAACCAAGTTCATTGAATTATGATGATTTAACATGCATTCTTCCCTTTTTCATCTAGTGTCTCTTTTTGTTGATTCTAATTTGTTGCCTTCAGAAGGTGAGCAAGATAAAAGTTGAAACTGCTGCTTATCTAATGTAATTCACTGGAAACTCTGATAAGTTTTGGTAAGTGTAGAAATAATTCTCTATGAAAAGGATGCTTGAAAGTTATCAAATATGCTTCTATTTATTATTCAAGTACTTTTTGTTTCTCACTTCTATTGATAATTGATTTTTCATCATTGTAAATTTAAAAACTTTAAATTTAAAACTCTTTCTTTTTAGTATTGTTTTAATAGCTCCTGTAACTCCAAAACTTGGCACTTCTGATTCCTAGAACCTGAAGTATTTAATAGTTTTCAACTAAAGATTACATTTTAAAACAATATATGTTATGTTTATTTTATTACAATACTTAGATATATAAAAATAATAAATAGGTAAAATCTTTTTTTAAATTTTTTTTAATGTTTTTATTTTATTTTTGAGAGAGAGACAGAGCGTGAGCAGGGAAGGAGCAGAAAGAGAGGGAGACACAGAATCTGAAGCAGGCTCCAGGTTCCGATCTATTAGCACAGAGCCCAACGCAGGGCTTGAACTCCCAGATGGTGAGACCACGAAGTCAGAGGCTTAACTGACTGAGCTACACAGGCACCCCTAAAATAAGTAAAATCTAGTTATGCCAGGCATTTTTATAGATTATAATGATCCTTTTTCCAAAAATTAAATTAAATTACATTTGCTACAATTTGGGGGGGGGGGGAAATTTTATAGTTTGCATTGTAAGAAAATAACCATCAAGAGTATAAGAAGACAAACACAGAATAGGAGAAAATATTTGTGAAAGAAACATCTGATAATGGACTGTAATCCAAAATGTATGTAAAAATCTAAAAACTCAGTCAAGAAAAGAAAAAAGGATCTAAAAACTCAATAAGAAAATGAAAAGCATGATTTTTTAAAAGTGCTCAAAAGACTCTCAACAGACACCTCACCAAAAAAGATATAATGATACCAAGTAACCATATGAAAAGATGTTCAACATCGCATCATTAGTAAGTGCAAATTAAAACAATGAGGTACCATTATGGAACTTTTAATTATCGCCTGAGGCAAATACAAAATGGTATAGCCACTTTGGAAGATATTTTGGTGTTGCTTACAAAAGTACACATATTTTTACTATGTAACGTACCAATCATATTCCTTGGTATGTACCCAAATAAACTGAAATTTTAGTTATACCAAAAAAATCTGTCAGAAAATATTTATAGCAGCTTTGTTCATAACTGCCAAAAGTTGGAGACAATCCAGATGTCTTTCCACAGGTGAACAGATGAATAAACTGTGGTATGTCCACCAGTAAAATATTGTAGCACTAAAGAAATAAGCTAGAAAAATAGAGGAAAAATACAAACTTTCCCAGATAAATAAAAATTGAGGACATTGGCTGCCATTACAGCTGCCTTGCAACAAATGAAACAAAAGGTTCACATAAATCAGAAAATCACATAAATCAGAAAAACTATATAAGGAAAAGAAGAGCATCAGAGAAGGAATAAATGAGAGTGAAATAAAAATTTCTATTTTTTCTTATTTTTAATTGATTTAATCATTTTTTTCAAAATAATAGCAATACATTTATTTGTATATATAATGTTTAAGTGAAATAAATGGAAGCCATATAAAAGCAAAATGAATAGCAGCCATGAGAAAAGGGAAGAGAAGGAAGAATTAAGATTATTTTGTTATTATAAGGTACGTACACTATCCATAAAGTGACACAGCATCATTTGAAAGTAGACTTGAAGTAGTTGTAAATGCATATTGCAAACTCTACAGTAACGACTAAAAAAAGTAAAATAGCAAAATAAAACTACAACTGATATGCTAAAAAAGGAGTAAAATAGAATCATAAAATACTCAATTAAGATTTAAAAAAGTCAATTTGAGGACGGTAAGTATTAACTCTTCTTTAAAATATCAGGACTACACCAAAATAAAATGTTTCTGTACAGTATAGGAAATCATCAACAGGACACAAAAGCAACCTACTGCATAGAAAAAGGTATTTGTAAATGATAGATCCAATAAGGGGTTAATATCCAAAATATATGAAGAACTTATATAATTCAACACTAAAAGAACAAACAATTCAATTAAAATGGGCAGAAGACCTAAATAAACATTTTTCAAAAGAAGACATACAGATGGCCATCAGACACAGGAAAAGATGCCTCAACATCACTCATCATCAGGAAAAGCAAGTTAAAATCACAATGAGCTACCACTTTACCTCTGTCAGAATGGCTAAAATCAAAAACACAAGAAAAAACAAGTGTTGGAAAGGATGTGGAAAAAAAAGGACTGTTGGTGGGAATGTAAATTGGTGCAGTCACTGTGGAAAACAGTATGGTCGCTCCTCAAAAAATAAAATAATAAAAAATAAAATAAATAAAATAAAATAAAATAAAATAAAATAAAATAAAATAAATAAAATAAAATAAAATAAAATAAAATCTATATAATCCAGTTATTCCACTGCTGGGTATTTACCCAAAGAAAATGAAAACACTAATTCGAAAGATATATGCATCCCTATGTTTATTGCAGCATTATTTACCAATAGCCCATATATGAAAGTGTCTCTCAATAGATGAAAGAATAATGAAGATGTGTATAGATAAATATACACACATGCATACACAAACATACACTGTGGAACATTACTCAGCCACACAAAATCATGAAATATTGCCATGTGCAATGACAAGGATGGGCCTAAATGATATAATGCTAAATTAAATAAGTGAGAAAAAGACAATTACTACATGATTTCACTCATATGTGGAATTTAAGAAACAAAACATATGAACAAAGGAAAAAAAGAGACAAAGAAAACTCAGACAGACTCAAAAACAGAGAACAATCTAGTGGTTACCAGAGGAAAGGAGGAGGCATGGGAGGGGGGCGGGAAATGGACGAAATAGATAAAGGGAATTAAGAGAACATTTATCTTGGTGAGAACTGAAAAGTGTACAGAATTGTTGAATTATTATATTGTAAACCCAAAACTAATGTAACACTGTATTCCAATTATACTTGAAAAAAAATATAATGTTAATTGTGGGGGCTCATAGAGCCTGGCTGGTTAGTAAGGAATGTTTGCAGCCTGGGAAATGGATGGTTAAGTAGCAAAGTAGACCAGGAAAAGCGGATCTCCTTTGAAATGGCAAGGCTAAAGACAGCCTCACCTTGCCTGTGAATCAACATGTTTTCCCATTACGTAAATGCTTCATCTAAAGTAGTAAAACAAAACCCCTTCCTATGACATTTACACTGCCCCTGTGACTTATGCCTGCACATCACTCACTACCCTGATTGTACTGTTCCCCTGAGAATCTACGACTATGCTTTGTTCCTGCTTTTGAAACCACACATTCCTTTCCCCTGCACCCCTTGAAATGTACTGATAAGATTCTCAATAAAAACTGGAGAAGATGGGGCGCCTGGGTGGCTCAGTCTGTTAAGCCTCCGACTTCAGCTCAGGTCACCATCTCGCGGTCCTTGAGTTCGAGCCCCGCGTCAGGCTCTGGGCTGACAGCTCAGAGCCTGGAGCCTGCTTCCGATTCTGTGTCTCCCTCTCTCTCTGCCCCTCCCTTGTTCATGCTCTGTCTCAAAAATAAATAAACGTTAAAAAAATTAAAAAAAAAAACAAAACTGGAGAAGAGCTTTTCTTGGAGCCATTGCCACTAGAGCGCTTGCCCCCCTTGCCCTCTCCTTTCTCTGATTCAGGAGTATGGAGTAATCGGTTATCTGCAGCCCCAGGGTTTCCTGGTCAAACCTGGCATTTAACAAAAGAAATAAATAAAAACAAAAGACTGAAAAAGAGTTGAAGACAAAAATAGGAGCAAAGAAAGCAAACAAAAAAATTAGTAACAAGTAATGAATCACTAAATTTTACTCCTGAAACCAGTATTAAATTATATGCGAACTTACTAGAATTTAAATAAAAATTTGAAAAAAAATGAAATTAAAAAATTATTAAGTATACTACATATTCTACTACATCAGTTATCATTTTGAATGTCAATGCTTAATATACTAGTTAAAATCTAGAGATAGAGTGGATCAAAAAACAAAATCCAACTATACGTTGCCCATAAGAAACTTACTTTAAATATAAAGGCACATATACATTAAAAGAGAATAAATGGAGAAAGATACACTACTAACATTAATCCAAAGAAAGTGAAGTAGGTATATTAATTTTAGACTCAGCAGACTTTAGACCAAGAAAAGTTATCAGAGAAAGAGGCAGATTACGTAACGATAAAGGAGTCAATTATCTAAGAAGACATATGGTACTTAACACGTATACAACTAACAACAGGGCATTAAAATACTGAAGACAAAAACTGATAGAACTGCAAGGAGACATAGATAAATCTACAATTATAGTTGGACATTTCAAAACTCTTCTATCAGAAATGGACAGAGTTAACAGGCAGAAAATCAATAAGGACGTAGTTGAAATCAACACCATCAATCTACTGGATATAATGGACATGTATGGAATACTTCATCCAACAACAGCAAAATACACATTCTTCTCAAGCTCACATGAAACATTTCCCAAGACAGACCACTTTCTGGGCCATAAAACACATCTTAACAATTTTAAAATAATAGAAATAATGTAATTTCTGCTCTCAGACTATAACAGAATTAAACGAGATTGAAAATCTAAAGATAGATTAGAAAATTACAAAATGCTTGCAATTACATAACACATTTCATGTAGCACATGGATCAGAGAAGCTATATCAAGAGAAGATTTTTAAAAATATTTTTTGAATTAAGCAAAAACATAAACTGCGGGATACAATAAAAGCAATGCTTAGAGAGAAACTTTTAGCATTTAAAAGGTTAGCATATATTAGAAAAGAAAAATATCTAAAATTAATAATTTTATCTTTCCCATTAGAAAACTAGAAGAGAAAATAAAATTCAAAGTAATCAAAAGAAAATAAATTATAAAAATTAGAGCATAACTCATTAAAATATAAAACAGGAAATCAATGGAGAATATTAAGGAAACTAAAAGGGGACCTCCTGAAAAGATCAATAAAAGTGATAAACCTCTAACCAGCTTAACTCTAAGTGAGATAAAGAGACAAATCACTACAGACAAATTGTTAATATCAATAACACAAGAGGGACATCACTACAGATCTCACTGACATTGAAAGGGTAATATGGAATGCTATGAACAACTCTAAACCCACAAATCTGAAAAACTATATTAAATGTACCAATTCCTTGAAGGATACAATCTGCCAAAATTCACACATGAAAAAGCAAACTGAGTAGTACTATATTCATTAAAGAAATCAATAACCTTCCAAACTAAAAGGACCAGGCCCAAAATTGTTTACTGGTGAATTTTTCCTTCCTTTTAAGGAAGAAATTACACTAATGCTGTGTAATTACATACAATTCTCTGCTTCAGAATATAAAAGTAGAAGGAATATTACTCAACTCATTCTATGGGAGCAGCATTATCCTAATACCCAAACTCAGGCAAAGATATTACAAGAGAACAAAGCTATAGACCAATATCACTAATGAACACAGTTGTGAAATCCTCAACAAAATACTAGAAAATTAAATTCAACGATGTTTAAAAAGGATAATATACCACCAAATGGGATTTATCCTGGGTCTGTAAGTCTGGTTCAACATTAAAAAATTGCTAAAATCCATTTTACCAACAACAGGAACAAGGTAAGGATGTCCCTTTTCACCACTACTTTTAAACACTATACTGGAAGTTCTAATGAATGCAGTAAGAAAAGGAAAGCAAAGATATACGTATTGGGAATAAAGAAGTAAAAGGTGCCTTTGTTGTTAGATGATATGATCATATATGAAAATTCCAAAGAATCAACCAAAAAACCCTCTGGAACTAATGAGCTTTATAGCAAAATTGCTAAAGGTTAATATACAAAAGTCAATTGCTTTCCTATATACCATGAATGAAAAATGGGAATTTGAAATTTAAAAACCAATACAAAATAAAAAGGAGATAAAGAGAGAAAGACAGAAAGTGAAAGAAAAGGAAAGAAAAGAAGGACTTAGGTGTGCACATCTAATCAGATATATACAAGATTACATAAGGAAAGCAACAACGTCCTGATAAAAGCAATCAAGTAATTAAATAAATGGAGAGATAATGTTCATGAATAGGAAGGCTCAATAGCATCAAGATGCAAGTTCTTCCCATTGATCTATAGACTCAATGCAGTCAAAATTCCAGCAAGTTATTTTGTAGATATCAACAAAATGATTCTAAAGTTTAAATGGAAGAACATCCACAAGAGCTAACATGATATTAAAGCAGAAGAACAAAGTTGGAGGGCTGATGTTATACAACTTAAAATTTACTAGAAAGCTAAAGTAATCAAGACAGTGTGATATTCGTAAAAACGTAGAAAAACAAATCAATGGAACAGACTAGAAAGCCCATAAATAGACCCACATAAATACAGGCAACTGATCTTTGACAAAAGATTAAAAGCAATACAACAGAGTAAAGACAGTTTTTTTTTTTCCATCAATGGTGCTGGAACAAGTGGACATCCACATGTAAAAACAAAAAGAATTAACTCATAATGAATCACTGACATCAATGTAAAATGCAAAACTATAATATTTCTAAAATATAAGTTAGAGGAAAACCTAAATGATGTTGGGTATGGTGATGTTTTTTTGATACAACACCAAGGGCAGTAGCCATGAAAAAATCATTGATAAGGTGGACTGTGCTAAAATTAAAGGGGTGCCTGGGTGGCTCAGTCGGTTCAATATCCAACTTCAGCTCAGGTCATGATCTCACAGTCCATGAGTTCGAGCCCCATATCGGGCTCTGTGCTGACAATTCAGAGCCTGGAGCCTGCTTCAGATTTTGTCTCCCTCTCTCTCTCTCTGCCATTCCCCCACTCGTGTCTGTCTCTCTCTCTCTGTCTCTCAAAAAATGAATAAATGTTAAAAAAAAATAAAAAGTGTTCTGCAAAAGACAGTATCAAGAGAATGAGAAGATAAACTACAGACTGGGAAATAATATTCGCAAAAGACACAGCTGATAAAGGATTGTCATACAAAGCATACAAAGACACTTACAAATTCAACAACAAGAAAACAAAGTCCAATTTAAAATGGGCCAAAGATGGGGCCCCAGCATGGCCCAGTTGCCTGAAAGTCTGACTGATGATTTTGGCTCAGGTCATGATCCCAAAGTCATGGGATGCAGCCCAGCAGTGGACTCTGTGCTGAGCATGGAGGCTGCTTGAGATTCTTTCTCTCTCTCCCTTGCCTTCTCCCCTGGTCACCAGCTCTCTCTCTCTCAAAAAACAAAACAAACCAACAACAACAAAAAAAGGTCAAAATATTTTTTAAAAACCCTCACCAAAGAAGATAAACAAATGGAAAATAAGCATATGAAAAGATACTCCATATCAGGGAATACAAATTAAAACACCAGGGAGATACCACTACACATCTATTAGAATGGCCATTATCTGCAACACTAATAATACCAACTGCTGTTAAGGATGTGGATCAACAGGAAGGGCAACTCTCATTCTTTGCTGGTGAGAACGCAGAATGGTACAGCCACTTTGGAAGACAGCTTGGTACTTCTTACAAAACTAAAAATACTCTCACCATATGAGCCAGCAGTCATACGCTCTGCATTTATTCAAATGAATTGGCAATTCTATCCACACAAAAACCTGAACAGTTGACCTTTGAACGACACAGGTTTGGACAATGAATGTCCACTTACATACGATTATTTTTTTAAAAGTTGACATCAGAAGCCATAAAACATTTATTTGCAACTGCTCACCCCAGTCTCTATGGTACTGAATCAAAAGCAATTGGCACACATATAGAGCCTGAGTACCCAGGGAGGCTCCCCAAAACCATCAGCAGCTACAACGGGCCCTAGGATTGGGAAAGATTGCAAATTGTCCCCATGCCCATAAAGTAGTTAGGCTGAGCACTCAGTGCTGGCAAGAGGTTGGGCTAAAGGGAAAACCCAATGCCCAGAGAGCAGTGCCAGTGCTGGGCAGGGGGCCCCATACTCCTTGGCTTGCCTCCCTCCCCTGTTCCCCATATGTTGCCCCAGTTCTCCAGGGCTGTGTTGGGGCAGCCAGGAGCCTCACACCCCTTTAGGATGGGCATGGAACCCTCCATGTGAAGACACCGTAGCTGTGTAACCTCCCAGAGTCCGACACACTTGTGTGTGGCCACAGCTGCCAATGGCCACAGGCCAGTGGAGATGGAACAGCTATAATGTGCCTCAAGGCTGACACCTGAGCAACTACCACTGCTGAGCCAAGGCCACCAGGTTGCAGAATACGGCCATTGGAGGACCAGTCTCACTGCTGTACTAACTGTCTTGCCCAGTCGACCTATGCACAGAATGTTTTGCTATAAATATACGTAGTGCTGTCAATATATTTTCCCTTCTTTATGACTTTATGTAAGAATACAGTATATATTACACAGAAGATACAAAATGTGTGATAATCAACTATGTTATCAGTAAGGCTTCTAGTCAACTGTAGGCTGTTAGTAAAGTTTTGGGGAAGTCAAAGTTTATACATGGATTTTTGGATTGTGTGGGGTCAGCACCCTGATCCCCTCCATTTTTCAAAGGTTAACTGTATATGGATATTTTAGCAGCTTTATCATAGTTGCCAAAATTTCAAAGCAACAAAAATGTTCTTCAGTAGGTGAATAAACTATGGTACATCCAGAGAATGAAATATTGTTCAGCATTAAAAACAAAGGAACCATCAAGCCATGAAAAGATGTAAAGCTTCAATACCTACTACTAAGTGACTACTGGTCTGAAAATGCTGCATAGTGTATAACTCCAACTATATGACATTCTCAGAAATGCAAAAATATAAAGACAATAAAAATATCAGGGGCTGTCAGATATTAGGGATAAAGCAGGGATTAATACGTGGAGCACAAAGGACTTTGCAGGCAGTTAAACTATTTCGTATGAAACTACTTTGATAGATCTATGTCATTATATAGTCATTAAATCCCATAGAATGGACAACATAAAAAGCAAACCCTAATGTAAACTATAAACTTTGGGTGATCATGATGTATCAATGTAGGTTCAAGGTAGGATCATGATCTATCAATGTAGCACTCCGGTGTGGGATGTTAACAGTGGGGGAGGTAGGCACATGTGGGGAAAGGCAAACTCTGTACTTTCCACTCAATTTTGATATAAGCATAAAGCTGATTTGTAAAATAAACTCTATTCTTTAAACAAAACGTGTGCAATTATTCTTTAAAATGTGGTAACTCTCATAAGAGACAAAGAAATAAAGAACTACTGTGAAGCAATATAGATATACTAATTCATTTGATATGAATAAGGAAGCTTGACATCATTTCAGGGTTATCTATTTATCAGTTTAAATATCATCATTCCCAGGAAAACTCAAACTTTGTTATATGTTGAATTGTGCCTCCCCTCACACCCTAAAACAGGTATAGTGAACTCTTAATCTTCTGTATCTCAGAATAAGACCTTATTTCAAAACTGGGTCACTGAAGACGTAATTAGTTAAAATGGGGTCATACTGGAAGAGAATGGACCCCTAACTCAAGATAGCTGGTATCCTAATCACCAAATGAAGAGAGACAGACACAGTGAAAATGCCAAGTGAGGACAAAGGCAGAGATGGAAATGATGCACCTACAAGACAAAGAACACCAAACACTGCCAGCAAGGTACCCTAAGATAGGAATAGGCAAGGAAGAATTTGCCTACAGGTTACAGAAGGTACACAGCCCTGATGACACCTTGATTTTAGACTTCTAGCCTTCAGAACTGTGAGATAATAAATGTCTGTTGTTTTAAGTCACCCATTTTGTGGTACTTTGTTGTTATAGCCTAAGTAACTAATACTTGTCCTACAAGCAATTCAGAATCTTTATAGAGTCTTGTGGTTTGCCTCTATTGTGACAGTCCATTGCGAATCTGCCACCAGACCAAGTTATAATAGAAGAAAGAGATCACATTTCAGGCAACTTTTTAGGCATCCTTTTATGTGTTAAATGAATTACTGAAAATCAAAAATAAAGAAATTTCAGTATTCCTATTAAATAATAACATTTATCAAAGGCTTATTTTGAGGAAACTATTCTTCTAAAATTTGCTTCTACTACCTCACTCCATCTCTGAAGAATCCTGAGTTTCATCTCTCTTAAGACCTAAGGAGACAATTACTGTTTTACTCCCATTTTCTAGATTAGTAAACATGAAACCTACTAAATTATAAACCTTATATAAGTAGGGCCATTGGGACTTAAGTCCAGACAGTGTACCCATAGAGTTTGAATTCTGAACGGCTTTGTTATATAAATTTTTATTTTGTCTCATGTGCACTAAAATGTATGTTCCAGGGGCTCCTGGGTGACTCATTCAGTTGAGTGTTTGACTCTTGATTTCAACCCAGGTCATGATCTCCATGTCGTGGGATCTAGCACCACATTGAGCTCCACACTGAGCATGAAGCCATTCTCTCTCTCTCTCTCTCTCTCTCTCTCTCTCTCTCTCTCTCTGCCCCTCCCCTGCTCACACATGTGCAATCTCTTTGAAAATAAACGTTAAAAAATAAAATAAAGTAATTTAGAACTAAATATGTTTGACAAAGAATCATTGTTTCTAGAGGTTCTGCCACATGATCTTAATGCTCAAGATATAGTTGGGTCAAAAGACTTGGATCCAAGTTATGTATAAGTTACTATCTGTGTGATCTTCACAAAGTCCCTCAATTTTCTGTTTCCAATTTCTTCATCTCTATAATTAGAACATATATTTCATGGGTTTGTGAGAATTAAATGAGACAATATATATGAGATAGCACTTGTAAATTATAAAATACCATGTTCATTAAAATAGTATTTTTAAGGCATTTCCTTCTATGGCTCATTTTAAGAGCCACAGAATTTACTTAGTTTCTCTTTTTGAAGTACTTCCAATATGTTGGCATATCTTTGAACAGAAAAACTCATTTTTTTTTTATCCTCATGATGACATTAGAATGAGCAAGTAGCTACAATGTAACTTTTTCAGGGAGTCCTATCTCTGAGTGCCATCTCATAACTACATGGTAGAATATCAGATAGTAAATAGAAATCACTGTCCAAGGAATTCGATAGCAGCCACACATTTGACAGTGTACAATAGTTTAACAGATTTATCATTGTTTTTCTTTTTTCTGACTACAGTAAAATTCTCATAAATAATTAACCAGTCAGAAGTATTCTGTGAAATACAAATATTAGCTGCTATTTTACAGAGTCAACTGACAAAAATAGAGACTAGATTTTTTAATGAATTGTTTATTGTGAAGCAATTACTGTAACCAAATAAATCACAATTAGAACATCCATCTGCTACGACATGAAATTATTTATAATTATATCCAAACTGATATAATATTAAAAATCACATAGTGAAAAGAAAGACCTGGGCTTCCAATTCTGGCTATACAAACTTAAGCAAGTTAACTAACATATTTGAAACTTCATTTCCTAATGTTCTTAATATGAGAACATAACTATCTTTTGGGGGTATTGTAAAGATTAAATAAGAAAGTACAGGTTAAAAAAAAGGAAGCAAATACAGGTTTCTGCCATTAGCTGAAAGAAAGTAGAACATTCTTCTGAAAACTTTCTCAAGAAACCCTAAGCCAAAATGTCATCAAACAAAAAAGAGTATCCCCTACTTTTTGAAAGTTTACATTATGCCACTAGCTTTTACAAAAGACCTACCTTGGTACCTGTGTTTTCTTTTTCATTTTTTTTTAAATTGTTTATTTTTGAGAGAGACAGAAAAGGAGCTTGAGCAGAAGAGGGGCAGAGACAGAGGGAGAAAGAGGATCTGAAGCAAGTTCCGTGCTGACAGCAGAGAGCCAAATGCAGGGCTTGAACAAAAGAAGTGAGCCATGAGATCATGACCTGAGCCTAAGTTGGATGCTTAACAGACTGAGCCACCCAGGTGCACCCCTGTCTTTTCTAACCAAAAGAAATCCAAAGAAGATTTTACTTTTATAGAAAAAAGTACTACTAAGGTAGTACCTACTAAGGTAGGTCCTTCATAAAACAGAAGTGGTGTAACAGGAACATTCAGAAAGCAGGTGCTACTTGTATATGTAAATGGATCTGTCATAGTAACTATCTTTTGTTTTTTTAATATAAAATTTATTGTCAAATTGGTTTCCATACAACACCCAGGGCTCATCCCAACAAGTGCCCTCCTCAATACCCATCACCCACTCTCCCCTCCCTCCCACCCCCCATCAACCCTCAGTTTGTTCTCAGTTTTTAAGAGTCTCTTATGCTTTGGCTCCCTCCCTAACCTCTTTTTTTTTCTTTCCCCTCCCCCATGGTCTTCTGTTAAGTTTCTCAGGATCCACATAAGAGCGAACACATATGTTATCTGTCTTTCTCTCTATGACTTATTTCACTTAGCATAACACTCTCCAGTTCCATCCACGTTGCTACAAAAGGCCATAGAAACTATCTTGTGGAAGATCTCTGACTCTATTTCTTCCCTTCCCCTCTCATTCTTCACCTCATTTTCTTTTCATCTTTTATTTCAAATGTTAATCATGCATCTATGGGCAGACATTGTTATAGAATGAAACGGGAATACAACAAGAGAGTTTGACTAAGAACACTTTATCTTCTCCACATTTATCTTGACCACCACTATCCCCAGTTCTTACAACCTTAAAACTATTAAGTTTTCAAGTAAACTTAACAGTGACAAGTATTTTCACACCTAATTATCTCATACATTCTCACCACATCGTGCAAGTATACTTTAACTACGGAGATAAAGAAATCAGAAATCAAAAATTTTAGAAGAGGAAGAAACTGACAGTCAACATAATAAGAAAGAGATGGTGGGCATAAAGTGCTATTATTAAAAAATGATGCTTTTCCAAAGAGATAGGCCATTTGTCTTTTAGTTGTACACTTTTGGTGTTTTAAGTGAGTGCAATAAATTCTAGGACTAAATATCATAAATATCAAAGATTTGAACACTCTAAGTGTTTCTCTTTCTCCTAATACAAAAAGCAGGCAATTCTCAGTTGTTATAGTAGCACCATGCGAAATCAGGGACACAGCCTCCCACTATACTTGTGCTCTACCATTCTTAGCCCAGGGGGTTTCTGCTCAATGCAGTAGTAAAGTCTTAGATGATTGCTGAATTCCAGAAATCCTGTCTGGATTGTGAGCACAGATGGGTTGAGGAGGGCATCGAAAAAGCATATGTGCTTACTGTGTGCACCACTCTTAATAAGCTTTCCGAGTACAACTCAATAATTTCTATTCATGTTTTATTGTTTACCTTCAAGTATAGCAGAAACTGGAATATTGACATTTAACTGGGCACATTGGTCCCCAGAATAAAGTCACATTCTTCTTACAAAGAAAGATGGAATTGTTATTGTAAAAGCATAAAGAAGACTTGGGGCACCCGGGTGACTCAGTCGGTTAAACCTCCGACTTTAGCTCAGGTCATGACCTCACGGTTTGTGAGTCTGAGCCCCATGTCGGGCTCTGTACAGACAGCTCAGAGCCTGGAGCCTGCTTCGGGTTCTGTGTCTCCCTCTCTCTCTGCCCCTCCCCCCACTCATGCTTTATCTCTCTCTCTCTCTCTGTCTCAAAAATAAACATTAAAAAAAAAACACAAAGAAGACTCTGCCTCAAGGGAGTAATTTTTATTTACTAGAAAGTTGAGGCACTGGAGTACCTGAAATAGTGACATGAGAAACTTCTATCAAATAGCATAAGGAATATGGTTGACAGCTATCACCCCAGTCAGCCAACTCAGGTACTATACTTCATTGGTTTAGACTTTGCTGCATTGCTGTGATTTATTATTCTCCACCCATTTAAACATCTTTAATGAAACTGACAGGAAAATTTCATTAACTTTCATTTAATTAACCTTATCTGATAAATTAATAAAAAATGTTTCTCTTTCCATTTATTATTTAATTACAGAGTTAGATAATAGAGTTCACTCTGATTTTCATTTTTCCACACAAAAAAAATGCAGTTTATTTATAAATATCTAGTAATACATATTTGAAACTAAAGTATACCTTTCAATAGTCCCAGAATTTGAATCAGTTATTTAAAATATTTGTTTCCTTGTTTGGTCATTATTACATTACTCACTAAACATCAATCTTTAGTTCAGCAATATTTTATCTTCTATTACTACTACCAACAATATTAAAAATAATAATAGTTATCATGTGTTGCTTGCTTACTATGTGCCAGACATTTTATCATTAATCTTTATAAAAAAACTTAAAGGAGTATTATTATTATTATAATTATATAAATGAGGAAACTCAAGTTTAGAGACACCATATTTCCAGATAGAATTGGGGCCAGGTTCTTAATATAGGAAGGACTACACTCTTAAACACCATATAATTGATTCCAAGCTGTGATGGCACTGAATCCCCGGCCCAACACTGGAGCCACTATCTCCAAGTTTCTTTTTCCTTTAATGTTTATTTACTATTTTGAAAGAAAGAGAGAGACAGAGTGCAAGCAGGGGAGGGGCAGAGAGAGAGGGAGACACACAATCTGAAGCAGGCTCCCATCTCTGAGCTGTCAGCACAGAGCCCAACATGGGGCTCAAACCCACGAATGGTGAGATCATGACCTGAGCCCAATTCAGAAGCTTAACAAACTGAGCCACCCAGGCACCCCTCCAGGTTTCTTGTAACATCAACAACAACAACAAAATCATTACTGTCTAGGCCATATTACCATAGTATCTTGTTATTTGTAGCATGCTAACATATATGTGTAACATGTAAGGACGAAAACCTATTTTTTATAGTATACACAAACAGGGTAAAAACTAGAATTATAGACTAGTGTAAGGCAAAACAGTTTTTATTATAAATTTCATAAGAACCAAAGAACTAAAGAAGTATTAGGTCATACTCCTACATCATAATATTTCTAAACCAAAAATGGAATAGTCTTAAACATATCTGAACAAAGTATTTTTATAATTTTAAGTCTGTTCATATTAAATATTTTACAAAGTTATAGGAATTACTTGTGCTTATCAGCACCCATATTTTTAAATTAGAGCTTAATGATTTTAATCAAGCATTTATATGTTTAATTGATTTCAATGCATATTATCAGATTTCTAACATCTTTGCTACCTTTATTCTTAAATTATTTTGATTTACCAATTAGTAATCAAAACATAAATAAAAAATATTTTTTTATTATAATATCTGAATGGTAACAGTGCTGGCTACAAACAATTTTTGGGCCACAATCATTTTTCACTGAAAGCTATGACAACAGTGTTTTATCTTTATCATTTATTGTTTTAAAAAGTTCTGTCTTTATTTTCTTTCAAGTAAATATTTCTTTAATTCAAAAATCTTTAGAAGTCTGTGTGTGTGTGTGTGTGTGTGTGTGTATTCTTTTTCTTTAATTATCTTGTAAACAGTGAACTGTGTCTAAAGTCCATCTGGTCTTTGTGAGATTTGGAATATGATTAACTGCTGTTTCTTCCCATTCATATTAATTATAATTCCTGTTTCATGTGCTGGCTTTGATTATATAATAGCTAATATTTATGATTTTCATTTGTTCTCCATTGACAAATATCCTCACTCTACTCTTTTTCATTATTTTTTCTCCATTTTGTATGTGTTCTAGAAATGTTTCCCAAGTTTATATATCACTACTCTTCTATTTACTGTTTCAAATTTTAGCTTCCGTACTCTTGGTTCCATTATTCTTTCTCATTATCTAATCTTGATTTCCTTTTACTTTACCCTACTGTGGTTTAAGAAGAGGGAGGCAGTGTGCATAGTGGTTAAGCATACAGTTTCTGAAGCTATCTGCACTTAGCAGTTGTATGCTACGACAAGTTACTGAACTCTGTATATCACTTCCTCACCTGTAAAACAGAAGATTAATGGCAATTTCTTCAAGAAGAGTTGGGAGATAAGTCAGTTATAATACATAAGGTTATTAGAAGAGGGCCTGACACATGGCATTGCTATATAAATGTGTGTCATTCTAAGAGATACAACATACTTCTCTATATCTGAATATTAAATTGTTCACATTTAATATTTACTTGTGTTTCATGAAATAACTATTCCTAAGAAAGACTTTTTAAGAGAATACTTGGAAAAAAAATTTTTTAAGTCGGAGATGTTTTCATTCTTCACATGAACCAAGACACTCACCTCTTATAAAAAGAGTTCTAACCAGTCCAGATTTAGAAAACCTAAGGACCTCTGTTCAATCAAACCCTCAATTAAGAATCCAGGAAGACTCTTTATAGAAGGAGATCTTACAGTCCTAATGAGGCTTTATAATATCCATTCTTCTATTTTATATGCCCAATGAAACTGCTACCTTCATATACCTAATATATGTTGAATATTATTCTAGGCACTAATGCCCCTCCCTCTTTCTTGGAGGTTAACCATTTAAGTTTGGAGAGACATGTTACGAAGATTATGATCATTTTCATGATGATACATTTTCATCAATGGTAAATGCTACAAAAATATAAAAATCTAAAAACAGAAAATAGAATATATTACATTGACTCTAAGTGCAGTGCTGACCACTTTAGGAAAAAACAGTCATGAAAAAATGTCTTAAGGAAGCATCAGTTGAAAGAATTGAATAACAAGAAGTGGTCAAATCACACAAACATCTCTGGAGAAGGCCTTCCAGTTATGGATAGGAGAATGAGGTTTTAAAAAGTGAAGAAAAGCCAGTATGGACAAAAAAAAAAAAATGAACAAAAAAACCCAACAACAACAACACAAAAAAAAAAACAAAAAAACAAAACAAAACAAAAAAAAACATGGTCCAGAGAGAGATACTTGAGATGAGGTCAAAGAAGTAAGTGAAATTAGTCAGAGAAAGACAAAAATAATATGACTTCACTCATATGAGGACTTTAAGAGACAAAACAGATGAATATAAAGGAAGGAAAACAAAAATAATATAAAAACAAGGAGGGGAACAAAACAGAAGAGACTCATAAATATGGAGAACAAACTGAGGGTTATGGGAGGGATTGTGGGAGGGGGGATGGGCTAAATGGGTAAGGGGCACTAAGGAATCTACTCCTGAAATCATTGTTGCACTATATGCTAACTAATTTGGATGTAAATTTAAAAAAATAAAAAATAAAACAAGTTAATGAAAAAAGATGTAGAAAAGAGGACAGCATGTAGTAAATTGTAGATAAAGACAAAAATGTATTTTCTTTAAAACACTATGGGAAGTTTGATGTAGGGTATAATCATTATGTGTATTACATGGATTACAAGTTCAAGTATGGAAGCATGAAAAATCATTAAAAATAATTTTATTATTGTTGAAATGAGAGATGGCAATACAGATGGCTTATAACAGTAAAAAATGTTGGAGAATAAGTTATGAGCCTGTAGGAACTCAAATAGAAATAGTATGTGAGAATGAGGAAAGAGAGGGAACAAGGCTGACTCATATATAAACATACATACACAGATACATACATATATATTTAAATATAAAGTTATAGTTATGTGCATACATACGTATTCCTTATTTACAGATACCGATGCTCCTATTTAACAAATTCTTATCAAGCTCTTAATTCTATAAGAGAACCCTAATACAGGAGGCACAATAGTCCAAGTTAGAGATGACTAAGACTGAAATAGAGTCAGAAATAGAGGAATTAAAAGTAAAATACAAATGTTAGAGATAAGAAAAAAATCTTCAGGATGTAGTGATTGATTAATCATACTGAGGATAGGAGGGATTTGGCCATATAGAAGAAGAAAAAAACAACAAAGTTTAGTTCAAGATTTAGAGGCCATATGCTTTGAAGAATAGTGCCATCATTAACAGAAAGAGGCAAGCTAAAAGTACATGTAAGTTTCGGAGAGAAGGTCATGAGTCTAGTTGAATACTGAACATAAAATAATAAAAAGATAAGCAAGTGGAAATGCTCTTTGGCGATGCGGCATCATGTCTCAGGAGAGAATGAGACTAGATGTAAGGTGGAGCATATCTACATAAAGGTGATGGCTGAGGAATCCAAATTAGAAAGGTCCCTGTAAGAGAGAATCAAGAAAGGATCTGCGAACAAAGATGACATTTCTAAAAGCATTATGCCTCTTCCTTTTCCATTCCTTTTTATGTAGTCATAGATATCTAAGAGCAAATAGAGGAGGAAATGTGGACTGGATTAGCTATTTTTAAATTCTTGTTTCAGAATTTAATTACTGCTTAACGTATAACTACCACCAAATTCATGTTCTTTATAAGTAAGGATAAAACAATATATGTGAATGGATTTTCCTTGGCAATTTCAATATGGGCAAGTTGTAGTTTTAGATTTTTATTTTAGTTAGCACACATCTTTTAATGTCCACTTCTCTGTGACAGTAAAGCGAGAACTAAATTGATACATAAAATTTGATACAAACTATCATCATTTTTATCAAAAGCAAGTGGGCCTTTATGATTTATCTCAAAATAAATTAAGTTATATACTTTTTACTGGAGTAAATTCCTTAATTTCGTATTACCTTACTTTCTTCAACTGCTTTGGAAGAAAAAGTTAGCCAGACACTTCAGCTTATGGTTTTCAGTAATAATATGCTTTGTCTTTAACTCTCAAGAATGATGGTACTAGAAGAAATCAACAGAGATAATTTCTTCTATATACTATCTTCTAAACTAAAATCTCTCAGATAATAAGTATTTATTGTGTGGATTTCAAGTTATGAAGTAAATCAGACTTACTTAAGGTGCTCCTTAGTGAGAGAGATTTTTGGGCTTTGCCCTCAGAGATCCTAATTCAAAAGCCCAAAGTGAGGTAGAAATCTGCATTTATCAAAGTTAAGTCTGATTCATCTGGTAGACCAGTCTATTAAAGTTACTCGTTTATTGAATCTTCACAGATTACCTAACATTACATTCATTGTTGGTGATTTTTGCTTAATCATCAATTCTGCAAAGATTTTCTACTTAAATTGGGACTGGAGAGATTTAGGCTACATTAAAGGCCTCTGGCTGAGTACCTTTTATAGACTGTCTTAAAGTGAAGGTTACTGTCCCAATATGCTCCTTTAGATAAATACCTTCACCTTTATAGAACAATTCAATCTAATTTCTTCTTCACATGATTCATTTTTTTAAATCCTTTATCAAATTTCTCAAAATTTCTTCATTCATGATTATAATGGTTACACAATTATGTCATGGAATTACTTTTAACGCCTACAATACTGCTTTTTACAAGTGATTATATGTCTCTCATCTTATATTTTAACATTACAAACATGGTAGAATATTAGGAGATGATTAATGCCAAACGAACATTACTACCTATAATTTGTATCTATTTTCTTAAATCAAGATTATAGGGGTACCTGAGTGGCTCAGTCAGTTAAGCGTCAGGCTCTTGGTTTTGGCTCTGGTGGTAATCTCAGAGTTCGTGAGACTGAGCCCAGCAGAGGGCTCTTTGCTGACAGTGCAAAGCCTGCTTGGGATTCTCTCTTGCCCTCTGTCTCTCTGCCCTTCCCCTCCTTGCTCACTCTCTCTCTCTCAAAATAAATAAATAAACTTTAAAAACTTTTTATAAGAAGGATTATATATATGGGGCATTTGGGTGGTTCAGTTAGTTAAGCATCCAATTCTGGATTTCGGCTCAGGTCACGATCTCACAGTTGGTGAGATCAAGCCCTCCCTCCCTCGTGTGTGTGTATATATATGTATATATATATATGTGTATATGTATATGTATATATATGTATATACATATACATATATATACATATACATATGTATATATGTGTGTATATATATGTATATACATACATATGTATATACATACACATATACATATGTGTATATATATGTGTATATATATGTATATATGTATATGTGCATGTCAAATAGATATAATATATATGAATATATGTAAATGTTTATTAGCTATCTTTTCTTTTGTTTAAACATTTATTTATTTTGAGAGACCGAAACAGAGCATGAACAGGTGAAGGGCAGAGAGACAGAGAGACACAGAATCCAAAGCAGGCTCCAGGCTCTGAGTTGCCAGCACAGAGGGACTTGCCAGACATGGGACTTGAACCCACGAATCGTGAGATCATGACCTGAGCCAAAGTCAGACATTTACCCAACTCAGCCACCCAGGTGCCCTTAGTAGCAATCTTTTCTAATCATTATCCATAAGCCTATCAATTATTACCAAATATTTAGGCTGTGTCAGCTTTAAGGCTTCTCTAGTTTTAACTATTCAATAATTATTACAATGAATAGTTTGGGAAAAGGAGACTATCAATCTCCTATACTTTTCCTTAAGGCTTTTTAAAAGTCTTTTTAGAAATCTATTATTTGGGGGAATTCTTCAAGATGTCAGTATAGGAAAATCCTGAATTCACCTCCTTCTATGGGCACACCAAACCTACAACTACATATGGATAATTTCCCTCCAAGGAGGATCTGAAATTTCTTTTAAATTTATTTATTTATTTTGAGAGAGAGAGAGAGAGAGAGAGAGAGAGAGAGAGAGAGGGCAGAGAGGGAGAGAGGGAGAGAGGGAGAGAGAGGAGAGAGAGAGAGAGAGAGAGAGAGAGAGAGAGAGAGAGAGAATGAACCTAACAGCACTGAGCCTGACATGGCGCTTGATCTCACAAACCATGAGATCATGACCTGAGCTGAAATCGAGTCAGATGTTTAACTGACTATGCCATTCAGGCACACCAGAAGACATGAAATCTAGATGAACTACTTTTCCACAATAATGGATAAAAAGACCAAATCCAGACAGGTAGGAGAAGCAGAGACACAATCTTTACAAAAACTCTAAATCTGGTGCAGCAAACATAGCAAGGCAAGGATCTCAGCAGTGCAGGGCTTCTCCTGGCAGAGCAATGGGTTGGTACCCCACCTAAGGCACTTTAACCCCTGGGATCTGCACCAGACAGACAAGCTCCTAAAACAACTGGCTTAGAAAACCAATGAAGCTGATGTCCAGGAGACCCAAATTGCTGTAAGAAATGGAGATTACTCTTTTAAAAGGTTCACATGGGGTCTCACTCACCCCATATATGCCACAAAAAAGCAGTTTGAAAACTACCTACATTATGTTTACTAATCTAAAGGCATCTGGTAGAGGGGCAGGAGACGGCTGAAACTCCCCAGAGACAGATGCACTGGCAGATTCCATTTTTTTACTCTCCATTTACCATACTAACACAGGAGGGTGAGCTCAGACACAGAAGCCTCCCATCACTTTGCTAAGACAGGCAAGGGAAATCCAGGCTAGATGGGTTTCTGGAGCTGGACTGCAGAGGGAGTTGCAGCTCTGGAGCTCTTGCTGGGACAAATAAAAGCAAATGGTCACTCCATTCTACTTCTCCCTAGCTAAGGTCAGTAAGCATGGAAATTGTGACATTCCTTGGCTCCCTGGCTGGGGCTGGCAAGTGTGAGTTGTCATGCATTCCGTTCCCAGCCTAAACTTGGCATCCACACACAGACAAGGCACTCTCTTCGTGCATTCCTGAAGCCCATGGGGGAGGGGGAGCAGTTAAGACAATTTACTGCTGCCTTTCTGAAGCCAGTGAGCATGTCTCACCCCTTAAACTATCCAGCTGCCTACTTAAGCAGCAGGCATATGCAGTCCATGCAGGGGATGCCCCTTGAATGCCTGGCCCTGGTAGCCCAAGGGTCTGGCATTACTAAGCTCCATAGGAATGTAACAATGGTAAAGATAGTTCCTGGCAGGCCGTCACCTCCCAGGGCACTGCACAGACAGCAGACTAAAACATGGAAGACCAGCCTTCCATGGAAAAGGCCTTTTACCTAGCTTGGAGTTTCAGCCTGAAGGACAGGATTCAGGTTCCCCATACATCTAGAGACTAAGGCAATGTTCCCAAGGTAGGTAAGTAGAGTAACACCGACCTTGTGTACCTCCTTGGCTTCACTACAGTGACAAAACTTCCTGGAGAGGAGTTTATAGAGTAATATGGGAGCTTGAGTTTTCCAATTGTTACCCAGGAAACCCCACCAGATCTCCTGGTCTGGATCCCAGCAGCCCTGCAGCGCTGGAGGACTGTATGTATTTGGAAGCTTTAACATCTGCTGAGTATCTGGCTCCTAATCAGCCTAAAACTAGGTGCTAAATGAGATTGCTGTCGTTGAAACACTCACAGGTCTTGGCACACCCTCAACAATGGAGACGTATCAGGAATAAATCAGGTGACTTAGATAATCCTAAAGTTTTCAGAGACAACCAAGAGGTAGGGTAATGTTGAATGGCAGTTTATCACATATGCAAATCTACTCCTTCTAGATGGAGAGGCAGCTGTTTGCCTAATACATAGAAACAGAGAGTCAAGCAAAATGACAAGACAGAGAAATATGTTCCAAATGAACAGAACAAGACAAAAATCTCAGAAAAGGAAATTAATTATACAAAGATAAGTAATCTACCCAATAAAGAATTCAAAGTAATGTTCACACTAATAGTGAACAAAGATGCTCTTCAAATTTGGGATAAGAATGGATAAATATAATCAGAGTGTGAATGAAAAGATAGGAAATAGAAGCAAGTACCAAATGGAAGTCACAGAGCTGAAGAATATAATAATCGAACTGAAAAATACACTACAGGGCTTACAGCAGCCTGGATGAAGCAGAAGAAGAGACCAACAAGATGGAAGATAAAGCAAGGGAACTAAGCCAGACAGAGCGTGTTTGAGGAAAAAAAAAAAAAAGAATTGTGAAAAATAAAGACAACAGGGGCACCTGCGTGGCTCAGTCGGTTAAGCATCTGGCTTTGGTTCAGATCATGAGTTCAAGCCCTGCATCGGGCTCTCTGATGTCAGTGCAGAGCTTGCTTTGGATCCTCTGTCTCCCTGTCTCTCTGCCCAATCCCTTACACACACACACACACACACACACACACACACACACACACTCTCTCTCTCTCTCTCTCTCTCTCTCTCTCTCTCTCAAAAATAAATGAACATTAAAAAATGAAGATAACATAAAGGGCCTATGGAACAACATCAAACAGAATAATATTCATATTAAAGGGGTCCCTGTATGAGATCAGAAAGGGATGAGAGGGAGAAAGGGATAGAAAACTCATGCGAAGAAATAATGGCTAAAAATTCCCTAACCAAGGGAAGGAAACACCTATCATTCCCCAGAAAGCCCAGAGAGATCCAAAGAAAATGAACCCAAAAGGATCCACATCAAGACACATTATAATTAAAATGTGAAAATTTAAACAGAGAATCTTAAAAGCAGTAAAAATAAATAAATTTTAGATGTAACAGAAACACCATAAGGCTATCAGATTTTTTGACAGAAACATTATAGGCTAGAAGAGCATGGCATGATACATTCAAAGTACTGAAAGGGAAAAAACTAACAACCAAGAATACTCTACCTGGAAAGTCTATCATTCAGAATTGAAGAAGAGATTAAGAGTTTTCCAGATAAGTAGAAGCCAAAGGAGTTCATCAGTACTAACTGAGCCTTACAAGGTATATTAAAAGGACTCTAAAACCAAGATAGAAATGGCACTTATTAATAACAATAAAAATTTAAAAAATAAAAATACATACAAAAGTTAAAGTATCTCTGGAAAAGTTAAATATAAAGTCTAGTAAAGATAGATTAATCACTTACAAAGCTATTGTGAAGGTTAAAAGACAAAAGTAATAAAATTAAAACTATAATAATTAGCTAAAGGATATTTAAATTAAAAAGATAAATGTGACATCAACATCATGAAATGTGGAGTGGAGGGGGTAAAAATGCAGAGTTTTGAAATGTGTTCAAATTTAAGTTGTTAATCAACTTAAAATACATTTATTGTTTTTTAATTGATTTATTTTTATATTAAATATAATTTATTGTCAAGTTGGTTTCCAAACAATACCCAGTGCTCACTGTTTTTTTTTATTTTTTTAACGTTTGTTTATTATGAGAGACAGAGAGAGAGAGAAAGAGAGAGAGAGAGCATGAGTGGGGGAGGAGCAGAGAGAGAGGGAGACACAGACTCTGAAGCAGGCTCCAGGCTCTGAGCTGTCCAGAAAGAGCCCAACATGGGGCTCAAACTCAAGAACCACAAGATCATGACCTGAGTCCAAGTTGGATGCTTAACCGACTGAGTCACCCAGGCGCCCCTAAAATACATTTATATACATAAGATAATATATATGAACCTCACAGTAATCACAAAACAAAAACTTATAGCAAATACACAAAAGAAAACAAAAGAGAAATCTAAATATAACGCTAAACAAATTCATCAAACTGCAAGGAAAAAGAAGAAAAAAGAAACAGGAGGAACTACAAAAAAAAAGTGAGAAAAAAATCAACAAAATGGCAATGAATGCATACCTATTAGTAATTAAATGTAAGTGGACAAGAGTTCTCCAATTTAAACACATAGAGTAGCTAAATGGGTAAAAAACAAGACACATCTATATGCTGTCTACAAGAGACTGACTTCAAAAGTAAGGACACAGAGAGATTGAAAGTGAAGAGTTAGAAAAAGATACTCAATGAAAATTAAAACAAAGCTGGTATGATTATACTCCGACAGAAAAAAAAACATGACTTTAAAATAAAGACTATAATAGACATCTGGGGAAGTTGGTGGAGTAGAGGAATCCTAAGCTCACCTCTTCCCATGGATACAACTAGATAACACCCACTTCAGTTTAAATAACCCAGAAAATGACCCAAAGACTGGTAGAACAGACTCTCCAGAGTGGGATATAAAGAAGAGGCCATATCAAAGAGGATAAGAAGGTCAGAGGTGCAGTCAGAGATAAACAGACACACAAGATTGTCCTCAGGAGGGAGAAACACAAAGGTTGCATGGAGAGGGGACAGAAACAGACCCTCACATTAAGCACCCCAGGCATGGAGGCACCACTCCTGGGAAAAGAAATACCCACAACATTTGGCTATGAAAACAAGAGGGGCATAACTTCATGTGTTCTTACTGTCAGTAGAGCTTAATACCTGGGGCTTTAAAAATAAATGGTGTGGGCTCTGGGAGAAGCAACAGAATGAGAGGAAACTGAGTCCCCACCCTTAAAGAGAAAGCACAACAAACAGCCCTTGTGGAGATACAGCATAGCAGAAGCAGTTTGAAAAAACCCCTGTGGTATACAAAAGGCAGATCTGTATACTAATCTCAGAACAAGTTCTGGAGGGGCAAGGATCCCCAGGAGATTTCTCCAAGAAACATAAGTGTTTGTAGGCAGCATTTGCTGCTCCTTCCCCCCAGTCTAGATACAGGGGCACCTGAAGGAACCAGCACAGTACCAACACTCTCCATCTACCTTCTAACAGCATGCCTCATCCCCATGTTCTCCTGTGACCTGCCTCCTCCAATATGCTCTTGGCTGGAGCCCATCCAAAGTGGTGCCACAAGCCTGGCAGTGTGCAAACAGCCCAAATGGGCCAGCACCATTCCCAAGTCACTCCAGTCCTGGGCAAAGAGGAAGATAACCACACAGAACACTCCCACTTTGATCCAAACAGTAGGCTAGGGCCAGACAATTGGTCTGACTGCAGGCTTGCCCATCAACAAATGTTTCTTGGAGGATAACACAGGGGAAGCATGCTACAGTTCAGTGCTACTGCCTCTCTGGCAAATGCCTTGTCTGACTCCAGTCAATCTCAGTACAGACTCAAACTGGCCCACTAACAACACAGGGACCAAACCCAGCCCACAACAGGCAAAGACTATCACCTCAGATGATTGGACTAAAGGCAAAATTTGGCTGAGCCACAATAGGAGGGCACACAAACACACATGTGAGAGATCACTGAAGTTCCAGGTTCTGGTGAACAGGGATCATTTCATTGCATGGCACTACAGAAGCTCTTCTTCGTAAGAATACTACTTTCAAGAGCAAAAGACACAGCTGACTTTTCTAACAGATAGAAACAGACAAAGACAGTTAGACAAAATGAGGGGACAGAAGAATATGTCCCAAATAAAAGAAAAAGACAAAATCACATCAAGAGATTTATGTCAAATGGAGAAAAGTAATATGACTGATACATAATTTAAAGTAATGCTCAGGGGGCACCTGGGCGGCTCGGTCAGTTAAGCATCCGACTTAGGCTCAGGTCATGATCTCACGGTCCGTGAGTTCGGGCCCCATGTCAGGCTCTGTGCTGACCGCTCAGATTCTGTTTCAGATTCTGTTTCAGATTCTGTGTCTCCCTCTCTCTCTGCCCCTCCCCTGTTCATGCTCTGTCTCTCTCTGTCTCAAAAATAAATAAACGTTTAAAAAAATTAAAAATAAAAAAAATAAAGTAATGCTCAGAAATTTACCCACTGGACTTGATAAAAGAGTAGAGGACCTCAGAGAGACTCTTAACAAAGAGACAGAAAACGAATCACAGATGAAGAACTCAATAATGGAAGTTAAAAATATATAAGACACCTAGAGGAAGATAGAGGCAGACTAGGAACACAACCAGATAACTTTCAAATCATCCCAAATACCTCAGAAATCAACCTGAAGACAAACAAAACAAACTCCACAAACTCTACAACTAAAGAGTGAGAAGAGGCCACATTGAAGAAGGTAGGAAGTGCAGATGTGGTTTAGGAGAGAAAAAGATCACAAGTGCTACTGAGGGGAAGAAGTTGTGGTCTTAGAGAAGACCAAGCAAGAGAGAGAGCAGGACACAGGAGAACATTTCCCCAAAGTCATTGGCTTAGAAAACAAAAGGGGTCGAATTTTTTGAGTTCTTGCAACTATCAGGGCTAAATCCTGGTTTAAAGGTGAGCAGGCTTAGCTGGGATAGAGCTCAGAGGGCATTGCCCTGCTCCTGGAGAAAAAGTAGGCAAACAAGAGAGGGGTAGACGGCATGCAAACAGTGGAAACAGTGATCTGAAGAACACTGGGGGCACAGAGTGGGGAGATTATTCACTCTTCTCAGAGCTTGTTTCTGAGGGGCAGCATTCAGAGACACCTCTCCAGAAACAAAGGAGCTGGCTAGTACCATTTCCCTTCCCTGCCCCTCAATCTAAACACAGAGCCACCTGAGGGAAGCAGCAAAGCATTAACACTGGCCACCCAACTTGCTTACACCAAGACCCATGCCCTGAACTCTGGTGGTGCTGACCTTTCTAATCAAGCTTGCCTCAGTTCCTCCCTGCAGAAAACTAGCACAAACCCCTGCCCACACCACATCTCCTGACCAGAGAGGTTTATAGGTCCTCAGATCTGGTGGAGTTGGTGTCGGATTTCATTTCACAAGCAGATCAGAGCACACTTATTTAAAACTCACCACAATCGGGCCAGGGACAAACATTGCCCAGTAGGAAAAGGGAGCTGCAGCAGATGAGTGGCATGAAGGATAGAGGAGCCCAAACACAACAGCAGAGGGCACACAGCATACACCAGAAACACTCTCTGAAGCACTGGGCCCTGGGTACTATATATCCTCTTCTTCATAAGGCCATTACATTCAGGAGCAGGAGACATAACTGGCTTTTCTAACACAGAGAAGACAGGGACTTACACAAAATGCCAAGATGGAGAAATTTATTCCAAATGAAAGAACAAGATAGTGCCACAGACAGATATAAGTTAAACAGGTATAAGAAACATTCCTGATGGATAATTTAAACCAAAAATCATAAGGATACTCACTGGGCTTTAGAAAAGAAGACATGAGGGTGACCCATACCACAGAGATAAAAGAGTTAAAAAAAAATCAACCAGAGATGAAGAATACAATAAATGACATTAGAAACAGGTTTGATGCAATGAACGACAGGCTAGAAGAAGCAGAGGAACAAATTAGTGATCTAGAAGACAAAATAACAGAAAATAATGAAGATGAAGAGAAAAGAGAAGGAACAATTATGCAACACAGTAATAGACTTAGGGAACTCAGTGACTCCACCAAACATAACAACATTCATATTACAGGAGTCCCAGGAGAAGAAGGAAGAGAAAAATGGACAGAAAATTTATTTTAAGAAATAACAGCAGAAAACTTACCTAATCTGGGGAAGGAAACAGACATGCAGATCCAGGAAGCACAGAGAACTCCCATCAAAATCAACAAAAGCAGGCCCACATCAAAACACACTATAAACAAATTTATAAAATATAGCAATAAAAGAAAAGAAAATCCTAAAAGCAGCAAGACAAGAGAAGGCCTTAACTTTCAAGGGAAATCCCATAAGGCTACCTGGAAATTTCTTAACAGAAATTTGGCAAGCCAGAACGGAGTGGCATGATACATTCAATGTGCTTAATGGAGAAAAAATCTACTGCCAAGAAGATTCTATCCAATAAGACTATAACTCAGACCAGAAGCAGAGATAAAGAGCTTCCAGAAAACAAAAACTAAACAAGTTCATAACCACTAAAACAGCCTTGCAAGAAATACTAAAGAAGACTCACTGAGTTCAAAGGAGACCAAAAGTGACAAAGACAAGAAAAAACCAAAGGGAATCTTCAGAAACAACAACAAAAGAAGAAATAAAATGGCAATAAATACATATCTATCAATAATTACTTTGAATGTAAATGGGCTAACTGCTCCAACCAAAAGACACAGGGTGTCAAAATGAATTAAAAAAAAAAAAAAAAAGCAAGACCCATATATATGCTGCCTACAAGAGACTCGTTATAGACACCCACAGGTTGAAAATGAGGGAGTGGAGAAACATTTATCATACAAATGAATGTCAAAAGAAAGCCAGAGTAGCAATATTTATATCAGAAAAACTAGACATTTAAAAAAAAATTTTTAATGTTTATTTATTTTTGAGAGAGAGACAGACTAAGAGACAAAGCATGAACAGGGGAGAGGCAGAAAGACAGGGAGACACAGAATCAAAGCAAGATCCAGGCTCCGAGCTGTCAGCACAGAGCCAGACATGGGACTCAATCTCACAAACCTCGAGATCATGACCTGAGGTGAAGTCGGACGCTCAACCGACTGAGCCACCAAGGCGCCCCAGAAAAATTAGACTTTAAAACGAAGTCTGTAAAAAGAGAAAAAATAGGCATTATATAATTCTAAAGGGGACAATCCAACAAAAAGTTACCACAATTATAAATATTTATGTCCCCAACATGATACCATCCAAATATATAAAACATTAAGAAAAATAAAGGATCTCATCGACAATAATACAATAATAGTAGGGGACTTTAACACCCACTTACATCAATAGACAGATCACCTAAACCAAAAATACACAAGGAAATGATGGCTTTGAATGACACACTGAAACAGAAGGACTTCACATATACTGAGAACATTCCATATTAAACATCAGAATAGACATTCTTTTCAAGTGCACATGGAACATTCACCAGAATAGATCACTTATTAGACCACAAAACAGGCTTCAATAAATACAAAAATATTGAAATCATACCATGCAATTTTTGACCACATGCTGTGAGAAGTCAACGACAATAAAAAAAAAAATGGAAAGACCAAAAAAACAATGAGGTTAAACAACATACTACTAAAAAATGAATGGGACAACTAGGAAATCAAACAACAAAGTAAAAAGTACACAGAAACAAATGAAAATAAAAACATAATTATACAAATCTTTGGGATGCATCAGAAGCAGTCTTAAGAGGGAAGTATATAGCAATACAAGTCTACCTCAAGAAACTAGAAAAATCACAAGAGAACTACAGGCCAATATCCCTGATGAATATGGAGGCAAAATTTTCAATAAGATACTAGCAAATCGAATTCAACAGCATATAAAAAGAATTATTCACCATGATCAAGTGGGATTCATTCCTAGGATGCAAGGCTGGTTCAACATTCGCAAATCAATCAATGGGATACATCACATTAATAAAAGAAAAGAACGATATGATCCTGTTAATCGATGCAGAAAAGGCCTTTGACAAAATTCAGCACCCTTCCTTAATAAAAACCCTCAAGAAACTCAGGAGAGAAGGAACATACTTAAAGATCATAAAAGCCATTTATGAAAAGCCCACAGCTAACATCATCCTCAATGGGGAAAAACTGAGAGCTTTTTCCCTGAGATCAGGAACACGACAGGGATGTCCACTCTCACCGCTGTTGTTTAACATAGTGTTGGAAGTGCTAGCATCAGCAATCAGACAACAAAAGGAAATCAAAGGCATCAAAATTGGCAAAGATGAAGTTAAGCTTTCACTGTTTGCAGATGACATGATACTATACATGGAAAATCCGATAGACTCCACCAGAAGTCTGCTAGAACTGATACATGAGTTTAGCAAAGTTGCAGGATACAAAATCAATGTACAGAAATCAGTTGCATTCTTATACACTAATAATGAAGCAACAGAAAGACAAATAAAGAAACTGATCCCATTCACAATTGCACCAAGAAGCATAAAAAACCTAGGAATAAATCTAACCAAAGATGTAAAAGATCTGTATGCTGAAAACTATAGAAAGCTTCTGAAGGAAATTGAAGAAGATACAAAGAAATGGAAAAAACATTCCGTCCTCATGGATTGGAAGAATAAATATTGTAAAAATGTCAATACTACCCAAAGCTATCTACACATTCAATGCAATCCCAATCAAAATTGCACCGGCATTCTTCTCGAAACTAGAACAAGCAATCCTAAAATTCATATGGAACCACAAAAGGCCCCGAATAGCCAAAGTAATTTTAAAGAAGACCAAAGCAGGAGGCATCACAATCCCAGACTTTCGCCTCTACTACAAAGCTGTCATCATCAAGACAGCATGGTATTGGCACAAAAACAGACACATAGACCAATGGAATAGAATAGAAACCCCAGAACTAGACCCACAAACGTATGGCCAACTCATCTTTGACAAAGCAGGAAAGAACATCCAATGGAAAAAAGACAGTCTCTTTAACAAATGGTGCTGGGAGAACTGGACAGCAACATGCACAAGGTTGAAAGTAGACCGCTTTCTCACACCATTCACAAAAATAAACTCAAAATGGATAAAGGACCTGACTGTGAGACAGGAAACCATCAAAACCCTGAGGAGAAAGCAGGAAAAGACCTCTCTGACCTCAGCCATAGCAATTTCTTACTTGACACATCCCCAAAGGCAAGGGAATTAAAAGCAAAAATGAATTACTGGGACCTTATGAAGATCAAAAGCTTCTGCACAGCAAAGGAAACAACCAACAAAACTAAAAGGCAACCAACGGAATGGGAAAAGATATTTGCAAATGACATATCGGACAAAGGGCTAGTATCCAAAATCTATAAAGAGGTCACCAAACTCCACGCCTGAAAAACAAATAACCCAGTGAAGAAATGGGCAGAAAACATGAATAGACACTTCTCTAAAAAAGACATCCGGATGGCCAACAGGCACATGAAAAGATGCTCAACATCACTCCTCATCAGGGAAATACAAATGAAAACCACACTCAGATATCACCTGACGCCAGTCAGAGGCTAGGATGTGGAGAAACGGGAACCCTCTTGCACTGTTGGTGGGAATGCAAATTGGTGCAGCCACTCTGGAAAACAGTGTGGAGGTTCCTCAGAAAATTAAAAATAGACCTACCCTATGACCCAGCAATAGCACTGCTAGGAATTTACCCAAGGGATAAGGAGTACTGATGCATAGGGGCACTTGTACCCCAATGTTTATAGTAGCACTCTCAACAATAGCCAAATTATGGAAAGAGCCTAAATGGCCATCAACTGATGAATGGATAAAGAAATTGCGGTTTATATATATACACAATGGAGTACTACACGGCAATGAGAAAGAATGAAATATGGCCCTTTGTAGCAACATGGATGGAACTGGAGAGTGTGATGCTAAGTGAAATAAGCCATACAGAGAAACACAGATACCATATGGTTTCACTCTTATGTGGATCCTGAGAAACTTAACAGAAATTCATTGGGGAGGGGATGGAAAAAAAAAAAAGAGGTTAGAGTGGAAGAGAGCCAAAGCATGAGAGACTCTTAAAAACTGAGAACAAACTGAGGGTTGATGGGAGGGGAGGGTGGGGGATGGGTATTGAGGAGGGCACCTGTTGGGATGAGCACTGGGTGTTGTGTGAAAACCAATTTGACAATAAACTTCATATACTGAAAAAAAAAAAACTAGAAAAATCACAAATAAACAACCTAAGCTTATACTTAAAGGAGCTAGAAAAAGAACAAAAAAAGAAGCATAAAGCCAGCAGAAGGAAGGAAACCATAGACTAGAGAAGAAATAAATGATACAGAAATTAAAACAACAGTAGAAAAGATCAATGAAACCAGAGATGGTTCTTTGGAAAAAATTAATAAAATTGATAAACCCCTAGGCAGACTTATCAAACAGAAAAGAACCAAAATAAATAAAATCACAAATGAGAGGAGAAATACCGACATTACAGAAATACAAACAATTATAAGAGAAAATTATTAAAAATTAAATGCCAACAAAAAGTATAACCTGGAAAAATGGGAGAAATTCCTAGAAACATATAAACTACCAAAACTGAAACAGGAAGAAATAGAAAACTTGAACACACTTGATAACTGGCAAATAAATTGAATCAGTAACTTAAAAATTCCCAACAAACCAATGTTCAGGGCCAGATGGCTTCACAGGTGAATTCTACCAAACATTGAAAGAAAAATTAATACCTACACTTGTCAACATATTCCAAAGAATAGAAAAGGAAGCAAAACTTCCAAATTCATTCTATGAGGACAGCACTACCTGATACCAAAAGCAGATAAAGACTCTACTAAAAGGTGATGAACATGGATGCAGAAATTCTCTAAAATACTAGCAAACCGAATTCAACAATACCTTAAAAAAATCATTCACCACAATCAAGTGGGATTTATTACTGTATTACAAGTTCCCTTTGTTATTCATAAACCAATCAATAGATAATCATATTAAAAACAGAAAGGGTAAGAACCATATGATCATCTCCATAGATGCAGAAAAAGCATTTGACAATGTACAACATCAATTCATGGTGAAAACTCTCAACAAAAGGGTTAGAGAGAACATACTTCAACATAATAAAGCCATAATAAAAACCCACAGCTAATATCATCCTCAATGGGGAAAAACTGAGTGTTTTTCCACTATGGTCAGGATCAAGATGGGGATGTCCATTTTCACCACTGATGTCCTAGCTACGGCAATCAGACAACAAAACGAAATAAACACATCCAAATTAGCAAGCAAGGAAGAATGAAAACTACCACTATTTGCAGATGACATGATGTTCTACATAGAAAATCTGAAAGATTCCACCAAAACAACTTCTAGAACTGATACACAATTTCAGTAAAGTCACAGGATACAAAATCAACATACAGAAATCAGTTGCATTTCTATACACTAATAATGAAGCAGCAGAAAGAGAAACCAAGGAATCAATCCCATTTACAATGGCACCAAAAACCCTAAGACACTTGTGAATACAACGAATTAAAGAGGTGAAAGACCTGGACTCTGAAGACTAAAAAACACTGGTGAAAAATTTCAAAGATGACAAAATGAAATGGAAAAACATCCCATCCTCATAGGTTGGAAGAACAAATATTGCTAAAGTGTCTATACTACCCAAAGCAATGTACACACTTAATGTAATCCCTATCAAAATATCAACAGCATTTTTCAAAGATCTAGAACAAACAATTCAAAAATTTGTTTGGAACCACAAAAGAATCTGAATAGCCAACGCTAACTTGAAAAAGCAAAGCAAAGCTGGAGGCAAAACAATCTCGGACTTCAGGTCATATTACAGACCTGTAGTAATCAAAACAGTAGGGTCATGGCCCAGAAACAGACACATAGATCAATAGAACAGAATAGAAAACCTAGAAATGAACCCACAACTATATGGTCAATTAATCTTTGACAAAACAAGAAAGAATATCCAATGGGAAAAAGCATCTTTAACAAATAAATTTGGGAAAACTGGACAGCAATATGCAAACGAATGAATCTGAACCGCTTTCTTACACCAAACACAAAAATAAATTCAAAATGGATTAAAGGCCTAAATGTGAGCCCTGAAACCATAAACATTCTGGAGGAGAACACAGGCGGTAGTCTCTGGCATTAGCCATAGCTACTTCTTTCTAGATATGTCTCCAAAAGCAAGGGAAACAAAAGCAAAAATAAACTATTGGGACTACAACAAAATAAAAAATCTTCTGCACAGCTAAGGAAACCAAGAAAACTAAGTCAACCTATAGAATAGGAGGAGATATTTGCAAATGACATATCCTATAAAGGATTAGTATCCAAAATAAAGGACTCAAAATCCCAACACTCAAAAATGAATGATCCAATTAAAAAATGAGCAGAAGACATGAATAGATATTTTTCAAAGAAGTCACCCTGATGGCCAACAGACCCATGGAAAAATGCTCAACATCACTAGTCATCAGGGAAATACAAATTAAAACTACAATGAGATATCACCTTACACCTGTCAGAGTGGTTAAAATTAACAATACAAGAAATAAGAGGTGTTGGCAAGGATGTGAAGAAAGGGGAACTCTCTTGTACTGCTGGTGAGAATATAAACTGGCACAGACACTCTGGAAAACAGTATGGAGGTTCCTCAAAAAGGTAAAAATAGAACTACCCTATGATCCAGAAATTGTACTACTAGGTATTTACCCAAAGAATACAAAAATACTAATTCAAAGAGATACATGCAACACAATGTGTATAGCAGCATTATTTACAATAGCCAAATTACGGAATGTTGCCAAATATTCATCAATTGATGAATGGATAAAGAAGAACTGCATATACATATATGTATATGCATACATATATAATTTGTGTGTGTGTGTACACACACACACACACACACACACACACACACACACACACAAAATGGAATATTACTCAGCCATAAAAAAGAATGAACTCTTGCCATTTGCAAGGACATGGATGCAGTTAGAGAGAATTATGCTGAGTGAAATAAGTCAGAGAAAGGCAAATATCATATCATTTCAATCATATGTGGAATTTAAGAAACAAAACAAACAAGCAAAGGGAAAAAATAAGAGAGAGGGAGACAAATCAAGAAACAGACTCTTAATTACAGAGAACAAACTGCTGGCTACTAGAGAAGAGGGGGTTGGTGGGACAGGCTAAATAGATGATCAGGATTGAGGAGTTTACTTGTTGTGATACTCACAGGGGGATGTATGGAAGTGTTACACCACTATATTATACATGTGAAACTAATAAAACACTGTATGTTAACTGGAATTAAAATAAAATTCTGAAATAAAATAGAAAAAAATAAAAACCTGTACTTCATCCACGATGCCTAGTAAGAATGTTTAATTCAAGATAATTACAGGATACCTAACATAATCTATGATAGCAAACTGTGGATGTATACTCTCTAAGGATAACATTATTTTGAAACTTCACATTTCATGCAGGTATAAAATGTAAAGAGGTAATAATCAAGAATGAATCAGGAATTAATATTCATCTTTAAGTGTAACAACATGATTATTTTAAGACTATTTTAAAACTCTTTGCCTAGTTAGTTAGTCCTAGTAAAATATGCTTATACATTAGCCAGTTAAAAATCTGTGAAACACATTTTAGATGTGAGATCATGGAATTAATTTTACAGGATAAGGGTAATAATTCTCATAATGAAAGATAAGATTTTTCTCATGATGATGTATTCTACTTCCTATACAAAACTCTTAGTATTTGTGTGCAGATCTCTTTCTATTCTCTGTCATAAACCCACATAAATCTCCAGACCAACAAACTGGCTTATGTTCATACGGTACTGCCTCGCAGCTATGCACTCTAATTAGTCAAGGTCATTTAAATACATTTTGCATGAAGCACCTAAAGCTCAATGTGCCATTTTGTGTATTTATCAAATTACTAATCAATATGCTACACCACAGTTACCACCAGGCCTTCAGCTACCAGAGGATGCTACATGAATTAAAATTGTCCAAGCTGTCATCTGCATAAACAAAATTAGCTTGTGCCATTATTTCTCATGATAGAGGGCAATGGAATGCATTCTCAATAGAAACAAATCACCATCAGTATTTTACATAAGCTTAAAATGCTTTATTTTAAACTTTAAAAAACCTAGTATTAAAGTGGCTTCGATTTCACTTTCTCTCTTCAACATATTACCTCCACTCTACTGGTAAAGTAATTTATTCCATCCTCTGTGGAGAGCCAGGATCTTATTTGCCAGCATATTTATCTTTTCTGCCACTGCACTGTCATTCATCTGCAATCTCCACAGAGGACCAGACCTGTGCAGAATTGCAATTAGGATTGATTCAACTAAATCCAGGCCACAGAACTGATGCTGACAGGGTGACCTCAAGAGAATTTAAGATGCTGGGTTAAAAAACACACAGCACATACACAAGCAAGCACACACACACACACACACACACTCTCTCTCTCTCTCTCTCTCTCCCTCTCTCTGTCCCTCTCTCTCTCTCTCTCTCAGTCTCTCTCTCTGTCTCTCTCCCTCTCCCTTTCCCTCTCTCCAGTTCCATGATTCATTAGGTTTTGCCTGTAGTTATTATACTTTGGACCAGAACAGACATTTAAAAAATGTTTGGCACTACGATGAAAAAGGCAAGTCTTTCTGTTATTTGGAAAACCTAGCAAAAAGAACTTCCATGGAAATTTCTCTGTGGAGGTTTAAGTGGCAGGTTGTAAAGAATAGAAACGTTATTTCCACTAAGGCTGTGTACCTTAAGCTTTCTCTTCCATCTCTGCAGAAGTGAAAAAGAATGCAAAGCAATACAGATAGAGTTGCTCTGCGCTCACATTCTTGCTGTCGCTGATCTTCAGCAGTTCCATCAGAATCACCAAAAGAGCATCACCTGTGTGTCAGTTAAATCACAATTTCCCAAATCATTCTTGGTTCAGTGGGACAGTTTCATGGTTTCAAAAGGCAGTAGCTGCAAGCGCAAGCAATAAGCCGCGAGTTTCTCTGACCTATCATATATAACACGTCTTATCAATCCTGAGGTTCTGCACTTCACATTAGGAGCCATCTATTATAGATGACCTGTCCTCGTTCTTATTACATAGTAGAAGGGAGGAAAGTTTGCCATCAGGGAATGAGTCAAACTTACTCTGTAAAGTAAAAAGGAAATTGGAAATGGATAATAACAGTAGCTGAGTAATCTTCTCTAAATAGATTTTCTTTACATTTTTCTCTCAGGAGACAGAATTTTGCTCTCCCAAAGGGATAATGTTGGATGGGCAAGAACAATCTGATTTAATCTAATAAGGGAAATGAGAACATCGCAGAAAGCAAAATTCAATAAAGGAAAATCAAACTGAGCAAAGGAGAGGATTATGTAGTTTGGTTAATAGAATAGAGGATGAGGTGTCAAAACTCCCTCATTCTTTTTTCCTGCTTAACCAAATCACTTCAAGAAAAAGGTCAATAAAAGAAAAAGAAAAAGATCTCCTCCTCCCCCACAATATAGTCAAAGTCTATCAAAACGTGTTATAGTGGGCATTAAGATTTTAAATTTTTTAGAAAGTGTACTGCAATTAATTTTGTGAAAGAGATAATAATGAATTCCATTCTCCCCACATGAAGCCCAGATTTTTCCCTTCTTAAAGGAGAAACTGTAATAAGCATTCTATACTATCTTTTCCATTCTGGGCCAAGAAACCTCTACAATGGCAGCTGACATTTTACATACAGTTCTCAGAAGTGTCCATAAGAATACAAGAAGGATAAAGGTTTCATACAGTATCACTGAAGCTCTTTGAATGTGGTTTACTGAAATTTTAGTTTTCAGACTTTAAAAGAAAACTCTACAACTTATAGCTCTCATCTTCACAGCAGTATCATATATATAAATACTTGAGAATGATGAGCTAGATTGTCCATAAACTATATTGCTATTTGTACTAACTGAAAAGCATGATACTTCTTGTAATCATATTGCTTTTCATATTTTATAACTGATAATCAGAAGTGTCTATTAAGTACATGAAAAACTCTTTTCGTATTATTGATCCTTTGGCCTATGAAGTAACAAGAAGAGAAAGTATGAACTATCAGCGTGCTTTCTCATTCATAGTAGCAGTTGAAGAGATATTACATCCCTACTTAACAAAAGAAAACTATTTCCTGTACATCAAAAGGGAAAGAAAAAAAAAGGTTTCATGAAGTATTTGTGATGGTAGGGGTACCACACAATCTGAGTTGGATTCTTAGTTTTATGTCACAGAAGCTGGGTTTTATTACCATGAGATTATTTTGAATGCAGGTAAGTGAATCACATTAACCAAACTCCTAAAACATTGATTCATACACCTGAATGTTATGCTTTTTAACTGAGGGCACGGGACATGTATTTCCAGTTACCAAAATGAATCAGTTTGTTTTCTATACGAGTGTCACCTCAAGAATAAGTTATTTAAAAAAAAACAAAATTTAGGATTATAAAGTAGTTATGCATGTGTGAAGTCAGAACAAAGGTTGTTTACAATTTTACCTGTCATTTGATCCCATTTCTGGTAAATCTGGAAGAATCTGTAATGATAGTGTTAATCAGATACAGCAATCGAATAAATATTTGAAAGATCTCACTATTCATTTCCAATATTTGTTTTTACTCAACAATATCTTCTATTATTAGAACACTCTTATATAATAAACAAGTGTTCATTATAGAATAATTTATTATTAATTACACTTCAATTGTTGCCTTTTTCCCCACTGGCATACTTTAAATCTCTCATAAGATTAAAGAAGAAACTTTAGTCTAATCCAATCACAAGTATGAATTACTTTATGGTTTTTTCATGCTTCATAAGCTTTACATAGGTGGCTAATTTTATCTTTATATTAAGTACTTTTATTTTTAGCTTCTGCTATACTTTTTAAATTATGGGGTGTTTACCCTATTAAAACCGGCAGACTGCTAGGTACCAACTGACTCAAGTATTATCTGTGTAGGCAGGAAAAATTCATAAAAAATTTTTATGCATCACTGATTTTTAAATAGCATTTATTATGTTATTATTGACTATAAAAGAAACTCATGTTTTATAAGTTTAAATATTTTTAAGTGTAGATAACAGAAAACCCATCTTAAAAGGGCTTATGTAATATATAATAAGAGTATCTATTATCTCATATAAGAAGAAGTGCAGAGGAAGTATAATTCCAGGGCTGGTTTATTCACTGACTCGATGACATCATCAAGAACCCATGTATTTATGATCTTCCAGTTCAACCAACTTCATTATCAGTGCTATTCTGTCTGATGGTGGCCAGATAGATAAATACATAGACCTGGAATCATTTGCAATACATCAATAAGCCAGCCAAGAAAATATCCCATCTTGCTCATTATTTTATAAGAACAAGAATATCTTTCCCAAAGGTTTTCTTAGCCTACTCCTCTCACATTTCATTGACTCATACTATATTTTGTGCCCATATCTAAATCAATCACTAGCAAGGGCAATGACATCAAAATCGTTGCTTTAGGCAAACCAGTGATTTCCAAACTTTAGTATGCAACAGAATTACCTAAAGGAATTGTAAAAACAGAGATCATGAGTTTCCACCACAATGTTTCACATTAGTATGTCTTTAATGGGTAAGATACATTCCACGTTTATAAGTCCACAGGTGATACTAATGCTGTTGGTCCTGGAGCCAGTCTTTGAGAAATGCTGCTCTAGTGTATACACTCAAGGATCATCTGAAAGACTATACATGAGTTCAAAAGTTCCCTTATAAAATCAGAAAGTAACTTTTGCATCAGAAGAATCAAATTCAATAACCATTACGGTATCATATGCACAGAAGTTTCCAAGCTAAGGTATATTAGGAAACTGAAACACAGACTTGGCCCAAAACTAGAACTTAAAGAAAAGTTTCACTCTGAAAGATTATTGCGAAATTTTTGAATTTAAGTATTAGGAAAATGCCTTGCATTTTGAGCATGTGGTCAGGCTAAAACTGGGCCCTTTGGAAACTAGGAAATTTAAGAACAAATATAGTTTAAAAGCTACAACCATTTTTTTTTCTAGTTTACAAAAAGAAAACAATCTGTTGCAGACCAATAGTTGGTTTGGGCAACAAATCTTAATGGGCCATGTGCAAAATTTGCAATGCAAGTGAAGTAAGAGAAGGAAATATAGGGAAAAATTAAATTGAGTCTTCCATGGACTCTACAGAATAGATAGGAATACCCAAATGCCCCCAGGACTTACAACATACCCAGATAGACACAATTCAGGACAGAGCTGCCACACAGTGCTTCTCAAACTTTAATATGCTTGTGTATCAACTGGGGATCTCATTAAAATGCAGAATGATTTAGGAGGTCTGCAGCAAGTCATGAGATTCCATTTTTCTAACAAGTTTCCAGCTGTGGGAACCAGGGCTCATTGTGGGTAGCAAGGTTTTACAGTCAAACAGCGGTCTAAGTAGACCTTGCTACAACTGGCCACATAAGAATTACCCAGGGAACTTACAAAATGGCAATGAGGAGCTAGTAAATTTCTCTAAGAAGGGAACTAAAGAATAGATTAGGGCATACAGATATCAGGGAAATCAGTAAAGAGAATACCTCAATAATCCATGAGAGAGCAGATGAAAGTCTCAGCTAATCATGAAGCTGACAAGGAAGAATCATTTTTAAAGAGATTATTTTGGTTTATAATAAGCAGAAACTGGTAAATATAATTTATTATAAATAAATGTAAATGAAAGGCAGAAAAAATTATCTGACCTAGCCTAAATGATCTACTAAATTGGTATTCACCAAGGTAAGGTAAAAAGAGGAAAAAGGAAAATGAGGTCATTTCCAAATGTGTTGAAGTTCTGGAACTTGAAACCTGTGTGTGGAAAAAGCCCAAATGTCCATCGATGGATGAATGGATAAAGAAGATGTGGTCTACACACACACACACAATGGCATATTACTCGGCAATCAAAAAGAATGAAATCTTGCCATTTGCAACTACATGGATGGAACTGGAGGGTATTATGCTAAGTTAAATTAGTCAGAGAAAAACAAAAATCATATGACTTCACTCATATGAGGAGTTTAAGAGACAAAACAGATGAACGTAAGGGAAGGGAAACCAAAATAAGAAAAACAGGGAGGGGGACAAAACAGAAGAGACTCATAAATATGGAGAACAAACTGAGGGATGCGGAGGGGTTGTGGGAGGGGGGATGAGCTAAATGGGTAAAGTGCATTAAGGAATCTACTCCTGAAATCATTGTTTCACTATATGCTAACTAATTCGGATGTAAACTTAAAAGAAATAAAGAAATAAAATTTAAATAAAACTGTGTGTGTGGGTGTGGATATATATATACACATACATGGATATGTATATATATACACACATACATAGATATGTGTGTATATATATACACACACACATACACAGATATGTGTGTATATATATATATATATATATATATACATACTCTTCTAAATATATATAATTATAATATACATGACATATTATAACATAATCCAGAAGAAAATTGCATGGCTGGGTCTGGAGTAGGCTGAGATCAAGATTTTGAAACTGTCACCTAATAGATGATAGTTAAAACCACGGGGGTTACTCAAACAATTACAAAGTGAGATGGAAAGAGAAAGAGAAAGTCACAACCTATATCAGTACTTAAAGGGCCTATGGAGAAAAATCATCTAACAAAAACGTACAGGAAACAATAATCAGAGAATTGTGTTTAAAGTGAGTTAAAATGGATTGCAGGGCTCCTTGGTGGCTCATTCAGTTAAGTGTCCAACTCTTGATCTCAACTCAGGTCTTGATCTCAGGATCATGAGTTCAATCTCCACATTGGGCTTTGTGCTGGTCATGAAACCTACTTTAAAAAAAAAAAAATATATATATATATATATATATTTGGAAGTGAGCAGTCAAAAGGACCCAGAGATCAACTAAAATAGGGACTGACTATAACTCATTGCATTGAGTTATTAGGAAATCACCACTGAACTGGCAGAGGAAAGAAAAAAAAAAGGTAAGGAGTGGGATAAAAATATAAAATAATCTCTTTTAAAGAGGAAAATAGTGTGAGTAGGAAAAAATATGGTGGGCATTATATATACAAAGGATTGTAACATCTACAGAGAAAGGCAGTATGTGGTAAAGACCTAATGGATGAACTCCAGGGATGTATTTAACCTACTCTGAATTCTCAGGAGCAAGGAATTTAGCTAATAGTTCCACATTATCAGACCATTTGGATTTACATTTGAAAGTGTGACAAGTAAAATAAATAAATAAATAGATAAATAAATAAATACATACATACATACAAACACCTAGAACTGCTAAGAATATTTTTGGTAAATCCACCAAGCTAAGATACTTCATGAATAAAGTCGGAAATAAGCTGCAAAAGCAGAGTACACAGTGACACAGTTAAAAAGATATTGTGAAATTGGAACTAGTCAGGAAATGAGACAATAGGTTTAAGTATTTGCCAAGTTATTTGATTTCGAGGCAGAGAAGTGTTTTAATTGATGTGAGGAACAGCTGAGAACTTGCTAAAAATGTGGTTTAAGAACGCCACAAGTCCTATGTAGTTAGAGTGTTCAGAATACTGACAAAATAATGCCATTCCATCACTGGGAGTAGGACAAGCAAGGGCTTGTCCTTGTACAAGACAAGGATTGTCCAAGTACAAGACGATACCAACAGGAGATACATACGACCACATCAGCCTCCAACACCTGGTCGTAAAACTGAAAATGGAAAATATGGACTTCTAACATTGGCTCAGTAAAACAGAATTAAGTGGTCATATGAGAAGAGCAGACTAAGAGGAAGGGAAGAGGGTAAAATGGAGCTTACACAGAAAATAATATTTACATTCAGAGACTGGAGCAATGCAAACAATGAAATTAGCTAAAAATAACCCAAGTTAGAGTGTGGGCCTGACTCCAAAAATATAATTACGTCATGCCCAGAAAGAAAACTTTTATTTTGTGAAGAATGGGGAAACACCTAGAGAAACTGATGGTAAACTATAAATTCCCACAAATTCTTACAAACGTTAAAAAAAAAAAAAAGAAATAGAAAATGGAGCACTAGAAATAAAGGAATTAAAGAGAAGACCATGTAAACAAACACACACACGCACACACGCACACATGCACACACGCACACACGCACACAAACAATTCTGTAGATTAAAAACCAAAACAGGAACATGTAAAATAGGTTAAACACACAGAAGGCTAAGGAAAATGCCTATGTAATTAAAGGAAGAACTGAAGAAACAGGAAGAAATGGATGGAATTAAGTCTATTGTTTTCATAAACCACTGGGATTTGATTGAATGCATAAGTAAATTTGTTTTGCTTGAACAGTGTCAAGTTTAAGAATTGTAAATGAGTTGCATAGAATGGCATTTTTATTGTTAAAAATATACTATTGAAAATCAAAGGAGATAATGCAAGTGAAACTGTTTTTGATGAAGTGCTCTACATGGAAATTGTTATTATTATCTTTACCTTGTAATTCCAGTCCTGGTTTCCAGTCCTTATACCTCTGCTCATATCTAAGCAATTTGAATTCATTCTATGGCTAAGATGTCATTATCTTGTATCTAAGGCTCTACTAAATTCCAAATATATTTCATCTCACTGTGTACCTTCTGTTAACTCATTCACAAACCTATCCAGCAAATCCATCAATTTTTCTAGTTTGTCTTTTATTAGAATAAAAATAATTTTCCATGTACTCTTTTCAAAAAAGAGCACGCCTATTTTTAAAATATTTGTATTCCTATTTCAACAGGAAAAAAGAGAGGTTATACAACAAAGCTCTGTTTTAGTAGGTATAGAAATGCAAGTAAAATAAATCAGTATTACGCATTTTAGAGTTCCGTTATAAATATTCCTACTAAAACACAACTCTGTCTCCCAGTTCATATTAAAAGTGATGAATGGAGAAGTGGTTTGGGTTTTAACTATATCTCTAACGTTCTATTTTTTTTCTTTTTTTTTTTACATTTATTTATTTTTGAGAGACAAGGAGAGACAGAGCACAAGCGGGGCAGGGGCAGAGAAAGACAGAGACACAGAATCTGAAGCAGGCTCCAGGCTCTGAACTGTCAGCAGAGAGCCCAATGTGGGGCTGGAACTCACAAACCGTGAAATCACAACCCGAGCCGAAGTCAGACATTTAACCGACTGAGCCAGTCAGGCACCCCTGACAGTCTGTTTTTTTTCTTTTTCACAAAAAGAAGTGAAAACAAGGCAAATGTTAAGTTGTTGTTGTTGTTGTTTTTAAGTTGGATGCTGATAGTATGTATTTCATTTTATTTGTCTACATTTTTCTACATTATGAACCTTTTCTTATTGAAAATAGAAACAGCAAAGGCAATAATTTTAAAAAGAAAGAAATTGTGTGATGTAATAAAGATTATAAAATAAGGATAGAATTACTTCACAGAAATATAAGACAATAAAAACCTAGTATACATATAAGTGCCACATTTCCCCTTTCCTTAAAAATTAATTTAGAAAATTTTCAGGCTGCTTACAGGAAAAAAAAAATGTTATAATTAAATCATATGAAATTGCCAGTGTTTGATTATGTTTTGGCCAAAAGAGTTTAAATTTCTTATGATTAACCTATACTAAATATCTCTGACATTTTCAAAAGTTTCATATTAATTACAACTCAAGATAAATCTGCAACCTCAAGTTTTTAATGTAATGGAAATATTCTGTTAAAATTCTAAGATAACCACCTGATATATTTATATAGAATTTATTTCCAATGGATTTATTTATATTAGTTTTTTCTTAGTGCTACCTATCTTTATGACAACTTAGACATATTTTAATTTTATATGACAGACTCAGCTTAAAAAGAAGTGAGGCTCAACAAGCATAGTACGAAACTTAAGCCTTTTATTTTCTTAATTTTTTTTTAATGCTTATTCATTTCTGAGAGAGAGATAAACAGAACACGTGCAGAAGAGGGGCAGAGAAAGAGGGAGACACAAAATACAAAGCAGGCTCCAGGCTCTGAGCTGTCAGCACAGAGCCTGATGCAGGGTTTGAACCCATGAACTGTGAGATCATGACCTAAGCTAAAGTCGGACGCTCAACCGACTGAGCCACCCAGGTGCCCCAGCCTTCGCTTTTCCCAGCAACAGAATTGATTTGTTAAATTTTGTGTATAACTTAAAAAGTTGCCTATGTATGGAAAAAAAACGCCATCCTAAAATTAGAAAATCTCAAAGGATTCTATGACTGTAACAAGTCAGAATTATCTAGATCATTTGCAGATGAATGAAAAAATGAGCACATTTAATGATTATGTTACTTCTCAAGCAAATTTTGCACATCGAGCAAAGGTAGATGATTTGTCCTATAAATAAAAATAAGTGTATTATCAATTTTATGAACTTTCCACAAAGATGGAAATAATAATCTAATGGCCATTTGAAATTCCTTCAGAGCCATCTAAAATTCTTTTGAAAATGTTACCAAAGCCATATATGCAAGTTTATTTCATCATGCCCATCAATATTCCAAATATACAAGGCTGATTCAACATTGGAAAATCAATTAAAGTAACCTCCATATTAATAAGCTGATGAAGGAAAATCATATGCATTTTGAATTGACTCAAAAAAATTTAACAAAAGCCAACACCCATTTTCAGCAAGTTAGGAATAGAGAGGACTTATCTCAATTTGATAGAGACCATCTACATAAACTTGCAGCTAATGTCATACTAACGACTGAAAGACTGAATACATTTTTCCTAAAACAGGGATCAAGCAAAAGGGTGTGCTTTCACTATTTTGAACAATGGAAGTTCCAAGTGAGTGCAATAAGATGAAGAGGAAGACAAAGACGAAGATGAAGACGAAGACGAAGACGAAGACGAAGACGAAGACGAAGACGAAGAAGAAGAAGAAGAAAGAAGAAAGAAGGAGTAAGAAAGAAGAAACAAGAAAGAAGAAAGAAGAAATGGATGGATTAAAAAGAAGAAACGAGGGCACCTGGGTGGCTCAGGGAGTTGAGTGTCCAACTGTTGATTTCGGTCCGCTCATGATCCCAGGCTCTTTGGGCTTCATGTTGGGTGTACAGTCTACTTAATATTTTCTCTCTCTCTCTTTTCCTCTGCCCCTCTCCTCTACTCACATGCTCTCTCTAAAATAAAAAAAAAAATAAAAAAATAACAAAACAGAGCCCCTGGGTGGCTCACTTGGTTAACCGTCTGACTTTGGCTCAGGTCATGATCTCACAGTATGTGAGTTCGAGCCCAGGATCAGGTTCTGTGCTGACAGCTCAGAGCCTGGAGCTTGCTTCGGAATCTGTGTCTCCCTCCCTCCCCCTCTCCCTCTCCCCCACTTATGCTGTCTCTCTCTCTCTCTCTCTCTCTCTCTCTCTCTCTCTCTCTCTCTCAAAAATAAAGTGTAAATTAAAAAAAAGAAAAATTAAAAAAGAAGAAATATAACTGATCTATTTGAAGATGACATAATTGTTCACATAAGAAAATCCCAATTTACCAAATAAAACAATACAAAAAAACCCAAAAACTTCCTATATCTAATAGGTGAGTGTAGCAATTTCACAGGATCAACACAAAAATCAATTGCATTTCTGTATACTAACAATGAGCATGTAGAAATTGAAATTAAAAACAGAACTATTTATAATCACTCTAAAGAAAATTAAATACTTAGGTATGCACTTAATAAAATATGTATAAGGACCTTTAATTTGGAAATTATAAAATGCTGATGAAAGAAGTCAAAGAACTAAATAGAGAAATGTTTCTTGTTTATTGATTGGAAGATTCAACAGAGTAAAGATTTCGTTTCCCCCCATAGTGATTCATAGGTTTAATGAAATTTCTGCCAAAATTCCAGCAAAGTGTTTTGTTGACATTGACAAGTTAATTCCAGAATTTATCTGGAAAGGGACAGACCATAGACTGTACAGGGCCAAGACCAGCTAAAATAATATTAACAAAGCATATAAAGGAGGGAGCATTCTAATTGATATTAAGACTTACTATTTAGCCAAATTAATAAAAATAGTGTGGTATTGGTGGAGAGCTAGATACATTGATCGATAAGATACAATAAAGAACAGAGATATCATATCAATATGCCCAAGTGATTTTTGATAAAGATAGAAAAGCAATTCAATAAAGGAAAGAAAGACTTTTCAACAAGTCTAAAAAATTAGAAATCCATAGGCAAAAATATTAATTTTCATTTAAACTTCATACTTACTCAAAAATTAATTCAAAGTGATCATGATTCTAAATGTAAAATGTAAAACTACACAGCTTTTAGAAAAAATTCAAGAAAAAATCTTTGGGATCTAGGGCTAGTCAGAGTTTTTAGATGACACAAAAAGTATTATCATTAAGGAAAAAATTGGTAAATTGGATCTCATCAAAATTAAAAATTTTACTCTGTAAAATCCTATGTCAAGAGAATGAAAACACAAGCTACAGAATTGTAGAAAATATTTGCATACTACCTATCTGGCAAAAGACAAGCATCTAAAGTATATTAAAACCTTTTACAATTTAACAGTAAAAACACAACCTGATAATAGGCAAAAATTACGAAGAGACAGTTTACTGAAAAATATATACAGATATATACAGCTCAAAAAATGCAAATAAAAACACAATGAAATATCACTGCATACCTATCATGAAATAGTAAATCATAAAAATATCAAAAAGCAGTGAAAAGACCAAAGATTCAGGGAAAATGACTATTCTTATATTGATGGTGAAAATGCAGAATGGTGCAATTACTATGGAAAACAGTTACAAAATTTCATATAAGCGTAAATAGGCAATCACCATTAAATCCAGCCATTGTACTCTGGGGCATTCACCCCAGAGAAATAAAACTTTTGACACCCAAAAAGTTATAAATTAATATAGCAGTTTCATTCATAATAGTTTTATTCATAATATAATTCATAAAACCTGGATAGCTACATACTGGAAATATCAGATATCATTTAACATGTGACTTTAGAAACAACATGTGAATGATTAAACTATTACATATATGTCATGGAATACTATTCAGTAATAAAAACCAAATTACGGATGCAAGTAACAACTCTGAAGAATCTCCAGGGTATTACGCTGAGTTAAGAGTGGTAATTCTAAAAGACTGCATGCTGTATGATTCCATTTGTATAACATTTTGAAATGACAAAATTTCACAAATAGTGGTTGCCAGGAGTTAGGTGACATGGTGGGTAAAGGCACAGGAAAGAGAGGTGGGTGCAAATATCAAAGGATAAGAGCTAAATGAGCAATCCTTGTTAGGAAACGACTCAGTATCTTGACTATGGTGATGAATAAATATATCTATACATAGGACAAAATTACATAGAACTAAATGTACAAACCCAGTTTGAAATGAGTATAGGTAAATCTGGCAAATCTGAATTAGGTGAGTAAACTGTATCAATGTCAATACCCTGATGTGATATTCTGCTATAGTTTTTGCAAAATTTTACAATCTTGGAACACTGGATGAAGAGTATAATGAGGTATCTGTATTATTTTTTATAATGCATAGAATATTTACATTTGAAAGACAAAAAAAAAAACCAATATATTTTCAATGGTATTGCCATTTTTCTCCCAGCTTTATTTGTAAGACTCTTTTTAGGTCTTAATTTGCAAGATAATTTTATATTGGGTAATTTTACTTGGAGAAAATTATTTATACATAGGTACATACGCATTCACTGTATTAGGTGATAGATTATTATAACCTACAACTGACAACAAATTGTGTTATCACTGATTCCCATCAGCTATGACATAAACTCTACATTTTCATATATTAGGCCTTAACTTTTTTAGTATTTTATAGGCACCTAAAAACATTCCATCTGAAGAAAATCTTTACTAAAAGACCATGTAGTAAAGTCAGACAGTTAGCTGGTACATCAGGCACCACCTTCGTGACGAGTGAAATTGCTGAGCATTGGAGTGAGTATATAAATGAGCCAGGGCTCTTGAAGGCAGTGCAATCAATCTCACTTTAAAATGAATGGGTTATCTTGATGATAGTTTTGTTTGTGTGTTTGGTACTCAACGGAATCCTTTTAGATAAGTAAAACTTGGAAGCAGTCATTCTGTCTCTTTTCTCTTAAACAATCAAACATCTATCGATAAGCTAGTTTTCAGAACTGAACTTAATTTGTTTAATCTCTTAACATCAAACTTATTTATAACGCATAGAAAGAAAAAACAAAACAGTGAGGACTCTGCTCATCTCACTCCAGTTATGTTAAATTATGTATCTGCAGAACATCCACATCGTAGGCTTTGCAGACATAAGTCAGACTACACATGTCCCCAAAACCATCTCCTTTCTCTCCTCCTATAAATTCTAAGACCTTCACAACTAATATTGGTGGGAGGGAGTACTGGGTAATCTACAGCTTTTAATTATCTGTGCCATTGCTGCACTCCTATCATTAGCCTCGTGATAAGTAGACAAGTGGGGAAATCTATATTCATGATGAATGATATAGTCTGTATCTCTGGGGAAAGGGGATGAGCCAATTAACTTATTCAAGGGAGAGCCTTAGCCACAGTTAAGGCAATCTTAGCTAACCTTCCTACGGATCCACAACAACCATTGGCAAAGATTTGTTTTGGTGCCAAACACTTCAAGAAAGAGAAAATGAGTATTAATAGCTTGCAACTAGTTGGAGGAACTTAGCAGATAATTTGAAATAGAAAATATTTTTAATTAGCTAACACTGAAGAACTTAAATGATAATAATAATAAATAAAGCCATACTGTGAGTGGCTTAACATTTCATTCCAAGTTTTTATTTTTCCTCACTTTGGCTAATTGGATCGTTTCCACATGAATGAAATACATGCTAAATTATTTACAGATAATTACATGGCTATGCTGTTGCTAAAATATTAAGACACAGTTGTCCCACAGGAAACATTGCAACAGACATAGTCACATCAAGAAATGAATAGCCAAGGAGGTAATGAAGGGGAATTATAAGAAAAGCCTATGCAACTAGAGGTAGTATTATTAAAATTAATTTATTTTTACAAATATTTTAGGCACTTATTATTTATTATTTTTTTTTCATCCCTCCACTTTTCTCTTCAAAAATAATGGCTCAAGTATCCACCCCTTAAATTTACTTAATCTGAAGACTTCCATCAGTGTGAGACAACAAATCCTTTTAAATAAGATTCATAACCAATATTCCACTCCCAATGAACATGCTATCAATCACAACTGTAGAAAGGAGAGGTTCTATTTTCTATAGTTTAACTAAAATGAGCCAGCTTTTCATTTAATTATGCCATTATTAATATCTAAACAAAGTGTTGCAGATCACATTAGTGGACATTGAAACTGAGTGCATGTCGACTAATCACAAGTGGTAATTTTAGGTTTTGCATTCCTCAGACACTGTGGGTACTAATTAAGTACATTTTTGCATCATTGATCTTTAGTTAACAGTTCATTTGATGCTATTTTTTGAGCTAAGAAATTGTGTATTAGGTCAGAGATGTAACCTAAGAAACAGCAATTCCTCACATTTTAAGTCATTATATGGGCAAATAAAATTTATTATATTACATGTCTGCAATCTATTCTTCCTACTATCCATCTCCAATTCCTAAAAACAATTCTGTTTCTCTCTGTTGACTTCACTGCATTCCTCCATCATTCAAGGGAGGTTTAATCAGCCTAGTTAAGGGACTTGTGTGATTTAGAATCAGTAGAAAGGAGAGGTACACAACCCTCTAAGCTGGGATGTAGGATTTTTCATAGATATGGATATTAGTATACTCCTATACTAAAATTTTTTTAAGTTGAAAAATTAAAAAAGAATTTAAACAGAACAAAAGGGGAGACAAAGTAGAGAAAAAAGAGCCTTAAATCTAAGTTTTCAGGAGAGATTTGGGGGTTATTATATTATCATTTTGTTTTCTATGTTATCAGTTATTAATTTGGGAGTAAAGCTTAAATATAAAGACTTCAGGGGCACCTGGGTGACTCAGTCAGTTAAGCGCCGACTTCAGCTCAGTTCAAGCCCAGCATCAGGCTCTATGCTTACAGCTCAGAGGCGAGAGCCTCGAGCCTGCCTCAGATTCTGTCTCCCTCTCTCTCTGCTCCTTCTCCACTCAGGTTCTGTGTCCCTCTGTCTCTCAAAAATAAACAAAAAAATAAAAAAGAAAGAAAGAAAGAAAGAAAGAAAGAAAGAAAGAAAGAAAGAAAGAAAGACAGAAAGACAGACAGACTTCAGCAAATCTGCAAGTTAAGAAAAGTACTGAAGAGTAGGTGAAGGAAGCCCTTTTCAGGAAATAATACTATGGATTATGAATAGGCTTACTTTTGATCATTTCTTAGAGTTGTCAGTAAACACTAAAATGATTTTTAAGTATTTTGGAGCAGAATAGTTATTTCCCACCTTATCGCCTTATCCTGCAACTTCCCTTTTGCCTAGAAATAGAAACATGAATGGCCTCTTGAAATGAAAATTTCCTCTCCTTCTTGATTTGCTTTGCAATTGTAGAAGTGCTCATCTCCTTCCTGCCCTTACTTCCAGACCCATCACTAGGAGATCACAAATCTTGGTTTTTCATGCCACACTCCAGCAAAAGGAATAATGGCCCTTGGAGAAAAAATTGACTCTAGGACTTGGGCAGGAAATATGCAAAATCTCCCTGGAGCATACTGTAGTTATGGTAAGTAAGAAAATGTTCTGATGATGATGATGATAATGATAATAATAATAATAATAAAATGATAATAATAAATAAAAAATACACAATGATGGTAATATGTCAAAGAGAACCAGGAGCCAACTCAAAAAGCTCCGAAGGACCAAAACTGGAATAATTACAGCAACAAAATACAGTACTGGATTATTATCCAAAGTATAACATAAATGTAGAGTCCATTCCAATAACACAATACAAAAGTGAAGAATTTAATAAATATGGGAGAAGAGGCAAATCTCCCACGCAGAAAAATACAATTAATTTGTGTAGATACTTCAGAATTTAGGAGGTGAAGTATAACTCTCTACTCATTAAGTCAGAGCCACATATAATGATGTCCTTCCAAAGAGTACAGTATGGAAAGGAAAAAAAAAAACTTTACCGTGGAGAAAGCTGACAACCTCTACTTCAGCCAGATGATTACAACAGTCACACACCATGTTGATAGAATGCACCTTTGATGGAGCATGAGGAAATGTCACTTTATCTTTGTGATCTTCTTCCCCCACCTAACTAACTACAACCTAACCATGAAAAAAACCATCAGACCAAATACCAACTGAGGGACACTCTCAAAACACCTGACTGTATAACTCTATACTTTCAAGGTTTTCAGAACCAAAGTCTGAGAAACTGTCACAGCCAAGAGAAACTTAAGGAGACACAACAACTAAAGGTAATAGAGTGTCGGAGGTGGGATCCTGCAACAGAAAAAAAGGGAGAAGAGGAGTCATTAGGTATAAACTAAGGAAATATGAACAAAGTATGGGCTTTCCTGTGTAATAATGTATCTATATTGGTTCATTATTATAAATGTAACATACTAATGTAGAAGACAAATAGGGAAACTAAGTATGATGTAGATGGAAACTCTGTACTATCTATATAATTTTTCTTTGAATCTAAAACTTTCTTTACATTACAAACTTTACTGGGGCGCCTGGGTGGCTCAGTCTGTTAAGCGTCCGACTTCAGCCAGGTCACGATCCCGCGGTCCGTGAGTTCGAGCCCCGCGTCAGGCTCTGGGCTGATGGCTCAGAGCCTGGAGCCTGTTTCCGATTCTGTCTCCCTCTCTCTCTGCCCCTCCCCCGTTCATGCTCTGTCTCTCTCTGTCCCAAAAATAAAATAAACGTTGAAAAAAAAAATTACAAACTTTACTTTAAAAAATCACATGGCAAACTTCATAAAATACCTCCTATTGTTGTCACTTTTTAAAAAATAGCACATAATTACTATGACCCATGGCTTTCTATATTTTCCTTTCATATTTACCTGCAATACAGATAGAAACGTTAAGGTACAACTTCTGCCTTGCCACCAGGAGAAAACAGGCATCAACATACAGGACAATACATCAGAATGGGGAAGTAGAAACATGAGAAGAACCTGAATTCATGATGGTATTACTGAACTGCCTTTTTAACATCTGAACTTCCTACCTTCAGACCTCTTATATCCTGAAACAAATAAATGCCCATCTCTTTATGTGATGAATACTCCAAGGGACCAGCAAACGTACCCCATGAGAAGAAAGGCCAAGGACTATTGTTCCATCATAAACGTCATAGTACAACAGTTCCCAATACGTTTCCTTTTATCCCCCTCGTAACACAATCTCAAATGTCCAAATGCAGCAATTACCTCACACAGAAGAGGTAGAGCTAGGAAGGAGAAAGCAGCTGATCCTGCCTCCCAAACCACTGAAGGCTTTCTAAGGCTGCATCAAGCCTGGCTTGGGAGAGAGAAGAAAGTTTTAGGAAGAAAGTTTTATTTAGTGAGGTTGTCAGGAATTTTGTATTATAATGTACCACCTGGAGTTGTATTACGCCAGACTACACTTTTGTATTCTCGAAGTGATCTTTATTTTTTTTTATTTTTTTATTTTTTTTAATTTTTTTTTAACGTTTATTTATTTTTGAGACAGAGAGAGACAGAGCATGAACGGGGGAGGGTCAAGAGAGGGAGACACAGAATCTGAAACAGGCTCCAGGCTCCGAGCTGTCAGCACAGAGCCCGACGCGGGGCTCGAACTCACGGACCGCAAGATCATGACCTGAGCCGAAGTCGGCCACCCAACTGACTGAGCCACCCAGGCGCCCCACTCTCGAAGTGATCTTTAGATTATCTCAAAGTTATGAGAAGGTTTTAGGATTTCCCCAAATTTTTATCCAAGAGAAGAGAAAGAGTGAGTCTCAGGAGCGGGACTGAAGAGGCATTGGGAACCCGTTTACAGTTGTTCATGTGTTGCCTGCCAAGTCCAGAACATTGAGTAAATCAGTTGCGTAAGGTGTTCAGGAAACTTGGGAAGAGCCCTGCCTTCTGGTAGCCCATGTTTTCCAAAACTCTTAAGGAAAGCAGTAAGAAGAGCTTATGTATATACCTACTTGCGACAAAAGGGAGATGGCCTATATCTCAACAACAGCAACAATGACAAAAATTTCTAATGTGTTGGTATACAGTCAAGACTTAAAAATACTAAAAATAAAACCGTCTAAGCTCCTGCTTACCAAGTTTAATTTATAGATTGCTTCCTCTTCTGAATGATTTTTATCACTAAAACCTTCTAATCTTTTTCTTCTACATACCTTAAAATTAGTATTCATTTCTTTCTGGTTTAATTTAATTTATTTAGATATAAATAAAGGGTATCTCTCTCTAAGGGAGAGAGGGATAGATGAATAAGACTCCTTGGTGATCCTGTCAATAGAAAAGCATCATAAGGGAAGCAAGTTAGCAAAGTAGCACTGATACAGACCACTTGGAGAATTTGATCATGATTTAGTAAATCTGAAACCATACTGAATTTGTTAAACTTTAGAATATTTTAATAAAACCTAAAGTATAATATCCTAAGATGTAAACTATTATTAAGAAACTACTACTAAGGAAACATAACGACCACATGATTCAGCAATTTCATATCTGGGTACACACCCAAAAGAAATGAAAATACTCCCATGTTTACTGCAGTATCATTCAAAATAGCCAAGGTATGGAAACAATTCAAGGACTAATCAATGGATGGATGAATAGCAAAATATGTTGCATATATATATACAACGCAATATTATTCAGCCATTTTCAACAACATGGGAAGACTTTGATCACATTATGCTAAGAAAATAAGTCAGACAGACGTAGACAATTACTCCACTATCTCATCTGTTGAATCTAAAAAAGCTAAACTTGTGAAAGCAGAGAGTAAAATGGTGGTTACCAGGGGATGGGGAATGGGGATTGTGTAGATGTTAAACATGTAATGTTATAAACTTACAGTGGGTAGTAAAAAATTGCTCAAGGCCTAATGCACAGTATAGTGAATATAGACAAAAATATTCTGTTATAATCATCAAGCTTGCTAAGAAACTAGAACTTAATTACTCTAACCATTAAAACCAAAAGGTGATTATGTAATGATAGTGTTGATTATTACTACAATGGTGATCAGTATTACAGTATATAAATCTATCAAATTAACACATTGTACACATTAATTTTACACTGTTTACAATGTTATATGTCAAATATATTTCAATAAAAAAAGAATTTATGAAAAAAAAGAAAATCAGTCAATCTCTTTGAGACAAACTCTTAAGTAATGTATGGCATAAATGCCAAATGAAGAAATAAAGCCACAAATATGGGGTATGGGTGAACAATTCTGAAACTTTTCTACACATTTACTGGGTATAAATAATTACATAAATGGAAACTAGATGCCTGGATCCAAGTTTTTCACTGTCAGAAGGGAAAGCTGTAGAAAAGCATGAGTAAAAACCTACAATAAACTCTTTGGTACTAGATTAGATTTGGAGACATTACTATGAACTTATATTTAGCTTATATATACTAAAGCACATATATACTTGTATATATGTATGTATACACATATATACAAGTACATATATACTTGTATATATGTGTATATATACATAAACATATATATATGTACATATATATATGTATATGTATAGATGTTAAACATTTAAGGTTACAAACTTATAGTGGATAGTAAATAATTGCTCGAGACCTAATGCACAGTATAGTGAATATAGACAAAAATATTGTATTATAATCATCAAACTTGCTAAGAGACTAGAACTTAATTACTCCGTTAATATATATATATTACTCTAATAGTATATATATATGTATATATATATATATATTACTCTAATAGTATATATATGTATATATATATTACTCTAATAGTATATATATGTGTGTGTGTATATACACATATGTATACACACACACACACACACACTCTAACCATACACACACACACACACACACACACACCCAGATTGGTAAATACAGAAATAAGCACAGATAGGTCTGTGTAAATATTTTGACATACATGCATGCACACACACACACACGCACGCACACATGCACACACACACACACACACACAGTTTGTCTGTCCTGCTAGAGAGCCTATAAGCTTTGATACCTAGTAGCAATGAGCATACCCAGTGCCCAGCTCTTACTTGCTAAATACCATTCTTCAACTTTTTTTGAAAAATAGCTGATTATAGGCAAGGGTAGGGAAAAGACAAGATAAACCTAAAATATCCTGTAATACCAGAAAATAGAATTAAAAAAAATAGAGGAATGGGGGCATGTGAAAGGAAATAAGAGCCACCCTGAAAGAGTTCCCAATGGCTATATCTGTTATAATTTGATCAATAAAAAAGTAGTAGTATTGAATTATAACTCACAGTATACAATAAATATATATGAGTTATATTGATATAAAGAAGTAATTTGAAAGGGAGGTGAGCAGAGATAAATCTTCCTTATGAAAGAATTAAATATAATATATATTAAAAATTATATTTAATATATATAAATATATATTTAATTCATACACACACATACACCCCTACCCCCTGTAGGAGTTGGAGCTTAATTCTCCTTCATCCTGAGCGTGGGCTAAGCTTCACAACTTGCTTTCAAAATATGGAAAGGGAAAAATGTGGAAAGGGAAAATTAGTAACAACACTATTGGACAACCTAGAAGACACTACTTTATTCAAGTGATCAAGATTAAATAATCAAATGTGCATAAAATGTGATGTGACATGATATGCAAGTCACTTTACCTCTGTGGTATTATTTCTAATAATCCTAACCCCTGTCTAGTGATGAGAAAAATATCGGACAAACCCAAACTGAGGAACATTCTACAAAATGGCTTGCTAGCACTCCTCAAACTTTCAAGACAATGGAAAAAAAACAAAAAAGAAAAAAAATAAGCAAAGACTAAAAACACATCACAGACCACTGGAGACATGACAAGCTAATGCAATATGGTATCCTGGGTTGCACCCTAAAACAGAAAAATGTAAATTTTAAAAAGGTGAAGCAATTTTAATTAAGCCTAGAATTTAACATAGTGTTGTTTGTTTCTTAATTTTGATAAATGTATGATTACAATGTAAGAAAATAACATCAGGGAAAACTGAGTCTAGGTGAGTAGTACTCTTGCAAGTTTCTTTCAAAATCTAAAAACTTTCCAAAATAAATTTTCAAAATAAAAAAAAATATATGTAATTATATACATAATATTACAGTTTATTTATTTATATATTTAAACCACAAGTATTTGACTAATAGGTAATTTATCCTAAAACCCCTTTTGGAGTACTTTACATATAGTTTCAGTGTGTTGGGGAGATTAGATACATACTGGGATTCCTTTTTCCTGCACATTATAGATTAGCATTGCCCAGTACAACTTTGTGATGCTGAAATGTTCTTTACCTGTGCTTTCCAATATTGGAACCACTAACTACACATGATAATTGAGCACTTGAAATGTGAATAACGAGACTGAGAAAATGTAGTTAACTTAATTTTTATTTAACAACCACATGTGACTGACTAGTGGCTACTGTACTGGACGACACAATTCTGGATAATCCATCAGATGCATGTTCCCTCAAAGCAAGGAACCACCATCCTAATTAATTTTATATATTTTAAAAACTTTTTTAAATGCTTATTTATTTTTGAGAAATAGAGACAGGGTGGGGGAGGAGCAGAGAGAGGAGGAGACACAGAATCCAAAGCACTCTCCAGGGTCCGAGCTGTCAGTACAGAGACCAACACAGGACTCGAACTCATGAACTGTGAGATCATGACCTGAGCCAAAGTTGGACGCGCAACTGACTGAGCCACCCAGGTGCCCCTAATTTTACATTTTTAACAGAGCTGCTTAAGCACATTAAGCCAACAAATATTATGTTTAAGAAAGAGAAATGCTATCACTTTAACACATACAAACAGAAAGATGAACAACCATAATTGTTAGTAAATATGGCCATTTCAAATTGAAGTGTATCTGATACACAGAGAAGTGCATTTGATATCCAGATACGTTACAGTTTTTCTCTAATCCTAAGAAGTTGCTTTTTTCTTGCTTCTGCGCTTCTGGATGAAGCATGCTGCTTTGAGCTGGGTTATCTTATGTTCTCTGTTTTCTTGAGATACAGTCTGATGTGACCTGATGAAATGTGACATGCTTGTCACTTTTTGTTAAAAGTGAGTATAAATGGGCAAATATCCATGTAACTAGAATGTTTTCCCATTACTCGTTCCTGGCAGGTAATAGTCTACCAGCAGAGCTCTACATGAAAAAAGCATCAGCATTAAAAAGCAGCTGATGCCTAAACAAAAACAGTTAAAACATTAAATTCAAGAAAGAGACTGCTTCTACATTCTCAGGATTCTGTCTTGCTTCACCAGAGTCTTGTTTCAAAGGCTGAATAATAATTACTTCTTAAGCAAATGATCAGAATATATATATGGAATGAGATGAGGAAAAGATAGGACCAGATGAACTAAACACCAGTATTGCTTTTTTGTGGAAAGCATATTTAGTGAAAAGGGACAGAAATTGTACAGACAGTGTATGATGTATAACTAGAATTGTTTCTTATTAGAATACTTTTCTGACTTGTCCGGGAGGCATTATACTTTAAGCCATGTTCTTAGTGATGCAGAAAATTTCTACTTATAATGCTGTATGAATTCCACCTTCTACTATTATGAAAATGAGGAGTAACAGAAAGATCCTCCATTTTCTTTCTGTCACTCTCAAAAATATTAAGGTAATAATATGAAAAAGTATTTATCTAAATGGCCATCTTTTTTTAAAGTCCATGCAAGGCAAGAAATAGCCCAATGCAATTTGATTTAATTTATACATGGTTGACAAAAGATAACATATGGCTGAAAAAATGTATTTTACCTAGTAAGAGTAAAACTAGAAATGATTTCAAGGAGGCCAAATATTCTAGATTTACCTTTAACTGTCACAGATAAAAAGGATTAATTAATGAAGTCTGCATTCAATAGATAAAGGGTTCCATCAGTACTTTGTTAATTTTCTTAAAAGAAAAAGATAGTCCAGGTTGAATTTCCTCCTTAGCTTGAAATGGATTCCAGCTCTTCTTAATATCAGGAGAAACAGAAAAAGCAGAATATAAAAGCTAAAAATTAATCATAAATATTACATCAGTAGCATCCTTTAAAAACTGCCTAAATATGTAATGTATATTTAAAGTCATGAATCTCATATATGTCATGAGAAATCATCTAGAACTTTTTTAAAAAAATTGAAGAATCTGAAACCTGTTATAGTTCATATGATTTATGGCACAAAAGAATATTAACACTATACAGTGCTACATTAGTCAAATTAGATTCCATGCACATAATGATTGAATACAATCTCTTATATTATTTATTCATTTTATTTTTCAGTGGAAACAATGTAAATTTACCATTTACCTTAAATGTCTTCTCAACATTGTGTGAGACAACCTTAATGGCACTTATGATGTAGGTAGAACTTACATAAAGGATAAAATAGTTATATTCATCAAAGGAAATAACATACAACTTTGGAAAGATTCACTAAGAAATAGTCTTACAGATGTTATGAAAATGTCAGAGCCCACAATAATAAATGACAACCCATAAATGAGATTTGAGGTTTGATGGAAAAAAAAATGAAGATTAACCACCCCCCAAAATGCTATAAGAATTTCAAGTGGTTCTTATCAAATGCGTTAAAAAATAAGCGGTTATTAAAAACATGAAAAAATTATTTTTAAAGTTAAATTGTTTTCTCAGAAGATGTAGATATTTCTGCATGATAAAATTAAGATTCTGACAACACCTCCACAATTTCTCAGGATTAAAAAAAATGTTTGGACATTGGACAGTGAAAATATGGATAACTGGGGAGGAAATAACAGAGGAAAAAGAAAAGAAATAGAATGGGATTGATCAAATTCTAAAAGAGGGTAAAAGCAGGACCGCAGACACAAGAGACCAAAAGATCCAAATTTACAGATTGACCCATGTACACAGTGAATGTATAATGCATCTTCAAAAATGATGCAATCTTGATATTTAAAAGGACCATTAAGGATTACGGTGAGGTAACAGAAATAAACTATGACAAAAGATCCACAAGTCTGATAATGTTCCCTTCCATTCTGTCCACTGTCCAACTCCCCAGATCCTAAACTGAACCAAAACTGAAGAGCCCTCCTGCTCTACCCACTTCAGCAGAAAAGTCCTATGGATGGGCATTTGCCCACTTCAGTTCCTCTGGGCAACGATGGCTAGGTCGGAAACACACCCACACAACCCTCCCATAATCCAGATCCTCAGCTGTACAGCCCACAATGTGACATGTGATACATGGGACTCTCTGGACAAGCTTTCTATAGAAACAACAAAATGAACATGTATGCCTACATAGCAGGAACATATGTACATATATATACGTATATCATATATATATATACACACACACACACACATATAGCAGGAATAAATTATTAATAAATTCAGCCAATTAATATTCAAATATTAGAGGTCACTACCTGCCAGAGGCTCAGTATTTTAAGGGCCTAAATGGGGAAGCATCCTTGAATATCAACTCCTACTGAGAATAATAGTAGCTAGAGTACTCTGAAGAAAGAAAGAGATTCTGGGTTTGGTGCTACTATGTAAGGAAAGAGTAAAGACACAAAGGGAAGGAGGGAGGGAGGAAAAAAAAAGAAGCAAAAAACTAACATATTATAACTCTAACCATGTGCAAATTTCAAGAACTTTAGAGAAGGGAAAGCCAAATCACTAAGCAATAAAAGCTAACTTATGTTCACTAGCAACCTGACATACAGAATCAGGAAGAAGACTTCCTTCCATTGATTCCCTGGCTTAATACAATTGACAGAGCTTAAGTGAAAAATTTTTACATTTTGTTAACTAGTTTATTCAATGGAAGAATGTCATATATAAGACACCACATACAACAAAGGCATAACTGAATAAAGCTAATTTTGTTAGAGAAAAATAACTACATAAACAGCTTTTTAAGTGCCAGCTACATTATGGATGCCTTACTGAGTGATATAACTCATAACAAAGGTGAAGAAAATAAATTCAGAAATGTGAATTAACTTCCAAAGTCAAAGAGGTGGTCTTTTCATCCAGGTCTATTTGAAATCAAGATTCAAGTACCTTTTTCTTTGCTGTAATTGACTCTCTTTCCACAAACTTGATTGATGTTCCATTTCACTGTGAACATAATCTGAACTTAATTTCTCATTAAAAAGCTGACTGCATTCTTCTAGAGGCAAGTCCAAATATATATGTGGAATATTGATCCATTAATTAGTACTTAAGCATTACAACTCAAATTTTTCAATCATGAGAGTTGTCTGCACTTTTTTTTTCCAATTTCTGCACTCTCATTCTCTAGTACTCTAATCAAAATATATCTCTCCCCACTCTACAAAACTTTGCTAAATCCAATAGTTAATTCTTAATCACATCTTAATTTACCTGTTAATAGTAACTGACAGTTGATTCTCTCCTTCATGAAACAGTTTCACTTGTGTTCCTTTCTCAGTCTTTGTTCCTTCTCATCTCAACTTTAAATATTGGCGTAACTTAGGGCTCATTCTTTGGTCTTTTTTTCTCCACTCACACACTTTGGTCTTTTTCTTCTCCACTCCTCAGGGTATATATGTGTTTATGTGTGTTTATATATACACACATACAAACACATACACTCTATATATTTGAGAATTTCTCTCAAATGTATATATCCAGTGTGGATTTCTCTTCTTACCATCAGAGTCATGGATCCAAATCATCAATTAGACATTTAATAGGTATCTCAAATATGTACCTTAATGTACCCAAAAATAAACTCTTGATCTACACCCCCTAAACTTGCTCTTCTCAAAGTCTTGCATCCCCAGTTTCTACTGTCTCAGGAAATGGCAACTCTCTTGAGTTGCTTCACAAACCTAGTGTTCTCCTTGACTTCTTATTTTCAGATAAGACATTCAATCTATCAGCAAATTCTGCCTCCAATAGTATAGAGAATACAAACACATATCTCCACCTCCATTACTACTATCATCATCTCTGTCTTAAGTTACTGAAATAATAACTGGTCTCTCTCCTTTATCACCTGATATATATTCCATTCTCAATACCTGTAATGCTTCTAATGCATAAAGTGCATTCTATCACATCTCTCTTCACAATTTCTTCTCAAATGCAAAACCCCAAATCCTTATGATGGCTCATAACCACTTACATATTTAAGTACCTGACTCTTCTCTGGTCTCATTTTCTAGTATTTCTTTTTTATCCATCTGCTTCAGACACAACTCTGGACTGCTCCTCGAAAATAGGAAGCATCTTCCTTTTCCTTTACTGCTCTGCCTGAAATGATTTTCCCCCAGATACCCTACATGGCTTGTTGCATTACCAACTTTGGATTTCTTATAAATATCACTTTATCCATCATACCTTTCCTTTTAAAGTATTTTTAATTATTTATTTTGAGAGAGAGAGAGAAGAGCAGAGAAAGAGCGAGAGAGAACGAAAGTCCCAATCGGGCTCTGCACTGTCAGCACAGAGCCCGATGTGGGACCTGAACTCACGAACCATGAAATCATAACCTGAACCAAACAGTCATATGCTTAACCAACTGAGACACACAGGCACCCCTATTCATCATATCTCTCTTGATGACAATTTTAAAAACAGTATCTCACATTCTCTATCCCCCTTCTCTGCTTTATTTTTCATTATAGTACTTATTACATATTTTAGTTGCTGTTTCTCTGAATAAAATAGAAGTTATTTAAAGAGAAATTTTTATCTCTCTTATTAACCATTCTATCCCCAGTTCTTCCAATACATGCCAGTTACGTGGGTGTTCAATATATTTCTGATGACTAAGTACTTGATATGTGAATAACAAATAGCCATTTGATTATAATTTGGCTAACCTAAGATACCACATACCTACTGTGGTTTCTTCAGCCAGTTGCGTAAACTTCTGATTCAAAATCTACAGTGCAATGATCATGTTTGTCTGTGGCATTTTAATTTCTTTTTTTTTTAATTTTTTTAATGTTTTATTTATTTTTGAGACAGAGAGAGACAGAGCATGAACGGGGGAGGGTCAGAGAGAGAGGGAGACATAGAATCTGAAACAGGCTCCAGGCTCTGAGCTGCCAGCACAGAGCCCGATGCGGGGCTCAAACTCATGGACCGTGAGATCATGACCTGAGCCGAAGTCGGACACTTAACTGACCGAGCCACCCAGGCGCCCCTGTGGCATTTTAATTTCAAGAAAGTCAGCCAATGTTGTTTGTTCCACTATACAAAATCACTGTGCTAAGTATTCTGGAATAAAAATATAAGAAAAACGTGTCTTTGCTCTCAAAGAACTTATTTTTCAATGAAAAATACAGCCCAAGCATCATTTACCTTATAGATAAATGGAAGGAAACACATGTATGAACTCTATTATTAACATCTCTTCATAGATAGCATGGGTAGGGAATATAATCATTGTTATTACATGCTAGCTTTGAGACTTACATTATACGTTTACAGGAACACATGCTTAGAATGTAATGATTGAAAGCTGTGATCAGAACTTTAAATACTATGGAGTACATAATGCATGACATAAACATTAAACTTTGTGAGGTGCAATTTAGCATAGTAATTCCAAAATTCTATTTCTTCTAAACACATTGTAGATCAAATCAGGTACAGAAAGAAAAATCATACAAAAACCAAATGTACCACAGGGCCCAGGAACAACCAATTTGTGATTTCTGATCCAAAGGAATTATAGCATACTTAGGTTTTTCTTCTTTGGCATTAACCATCTTTTTTTTTAAAAGAGTGATAGTTGAGAAATGGTTTACATGAGATACAAAAAAAAAGTGTGGACGAGGATCAAAAATTTTTCAATATTTATCTACCTCTATCATGGGGAAGAAGGAACTGTGGGTCTAAACAAGTCTAATTTTGAAGGAGGAAACAATGTTACGGAGTAGTATAATTTATCTAATTGCTTTACCTTGAGATTAATAAAAGGAGAGGGGAGAGGAGAAGGGGTGAGAAGAGAGAAGTACAAGAAGAGGAAGAAGGCAAAGATGATCCCAATAAACTTTCATTCCCTTTGTTCTTCAACTCTTGTCGCCACATATGGCAATAAAGTGGTTTGTGGTTTGCAAGCACTAATAAGTAATGCTCCTTTTCATTTTTTTATTCATTAATTCATTCAACAAATAATTTTCAGTATTTGCTACATGCAAGGCATTGTGCCCACCTCTAGGTCATCTAGAGAATATTACACATACTTCCCGCCTGCATGTAACAATGTAATAGACCTTCTCCCAAGGAAGGTATGCCCAATCCCAAATGCTAAATGATGACCTGTGTTTTAAACCAAGTATTTATTTTCTGATGAAAATAAATGACATCGATTTATCAAGCATCAGTTGCTTATAAAGTCATTTAATGATAATCAGTTACATGTAGTCAGATTACTCCTAGATAAAAAAAATAAATAAAGTCTTATTTCTAGAATAACAGCTCAATGCATCTGTTGGGAAAACTTGGCCCATAATAGTCCTAACCAAGCACTGTCATTCTTTGGGAACTGACTAGATGATTTATTTTTTTTTAATCCTTAAAAATATGTTATTTATTTTTGAGAGACAGAAAGAGGGAGAGCATGAGCTGGGGAGGGACAGAGAAAGAGGGAGACACAGAATCCGAAGTAGGCTCCAGGCTGTGAACTGTCAGCACAGAGCCCCACGTGGGAATGGAATCCATTAGCCGTAAGACCATGACCTGAGCCAAACAAAGTCAGATGCTTAACCAACTGAGCCACTCAGGTGCCCCCTGACCAGAGCTGTTTTAATCCCTCTTTGTTCTGTCTTCCTTTCAAATGCTACATATAATATATATGTATTTTAAAACCTATGGACACAGTAGATAAGTTACGAGTTTGGATTAATTGTGAAGATGAGAAAAATTCACTTGAGAGAGAGCAGCTAGAGTGGACTAGAGAAGCACTTGACAGGAAGAAAGATGGTCAGTGTCTTTCTAGGAGAGAAAGCAACATGACAAAAAGGCACTGCCTTACATGGACATGATGCAGGGTCTGAAGTGGCATAGCACAGCCTGTGTACGGGAGCTATGATTAGATGCTAGGAATGAGTCTGTATTCTGCAGGATTTGGGATGTCATTTAAGAGAATTACATTGAGAGCAGTCACGGTGATTTTTAATACACAGTGGCAATAATAAGCAGAATAAATTAGGTGAGCAACTGATTAAACAGAGGATAGCTGATCAAGACAGCCAACTAATTCTCTGAAAGCCATTTTCCTAAAGGACACTTTTCTGGCAGAAAGGGATGCAGTTTGCCAAATGACCAATTCACCAAATTGTTTTAGCCCTCCCCCCGCCAAATGGATTTTATTGATTACTTACAAAATGCACAATAATATCTGTTGTAGTGGAAGGTTTCAACAGGCGTTACAAATATTTTCCTCCTAGATATTTGGTTTTCCTATAGTCATTTTGCTCAGCTTTTTTTTTGTTCCAGTTATTATATCAGAAAGATCATTACATGATTTGCTTTTCCGTAGTTACTATTTCTTAAATAAAATGGACCAGTCTGTTCCAGACATTTTTAATTCATGTACGATCTTCCTCCCTTAATATAGAGATTTTTAAATGGGTCTATCAAATTAATTGTTCATATTTTTCCTCTCACAAATCTTGAGCATACCATTCAGTATCATATACATAAAATGGTAAATTTGTGCAAGTGAAATGTAATAGCTGTTTAATTTTCTGTTTACATAATTTGTCAGTCAGCAAACAAATTTTATGTGTACATGTTTATTTTCACATATCACTGTTAACGTTCTCATTTGTCAAAATTCTTAACTCATGAGAGTTGTACTCCAAATAAGACACATACTTCATGTAAATTAATACAGACATAAATTCACAAAAATAGAGAAAACAATCAACTGTACTCAAGTGAAAGTCTACCAATTTTCATTTAAAATGTTGATTATTCAAGAAGTGCTCAGAAGTGACATTGCCAAGATGGCAACGTAGGTTGTTCCCAACTTCACTCTACCTCACAGAACAGTGAACAACTATTCATAGACAAGACAGCACTGACAGAATCCTAGAATATGGGAGTGAAGTACTCCCTGCATCACAGAGACCAAAACAGGCCACATTAGAAGGGTAAAAGGACATGCTGATCACCTTGATGCTCCCCCAGGCCTGTGCAGCACCACACTGAGAGGTCCCCCCTGATCCTACAGTTCCTCCATAGGGAAAAGAGGTTCTAGGGTGGATATCAAAGTCCCCAGCATTGTGGGTCACTTCTTGGGAGGTCCTACTCCCGTCTTGCCCCATGGGGATTGTAAGGAAATCTGCATGGCTTGACCACTGGGAAACTGTGAGATGTGGTGGAGAAGAGAAGTAAAAGTGTAAAATTTAGGAATTCTGTTAAGGATATTTTACGTAAGCTTCGTGGTAACCACAAGAGAAAAACCTATTGTAATTAGATAAAAGTCAATGTTAAAAAAAGCCAAAACATATGATACGAAAGGACATCAAAACACACGAAAAACAAGATCAAAGTAAGAGATAAGGAGCAATGTATCTAGAAAACATCCCCCAAATAACTAACTAAATGACAATAGTAAGTCCTGTGACCTATCAATAATTACTGTAAACACAAATAGATTAAATTATACTCAAAAAATATAGAATGGCTTAATGACTTTAAAAAATCAGATCCCCTCATATGCTGCCTACAATATAATCACTGTAGTTCTAAACATACACATAAATGGAAAGTGAAGGGACAGAAAAACATATTTCCAACAAGTGATATCCAAAACAAATGACAACAACAAAAGCAGAGGTAGCTATACTTATATCAGACAGAAAAAAACTTTAATCTAAAAATGGTAAAAAGAAACAAAGGTCATTATATCATTAATGATAAAGGTGTCAATTCATCAAGATTTAAAAATGTATACACATAACATGGAAACACACAAATACATCAAGTGAAAGTGAAGAGAGCTAAATGGAGAAATAAACAGCCATAAATAACAATTGGGTACTTTAAAACCCCATTCTCAATAATATATAGTAGCATTTTATAAGGAAGAAAGGAAATGGTGGATTTGAACAATATTATAGACAAACTGTATCTAGCAGACATGTACAGAACATTCTAATTCAAAACCTCAGAATACACATTCTACTCAAGTGTACATGAACATTTTCTAAAATAACATGTTAGGCCAAAAACAACGTCTTAGAAAATTAAAAATTAAAAATTTTGAACTAATACCAACCATCTCCTCTTACCACATTGGTATAAAATTAGGAGTCATTATTAGCAGGAGGAAAACTGGAAATTCAGGAAGACATAGAAATTAAGCAATGCTCTCCAGAATGACCAATGAATCAAAAATGAAATTCAAAGGGAAATAAAGTACCTTGAGTAAAACAAAAAATGAAAGCACAACATACCAAACTAGTAAAAGGAAGCAAAAGCAGTTGTAAAAGATAAGTTCTTATACCATAGAAAATGCCTATACTAAGAAACAAGAAAAAACAAAACAAAAAAAAAGGCAAAAACAAAAACCCTAACTCTACAGCTCAAGAAATGAACTAGAAAAGAACAAACTGAGCCCAAATTTAGAAGAAAGAAAATAATAAAGATTAAAGCATAAATAAAATATATAACAGAAAAACAATAGAAAAAAATAATATAACTAAGAATTCATTCTATGAAAAGATAAACATTCATAACCCTTTTGCTAGACTAATGAAGGAAAACAGAGAGAGGATGCAAAGCAACACAATTATGGATGAAAAAGGAGACATTACAACTGATAATTCAGAAATCCAAAGGATCATTAGAGGCTACTGTGAACAATTAAATACCAATAACCTGGACAACTTAGAAGAAATGGAACAATTCTAAGAAACATTTAACTTACCAAGATTGAATCAGGAAGAAGTAAAAATAAGGACAGTCCAATTACTAGCAAGGAGACTTACAGGATATAAAAAGTCTTCCACTAAAGAAAAGGCCAGGACTATATGGCTTCACTGATAAATATTACTAAACATTTAAAGAATTAACACTAGTCCTTTCCAAACTCTTCCAAAAAAGTTAAGGAGGAGGGAGTACTCCCAAATTCATTTTACAAGGGCAGAATTACCCTATTACCAAAGCCAGAAAAGTACACTATAAGAAAAGAAAGCCACAGGCCACCATCTCTGATGAAATGGATGCAAAAATTCTCAGTAAAATACTAACAAACTGAATTCAGCAGCCCATTAGAACGATAATTCAGCAGGATCAAGTGAAATTTACCCCTAGGATGCAAGAGTGGTTCAACATAACAAATTAATCAATGTGATACATGATGCTAGTAAAATGAAAAAAAAAATCGTATGATCATCTAAACAGAAAAAAAAAATGTTTTTGACAAAATTCAGCATCAATTTATTGTAAAAATCCTTAACAAATTAAGTATAGAAAGATTACAAGTAAGTTAATAAAGGACATATGACAAGCCCATAGCTACCATTACATTCAATGGTGAAAGGTTGAAAGGTTTTTCTCTAGGACTGGGAACAAAACAGGGTGCCTATTCCCAACACTCCTATTCAAAATAGTACTGGAAATTCCAGCCAGAGCAATCAAGCAAGAAAAAGAAGAAAAGACATTATAATTGGAAAGGAAAAAGTAAAATTATCTCTATTTACAGGTGATGTAATTTTATATACAGCAAAATCTAAAGACTGCCCTGAAAAACTCTTAGATCTAATCAATGAATTCAGTAAGGTTCAAGGAAACAAAATTAACAGAGAAAAGTTAGTAGCATTTTATAAGACTAAAAAGACAATAAAAAAGATAAATTAGACTAAGATCTATTTTTTAAAAGATAAACAAAATTGACAAACTCTTAGCTAGACTCCTGAAAAAAAAAGGGAGGACTGGAATAAAATTAGAAATCAAAGAGGAGACATTACAAATGATGTCACAGAAATATAAAAGTTCATGAGACTAACAATTACACATCCACAAATTAGACAACCTAAATAAATGGATAAATCTCTAGAAACATATGGCCTATCAAGACTGACTCATACAGAAACAGACAATATTAACAATTACTAGTAAGGGGATCAAATCAGTAATCAATAACCTCCCAAAAAACAAAAGTCCAAGACAAGATGGCATCACTAATGAATTCTACCAAAACTCAAAAAAGAATGCAAACCAATCTCCTAAAACTCTTCCAAAAAATAGAAGAGGAAGAATATTTCCTAACTTATTTTATGAGTACAACATTACCCTGTTAACAAAATGAGACAAAGATGCCGTAAGAAAGTAAAATTCTAGGTCAATATTCTTTATAAACATAGACACAAAATCCTTAATAAAATACTAACAAACCAAATTCAATAATACATTTTAAAAAATCATATGCCCTGACCAAGTGGAATTTATTCCAAGGATATAAGGATGGTACAACATGGGCCAGTCAATAAATGTGACACGCTGTATTAACAAAATTAATAGCAAAATCACATCATTTCAATAGATGCAGAAAAAACATTTGAAAAATTCAACATCCATTTGTGATAAAAACTCTCAACAAACTGGGTATAGAGGAAACATAACTCGATATAAAAAAGGCCACATATAACAAGTCCACAGTTAACATCATAGTCAACAGTGAAAATCTGCAAGCTTTTCCTCTAAGATCAGAAACAAAACAAGGGTAACACTATCTCCACTTTTATTCAACACAGTAGTGGAAATCCTAGGCAAAGAAATTAGGCAAGAAAAAGAACTAAAATGACCCAAATCAGAAATGAAGAAGTAAAACTGTCACTGTTTGTAAGTAACTTAATATTATATATAGAGACTATTCAAGACTCCACCAAGAAATTGTTAGAATAAATGTTTCAGTAAAGTTGGAGAATACAAAATCAATATAAAAATTTTGCTGTGTTTTTATATACTAATAATGAACTATCCAAAGAGAAATTAAGAAAAAAGCTCATTTATAATCTTATCAAAAAGATAATACCTAGGAATAAATTTAACTAAAGAGGTGAAAGAAACTATAACCTATACACTAAAAATATTGATTAAAGAAACTGAAGAAGACACAAAGAAATGGAAAGATATTCCATGCTCATGGATTGGAAGAATTAGTATTGTTAAAATGTCCAAACAACCAAACGCACTCAATAAATTCAATGCAATCCCTATCATAATTCCAATGGCATTTATTTCACAGGAGTAGAAGAAACAGACCTCAAATTTGTATGGAACTACAAAAGACCCTGAATAACCAAAGCCATCCTCAAAAGGAAAACAAAGCAGGAGGCATCATGCTTCCTAATTTCAAGCTATATTACCAAATCATTGTAAATTAAAACAGTATGGTACTAGCATTAAAATAGGCATATAGATCAATGGAGCAGAATCAAGAGCTCAGAAATAAACCCATGCATATATGGTCAACTAATATTTGAGAAGGGATCCAAGACTCTTCAAAAGGGAAAAGACAATACTCTCAATAAGCAGTGCTGGGAAAATTGGATATTCACAATGTAAAAGAATGAAACTAGAGCTCTATCTTATACCACTCACAAAAATTAACATAAAATGAATTATAGGCTTAAAAAGTAAGACTTAAAATGATAAAACTCCTTTATAAAGCCTTGGTGATAAAAAGTTCCATGCAATGGGTGTTGGCAATTATTTTTTCTGGATATGACACTTATAGCACAAGAAAATGAAAAATAAACCAGTGGCTCTATAACAAATAGCTTCTGCACAGCAAGAGAAACGATCAGCAAAATGAAAAGATACCCTATGGAATTGGAAAAAAAAATTACAAGACATATATCCGATAAACGGTTGATATTCAAAATATGTAAAAACTCATACAAGTCAATCACCAAAAAATAATGAAATAATGCAATTACAAATGGGCAAAGGCCTGAATAGACCTTTTTCCAAAGACAATATATGAGTAGCCAACAGCCTGCATGAAAAGGTGTTTTACATCACCAATCATTAGGGAAATGCAAATCAATAGTACAAGGAGATATCCTCTCACACCTGTTAGAATAACTATCATCAAAAAGACTAAAGATAACAATCCCTAGCAAGAATGTAGAGAAAAGGAAACCCTTGTGGACTGTTGATAGGATTTAAAATGGGTACAGTCACTATGGAAAAAGTATAGAAATTGACCACAAAATTAAAAATAGAAATAACATATGATCTAGCAATTTCACTTCTGAATATTTATCCAAATGAAGTGAAAATACTGTCGAGGGTATATCTGTACCACCTGTTTACAGCACCATTATTTATAATAGTCAAGAAATGGAAACAATCTAAGTGTCCATTGATGGATGAATAAAGAAAATGTAGTATACATAAACAATGGAATGCTATTCATCCATAAAAAGAAGGAAATTTTGCCATTTGTGACAACATGGATGGACCTTGAGGGCATTATGTTACATGAAATAAAATAAGTCAGAGAGAAAAACTATATGAACTTAATATGTCAAATCTAAAAATATATACAAGAAAGGAAAAAACACTCATAGAAAAAAAGATCAGTTTTTTGGTTACCAGAGGCAAGGAGTATGAGGAGGGGGAATAAGATGAAGGTGGTGAAGAAATACAAACTTTTAGTTGTAAGATAAGTAAGTACTAGAATGGAATGTACAATGTAAGTACGATAGCACTGCTATATGGTATACATGAAAGATGTTAAGAAAGCAGACACTGAATTCTCATCCCAACATTTTGCTTTCTTAAAAAAACGAGAAAGAGAGGTGGGGGGGTTGCCTGGGTGGCCCAGTCGGTTAGGCGTCCAACTTTGGCTCAGGTCATAGTCTCATGTTCCATGAGTTCAAGCACATTGGGACCCGTGCTGACAGCTTAGAGCTTGGAGCCTGCTTTGGATTCTATGTCTCCCTCTCTCTCTGCCCCTCCTCTGCTCATGTCTCTCTCGTTCTTAAAAATAAACATTTAAAAAATTTAAAAAGAGAGAGAGAGAAGTGACCCGTGTCTGAATTTAAGGATTTGTTTAAAACAGATTTTCATTGGGGGGCCTGGGTGGTTCAGTCGGTTGAGTGTCCGACTTCAGCTCAGGTCACGATCTCACGGTCTGTGAGTTCGAGCCCCGCGTCGGGCTCTGGGCTGATGGCCCAGAGCCTGGAGCCTGCTTCCGATTCTGTGTCTCTCTGTCTCTCTGCTCCTCCCCCGTTCATGCTCTGTCTTTCTCTGTCTCAAAAATAAATAAACGTTAAAAAAATTAAAAACAAAAAAAAACAGATTTTCACTGAACTGAACTCACATAAATTAAAAACAAATAGAAACATCAGGGCACTGGATTGAAAATGTGATGGAAGTGAAATAATCCACCCCATTATTCATCAACTTATTATTTGAGATACATGTATCTAAAATTTAAAGTATTAGTATTTCTTGTTCCAATACTAAATGCTCAAAATTCATTGAAGCAGACCATGGGGAAGAAAACTGATATAAACTTTTTAGACACATGAAAAAAATTGGAGGGGTGTAATTATATATTGGAGAACTAGGCATTTTATAAAGTTGCCAACTTAAAAGGATTTTTAATTATTACCAAGAAAATATAATAGGCTCTTGAATTATGTTTGAAGCAATGAAAAATGAGTACTAGAAAGCCTGTTAACAGAGCCTGGTGTACTGATTGGAGACATTTGTTGAGGAAGAACAGTTAATAGATTTTGCTCCTAGGTCACTGAGAGGTCAAAGGTACTTCTATCAAAGGTTCAAACAACAAGAAAAAAATGTTTTCTCAGGAAATCTTATGAGAAATTAAGGGCACATGGAGTATGACATGTTGGAAGAACATGGTCAGATACCCATCAAACAATAAAAAATCTGATCCCTAGAGCTCATAATAAAATTTATCAGAATAATTAGAGAAGAAGAATGTAATTAACTAATATTAACTAAATACCTACAAGGTATCAGGTGCTAAGGCAAGCTTTTTAAATACATATACTGATTAATTGTCAAAGCAAACCTTGCTGAGCGACTATTGATATCCTCAATTTATCCTCAATGAATTAACCAAGACTAAAAAAACCATATAGGGGCACCTGGGTGATTCAGTCAGTTGAGCAGCCAACTTCACCTCAGGTCATGATCTCACGCTGAGTTTGAGCCCCGCATTGAGCTTGCTGCTGTCAGTGTAGGGCCCGTTTTAGATCTTCTGTCCCACCCTCTCTCTCTGTCCCTCCCAAGCTTGCACTCTCTCTCTCTCTCAAAAACAAGTAAGCATTTTAAAAAGCACCCAAAAAAGTACAATTGTTGGGGTATAATTTTTATAGATTCCACTATTGTTTCCAGTTTTATGCTTCCTTTCCTGTGGAAGAGTTCTATATCCCTGCCTCTTGTCATGTGATTTACTACACCTCTGGAAGGAAGGAGGATATTTCTGCAGATCAGGAACATCATGCTTATCTATATGACTTCCTCTAGACATATACGTATGCTATATTCAATTAGAAACTTCAAGAATGATCACACAAATGTGTTATTTTCTTTTTCCTTTTTCCAAAAGACAGGATCTTCTTCTTCACCTTGGATCCAGTAGAAAGAAGGCATATAAAACAAGAGACAATATTTGATATAAAATATAAGCAAAGAGAAAAAATTTATGTTATAATCTACTAAGACCAGAGAGTTGTTTTTTTATGCAACTTATCCTAGTAAAAGTCAACTACTACAGTCATAAGTCATGGAGCTCAAATTCAAAGTAAATTCTATCTGGCTTTAAATCCCATGCATAATCAACAAAATCATTCTCCTTCTCAAGACGTGGTATGTAAAGCCATATGTAGATGATATATTTCAGAAATAAGTGTAAATGTTTAAGGACAATCTTGGGAAATCTCTATTTTAACAATACACAAAATATGAAGAGATGGAAGTAGACTAAGAAAAAGTATATAAATGCAACGGTAGAATAGTTAGTGCAGGAAGAAATTTCAATAAGGGAGTAATCTGCAACATGAAATACTGGAGAGAATGGAAAGGATGAGGACTAAGAAGAATTTAAGAAGAGATTTCTGGTTTTAGAAATCAAATTATTCATCATCTTCAAAGTTTGCCTGACATATCTGAAGAACTAAGATGTCAAGGTAAGGCAAGTATTTATAACCTCAGTCCAAGAACCCTTTGGTATGGATCCTTGGATTACATGAATATGAATCATTAAATATACAGATCTTATATTGTTTGTGTAACAAGTTACCACTAAGTTAGCTTAAAACAACACGAATTTATTAGCTCACAGTTTCTATGGGTCATAATTCTGACAAAGGACTCATTGGGCTAAAGTTAAGATATGAACCAAACTATGTGACTCAAGAATTCATTTCCAAGCTCATTCAACCTTTGGCCAAATTCATTTCCTTACAGCTGTATGATTTAGGACCACTGCCTTGCTAGCTGTCATCAAGGAACTGTCATTAACTCCTAAAGACTTTTTATGGTCATTGTACATGGCCCCCTACATCTCAGAACCAGTAAGGCACATCCCAGCCATCTAATGTTTGAAATCTCTCCTACCTTCCCCTTTCAATCTCTTTTGCCTTATTCTTCTAGCCCATCTCCGAGTCTTGCTTTCCTTTTTCTACTTTTATAAGTTTATGTAATTAGAGTGATTAGACTCACTCTTATAATTCAAGATAATATATTTGAAGTCAGCTGACTAGTAACCACAGTTCCATCTGCAGTCTCCTCCCAGAAGTACCTAAGTTAGTGTTTAATTGAATAAACAGAACACAGGAAAGGAGTGGAAATTTTTAGAGTTCTATGGCACCAAGGACATTTACTAAAAAATGTAAATTCCTAAGGCTCTCCTCCAAAGTTTTGCAAACAAAATTCTAGGATAAGACAGTGGTTTACACTTAAATGAGCCATTTAGGTAATTCTTTTGCAGATTAAAACTTAAAAATAACTTATCTACAAGGTCTATGGTGAGCTTCATTATACCTAATATCAGAAATTTTATGAAAAACATTTTCATCATGTGCTTTTTTGCAGAGTTAGTTTACCTAAGTTTTAAAGGCTCTAAGGGTTCTGTGGCCCACAATACTTAAGACTAACTAATTTAAGGAATGGGTGAATATGCAAAGGATGCAAGAGAGTAGCTTACACTTGACAACCGTGACAGCAAAGTAAAGGAAATGAATGGAATGGTAGTTTTAGAAGGAGGTCTGTTTGAGGGATTTTTTGTTTGTTTGTTTAGGATAGTTAAGAATTGGGCATTTGGAAGGAAGATAATTCATAGGTGAGGGCATTCGAAAGCTCTAAGACCTACTTTCCCTAAGGATTAGAGGGTGTGGCCAGTGTGGGATAAGTTAGGAAAGAAGAGCTGAGAAAAAACCTAAAGATTAGCAAAGGATGAAAACAAAACAAACGTACCTTCAGTGCTGCCTATTATATAATCCATATAATATGGATTTGAACAAAAACTGTTTTCAAATAATAAAATCATTTGCTTTTTATTTCAACATTTCTCTGCTGTGGTGATATAATTCCAATAACTAGAATATGAAAAACATCTAGTATATAAAAGCTATTACTAAATTAACTATTTAGATCATATTTATTAGGACACTAGCTATGGAGAGATGCAAAAGTCCTGTATTTAAATCTCAGATTTAGTATCAAGTTTGTTAAGTAACTGTGCACAAATAAGTTTATTTTAATCTGTTTCAGCTTTTTCATTTATCAAACGAGGATAGTACTGTTTCTTGTGTAATCCACAAGGTAACTTTGGGAAGAAACTAAGAGAACTATCATGTTTTATAATTAATTTAATTTTTTAGCATTTTTAACATTAAAAGATAAATGAACTACACCTTACAGATTTATTGCTACCTGTGACGAGCACCAAAAAATAGGGTGTTAGTATAACACCAGATACCTTTCTGCACTAGCAACCAAACGGAAGCTTTTTTGAATATAGAAAAGGTCCTAATGTTGAAAGAAAAAAAAGTGTTCTGTACCTCAACTCCCAATTCCAGCAATATGGAAGAGAGCATAATTTTGAATGCCCCTGTTTCATTCACCAAAAATTGTGGAGGAAATATGAAAACACTCATCATCTCTGGTGAAATAGTTTCCAAATGGCTGCACTCAAAGAAACATCTTAAATTTATAGAAGTAGACTTATAATTTGCTTCATTAAAGAGGAAAAGAGTATCATTTAAATGCAAAAATAGGAAAAACCTACAAAACTGACAAACAATAAAAAAAAGACTTCCCATTAACTATCATTAGGTTTATCCATTCAACCAAGAAAATAACTATCACAGAATCTTAGAAACAATAAACAAAAAGAACAGTTAACTATCTAATTGTATTTTTCTAAAATGAAGGAATGCATATAATTTTTTTAATTGGCCAAAATTGCACATAAAAACATTACAATTTAAATCCTTTATATTCACTCTCAATGTACTGAAAATTATAAACTTTCATTTGGTTTAACTCCTGCAAGTCTTTTGTATTTCCTTGGCTTTCAAAAATCCTATACTTCACATAATCCCAATTTTTTTTGTTAATCAGAAAAGTCTAACAAAAAATATATTGTTAAAAGACTCAGTGCTAAATATATGTATATGATGGCACACTATATGTATTTAGTAAAAATATTAATTTTGCAAAATGAAGTGCCTTATTCTCAAATATGGTAGTCAGGAATAATATCCTTAAACACCTGCCCATCCTCACTTAAAAACTGTATCTAAGTGACATTTGCTCATAAACTTTGTCGACTATGTATGTCCTCTTTCTCTAGTTCCATTTCCCTGTAGCACTCCAAGGGAAAAGTACATTTTGCTAAGAAGAAATGTCTAACCTAGTAGGAAAAAAAAAGAGGTATTTATAAGTGAAGAGCATTTGGATTTTTAATGGCCAAAATAAACCCCTAAATATTCACCATTATAGGTTCAGTGGAGTCTCAAACATATATATGTAAAGAATCCAAAACTAAATTAACATGAGCTATAACTAATATGAATTAATATGAATTGCCAAATAAATTCTCTATGGCCATTAAAACTTCAAAAGTAGTATCCAAATTTTTTGACATATATAAAGCACATTTTAAATGTTTTAGAGTTTACAAATTAAATTGTGAAAACTAGCTCTGTGTCCACAGATTGTGGACAACATACAACAATGTGGGCACTACGATACTGTAATTTAAAATGCAGTTATAAGGGCACTTGGGTGGCTCAGTATGTAAGAATCAGACTTCGGCTCAAGTCATGGTCTCACGGTTTGTGAGTCAAGCCCCACGTCAGGCTCTGTGTGGACAGCTCAGAGCCTGGAGCCTGCTTCAGATTCTGTGTCTCCCCCTCTCTGCCCCTCCTTTGCTTGCTCTCAGTCTTTGTCTATCTCTCTCTCAAAACTGAATAAACATTAAAAAATTTAAAAAACATAAAAATAAAATAAAATGCAGTTCTAGATCTTTTCTTAGAATCTTATTAACAAAATAATTTGTGGCAACATGTTTGTTTCCTGTCAACACTTTTTTATGGCACCTCCAGTGAAAGTATAAAGTAAAATTTTCCCAGAATGAAAACATTTTATCTTTCAAAACCATACCTGAGCCTTCTCTGAAAATATAATTATAGTCCAGTTATCATCCTTCAGGCACATTGTCTTAATCTTTCCACTTTTAAGAATAGATGTGTGTGTATACGTATCTACATATATATGTATACAAACACATCTGCAAATGTAAAATTCCTGTGTAAAAGTCAAACTGCATGAAGGTGACAACTATCTCATCAGACTCCCTATGTTCACAATGATGGAATTTGTTGCACACTGTAGACTTAGTGTTGAAGAGAAGTAAATACACCAGGGAAAAGGAACAGTATATAATACACTGGATTCATGGTTTGTGGCAGAGGAAGCATAAATGGGCTTGAGTATATTATGAACGAACACTAAGCCCTATTTTATAATGAAAATGAAAACATTACAAAAGGCTCTTTGGGATTTTTAGCATACCTGTGATGTTGCTGCTAAAGTAGTAAGCTCTTAAGGACTGAATCAATAGCTTCAAAGCAGTTGGAAACTCACATATGGCAAATGTAAATAATAAGATTGATTTTTACAGCAGAAATCTATGTATCAAGCAGGTTCACTGGAAACAAATGATAAAATGAATATACTTCTAGAAAGGGAGTACTCAAGATGGTGTGCTATCTGCTGAGGTGACATACATTATAAAAGACAACTTAGGTGCCAACCAATGGAAGGAGAATCAATCTTTCTGATGGTATACAGTGACTCATCTGTTGCCTCTTTAATATACTATCAAATAAGCAAAAGATATTGTTAGTCTGTGAAATTTTTGGACCAGTAGCAGTATTGCAAAAATCGCCAAAATTGCCTTTTTCCAAAATGTTTCAAGTGTAGAAATCTAACCAGCAAACCAATTTCTTCCTCTAACATGATTAATCATTAATACAAATGCACAAAGACAACACCTTTTCTGACTCTCTTATAATGTCTTTAATTTCTACATAAGGGAGGATGAATTTAACTTTCCAGTATAATCCTATAATCAGAATATTCTTCATTTTATCATTAGAACAGAACAGAATCAAAATTTTTATAAGGTATCAGTCTTTACCTGAAAGCTGTCATCTTACTCTTAGATAGGAAACCTTCAGTTAAGTGTGTGACAATGTGTTCTGAAGGTCATACATTTGTGGGGTGTTTTCTAGCTTTATTTTTTCCCTTTGTTTAAATAACTAATGACAAATAAATCACGTATAGTCAAAGAAACCGGCATACTAATTTCAGAGCAAAGTTTTTTTCTTTTGTAATGAACTTTTGAAAAGTGGGAATCAGACTGTTCCACAATTGAGAAATGTAAAGGCAATCGCACCATTAAGTCCCCATTGTCTTTTAAGATAGCAATCTACATTCTATATGGAATGACTTTTTTTTATTACAGAAGTTCCCAGCCTCTACAATTTATCAATAAGCCAATATTATAAAAATGTTCTTTATCACCTTCTGTCTAAAACTGTAAAGTCAAGATTCTTTTCCAGCATGTTGATTTCTTTCAATTTAGAAGCAGAATTTCATGGCAAGCTTTTGCTACTACTTTTGCTCACCAGTAATCAAAAGCATACACTGACTTGAGGACAAGTTACTGAAACCAGTAAGTATATCTTTCATTACATAAATCTGAGGTGTTTATAGAAATCTCTATTTGTTCACAAAATGCAAACTATCCTCAGATATCAATTTTCCTACATAGAAATCACAACATCAATTCTCCAAAGTTAATTCCTAACGACAATGGCAATGTAGCCAAGATGTTTCTCAGATAATCCATAGATTTAGAAGAGAATTATGCTATTATAATTTTTAGTTTCCCTTAAGCCTGATACTTATTCCTTAATGGTTAAAGGCCAATTCCGTTTGTTGAGAAAGCTCTTATGGTGTTCCAACTGACATTAGATTCTCCCAAATAAAGTTCAAGTTCACTGAGGAACAGCAATATGGTTAAGTTTTCCAAATCTATGAACCATGTTTTTTTTTTACTTAACTAAAACAAAACTTTTTGACTTCATAACTGCGTGGGGTGCCTGGGTGACTCAGTCAGCTGCGTGTCCAACCTCGGCTCAGGTCACGATCTCACAGTTCATGAGTCTGCATCGGGCTCTGGGCTGACAGCTCAGAGCCTGGAGCCTGCTTCAGATTCTGTGTTTCCCTCTCCTTCTGCCCACACCCCACTCTCTGTCTCAAAAAAGTAAAACATTAAAAAAAATTTTAATTTCGTAACTGTGAAGGATGCTGGAAAAAACAAATCAATATTTCCTTTTAGTTCAAAGTATTTGAAATAAATTCAACTCTGTCACAAAATTAAGAAAAACTACAAAACAGATTGAGTTAATAAAGAGGTTTATAATTGCAGAATCCTCTCATATTTATAACACAGTCCCCACCGTCATTAGTCGTGGCATTCACACATCACAGAAAGGAGGAAAGTGGAGATTTTATTATACCATTGAAAGTTTGTTTGTCTTCTGTCAGTTCATAATTCCTTTGCCAAGTACTGCATCTAGACTCCATCTGGTGCATTCACCACCTCAATTTAAAATCTGCGGAAAGATTCCAGCTAATGATGAGAAATCAAGCGATTTAGTATTTGTTTTACTTCATTTTAACCATGATGGTCATTACCAGAAATTCCTGATTGTCAGTTTTCTGAGGCTACAAATAGATTGCATATTGCAGAAGTCCTACATTTTTCTGGAGTTCAAAAAAAAGAAGGTGTGCACTTTAAAGCTAAAATTCATGGTAATATAATGAGCACGCTGTTACAGGATATTTTCAAACAGTGGTTTTATGGCCATCTGTTGGAACCTCTGCACTGGGTTGCATGTTTTTCACTACCTAAAAATCTAAAGTAACTTCTATAAAAGACTCAAGAATTATAATGAAAGAGGCATCCCTGACTCTTAACAATGTTGGGGCAAAACACATGAAAGAAATTGCCTGAAATACAAGGGACTATTAAAATACAAAGTTTTCTAAACGACTAAGTTTTTAGTTGGCTTTCATAATAAACACTATTATTAAGCATCAGTTATCTGTCATCTAAATGCGGAAATAGCATATTGTTCCATTTTAGGATTTTTACTACTAAAGCCAACCAATGAGGAAGAAAGATCTTTTAAGGAAGAGGGAACCTATCTGTGGAATGGTGTGAGTATGGAAGACAATCTCAGTGGCAGAATGAGTACAAGTTATAAAGGTGAAAACAGTATATTCAGGAGACCACGAGTAGCCGCCCGTCCCCACACTAGAGGTTGAGAGTTCATGTACAGCGAGAGATAACTGCAGCAGATGAAATACGCAAACACTTTCCTTTCTGTTTCATCAAATTCTCCAACAAAAGACTTTAATCAGCTCAAGAGACATTCCTGGGGTAACAAAAAGAAGACCTATTTAAAAAGTGTGGGCACACAGGGTGTGTGGGTGGCTCAGTCAGTTGAGTGCCTGACTCGTGGTTTCAGTTCAGGTCATGATCTCACAATTTGTGGGATCGAGCCCTGTATCAGCCTTTGCGGAGCCTACTTGGAATTCACCCTCTCTCTCTTTATCTCTCTCTCTCACTCCTCCCTCACTCATGCTGTCACTCTCAAATAAATAAACCTTAAACACATACCCACACACAAAACCAACAAAACATAAAGCCAACCAATCTTAGGAATTTAAGTTACTTGACCCTGCACTCAGTGGACCCTGTATCCTGATTAAGTAGCTGGTGTGCAATAAACTGTGTACCAAAAAAAGGAAAAGAACAGAAAGAAAAAAGAAAAAAGCCAACCATAGATGGTTAAATTCAAGATCTACAGTTCTCTATTCCCCTAGGTAGAATGAAGTACCATCTTCCACTAGGTGATATAGTGCAACAAACATCACACCTTGCAGACATCTGTTTTCCAGCTGACAATGGGCCAAAATAACACTTCAGACTTCGGGAAAAAAAATGCCTTCCTCTCAGAGCAGTGCTGACATAAATCCTAATGACCTGATACTTTTAACTACCTCCTTTTAACAACCTCTTGTACTATGCTCCAGCAAGGTCTCCAAATGACCGACGAGTAAAATGCTACCCACAGCACTTAAATCAGACATGGGACCTAATAACAGCTTTTTTTCTCAAGCTCCTTTTTCTACTCTGTCTTCCTAATTATTGTCATCAGTGTGCACTTTTTTTTTTCCTTTAGAGGAAATATTGACATTTTTGGAGTGAAATATTGAAATGGTGCATTTGTTTTATTGATGATTTTGCAGCAGTTAACATTCACGGAGCTAAAGGTTGCCAAACTTTGTGGATGAGGTCAAAAACTTAGGAGCAAATTACACAGAGAAGTAAAAACGGGTGTTAAAATTAGTTAGCAGATTTTTTCCTAATCTTCCCTGCATGAGAATATAAGTGTATAAAATAAATCTTGATGTATGATACTGATTAGGGTTGCAAGTTACCAAACAAAACTACAAAAAACTCAACTCTTTATTTATACGCATTAATGTGTTTTTAGAAACTTCTGAGCCTAAAAGAGTTGTTAATTTTTATAAACATGAGCAAGCTTTTAACGGTGCAGCTTCCCCCTCCTCGGTCAGATAAATGAACAAGCTTCAAAGAAGGAAATATGGTAAGGTACGTTTTAAAAGAGATTTAGAAGACCCATTAGCCTTCTGCAGCCTATATACGTCAATGTCTTAGGCAATGTCCTTTAATGCTAACATTGCTATGATGGTCTTGCATTCCAAATATCCTGACATAATTCATATAATAAATACCGAAACTAAACTTGCTCATGTAAAACCTCTCACAACCCTCATCTTGCCCCAGCTTCTTGGTGTTGCCAAAATTTCTGTAACGTTGCAGCAGTTACTTAATATTCCTGATCTTGCCTACCTCAGGGCTTAGGTAACCTGTTTTATTGTATCTGGGTAAACTGGTCCTATCACATCATAATCCATACTTCCTACAAAAGTTAAGTTTGATCTAGTGTGTTCATAGCCAAGTGGAATCATATTAATAACAGGTGTTCTTTTACCATAATAAGGGAAGTTTATTTCTGTTTGCTCTTCAAAAAAGAACACTGGAATAATTCTTTTAACTGTAGGCATTAAAAATGCCACAGTAGGAATCCAACTATCATTTAAAACCATTCCTTTTCAAACTATCGTATTTCCAATTAGAGTTTTACTCCTTATAACACCCCATAGAAAATGCTCTTAATATAAACCTGTTTTTGGATTTCAGAGCTTCCCCTCCTAAGTCCCCTTTTGAACAGCTGCCGAAAAGAAAGCCTGATAAACTCCTCAGGAAAATCTCTTCTCAATATGGTTTCCCATGAGAGGTGGTCATTTCATCTCCAAATCTCTCTATAATGATGGGTTTAAGGACTGAAGTGAGGAAAGATCTATCAATACTACCTCCAAATTGTCAACCTACTACATGGCTGAAATTTCATTCAAAGTGCCTTTCAGGTAACTATTCAGGTTCCGACTCCTTTTAGGGAACTCAGTCTTGATTAAAATCACTGTGCCTTTAGATCTTACAAGTTAGAACCATTAGATGCAAAATTTCTCTTTATTCCACTGTTCAATCTACTGAGGGAGGAAGATGTGAAACAGGGAATATTAAATGTTTGATGTGAACTGATGCAGAAGGGAAGTAAATAATTCTTTGGAAAAGTAAACATTTATCATGGTAAAGTCATAGATAAGATGGAAGGTTGGCAGCCAGTGTCTTTATTTATAAAGACACAAAAGCACCCCTTTTAGTTTCCCTCAGAAGGAAAAGAGTTTTTGCAAATGCTTAGGGATTTTTTTCTTTTTTTTATTTATTTTTTTATTATTTTTTTAAAATATGAAATTTATTGTCAAATTGGTTTCCATACAACACCCAGTGCTCATCCCAAAAGGTGCCCTCCTCAATACCCATCACCCACCCTCCCCTCCCTCCCACCCCCCATCAACCCTCAGTTTGTTCTCAGTTTTTAACAGTCTCTTATGTTTTGGCTCTCTCCCACTCTAACCTCTTTTTTTTTTTTCCTTCCCTTACCCCATGGGTTTCTGTTAAGTTTCTTAGGATCCACATAAGAGTGAAACCATATGGTATCTGTCTTTCTCTGTATGGCTTATTTCACTTAGCATCACATTCTCCAGTTCCATCCACGTTGCTACAAAAGGCCATATTTCATTCTTTCTCATTGCCATGTAGTATTCCATTGTGTATATAAACCACAATTTCTTTATCCATTCATCAGTTGATGGACATTTCGGCTCTTTCCATAATTTGGCTATTGTTGAGAGTGCTGCTATAAACATTGGGGTACAAGTGCCCCTATGCATCAGTACTCCTGTATCCCTTGGGTGAATTCCTAGCAGTGCTATTGCTGGGTCATAGGGTAGGTCTATTTTTAATTTTCTGAGGAACCTCCACACTGTTTTCCAGAGCGGCTGCACCAATTTGCATTGCTTCGGGATTTTTTTAAGCCTGTTTTCTACTACTCTCCCCCTACAGTCTTTGGGGAAAATTTTATATGTATGTATGTACTTGGAGCATCTTAAAGTATATTCGTGATCTTTTCCAATGGAGAAAGGGCACCTTTCTCAAAGGAAAGAGAATGGCATCTTCCACCACTCTTTCTCTACCTCTATGTATGGAGGGATGTTCATGTTCTTTTCACGGCAGCATTCTTAAAAAGAGAACAGCACTTAAATTGCCTCAGAACATGAAAAGGATGTCATGTTTAAAAAAAATTCTTGCTGGAAAAACATCCTAAAAATTACAGTCATCTAAGATCTGCTGAGTCAGAATCCCTGGCAAATAGGCTCAGAAATCCCTCATACAAATAAGAATCCAGGTGATTGAGGACATCGATAGTGATGTCATATTAACAGTATGTAACTCTGATGTGATGTGGTGAAAATGGCACTTCATGTTTGTGATCTCCTTCCCAAAATTTGTAACTCCAGTCAATCCTGACTAGAACATCAGGCAATTCCCAAATGAAGGACATTCTACAAAGGTATCTGTCACATACTCCTCAAAACTGTCAGGGTCATCAAAAACAAGGAAAATCTGAGAAACTGTCATCTCTAAATAGGAGCATAAGGAAACGAAGCAATTACATGTGAATGTAGTGTCTTGGATGGATCTTGAGACAGAAAGTGACCATTACGTAAAACTAAGAAAAACCAAATCAAGTATGGACTTCACTTACTAACAATATATTGATATTGCTTCACTAATTGTAACTAATATACTATAGTTATGCAAAATGTAAATACTAGGGAGAAGTGAGTAAGGGATATATGAGAACTCTCTGTGCCATCTTAACAAATTTTCTGTAAATTTAAAATTGTTCAAAAAATAAACTATATTAAAAGTTATATAAAAAAAGAATTCACACAACATCAGAGATCAAAAGTAAAAGGAGTACCAAGTAAGTATTTAAGAAAAAAAATCCCATGGTTCAGTCAAGAGTGAGGGAACTAGATACTAGAAGTTGAGACTGTAACGCACATTTTTGTAGCATATCCTCTCAAGTCAGTCACAAAAGCACAAAATGTTATCACAAGTCCTCAGCTCTCTCGTTTCTTCTAGCCTTCAGCAGCTTAGGTGTGATGTGACGTCATTTCCAGAAGTTTTGCCAGCGGTCTCTACTGCCTCAGCTCCTCTGTCTCCTCATCGTATTCATCTAAACAAACTAAATCACTCTAGCTGCCCACTTTCTCTAAATCTACTCTGAATTAGCTAAGCCCAACAACAACAACAACAAAAGAGAAAAACCTAAATGGACTACTAGAATGGCACACCATCTTTGCTGTCTCCCCTGACACACCTCTCATTTGCAGTGTCTCAGCAAAAATATATTTACTTCCTCAGTATCTGTCAAAAATCTCACTTTTCACCTTCTCTACAGTAACGACTCTAGGGCAAACTACTGTATCATCATCACTCATCAGCAACTATGTACTATCTATGCACATTCTCTATTGTTCATTCAATCCATTTGTCACACGGGAGCCAAAATAATCCATTTGAAATGTAGGTTGAATTTCTTTCTCTCTCTTTTCTCTTTTCTTCCTTTTCTGTTTTATCCTTCTGTCTATGTCTCTCTCTCTCTCTTTCTACTCATTACCACCACAACCACTTGTATCTTTATTGGCTTTTCATTACTTTTAAGATTAAGATATGACTCAATTATGTGATTTACAAGCATCAGTATATTTTGGACCTTACTCGTTTCTCCACATGAAATTTGCTTCTACCATAAGACATTGAATATGAATATCTAAGTTGTATCATTAAATATATATATATATATATATATATTTGTTATATCATTAAATAGCTATCATTATATATATATATATATATATATGTATGTATAAGTTATATCATTAAATAATGATATACATACAAAAAAATAAAAGAAATTTATCCTGCAAGAAGATTTAGGTGTCAGTACAAGAATGTGGGATATATTCTTAATCCAAACAGAAAAGGCGAAAATTATTTTTTTTAAAGTAGGTCACTTTTAACATATAAACCTCAAGTTGGGACAGTAAAAGATAGCTAAACAAAATATAGGCAGTTGTTTTGGAAACAAATACTGATAATACAGAATGTTCATTGGAAATGTTAAGATCTATTATATGAAAAATGTTCAAATTACAAAAATGGGACCAAAAGGGGAAAAAAAAACAATAATGGGCAAATGCCACAGCAAAATAGGTGAGAAAATTCTAATGGCCCAAAACAGGAAAACATGACATTCTTGAAAATCCCATAATCAGGGAAATGTAAATTAAGTAGGAATAAGAAACATTTGCACATATTGGCCTAACATGTTAAAATGTATTCCTATAAATTGTGTGAGATGTGGACAAAAGAAACTCTCATTACTGAAGAAAATATGAATTATTAGTATTTCTATCAAAAGCAATCCAGGGGCACCTGGCTGGCTCACTTGGTTAAGTGTTCAACTTTGGTTCAGATCATGATCTCGCAGTATGTGAGTTTGAGCACCATGTCAGGCTATGTGCTGACAGCTAGGGCCTGGAGCCTGCTTCCGATTCTGTGTCTTCTGCTGTCTCTGCCTCTCTCTCTCTCAAAAATAAACATTAATTTAAAAAAAAAGCAATCCAGAAATATCTATTGAAATTGAAATACAGATACCCTTCAGCCCATAGAACTCACTCGTGAGAATGTATTCCACACTAATGAATCATTAAAAATTAGGGTAAATATGTAAAACAATGAAGCTTTTTTATTTTTTTCAATATATGAAATTTATTGTCAAAATGGTTTCCATACAACACCCAGTGCTCATCCCAAAAGGTGTCCTCCGCAATACCCATCACCTACCCTCGCCTCACTCCCACCCTCCATCAACCCTCAGTTTGTTCGAAGTTTTTAAGAGTCTCATGCTTTGGCTCTCTACCACTCTAACCTCTTTTTTTTTCTTCCCCTCCCCCATGAGTTTCTGTCAAGTTTCTCAGGATCCACATAACAGTGAAAACATATGGTATCTGTCTTTCTCTGTATGGCTTATTTCACTTAGCATCACACTCTCCAGTTCCATCCACGTTACTACAAAGGGCCATATTTCGTTCTTTCTCATTGCCATGTAGTACTCCATTGTGTATATAAACCACAATTTCTTTATCCATTCATCAGTTGATGGACATTTCGGCTCTTTCCATAATTTGGCCATTGTTGAGAGTGCCACTATAAACATTGGGATACAAGTGCCCCTATTCATCAGTACTCCTGTATCCCTTGGGTAAATTCCCAGCAGTGCTATTGCTGGGTCATAGGGTAGGTCTATTTTTAATTTTCTGAGGAACCTCCACACTGTTTTCCAGAGTGGCTGCACCAGTCTGCATTCCCACCAACAGTGCAAGAGGGTTCCCGTTTCTCCACATCCTCACCAGCATCTATAGTCTCCTGATTTGTTCATTTTGGCCACTCTGACTGGCGTGAGGTGGTATCTGAGTGTGGTTTTGATTTGTATTTTCCTGATGAGGAGCGACGTTGAGCATCTTTTCATGTGCCTGTTGGCCATCCGGATGTCTTCTTTAGAGAAGTGTCTATTCATGTTTTCTGCCCATTTCTTCACTGGGTTATTTGTTTTTCAGGTGTGGAATTTGGTGAGCTCTTTATAGATTTTGGATACTAGCCCTTTGTCCGATATGTCATTTGCAAATATCTTTTCCCATTCCGTTGGTTGCCTTTTAGTTTTGTTGGTTGTTTCCTTTGCTGTGCAGAAGCTTTTGATCTTCATAAGGTCCCAGTAATTCATTTTTGCTTTTAACTCCCTTGCCTTTGGGGATGTGTCGAGTAAGACATTGCTATGGCTGAAGTCAGAGAGGTCTTTTCCTGCTTTCTCCTCTAGGGTTTTGATGGTTTCCTGTCTCACAGTCAGGTCCTTTATCCATTTTGAGTTTATTTTTGTGAATGGTGTGAGAAAGTGGTCTTGTTTCAACCTTGTGCATGTTGCTGTCCAGTTCTCCCAGCACCATTTGTTAAAGAGACTGTCTTTTTTCCATTCGATGTTCTTTCCTGCTTTGTCAAAGATGAGTTGGCCATACGTTTGTGGGTCTAGTTCTGGGGTTTCTATTCTATTCCATTCATCTATGTGTCTGTTTTTGTGCCAGTACCATGCTGTCTTGATGATGACAGCTTTGTAGTAGAGGCGAAAGTCTGGGATTGTGATGCCTCCTGCTTTGGTCTTGTTCAAAATTACTTTGGCTATTCGGGGCCTTTTGTGGTTCCATATGAATTGTAGGATTGATTGTTCTGGTTTCGAGAAGAATGCTGGTGCAATTTTGATTGGGATTGCATTGAATGTGTAGATAGCTTTGGGTAGTATTGACATTTTGACAGTATTTATTCTTCCAATCCATGAGCCCAGAATGTTTTTCCATTTCTTTATATTTTCTTCAATTTCCTTCATAAGCTTTCTATAGTTTTCAGCATACAGATCTTTTACATCTTTGGTTAGATTTATTCCTAGGTATTTTATGCTTCTTGGTGCAATTGTGAATGGGATCAGTTTCTTTGTCTTTCTGTTGCTTCATTGTTAGTGTATAAGAATGCAACTGATTTCTGTACATTGATTTTGTATCCTGCAACTTTGCTAAACTCATGTATCAGTTCTAGCAGACTTCTGGTGGAGTCTATCGGATTTTCCATGTATAGTATCATGTCATCTGCAAAAAGTGAAAGCTTGACTTCCTCTTTGCCAATTTTGATGCCTTTGATTTCCTTTTGTTGTCTGATTGCTGATGCTAGCACTTCCAACACTATGTTAAACAACAGCGGTGAGAGTGGACATCCCTGTCGTGTTCCTGATCTCAGGGAAAAAGCTCTCAGTTTTTCCCCATTGAGGATGATGTTAGCTGTGGGCTTTTCATACATGGCTTTTATGATCTTTAAGTATGTTCCTTCTATCCCGACTTTCTCAAGGGTTTTTATTAAGAAACGTTGCTGAATTTTGTCAAAGGCCTTTTCCGCATCGATTGACAGGATCATATGGTTCTTCTCTTTTTTTTTTTTGTTAATGTGATGGATCACGTTGATTGATTTGCGAACGTTGAACCAGCCCTGCATCCCAGGAATGAATCCCACTTGATCATGGTGAATAATTCTTTTTATATGCTGTTGAATCTGATTTGCTAGTATCTTATTGAGAATTTTTGCATGCATATTCATCAGGGATATTGGCCTGTAGTTCTCTTTTTTGACTGGGTCTCTGTCTGGTTTAGGAATCAAAGTAATACTGGCTTCATAGAATGAGTCTGGAAGTTTTCCTTCCCTTTCTATTTCTTGGAATAGCTTGAGAAGGATAGGTATTATCTCTGCTTTAAACATCTGGTAAACTCCCCTGGGAAGCCATCTGGTCCTGGACTCTTCTTTGTTGGGAGATTTTTGATAACGGATTCAATTTCTTCGCTGGTTATGGGTCTGTTCAAGCTTCCTATTTCCTCCTGATTGAGTTTTGGAAGAGGGTGGGTGTTTAGGAATTTGTCCATTTCTTCCAGGTTGTCCAGTTTGTTGGCATATAGTTTTTCATAGTATTCCCTGATAATTGTTTGTATCTCTGAGGGATTGGTTGTAATAATTCCATTTTCATTCATGATTTTATCTATTTGGGTCATCTCCCTTTTCTTTTGGAGAAGCCTGGCTAGACGTTTATCAATTTTGTTTATTTATACAAAAAACCAACTCTTGGTTTCGTTGATCTGCTCTACAGTTTTTTTAGATTCTATATTTTTTATTTCTGCTCTGATCTTTATTAGTTCTCCTGCTGAGTTTAGGCTGCCTTTGCTGTTCTGCTTCTATTTCCTTTAGGTGTGCTGTTAGATTTTGTATTTGGGATTTTTCTTGTTTCTTGAGATAGGCCTGGATTGCAATGTATTTTTCTCTCAGGACTGCCTTCGATGCATCCCAAAGCGTTTGGATTGTTGTATTTTCATTTTCGTTTGTTTCCATATATTTTTTAATTTCTTCTCTAATTGCCTGGTTGACCCACTCATTCTTTAGTAGGGTGTTCTTTAACCTCCATGCTTTTGGAGGTTTTCCAGACTTTTTCCTGTGGTTGATTTCAAGCTTCATAGCATTGTGGTCTGAAAGTATGCATGGTATAATTTCAATTCTTGTATACTTATGAAGGGCTGTTTTGTGACCCAGTATATGATCTATCTTGGAGAATGTTCCATGTGCACTCGAGAAGAAAGTATATTCTGTTGCTTTGGGATGCAGAGTTCTAAATATATCTGTCAAGTCCATCTGATCCAATGTGTCATTCAGGACCCTTGTTTCTTTATTGACCATGTGTCTAGATGATCTATACATTTCTGTAAGTGGGGTGTTAAAGTCCTCTGCAATTACCACATTCTTATCAATAAGGTTGCTTATGTTTGTGAGTAATTGTTTTATATATTTGGGGGCTCCCGTATTCGGCGCATAGACATTTATAATTGTTAGCTCTTCCTGGTGGATAGACCCTGCAATTATTATATAATGCCCTTCTTCATCTCTTGTTACAGCCTTTAATTTAAAGTCTAGTTTGTCAGATAGAAGTATGGCTACTCCAGCTTTCTTTTGGCTTCTGGTAGCATGATAAATAGTTCTCCATCCCCTCACTCTCAATCTAAAGGTGTCCTGAGATCTAAAATGAGTCTCTTGTAGACAGCAAATAGATGGGTCTTGTTTTTTTATCCATTCTGATACCCTATGTCTTTTGGTTGGTGTATTTAATCCATTTACATTTAGTGTTATTATAGAAAGATACAGGTTTAGAGTCATTGTGATGTCTGTATGATTTATGCTTGTAGTGATGTCTCTGGTACTTTGTCTCACAGGATCCCCCTTAGGATCTCTTGTAGGGCTGGTTTAGTGGTGACAAATTCCTTCAGTTTTTGTTTGTTTGGGAAGACCTTTATCTCTCCTTCTATTCTAAGTGACAGACTTGCTGGATAAAGGATTCTCGGCTGCATATTTTTCCTGTTCATCAAATTAAAGATCTCGTGCCAATCCTTCCTGGCCTGCCAAGTTTCAAAAGAGAGATCAGTCACGAGTCTTATAGGTCTCCCTTTATATGTGAGGGCACGTTTACCCCTTGCTGCTTTCAGAATTTTCTCTGTATCCTTGTATTTTGCCAGTTTCACTATGATATGTCATGCAGAAGATCGATTCAAGTTACGTCTGAAGGGAGTTCTCTGTGCCTCTTGGATTTCAATGCCTTTTTCCTTCCCCAGCCCAGGGAAGTTCTCAGCTATTATTTCTTCAAGTACCCCTTCAGCACCTTTCCCTCTCTCTTCCTCCTCTGGGATACAAATTATGCGTATATTATTTCTTTTTAGTGTATCACTTAGTTCTCTAATTTTCCCCTCATACTCCTGGATTTTTTTATCTTTTTCTCAGCTTCCTCTTTTTCCATAATTTTGTCTTCTAGTTCACCTATTCTCTCCTCTGCCTCTTCAATCCGAGCCGTGGTCATTTCGATTTTATTTTGCATTTCGTTTAAAGCGGTTTTCAGCTCCTCCTGACTGTTCCTTATTCCCTTGATCTCTGTAGCAAGAGATTCTCTGCTGTCCTCTATATTGTTTTCAAGTCCAGCGATTAATTTTATGACTATTATTCTAAATTCACTTTCTGATATATCATTTAAATCCTTTTTGATCAGTTCATTAGCTGTTGTTATTTCCTGGAGATTCTTTTGAGGGGAATTCTTCCGTTTGGTCATTTTGGATAGTCCCTGGAGTGGTGGGGACCTGCAGGGCACTTCCCCTATGCTGTGGTGTATAACTGGAGTTGGTGGGCGGGGCCGCAGTCAGACCTGATGTCTGTCCCCAGCCCACCGCTGGGGCCACAGACTGGTGTGTGCCTTCTCTTCCCCTCTCCTAGGGGCAGGATTCACTGTGGGGTGGCGTGGCCTGTCTGGGCTACTTGCACACTGCCAGGCTTGTGGTACTGGGGATCTGGTGTGTTATCTGGGGTGGGTAGGCAAGGTGCACAGGGGCAACAGGGGCAGGCTTAGCTCTCTTCTCCTTAGGTGATCCACTTCAGGAGGGGTCCTGTGGCAGCGGGAGGGAGTCAGACCCACTGCCAGAGGGGTGGCTCCGCAGAAGCACAGCATTTAGTGTTTGCGGGGAGCAAACAAGTTCCCTGGCAGGAACTGGTTCCCTTTGGGATTTTGGCTGGGGGATGGGCGAGGGAGATGGCACTAGCGAGCACCTTTGTTCCCCCACAAACTGAGCTCTGTCATCCGGGGGCTCAGCAACTCTCCCTCCCGTTGTACTCCAGCCTTCCTGCCTTCTGAGCAGAGCTGTTAACTTATGACCTCCCAGATGCTAAGTCCCACTTGCTGTCGGAACACACTCAGTCCAGCCCCTCCGCTTTTGCAAGCCAGACTTGGGCTCTGCTTGGCCGGCAGGCCGCCCCTCTGCCCCGGCTCTCTCCCGCCAGTCCGTGGAGCAGGCACCACCTCGCCGCCCTTCCTACCCTCTTCCGTGGGCCTCTCGTCTGTGCTTGTTTTCAGAAATCCTCTGGTGATTTTCTGGGTTGTTTAGGCAGGTGTAGGTGGAATCTAAGTGATCAGCAGGACGGGAGGTGAGCCTAGCGTCCTCCTATGCCGCCATCTTCCTCTCTGTCTGAAGCTTTTTTTTTTAGTTTCAAGTTTTTATTTAAATTCCAGCTAGTTCACATATAGTGTAATATTAGTTTCAGGAGGAGAATTTAGTGATTCATCACTTACATATAACATCCAGTGATCATCACAAGTGTCTTCCTTAATACCCATCACCCATTTAACCCATTCTCCCACACACCACCTCTCCATGAACCATTTTCTTCCTTACAGTTAAGAATCTGTTTTATGGTTTGCCTCTTTTTTCCCCTCTATGTTCATCTGTTTTGTTCCTTAGATTCTACATGAGTGAAATCACATGGTATTTGTCTTTCTCTGACCTTTCACTTAGCATAACACTCTAGCTCCATCCACATTATTACAAGTGGCAAAATTTCATACTTTTTTATGGATGAGTAATATTCCAGTGTGTGTGGTGTGTGTGTGTGTGTGTGTGTGTGTGTGTGTGTGTGTGTAGTGGTGGGGGGGTGGGTTGTATAACAACTTCTTTATCCATTCATCAGATGGACATTTGGGCTCTTTGCATAATTTGGCTATTGTTGGTAATGCCATTATAAACAATGGGGTGCATGTATCCCTTTGGATCAGTATTTTTCTATCCTTTGGGTAAATGCCTAGAAGCTTTTTTATAGTGGGAAAAACAACTGGATATAAAGTAAATGCTAGCCATTTGCAAGTGACTGAATAAATTAAATTTATACCATGAAATATTTTGTATCCATTGAAAGAATGAATTATATCTAGATTAATCAATTTAGAGAATTTTTCATGACATAGTATTGACAGAAAAAAAAAACTATAGAAACTGAAATACCCCATTTTTGTGAAACAATGCTACAAGCCATATACAAGTCAACATATATATATATATATATATATATGTATATATATATATAAATTAATGGTGGAAAATAATTAAAAGCACTTAACTTGTTTTTAACAATGGGTTTCTAGGACCAGGAATATTGATGGAGAATGTATAAGATCAAACTAAAATAAAGTAAAATACAAAATCACGTAAAATATAAATGAATATACCTTTGTAAAGATAGTTTTATGGCTCTATCACATTCAGACATTTATGAAAATATTCATTATGTATGTGGGTAAAAACTAAAAATATCAAACAAGAGATATGGAATGGATGGTTGAAAATGTGATCTTTACCATCCTATCATATTATACCCTACCTCTGAGTGCAGAGGCCATACTGGTAATGGTTTATCTCCCCATCTGGGAAGAAGAGAGACCTTGTTTCAGTCATCTTTCCTCAAAGCACCCTAAACAGTCTTAGTACATAAATCTCTGCTCCAAATAAGAGCATAAGGGAATATACTGAATATATTTTAAATCAATTCACCCAGTAATTTATATTGAGTGACAAATCAGTAGGTATAGCGTTAGGCCTTGAAAAAATAGAAACAAATAGAGATACATTAGAATAAAATAAAATAAATAGAAATGAAAATTAAGTCAGGAGTCAGTGGAGAATCCAGAGGAAATAAAATAAAAATAAATGTAAAAAAAATAAAATCATAAAAATGACTTTAGAAAAGATGACAGATATGGAAAATGTGACTAAAGAGGTTTCTAGTACTACAGAAAAAAAAAAAAACCAAAAGAGAAAAATACTCTAAAATAAAAGAAGAAAACTCTGTTAAAACAAAGACCTAAATCTGCCCATTGAAAGGAAATGCTGTGCTGCTTGAAAAATTAACACAAAATAATCAATACCAAGCTCTAGCCCAGTGAAGTTCCACAAATATATGAGCATCCAAATAAAAGCACTGAATCACTTATAAGGACTGGAGAAAGAGATCACACTGTCTTAAGAATTTTCCAGAGCAGTCTTTAAGGCAAGAAGACAGAAATCCATGTCTGCACATTCTGATATAATCCAAAAGTGTAATTAATACACCACCAAATAATACTGCAATTATAACAACAGCAAAAAGATAGCCTTGAGAATATAAGAGCTTCTGGAAGAGGCACCTTGTAAAACAAAAACAAATAATAACAGCCAAAAACATTCGCTGAAATGCAAACAAAATATTATCAATATAGAGAATGCAGGAGTGGAGAGACTGTTGCCACAGTATTGAAGACAAAAATTAAATAAGGTTAAGTATTTGTAAGATATACATCTATGGTCAGATGAAGTGAAATCAACTGTGATAATTACGGTTTCACAGCTAAAAGCAAGCAACAGAGAAATTCTTAAAGGAGACTACATAAATTATGAGAATTTTAGTGTAACTTTTGCTTGCACCTGCTCTAGGCTAATGCTGGCCTAGGTACCGCGACTCAGGAAATCATATTGGTGCCTTGCATTGTCTAATCACAACAGCATGTTAAGTTGCTTCCTTATTGGACTCAAATATCATCTGTTCCTCTCTAAGATATATATATTTTTAATTAAGTACCAGACATGGTGTCCAACTCATGGGAAGAACTAAGTGTTACTTCAATGGGAATAACACAAATGCACCACTCTGAAATGAATGAACTAAGCACTTTTAATGTCCAAGGTCTAGATGCTATTGATAAAAGTACAGTGATAAAGTAGAAGGCAGTGATAACATCTTACATTCCTTCTTCTCCCTACCTTGTTCCCAAGGTAAGACACAATGTTCATGGGATGTGAGTCCTCATTATTTTGTGTTTTGCTGGGTAAAGCCAAGGAACAGATAACACAAAACAAAAGGACAGAATAGTATTCAGAGGTAGCAATCAATTTTTGAGGAGGAATAAAAGAAACACATTGCATATCCAGAAAATATCTTTAAAAAGATGTGTAATGAACTGGTAACAAAAATCACTTCCAAAAAAGAGACTGCAGATTAAAGAAAGTGATGAAAAAAGACTGTTTTTATTCTACATAGTTTTTTTATTTTTAATAAATTACCATGTCCATATATTAACTATTCAAATGAAGTAATAACTCAAATAACCTGAACAAGCAACAGACACTCCGGAATATTCCTTTATGTAAAAATGTATTTAAAAGAAAAAAAGAACTGTTGCAGACAATAGGACCAACAATAGGAAACAAAGAAGACATGACAACTACATGTAATTTAGTATCCTGGATTGGATCTTGAAATGGAAAAAATACACTAGTGAATAACCTTCTGAAATTCAAATCAAGCCTGGAGTTTAGTTTTGGGAGTGGGGTTGGGGGTGAGAAGGAATTACAAAGTACTGTTTTTTTTCTGACTGTAAAGTCAATTTACATCTTATTGGAGGTGTCCCTGCTTTGTTTTGAATGAATACACAGCTTAAAATAAAAAGATAAAGGTCTCAGAAGAAATGATCTCAAATATATTGCAAAAGATAAAGGTCTGAACTTATCCAGTTTCAACTACACTATGTATATTTTTAAAGTCATACCTTCATTCTTCCAACATGAAAAAAGCTAAACAAAGTGAAAATCACCCGATGAGAAAATCAAGGCCAAAGGGTAAACTGCCACCATGAAGTCTGGAGAAAAAGGTGAATACCCAGAATCACAGCTAAGACAGTCTTGACTGCAGCAAAAGCTACTAGAGCCACAGACTTAGGGAACACTTAAATGGTAGTTCGACAAATTTCTGGAGGTTGGACACTGGGAAATTCCTATGGCCCAGTCATAGGTGGGTCCTCACACTTTTATGGACTTTACCTCCAGGAATCTAACCAGACTCTCAAAGAGCCAAAAACAAAAAAACAAAAAACAAACAAACAAAAAAAACCCTTCTATTTTTAGCAAGAGAAGGGGAAAGGTAACCCTTTATGCCTAGGGCATCATCCATAGCAAAGAGCTACTCTGTAGGGAGAAAAAATAATTGTAAGACCCATATCTTCCTGGAAGCATGCTCTAGCCTTCTTCTCTCACCTAGGAGGTGGGAAAAAAAAGGCTAAGAAACGTTTTGAAAGTAATAGTCCAGGTACTTAAATCCATTAAAAGTCCAAGATGTACTCAGAAGATTATACAACACTAAACAAACCTTTCCAACACATCAGTAAGACTCTAAAATCACAACAGTGGGTTACAATTTAAAAAGTTTCAAGAAACAGAACCTAGTGAGGAATAATTCCTTAGGAAAACCCAAAGACAATAAAGTGGGGAAAGAGGGCATTAACGAAATCTGACATTGCTAGTACCCGCAGCTACGGCAAACAGAAGTACGGTCTAGTTCCCAGCCATATTAACATTAAATCTCATACTAAAGACCTATTTACCTCAACTTCTATTACCTTATATATCATGTCCTGACCTCAGCAAAAAAAAAAAAAAAAAAAAAAAAAAAAAAAAAAAAAAACATAGTGTGTACTAGCAGCAAATTAAAAATGTAGTCTAAAAAGGCAAAGCCAGCAAAATTGGACTTAGATATGACAGAGATTTTTGAAATATCAGAGATTAAAGTAATGATGATTAACATGGTAAGGGCTAATATGAAAAGTAAACAACATACAAAAACAGAGAAGGTAAGCAGTGAAATAATTAAGAAAAAAAATTTAAATGCTAGAAATCAAGAACACTGTAACAGAAGTAATGTGTTTGTCCAGGTACCTGGGTGGCTCAGTCGGTTAAGGGTCCAACTTTGGCTCAGATCAGGATCTCCCGGTTTGAGTTCAAGACCGGCGTCAGGCTCAGAACCTGGAGCCTACTTCAGATTTCTTCTCCCTCTCTCTCTGTCCATCCCCCACTCACACTCTGTCTCTTGCTCTCTCTCAAAAATAAATAAACTTTAAATTTTTTTAAATAAATAAAAAAGAAATTAAAAAAAAGAAATAATGTATTTGATAGGCTCATCAGAAGACTAGACGCAGCATAAGAATCACTAAACTTAATAGAAATTTCCCAAACTGAAATGCACAGAAAAAGAAAGGGGAAAAAGAACAAAGTCCAACAACTACGGGATAATTACAAAAAAGTGTAACATACTTGCATTAGAATACCAGAGGAACCTAAACCCAAAGCACCATACACATTTAATGTAATCTCTATCAAAATACACCAGCATTTTTCAGAGCTAGAACAATCCTAAAATTTGTATGGAACCAAAGAAGACCCCAAAGAGCCAAAGCAATCCTGAAAAAGAAAAGCAAAGCCGGAGCATCACAATGCTGGACTTCAAGCTACATTACAAAGCTGTAGTCATGAAGACAGTATGGTACTGGCACAAAAATTAGACACATAGGTCAATGGAACAGAAGAGAAAACCCAGAAATGACCCCACAACTATATGTTCAACTATTCTTCAACAAAGCAGAAAAGAATATCAAATGGAAAAAGACAATCTCTTCAACAAATGGTGTTGTAAAAATTGGACAGCAACATGCAGAAGAATGAAATGAAACTGGACCACTTATACCATACACAAAATAAATTCAAAATGGATTCAAGATCTAAATGTGAGACAAGAAAGCATCAAAATCCTAGAGGAGAACAAAGGCAGCAACCTCTTTGACCTCGGCCACAGGAACTTCTTACTAGACACATCTCTGGAGGCAAGGGAAGCAAAAACAAAAATGAACTTTTGGGACTTCATCAAGGTAAAAAGCTTCTGCACAGCAAAGCAAACAATCAAAAAAGAAACTGAAAGGCTATGGAATGGGAGAAGATATTTGCAAATGACATATCTGATAAAGGGTTAGTATCCAAAATCTATAAAGAACTTATCAAACTCGACACCACCAAAACAAATAATCCAGTGAAGAAATGGGCAGAAGACATGAATACACATTTTTCCAAAGAAGACATCCAGATGGCTAACAGAAGGTGCCACACATCACTCATCATCAAGGAACTACAAATCAAAGCTATGATGAAATACTACCATACACCTGTCAGAATGGCTAAATGAACAACACAGGAAAAAACAGGTGTAGCAAGGATGGGGAAAAAGGGAAACCCTCTCACACTGCTGGTGGGAATGCAAACTGGTGTAGCCAATCTGGAAAATGGTATGGAAGCTCCTCAAAAAGTTAAAAATAGAACCACCTTACAAGCCAGAAATTGCACTAAGTATTTACCCAAAGGAGACAAAAATACTGATTCAAAGGGCAGCATTATCAACAACAGCCAAATTATGGAAAAAGCCCCAATGTCCATCTACTGATGAAGGAATAAAGAAGTACACACACGCACGCACACACACACACACACACACACACGAATACATAATGGAATATTACTCAGCCACCAAGAATGTAATCTTGTCATTTGCAACAAAATGGGCAGAGCTAGAGTGTATTATACTAAGTGAAATAAGTCAGAGAAAGACAAATACCATATGATTTCACTCATAAGTAGAATTTAAGAAATAAAATAGATGAGCATAAGGGAAGGGGAAAAAAAGACAGGGAGGCAAACCATAAGAGACTCTTAACTATAGAAAAACAGGATTGCTGGAAGGCAGGTGGGCCAGGGATGGGCTAAATGGGTGATGGGTATTGAGGAGGGCATTTGTTGTGATGAGCGCTGGGTGTTATATCTAAGTGATGAATCACTAAATTCTACTCCTAAAACCAATATTATATCACATGCTAACCATCTAGAATTTAAGTAAAAACTTGTAAAATAAAAAGGAAATACTTATACATTTGTGAATATACATGAGTTAATATACACAAGTATATTTCTTTGATCCGTTACCTGAGAGGGACTGAAAGAAACAACACCCAGTAGCAAATTTACTGCCTAGCTCCCAGATCTTGGTTTCTAGTACAATTCTCCAATAAAAGGATAAAGGGGTCTTTGGAGAAATGGCTGATTCTAACGCCTTGCAGGGAATATACAATATAAGCCTGGAACATCCTGAAATGCCAGAAGTTAATTAAGTGCTTAAACACACACACACACACACACACACACACACTGATGAGAGTATGTCAAAGGGCACAGGAACCAAGCACAAGAATTCCCAAAGGCCTAAACTGGAAAAATATGAACAACAAAATAATGAAACTAGTATTGGCTTAAAATTTAAAGTATAAAATACCCATGAGCCTATACTGATATAAATAAATGATTGATAAATTAGCAAATGGGGAAGTAGAGACAAATATCCTATGCAAAGGAATTCCAAAGAAATTAAATAGATACCCCCACCCTCATAGAAGAGAAGCATAACTTGTCACTCTTTTTAAATGTACTGCACATATGACTCCCTTCCAAAGAAAATTTCAGGGATTACATTAAGGCAGAAACTTTACAGTGGAGAAACCTGACAAACTCTAGTTAAACCAGGCAATCAACATCAACACCAACAGTCAGAAATCATGTTGATGGTAGGTACTCTTGGTATGATGTGATGAAAATGGCATTTCATCTCTATGATATTCCTCTTGAAAAACCCATAGCCCCAGTCTGAAGAAAGCATCAGGAAAATTTTAACAGAAAAACAGACACCTACAATATATCTGACTTGTACTCATTAAATTGTCAGGATCATCAAAAACAAGGAAACAAGGAATGTCTAAGAATCTCTTACAGCCAAGAGCTTAAGGAGACAAGACAATCACATGTAGTGTGGTATCTGGTATGGGACCCTGGAGGAGATAAGGGACATTAGGTAAAAATGAAAGAAACATCAATATTTGAGGAAGGAGTATATATATGAGACATTTTTACTCAATTTTCCTGTGATATACAACTCTTATAAAATTAAACTCTATTAACAAAACTAAAAGAGAAAAATATGAAAGAAATGATCACCAGTTTGGAAAAAAATCTGTTTAGTGTAGAATTCTATGGAAGACTGAGGGGTTAACAACTCAAAGAGCAGGGCACCTGGGTGGCTCAGTCAGTTAAGCATCTGACTTCAGCTCAGGTCATTATATCACGGTTTGTGGGTTGGAGCCCCAGGTCGAGCTCTGTGTTGACAACGTGGAGCCTAGAGCCTGCTTCGGATTCTGTATCTCCCTCTCTCTGTCCTTCCCCCCCCCACACACACACACACTCTGTCTGTCTTTCTCTCTCTAAAAAATAAATAACATTTAAAAAATTTTTTTTAAAACTCAGAGATCTATTATTTGACATAGCCAGAGAATGGGGGGTTCTGGATGGTCACATATGTTATATATACATGAAGTATCTATTTGTACTTTAAGTACTGGGGCACTTGGGTGGCTCCATCAGCTGAACATCTGACTCTTGATTTCAGCTATGGTCAGGATCCCCATGTCATGGAATTGAGCCCTGTGTCAGACTCCGTGCTGAGCATACAGCCTGCTTGGGATTCCCCCTCTCCCTCTCTCCCCTTCTCCTGTACCCTAGTCATGCCCCCCCTCTCTAAATTAAAAAAAAAAAGATATGAAGAAGAGCCATCATAGTTGCCACTATTATGTATAGTCTCTGTTATTCACAGCTAAACTCTACTGATTCCAGATACTGGATACCCTCTTGTAAAGTCCACCAATGCTGATGCTGAAAATTGGGTGTATCATCTGCTAAGCTTTCCAGTATAGACTCTGTGCAGAATCTGCCTCTTTCGGTCACCAGTTTCTGAATCAGATACTTGTGACTGGTAGAACCTACGTCATGTGATGATGCTTTAGCCACAGAGGAGGTTGAGAGATTTTTTTTTTTTTTTTTTTTGCTTTCGTAATGTGGAGCTGGGAATTGAATAAGGGGGGATTTTCCAAACACAGGAAGAACACTTGAAGATTTTCAAAAGCTATAAAAAGTGTTTGTTACAGTGATTACTATGAGGAAAATCCCTCACTGAACAAGAATAACCACCAGATGTCTTGAGTTTACTATTTAAAATACATTTTTATATTAATTTTGTAAAGCTTAGAACTGATCATTCAAGATGTTCTTTTCATAGTACATAGTGACGGGAATCACATCATCTGCCAAAAAGGCAGCCATAATATTGTGTTTTCTTTGTAATGTGAATTGATGTGAAATGACTTATTATAACAAGATGAATTGATAATCGTATTTTTGCCTCACCACACTGAAAGTGCTTAGCCTTCTGATTAAAAGAGGTCCTTAGTACACTTCCTCTACCCCAGACACCTAGTAACCCTATAACCTAACAACCCAGTCTAACACAAATCTATCCCTGTAGCCCTAGAAGAGAAAATTACTGGACAAAAAGCAAAGTAAGAAAGAAGTACATATTGTGCATTATTCTATATAGTACACGGATAATAATTAGAACACAGGTGATATAGGTAAAAGGGAATGCTCTGTTCATCTATTCTGTTTCTCTTTCTTTCACACACACACACACACACACACACACACACACTGCTTGACACTTTTAAGGGTCTGAGCTTGAAAAATGATATTGTATGATGTTGTATCTTCTTGCAGTCTAAGAAGTCACACCTGAGTCCTGGGGACAAAGGGCTTATCTGTTTCCCTTGGGCTCTTCCAGAAAGACAAAGTGGCCACTTCTACACAGGCTTCTTCCATTGTTTGGATTTCAACCAAGGCTTGGAACATGTCTGGCCTTAACCTAAGTTATTTCCATAAAAGGCAATGAAGAAATCCAGAAAATCAATTAAGTCCAGCTCCTCTCTACTTCTGTAGGACTTCAGTAACTGAAAATCCTGGGTTTTCTTGTTAGTAAAATTAGAAAGCCTTTTCCTCATAGGATCGCCATGTGAATTAAATGAGGTAATAGATGTAAAGAGCACAGTCCAGAATACAGTACTTTATGCTGTTGTTTCCAACTTGCTCTCCTCTCCCTCCTTGAGCCTCTTTTTTCTTGATCAAAACAAAGTGTCTGTTTCTAAAAGTTTTGTTTCTTTGTGCTTCATCAGTAAACACTATCTCTTAGAGGCTCACTGCTTTGAGTACTTTGGGATAATTTTTAAATACCATGAAGAGCTAAAGAACTTTTCTGTTATTGTTCTTTATCCTTAGTATGTTTGTTATTTTACAGACTAATAATTTTTCAAATGTGTGTAAAATGAATTCAGTTTCTCTACAATATGTCAATAGAACAGCTAATTCATATGGCCAGTGCTGAGAATCTATGGTCTGAGTCCTTGTAATTTATAGTAACAGTGACTCTGAAATATATGACAAGCACTTTACTAAGAGTTTTAGGAAATTATACTGACATATGCTAATCCTCTTAATAATCTAAATATTTGCTATTATCATCATCATGACTTTCTCAGTTATGCAATTTAAAACTTTAATGTAATGTGACCTCCCCAAGAATAATAATTAGAACAGGCATTCCAACCTACATATATCTGGAATCAAAGTCCAGCACACTATACAGACTCAATAATAAAGTCACAAAAGCTAAGCCTAAAGCTGTCTGTGCTTTCTGTGCAACTTTTCTCAAGAATGTACAACAATAACCCTGAGAATTCCAGAATCAATCTAAAAAGTAATGTCTCCCGTCTTCCCGAGTGGCTGCTTTCACAACATATAGCTAATGGTGCCCATTATAGCAGCAGAGACAGAGACAGCCAACAGTAAATCTCTTTTACAGCTGGCTCTGGTTTAGGAAGATTTACTTTTATAACAGCTGTGAAGACTTCTACCTTATCAACCTCTACTCCTTTAATACCTTTCTCCCAAACCTTTTTTTTACAGGCTCTCCTAGTAATGATAGGTCCTAAGGGTCAGAACTAAAAATACCTTCTCTGTAACTCTAAAAGTGTTTGATATTGACAAATTACTTTTATTGTCTTAGCTCAGTTTTGGAATACCCTTGATTTTACTTTGAAAAGTTTTTACAGTGTGGATTATGGCATGTGAAATTAGAATGATTTTTAACTTTGCTTGTGACAGTAAATCTCTCATTTCCTTTTTGGTTCTATTGTTTATATCAATGCAGATCTCTTTCCTTGTAGAGTCTAAATTCATGGGTCATATGTCATCTAAATCTCTTAATCTGGTTAAAGATTAATTCTAATTCCACAACTTGAGCTGGATCATATTCTTTTCCCTTCGCTAAGTGTCCCTTCATTGAGAGATAAAAGTCTATAAAAAAACACTCTGCAGGGATAAAAAGAGGCTCCTCAAAGTGGTGAGAGGACTTAAGGGTTTCAATTTCTTACACATCCAACTAGAGCTTACTGCAGCATAGAAGGAAGATAAGGAGGTGACAGAAAACCAGAAGAGAGGTCATGCTTTTTACTGCCTATAAAAGTATGTGTGCTATAGGTTTGGGACATGCCCTATTGGTCTAGTGTCCTGAAAATATAACTGCAACATCCTTCTCAGTGGACCAGTTGGGCAAAGACCTTATTTTTACTAACAATAGCCAGAATATAAAATAGCCTTATTTTGACTAGCAAGAGCCTAATCATGTTCACAGTAAGCAAGGGTTTAGCACACCAATGATTACCAGATATACAGGACTGAGCACCACAGAAAAAATAAACCATCAAGCCTATCCAAATATATGGCTTGAAGCCCACCACCCACATACATTTTGACCCATAGCAGCAGTAATAAATGAGAAAGGATATATTATAATCAATTGCTTTGTATCTATGGCCTATAGTCTTTAACTTACAGAATTTTAAGTCCTAGTCTACTACTTTATTCTAAGTATTTTAGTACTAAAGAACAAATTTCTTATTACAAAGTACTATTTTCTTGGAAGAGTATAATCCAAAGGAAGAAGATGATCCCAAGGATACCTTACCAAGACTTAAAGCATTAAAAACATGTGTCTAATTATTCGCCAGTATGCATTTATTTTCCACTCTCTTAAGAGGATAAAAACTTGTTTTTATTTTTTTTATCAACATTATAGAAGAAGAGATTAGAACAACCCAACAGAATGCAATTGGGGATTCTGAACAATGCTTAATGACAGCATTTATGCATTATGATGTTATTATGACCAAGATAAAATAATACCATAACCTCAAAATTTTTAATATTAAAAAAATAAATGCACATTAAAATACAGTAAATATAACATTTAAGTAGTAATATTATTCCAGCAGCCCATTTAATAATATAATTCGGGCACCTGGGTGGCTCAGTCGGTTGAGCGTCTGACTCTTGATTTCGGCTCAGCTCATGACATCATGGTTCTTGAGATTTGGCCCCATGTCAGGCTCTGTGTTGACAGCCTGGACCTTTCTTCAGCTTCTCTCTCTCTCTCCCTCTTTGTCTCTGCCCGTCCCCTACCTGCAAGCATGTACATGCTCTCTCTCTCTCTCTCATAATAAGTAAATAAACATTAAAAATGTGCTTTAAAAAATACTCAATTTAGAAATAGGTTGTAGGTGCTAAATGTAAGTTTGAAATGTTCTGGCTTTTTATTTTATTTATGTATTTATTTATTTATGAGAATGAGTGATGGAGCACAAGCGGGTTTGGGACAGAGGGGCAGTGAGAGAGAAAATCTTAAGCAGGCTCCACATCCAGTATGGACCCAGACACTAGACTGATCTCAGGACTGTGATATCATGACCTGAGTAGAAAACAAGAGTTGGACTCTCAACTGACTGAACTACCCAGGCACCCTGTATTGGCTTTTTTTTAATTTAAATAAATGACTTTGTGTTACGCTTTTTTTCAAAGTTCCCAACTGTAAAAGTTAATATAAATGTTTAACAATTTGGCCTGACACTTACATTAGTGGATTAGTTCTTGTTTATAAATCACTTTGAAGACCTAATTTGTTTAGTACTTCAGTTTATAATTATATATATAAGCCTGGAGGTTAGTGCCCATAAGAAATCTTCCATTCTCTTAATTCTAGAAACTACAGAGCACAGAGAAAATGAAAAGACACCATGTTTCAGGCAAATTTTGGGGGGAAATGACATTTACTGTTAACAACCTTTCTCAAAAGACCTCAGACTGCCCGGAGTTTACTTGGAAACAAACCACACACATATGTCTCTGAATGTACTACCCATTGTATCAAACGTCCTTCTAATACCGTATCTGTGCCAGTCAACCACTGTTTCCACAGCTTAGGATTCTCACATCATCCACATTCTTTACTTAGCAAACTCTGGTAAGTCCCTATTACTTCTACATATTCCTCTGAGCTTCGTTCACTGAGTTAAGCATTCTCTTCTCTACACTACCTCAATACTTTCTACCGAACCATTGTAAGATACTTCAGTATTTGTCAATTCAGTCTACCTTACTGTAACATCTGTTGTATTAGAACATGGATTTGGATGCTGAGACAGCATGGTCTGTGACTGGAAAAAAAAAAACACATCAGTTTTCTGTGAACCAAGCCAACCTAAGCATTTTACAGTCATTACTTCATTGAACCCCCACAACAAATATATGATGTTCATGATACGAATTGCACTTAAGAGATGAGGGAACAGCCTAAGCAAGGTGAAGCAAACTGTCTAACTTTACACAGTGTGAAACAGGGCTGATTTGGTACATCTATTTGCAGAGCCTGTACACCTCACCCTGTGGTGTCCGAGAAAACATTTGACTACTGGTTCCTGCCACCTCTGAGAAGAAGGAAAAAAGGAGAAGAGGGGGGAAAACCCTCTTCTGTATCATTTGCTTATTGTCACCATGTTTCCGCTACCACCAATTTTAAGATACCGGTAAGTTGTCATTGTACATGGCTTTCAGAAGACACAGTTGGCCACCATGAGCCAGTACAAGCTGGCTTTGGCACATCGTTATCAGAGCAGTATGTTCTTTGCTTCTAATTTGTATTTTCACTCTGCCTCAAGCTTTGTACTATGTCTACTATCAAATAGGTGCTCAAAAATCCGTGTTAATAAATAAATCCACTTACACTTATAAATTCGCTGGGACGTGGCTAATACACACAAACCTTGGTAAAATAACTTCCTGATGTTTGACATTTTTAATCTCTGAAAAGGGGTCGCTGATAGTTAATCATTTAGTGGAATCAACAAATAGAATTTTAAAATAAAATAGAGCAATATAGTCTAAGCAGTGATTAGTTTTTAAAATGGAAAACTTTTTCCTTTTAGTTCTTGCATCCTGACAAAACTAAATGGAGACTTTCATAATTAATCAGATAGTTCAATAAATGCTGACTAACAAGGTTCATATATTAGTTCAAACTTTCCTGTTCTTCTCATCTTTCTTCATATTATGGAAATTTAGCCAATATATCCAAATACAGTAAATCCATCAAATCTCCGTATTACTTTCATCATAATTAAAATGCTTTCCATAATACCTAAGTCATTTAAATAAATCTAAATGTCTAAAAGAGTGAGTGAGTTATAAAGACCAAGCCCCCACTTCTAAGAACAAATACATTTTTAAATTTTTTTTTCAACGTTTATTTATTTTTGGGACAGAGAGAGACAGAACATGAACGGGGGAAGGGGCAGAGAGAGAGGGAGACACAGAATCAGAAACAGGCTCCAGGCTCTGAGCCATCAGCCCAGAGCCTGACGCGGGGCTCGAACTCACGGACCGCGAGATCGTGACCTAGCTGAAGTCGGACGCTTAACCGACTGCACCACCCAGGCGCCCCAGAACAAATACATTTTTAGCAGCAATGTAGTTTCTATAATTACAAGTAAAAGCATCTGGAAATTACAGGAAATTTTATTTAAACTTGTGACATTTTTAGAAACTGTGTTTTCTATTCAGGTGTTTCAACATTTAGTTTATCCAAAACTAAGCCAAACAATAGTTTTTCGTTAAACTTAAAAATGTCATCATACTTTTCTGTTCCACTACCGTATATAAAATTAATTGTAGCTTGTGAATGTGAAGAACTACATATTTTCTTTTGTATTTTCTTTTCAAAAATTGGATGATGAGCTTTGAGACATATACTAAATGGAAAATGTTCAAGAAAAGCACTCTAAACATGAGAGGATTTTCAATGTCAAAGTAATTATTTTCTGAAGTTAAAATGATTAACGTTTTCAGCGCCTTTGTCTTTTATTCTTTATTTTCTGTGTATGTTCATTCGTTGGTGTAAAACTTTTATTTTGATCCTTTGAAGGCATTCCTCAACACTCATTAGTACAAGATCCTCAAGTGTTAGTGAGTAATAAAAGCAAACCCCAAAATACACCTTTGTCCTAATCCAAGGGAATACTCTAGTAGCACAAGAAAATTAGTTGTCTTTATTGAATCCTATGGGCTTTGATCTGACTGCACTATTAAGCGGAGTCACAATTTATGGTGTGATCAGGACACTGACATAAGGAAACAACCACAAGTAAAATGATGGATAAAATGACCTGGTAAATCTATTCCTCGACTAAACTGTAGGATCCCATGGAATGACACTATAATTACATGGAAAGTAATTGTCATATATTTGCCAAGAAATTACATGGTTGACAGTACTCTTTGAAAATTGTTCTGCATTTCTAGTGCCAACAGCTATGTTAGCAGAAAATGAAATTAGAAACAACCACAGGAGGTGTTTTCTTCTCATTTAGAAAACTATTTCATTTAGGAAGTAAAATTTAATTTACAAGTAAATATTATAAAACTAAAAATAAAATGGAATGACTTAGAAACGTTCCTAAAAGTTATTGTTATTTGGTATAATGTTGGCTTTATGGGGGAAAAAAAAGTCATTTACTACATGTCAAGCTAATTATATATTCTACTTTGCAAGTGCCAGTACTATAAAACCATCTTTCCCAGGTTATTCCTTACAAACAAATGAATGTGTTAGATTCCAAGAGGCCCAGATAGAAAAAAACTATGTTTTTTAAAGTCTGTAACATCTTTCCCAAAATAACATAAAACACTTCTTTTAAGAATTAGGAGTTAATACCTTAAGATAAGAACAGGTTTTAATCCAGAACTATTTTCAAATTAGCAAATGAGTGGTTTTATGTTCTCCCATGTTGTGGCATAAATGAGGACCTCTTAGAAACCAAAAGCACCAACTAAAACTAAGACAGTTTGCAAGTAATCATTTTCCCCCAAAATGCCATAACTGTTAGTTGGCAAAAATCTTGAGTTATTAGTTATACAAACCCAATGTAAATAAGGCACACTTAAAACCAATTTCTTACTACAGATATCTGGTCCCTTAAACTTTAGCACTACTTTAAATTCTCACCTACATGGCAAAATTCAAAACAAAGAGATATTTAAACATGCTCTCAACAATTTACTTCAGGTTATTTAATGAATTATATTCTCTAGCCAGGGCATTTAATTAATAAGTTATATACTACCCCCATATAAACATATTTCCTTTGTTGGTTAAGTCAAAATATATGGCAAGCAAGTGAAGTATTTAGTGTCAAAGAAATAAAGTTTCCTTCTCACTTTTGACTTTACATTTCACTCAAGACATTAATTTTATTGCCAAAAGTAAGATAAAATGTTCTCTATTATGCTGCAAATAAAGCAGTGTACAAAGTATTATTTTTAGGGACAGTTGGGTGGCTCACTTGGTTAGTTGTCTGACTCTTGATTTTGGCTCAGGTCATGATTTCATGGTCGTGAGATCAAGCCTCACATTGGACTCAGCTTTGGGCATGGAGCAAGCTTAAGATTCTCTCTCTCCTTCTCTCTCTGGCCCACCTTCTTGTGTATTAAATAAATAAATAAATAAATAAATAAATAAATAAATAAATAAATAAAACAGTGTATAATTTATAGTAGCTAGCATTTTTTTTAAAGAAAAGAGATATAAAGAGGATTATGTGTAGAAACATTTACCTCCATGTACATAACACATAAAAAGGTTTATATAAGAAATTAGAAATGCTGATTATGAGGAAGGATTACTGAATAATTGAGACACAGGAGTGAGGAAGAGCTTTAAATTTCATGAAGTTTTTTTTTTTTACAACTTTTTTTAAAGTTTATTTATTTTGAGATAGAGAGCGAGGATGGGAGGAACAGAGAGAGAGGGAGAGGGAGGGAGAGAGGGAGAGGGAGGGAGAGAGGAAGGGGGAAGGGGCGAGAGACAGAGACAGACAGAGAGAAAATATGAAGCAGACTACATACTGTCAGCACAGAACCCAGTTTGGGGCTTGAACTCACAAACCATGAGTCATGACCTGAGCCAAAATCAAGAGTCAAACGCTTAGCTGACTGAGCCACCCAGGTATCCCTACAACTTTTAAATTTTATACCATGCCCATAAATTATTTACTTCAAAATAAATTTTAAAAAGGAATCAAATATATGCGGCTTTCTCTTTAGTGAAGGGACTGCAGAAATGAGATCAAACTCTGAAATCAGAAGACTATAGGACTAAGGTGCCTGGGTGGCTCAGTCAGTTAAGCATCCCACTCTTGATTTTGCCTCAGGTCATGATCTCGCAGTTACTGAGTTTGAGCCCCACATAGGGCTTTGTGCGGAAGGTAGAAGCAAACTGCTTGGATTCTTTCTGTCCTCTCTCTCTGCCCCTCCCCCTGCTCATTCTCTCTCTGTCAAAATAGATGAAATTTATTTAAATTTTTTAAATGAAGTTTATTGTCAAATTGGTTTCCATACAACACCCAGTGCTCATCCCAACAGGTGCCCTCCTCAATGCTCATCACCCACTTTCCACTCCCCCATCAACCCTGAGTTTGTTCTCAGTTTTTAAGAGTCTCTTATGGTTTGCCTCCTTCCCCCTCTGTAACTTTTTTTATTCCCCTTTCCCCTCCCCACTGGTCTTCTGTTGAGTTTCTCAGAATCCACATACGAGTGAAAACATATGGTATCTTTCTCTGCCTGACTTATTTCACTTAGCATAACACTCTCCAGTTCCATCCATGTCGCTACAAATGGCCAAATTTCATTCTTTCTCATTGCCAAGTAGTATTCCGTTGTATATATAAACCACATCTTCTTTACCTATTTGTCAGTTGATGGACATTTAGGCTCTTTCCATAATTTGGCTATTGTTGAAAGTACTGCTATAAACAAGCAGGGGTACAAGTGCCCCTATGCATCAGCACTCCTATATCCCTTGGGTAAATTCCTAGCAGTGCTATTGCTGGGTCATAGGGTAGATCTATTTTTAATTTTTTTTAATTTTTTTAATGTTTATTTATTATTGAGAGAGTGAGACAGAGCATGGGCATAGGAGAGGCAGACAGAGGAGGAGACACAGAATTTCAAGCAGGCTCCAGGCTCTGAGCTGTCAGCACAGACCCCGACACAGGGTTCGAACCCACCAACTGGGAGATGGTGACCTGCGAGATCGTGAGAAGTCGGACGCCCAACTGACTGAGCCACCCAGGCGCCCCTTAAAGTTTTGAGGAACCTCCACACTGTTTTCCAGAGCAGCTGCACCAGTTTGCATTCCCACCAACAGTGCAAGAGGGTTCCCGTTTCTCCACATCCTCACCAACATCTATAGTCTCCTGTTTGTTCATTTTAGCTACTCTGACCAGCATGAGGTGGTATCTCAGTGTGGTTTTGATTTGTATTTCCCTGATGAGGAGTGACATTGAGCATTTTTTCATGTGTCTGTTGGCCATATGGATGTCTTTAGAAAAGTGTCTATTCATGTCTTCTGCCCATTTCATCACTGGATTATTTGTTTTTGGGGTGTGGAGTTTGGTGAGCTCTTTGTAGATTTTGGATACTATCCCTTTATCCCATATGTCATTTGCAAATATCTTTTCTCATTCCATCGGTTGCCTTTTAGTTTTGTTGATTGTTTCCTTTGCAGAGCAGAAGCTTTTTACCTTGATGAGGTCCCAATAGTTTTTGATTCTAATTTCCTTGCCTATGGAAATGTGTCAAGTAAGAAATTGCTGCGGCTCAGGTCGGAGAGGTTTTTTCCTGCTTTCTCCTCTAGGGTTTTGATGGTTTCCTGTCTCACATTTTGGTCCTTCATCCATTTTGAGTTTATCTTTGTGAATGGTGTGAGAAAGTGGTCTAGTTTCATTCTTCTATGTGTTGCTATCCAGTTCTCCCAGGACCATTTGTTAAAGAGATTGTCTTTTTTTCCATCGGATATTCTTTCCTGATTTGTACAAGATTAGTTAGCCATACATTTGTGGGTCCAATTCTGGAGTCTCCATTCTATTCCATTGGTCTATGTGTCTGTTTTTGTGCCAATACCATGCTGTCTTGATGATTACAGCTTTGTAGTAGAGGCTAAAGTCTGGGATTGTGATGCCTCCTGCTTTGGTCTTCTTCTTCAATGTTACTCTGGCTTTTCGGGGTCTTTTGTGGTTCCATACAAATTTTAGGATTGCTTGTTCTAGCTTCAAGAAGAATGCTGGTGCAATTTCGATTGGGATTGCATTGAATGTGTAGATTGCTTTGGCAAAATAAACTTTTTTTTTAATTTTAAAAAGATGACTGTAGGACTATTAAAAAGAAAAAAAAATCCTTCTTTGGATTATAAGGAAAATTGGCACTTCCCATTTTGCAGAGTATAATAAAAACAACAACAAATTTTCTAAGGGTGCATAAGCAATTTTAAAATCAAGTCCTTGAAAGAGAAAGTGTCATCTAAGTCCAGAACCACACAGAATAAAGATGAACTTGGAATATCAACAAAGAGGATGGGTAGCAAATGTTTAACTTAGGAAAAAAAAGAGATTGGGTTCACGACAACCATATAAGAAGATTCTGAGCTCACACCCTCCCATGGATACAAGAAGTATACAACTTCATATGGAATAATTTCCTCTGAAAAAGCCTCGAAAATTGAATGAACACAGTCTCCACAACAAAGGAAGAAAAGGAGAACATCACGACAGGTAAGAGAGGCAGTGACACTATCTCACCAAAATTCTCAACCCCAGGCATGGTAATCCACCATCAAGAGGGAATCTAAAAATAGAGAACTTTCCTCTGAGACATGAGGGGTTTGTGATCTACATCAGAAACTCTTCAGATACTACACAAGAGAGATGAGCCCCTAAACACTGGGCTTTAAAAACCAACAGGAATTATATCCAACAACCATGGAAATGTAATGAATGGAGAATCTGTTCAAGGTCTGACAAAAAAAAGCTCACTTATCCAGGAACCCAGTGAAAAACAAAAACAAGGAAACACCAGTTTGAAAGTACTTAGATCATATATGGAAGAGACTCACTTACTAATCTTAAAGCATCTACTGGGGAGACAGCAAACTGCTTGGATTTTCTCTGAGTGACAGAGACCCTGGCAGGTGCCATATTTGCAACTTCATTTTACCTTACTAAGATTGGTCTGGCAAGCACCATATTTAAACTATTCCTCTAAATTGCCTAAAGCATGTGGGCATACCAGCTGAGAAACTCCCGCACACATGCAGGGCAACAAACCCTTGTAACTGAGATTGGCAACAGTCCAGCCCACTTCCATGCACCAGCACAGCAATGTGTCACAGCTGGGCTGGGTATCAGTCTTGCCTACCCCCACACTGTATCACACCACAGCCAGTCTGGTGCAACCCCACTCAGTGCAGCTGCATGGTGCAGGAGCACCAACCCCAGTCCTGCCTACCACTGTGTCACAGACATGCCCCACCATAGTAGCCCACACAGAAGATGTCTCTTGATCATCTAGCTTTGGTGGTCAGATGGATGGGATTGGATTTCTGGGCTCCATGTGACATCTACATTGGTCTCTTCAAGACTGAGAGAACTTAGTTCGTTTGCCTAATACATAGAAACAGAGGGCCAGGCAAAATGAGGAGACAGAGGAATGTGTTCCAAATAGAAAAACAAAATATCAGAAAAAGACATTAATGAAATGGAAATAATCAATCTACTTGATAAAAAATTCAAAGTAATGGTCATAAAGATGCTCACCAAACTTGAAAGAAGATGCACATGAGAGATCCTCAACAAAGAGATAGAAAAAACATGGAAGATTCAAACAGCAGTTACAGAGCTGAAGAAAACAATAACTGAACAAAAAAATACACTATAGGGATTCAACAGCAGACTAGATGAAGCTATAGATTGGATCAGCAAGCTGGAAGACAAAGAAATAGAACTCACCTAGACAACGCAACAGAAAGAAAAGAAAATTTAAAACAACCACAACAAACAACAACTTGAAGGACCTTTGGGAAAACATCAAGCAGAACAGATTTGCATAATACGGGTCCCAGTAGGAGAAGAGAGAAAAAGTCCAGGAAAAGTACTTAAAGAAATATTAGCTGAAAACATCCCTAATGTGGAGAAGGAAACAGACATATAGAGTTAGGAATCCCAGAGAGTTCCAAAAAGATGAACCCAAAGAGATCCACACCAAAACACAAGATGATTAAGGTAGTAAAAGTTAAAAGTAGCAAGAGAAAAGCAACATAACACATACAAGGGAAAACCCATAAGGCTATGGGCAAATTTCTTAGCAGAAATTTTCCAACCCAGAAGAGAGTGGCATGACATATTCAAATTACTGAAAGGAAAAACTTCCAACCAAGAATTCTCTATACTACAAGGTTATCAGTTAGAATTGAAAAAGAGACTAAGAGTTTTCCAGATAAGTAAAAGCTAAAGGAGCTCTTCACCACTAAACTGTCCTACAAGAAATGTTAAAGGGACTTCTCTAAACTGAAAAGAAATGGCATTGATAACAGGAAAACATACACAAGTAAAAATTTCATTGGAAATGAAAAATAGTAAAGTAGTTGATCAGTAACTAATAAAGTAAGTATGAAGTTAAAAGACAAAGAAAGAAGAATTAACACAAACTACAATAATTAGGTAAGGGAAGCATAAAATAACAAGGTGAATATGTGACATCAAAACATAAAACACAGTAAGGGGAGAAAGAAAGTGAAGTTTTGTAATACGTACAAAATTAAGTTGCTATCACTCAAAATGTACTGGCATATACACAGGAAATTTTCTATGAACCCCACACTAATTACAAAGCAAAAGCTTACAGTAAAAACACACAAAAAATTAGAAAGGAATATAAACAGCACTATGGAAAACCATCAAACCAGAAGAGAAAGAGAGAGGAACTATGGAAACAACTGGAAAACAATTATCAAAATACCAGTGAGTACTTAATTCTCAAAAGTTACTTTAGATGAAAATGGACTAAATTCTCTAGTCAAAAGACAGAGTAGATAAATGGATTTAAAAAAATAACAAAAACAAAAACAAGACCCATCTATATGCATCCTACAAAGACTCACTTTAGAATTAAGGACACAGAGGGGCCCCTGAGTGTCTCCATTTGTTGAGCATCTAACTTCAGCTCAGGTCATGATCTCATGGTTCCTGAGTTCGAGCCTCACTTTGGGCTTGCCGCTATCAGCACAGAGCCCACTTCATATCGTCTTTCCCCCCACCCCTCTGTTCCTCCCCAACTTGTGCCCTCTCTCTCAAAAATAAATTGAAAAAAAAACATTTAAAAAATAAAAATTAAATTTGAGAAGGACACAGACTCAAAGTGAAGGGTTTGAAAAAGATATTTCATGCAAACAGATATTAAAAGAAAGCAAATGTTGGGGCAGCTGGGTGACTCAGTTGGTCAAGTGTCCAACTTCAGCTCAGATCATGATCTCATGGTTTGTGAGTTTGAGCCCTGCATCAGGCACTGTGCTGACAGTGCAGAGCCTGGAGCCTGCTTTGGATTCTGTGTCTCCCCCTGTCTCTCCACCTCCCGTGCTCATGCTCTGTCTCTGTTTCTCAATAATAAATAAACGTTAAAATTTTTTTAAATTTTTTTTAAATAAGAGAACATTGGCCTTAAATGACACATTAGACTAGATAGACTTAGTAGATATTATAGAACATTCCATCCAAAAGAAACAAAATAAGCATTCTTTTTTCCTAATGTTTATTTTGAGAGAGAGAGAGAGAGAGAGAGAGAGAGAGAGAGAGAGAAAGCACCTGTGAGGGAGAGGGGCAGAGGCAAAGAAAGAAAGAAAATCCCACACAGGCTCCATCCTTAGCATGTTGCCTAATGCTGGGCTTGCTCCCCCCATGTGAGATCATGACCTGAGCTGAAATCAAGAGTCAGATGCTTAACCGATTGAGCCACCCAGGTGCCCCCAAGTATGCACTCTCAAGTGCACATGGAACATCCTCCAGGGTAGAGCACATAGTAGGCCACAAAGCAAGTCTCAATAAACTCAAGATTAAAATTATATCAAATAGCCTCTCCCACCACAATGGTACAAAACTATAAATCAATTACAAGAAAACTTGAGAGACCACGAAAACACAGAGATTAAGCAACATGCTAGTAAGCAACCAATGACTCATCCAGAAATCAAAGAAGAAATCAAACTATACCTAGGAACAAATAAAACCGAAGTACAACATACAAAAATCTTTGGAATACAACAAAAGTAGTTTTACGAGGGAAGATCATGTGAGGCACCCGGGTGGCACTGACAGTGCAGAGCCTGCTTAGAACTCTCTCTCTGCCCCTCCCCCTGCTTGTGCACTGCTCTCTCTCAAGATAAAATAAAAATAATAAAATAAAATAAAAAGGAAAGGTCATAGCAATACAGGCCTACCTCAAAAGTAAATCTCAAATAAATAATCTAGACTAACACCTTAAGAAGCCAGAAAAAGAAGAAAAAATAAAGTTCAAAGTCAGTAGAAGAAAATAATAAAGATCACAGTGGAAGCAAATGAAATAGAAAAAGAGTAAGAAAATTTTTCTAAAATACAAAGTGTCAACTAAAGTATGAGATAGTTCTTTGAAAAGATAAACAAAATTGACAGACCTTTACCTAAACTAACCAAGAAAAAAAGAGAAATGGCTCTAATAAACAAATTCAGAAATAAAAGAGAAGTAACTGACAACCATAGAAATAAAATTATAAGTGACTACTACAATTATACACCAACAAATTGGACAACATAGAAGAAATGAATAAATGCCTAGAAACATACAGTCTTCCAGAACTGAATCAGAAACAAACAAAAAATATCAACATAAATTACTAGTAAAGATAAGGAACCAGTAATAAAAAACCTTCCAGAAAACAAAAGTCTAGAACAAGATGGCTTCACTGGTGCATTCTACCAAACATTCAAAGATTTATTATCTACCCTTCTCAAATTCTTCAAAAAAAACTGAAAAGGAAGGAATACTTCCAAACTGGTTTCATGAGGCCAGCATTACTCTGATGCCCAAACTTGACAAGGACACCACAAAAAAAAAAAAAAAAAGAAAGAAAGAAAGAAAGAAAGAAAATCACAAGCCAGCATTACTCCTAAACATTGATAAAAAAAAATCCTCAATAAAATATTAGCAAACCATATTTATCCATACAAAGTTTCAAACACTATGATCAAGTGGAACTTATTCCAGGGATGCAAGACTGATTCAACATCCATGAATCAATCGACATGATACACCACACTAACAAAATGAAGGGTAAAAATTATAGGATCATCTCAATAGCTGCAGAAACTTCTTTTGACAAAATTAATATCCACTTGAGATAAAAAATAAACTCTCAACAAAGTGGTTATGTAGGCAATGTACCTAAATATAATAAAGTCTTCATATAACAATCCAACAGCTGACATCATACTCAATGATAAAAACTTGAAAGCTTTTACCCTAAGATCAGGTACAAGACAAGGATGCCCACAGAGTATTGGAAGTCCTAGCCATAGCAATCAGGCAGTAAAAATAAATAAGACGCATCCAAGTCAGACAGGAAGAAGTAAATCTTCCTGTAAATTGCAAATAGCATGATACTGTATAAAGAAAACCCAAAGGAGTCAATCAAAAGAGTGTTAAAACTAAGAAAGAGTTTAATAAAGTAGCAGAATATAAAAGCCAACATACAGAAATCTATGTCACTTCTACACACAAATAAATTATCAGAAAGAGAAATCAAAAAAGCAATCCCATTTATGATTACATAAAAATAATAAAATACCTAAGAATAAAATTAGCCAAGAAGGTCAAAGACCTCTACACTATTAAGAATGATGCTGATTAAAGAAATTGAAGACACGAATGGATGGAAACATATTTTTTCATGCTCATAGAGTGGAAGAATATTGTTAAAATGTTCATACTACCCAAAGCAATTTATGGATTTGATGCAATTCCTATCAAAATTCCAAAAGGATTTTAATCAAAGATAAAACAAGTAATTCTAAATATTGTGTGGAACAATAAAAAATCCCAAATAGCCAAAGACATCTCGAGAAAGAAGAGCAAAGCTGAAGACAGCATGCTCCGTGACTTTAAACTATATTTTAGAGCTGTACTAATCAAAACAGTATGCTAATGGCATTAAAAAAGACACATAAATCACTGTAACAGAAATGAAAACCAATAACTAAATGTCCTATGCACATTTGGACAATTAATTTATGACAAGAGAGCCAAAAAACATACAATGGAGAAAGGAGAGTGTTGGAAAAATGAGAGAGTCCATACAAAACAATTAAACTGGACCATTATCTTATACCATACATGAAAATTAACCCAAAATAGGTTAAGACTTCAGATGAGAAACCATAAAATTCATAGAAGAAAAAAGGGGGTCAATTGTGAGAGATTGCAACTAGACCTTTAGGAGTGATCACTTTGTGGTACATTCAAATAGCAAATTAGGATGTTGTACACCTAAACTTTTTAAATGTTATATGCCAATTCTACATCATTTAAAAAAAGGAAGAGGAATAAATAAGACTAGCTCCCCAGCATCCTCAAATACACACATACACAGTACATGCACACACACACAGTTCTCATTTGACTTTCTGAGACAGCTCACAGTGATCTTACCAACAGTTTCTCTCACAAGTGAGTCCCTAGTAGGCAGTTTTTGCTACATGGCACTAATTCTTTGAAATAATCCTAGTTTAAAATTGGTTAATCTGATTCTTTTGTCAGGAAATGTCAGATTCCAAAAACCTGCCTATACTTTACCCTTGGTTTCTGTGAAGTTATCCTGTAAAAAAAAACTTTTGATTCACTCTAGAACATTCTCAACTGGGATTTCTTGAGGGAATTAAGTCCCAGTTAATGCACTCAGGCCTCCATTTTTATGTATGAATTAACTTCATTATCCTATGCATCTAGAATGGAGTTTGATGTGCATTACCCTTGGGAGGACTTGGGAAATAATCATGCAGATCATTTTCTGTTTATGATTCAAACAGGAAAAACGTCCCTTAGACTGAGTTCCACTAAAGCCGCATAGTTTAAATGTCAAAGGGTAAATTCAAAATGACAATTTTCTATTTCAATTTTTCATACACTTCACAAAGGGATATGGAGACCATACACTTCTTTGAAATATGCTATCTTCTTCCTTTGCTTTTTGTTTCACAACATAGATAGTTGCTTCATTTTTTTTTAACCTTGAAACTATTCTGAAACATTTTCCTTCCTTTCCTCATAATTCTATCCTGTCTCTCAATCTCCAAGGAGCTAGTGGGACACTACTTTCACTATAGTGCTGTACTTTAAGATTGTGGAATATGTACCCCCAAGTTCATAGAGTCCACAGGAATTGTAATTCTATTATTGTAAACTAGTCATGAGAACTTGCTGGTATGTTTTGTTCTTTCTATATCTATTTCTCCATCTTAATTTTGGTCCTATAACTACTGAATCATAAATGTAATTTTTTTTTGCCTAACTTCATTTAACTCAACTTTATTTTCATTACTGAGGACAGAAGGCTTCTAAATAATGTTGTGTCCATACCTACTGAAAGGCTTGCCTTGAAAAGAAAAATTCCAATATTTGCAATGCTTATCTTTAAGGTTTTCTATATACATTAAAAAAGCGGCAAGATGATGACAACAAGCAGCAGCTACAAAAGGACTTCAACAGCATGAAGAAGTACTGTCAGATCATCCACATCGTCCTTCACACCCAGATGTGTGTCTGTTCCAGAAGAAGGCCCGCCTCATGGAGATCCAGGTGAATGGAGGTACAGTGGCTGAGAAGCTGGACTGGGCCCATGAGGCTGGAGCAGCAGGCGCCTATGAAACAAGTGTCTGGACAAGATGAGATGATTGTTGTCACTAGCGTCACCAAGGGCAAAGGCTACAAAGGGGTCACCAGCTGCTAACACACCAAGAAGCTAGCCCATGAAACACCGGGGACTGCACAAGCTTGCCTGTATTGGGGCATGGCATCCTGCCCGTGGCCTTCTGCATGGCTCAGGCTGGGCAGAAAGGCTATCATCGCTGCCCTGTGATTAACAAGGAGATCAACAAGGCTATCTCATCACAGATGGCAAAGTGATCAAGAACAAGGCTTCCGCTGATTATTATCTAACGAGAAGACCAATCCTCTGGTGGCTTTGTCCACTATGGTGAAGTGACCCAAGACTTTATCGTGCCAAAAGGCTATGTGGTGGGAACCAAGAAGCATTTGGTTACTTTCCACAAGTCCTTCTGGTACAGACTAAACAGTGGGCCCTGAAGAAAAATGACCTCAAGTTCATTGACACCACCTCCAAGATTGGCTATGGCTGACTCCAGACTGTGGAGGAGAAGAAAGTATTCATAGGACTACTTAAGACCCAATTGCAAAGGAAGAAAGAGCTTAATGTGAAGAGCAGATTGTGCAGGTGGTGGGATCTCAATAAAAATTAGTTTCCAATGGACAAACAAAGCAAAAACAAATACATGCTTTGCAAATATTTCTTCCAGTCCATAGCTTTTCATTCTCTTCATAGTGTCTTTCAAATTGAAAGGTTTTTTAAGTTTGATGGTTTTTATTGATTGTGCTTTTGATTGTGGTATCTCAGAAATCTTTACCTAATATAAGATTACAAAGATTTTCTCCTATGATTTCCTATAGAACTTTTGTAACATTAGGATTTATATCTATGTCTTGATCTCTTTTGAGCTACTTTTTACATATGATGCAAAACATCAATTAAATATAGGGGTTTTTTTTGTATGTTTATATGCAATTTTCCCACAGCACTAATATTTTAAACTCTCATCTCCAACCCCCACCCCAGAATTCTTTTTCACTTCATGTTTGTGTAGGTCTCTTTTTGAACTCTCTATTCTGTCCCACTGATGCATTTCTCTATATTACCATACAGTCTTAATTACTGAGCTTTATAATAAGTCTTGAAATAAAGTAGTACATCTTGTCATTTGTTATCTCTCTGTAGCATCTGTTCTTTGTTTCAATTTATCTATTTTTCTGACAATATTTGAATTGTCTGAGTATTTTTAATTTCAGTAAAATTAATATAGAGTGTTATCTTGGTTTCAGATGTTCAATGTAGTAATTCAATGATTATATACATTACTCAGTGTTGTCTGAGTACTTTTTATGATTCAACTTTTCTCCTTTGTTAATATTATAAAAACCTTGCAATATATTTTTCCTAGTCTTTTTTGCTATTGTTCTCATTCATTATACATCCACACATTTTAAACTAATACATTATTTTCCATGTAAGCAATTATCTTTTAAACAATTTTACTGAGGTATAATTCAGATACTATCTGATTCACTCCTTTAAGGCCCCCCTTTCATGTATTCACAGGATTGTTCACTATCACTACAATAGAACTTTAGAACACTTTAGTCCCTCCCCAAAGCAACTCACACCCATATCCCTATTATGAGCCCTAAGCAAGTCATTTTCTGTCGCTATGGAGTCTCCTCATTATATTTCATATGAACGGAAACATACAATGAATGGTGTGTTGTGACTGGATTCTTTCACTAGTATATTGTCAAAGTTCAGACAGGTTGTAGCATGTCTCAGCACTTCATTTCTTTTTACTGCCAATGGAAATCAATTCCACCTTTCAACTATTATGAAAAATGTTGTGAGGAGCATAAGCTTTCCTAAGGATGAATGTTTTCATCTCTCCCAGGTAGAAAAGTAGTTGTTGTGCACTATGGTAACTCCATCTTTACTTTTTTGAGTGGTTGCCAAACTGTTTTCAAAGTAGCCAGCTTATATTCCCACCAGGAATGTGTAGGGGTTCCCAATTCGTCCACATCCTTAGCAGCATTTATTATACATCTTTTTGATTATTGCAATCCTAGTGGGTGTCAAGTGGGATCCCTTTCCAGTTTTGATTTTTATTTCTCTAATGACCAATGATTTTCAGCATCTTCTCATGTGCTTATTGGCCATTTGTATATTTTTTTTGGAAAAATGTCTATTCAAATTCTTTGTTTTTAAATTGTGTCTTCTTTGTATTGTTGAATTATAGTTCTTCGGGTATTCTAGATTTCATCCCTTATCATATTTGAAAGATTAACTTGTAAAAGAAATAAATAAATCCAGCTGGGCTTTTGATATGGATTGCATTGAATCTGTACTTCAGTTTGGGGAGTGTTGCTATCCAAACAGTTATGTCTTCTACTACATAAACAAGCGATGTCTTATGACTTATTTAGATCCTTAGTTTCCTGCAATGATGTTATGTAATTTTCAGTGTACAAGTTTTGCACTTAAGTTTGTATTTAAGTATTTTATTCTTTTTGATACTATTATACATGGAATTATTTTCTTAAATTTTATTTTCAGAACATTGTTATTTTATAAAAATACAATTGATTTTCAAGTATTGATCTGTATACTACAGCTTTGCTAACCTTATTCCAATAATGTGTGTGTACATATTCCTTAGGATATTCTATATATAGGACCGTGTCATCTGCAATAAAAATAGTCTTCCTTCTGGGGCGCCTGGGTGGCTCAGTTGGTTAAGCGACCAACTTCGGCTCAGGTCATGATCTCACAGTTTGTGGGTTCAAGTCTGCATTGGGCTCTGTGCTGATAGCTCAGAGCCTGGAGCCTATCTCAGATTCTATGTCTCCCCCTCTCTCTACCCCTCCTCTGCTCAAGCTCTGTGTCTGTCTCTCAATAATAAGCAAACATTAAAAAAAATTTTAAAAAGTAGTCTTCCTTCTTCCTTCATAATCTGTATGACTTTTATTTCTTGATCCTAATAACCCTAGCTAAGATGTCCAATACAATTTTAAATAGATATGGCAAGAGCAGACTTCTTGTCTTGTTTCTGATCTTAAGTATAACGTTGGCTGTGGACTTTTTGTAGATGGCCTATTTTTGTATATTGGTAAGGAAGGTCTCTTCTATATATGGTTTACTGAGTAGCTTTATCATGAAATTGTATTGAGTTTTTGCAAATGCTTTCTGCATATACTTAGATGGTAATATGAGTTTTATCCTTAATTAATAAGATGTATTATTTTTTTGATTTCTAGAAGTTAAACCATGCATTCCTGAGATCAATTGTACTTAGTCATGGTGTACAACTCTGTATGGTGCTGATAGCAGTTTGTTTAGAAGTTTTGTTTGTTGAGAAGTTTTGTTTGAGAAGTTTTGAGTGTATCTTAATATTCATAAGGGATATTGGCCTGTAGTTTTCTTTGTGAGGTCTTTGGTTTGGGTATTGTGATTAAAATGGCATTATATATGATGAGTTAGGAAATGTTCCCTCCTTTTTTATACTTTGGAAGAGTATGTTAAGTATTGGTATGAAATCTTCTTTGAATGTTTGGTAGATTTCACCAATGAAATATCGGGCCTGGACTTTTCTTTGTGGGAAGCTTTTATTTATTTATAATAAAAAATAAATTTATGTATTTTAAATTTATTAAATTTATTTAAATAAGTAAATAAATTGTATTTATTATTTTAAATTACTATGCTGATTTCTACCTATTTTAGATGTTTTCATATTTGTAATCAAGGCAAGAATGGGGAAGAAATATGCAATTACACTGTATTTTAAAATTACCTACATAATTCCCTCTTTAAAAGGACAATTATGTTCTTGCATGTGGATTCAAATTACTGCTTAGTGTCTTTTCCTTTCAGCCTGATAAGCATACTACTGTATTTTTGGGAGGTATAGCCTCTAGCAACAAACTAAATTCTCTGGGTTTTGGCTTCTTGGAATGTCTTTCTTTCACCTTCGTTTCTAAAAATAGTTTTTTCTGATATAAAATTCTTGGATGACAGTTGGTACACTTCAGCAATTTCTATCATCTCATTGTTTTATGAGATTCATTGCTTTGATGAAAAGTTGGCTGTTAATCTTATTGTGATTTTTTTTTCTTCTTGTGCATGATGTGCGATTTGTCTCTTAGAGCTTTTGAGATTTTCTATCGTTTGCTGTCAACATTTTGACTATGAGGTGTTTGGATCTGGATTTTTTTGGCATTTTTTTCTACTTGGAGTTTTTAACTTCTTAGGTAGGTACATTAGGATTTTCTCTACATTTGGGAAGTTTTCAGCCATTATTTCTTCTAATATATTTTTGTGTCCCTTTCTTGCTTTTCTAGTATTCCACACATATTTTGATATACTTAATGATGCCCCATACTTCTCAGAGTCTCTGTTAATAATTTCCAGTTTTCTCCATTATTCCCATTGTATAATCTCAGTTTATCTTCATATTTATTGATTATTTTCCTGTGTTGATCAAATCGACTCTTGAGCCCACCTACTGATATTTTTCATCACTGTTATTGTGCTTTCCAACTCAAAAATTGTTGACAGCTCAGAATTTTAGACAACATATTGTACCAATTCCAGACACTAATATCTCCCCCACAGGAGGTTGTTTTTGGTAGCCTGGTGATTTCTTTGTTAACCAAATCTAAATTAATTCTACTAAGTCTATTGTTCCCACACTGTGCACTTCTAGTACGTCCACTCAGATTATTTTCCCTGGCTATCTGGTCATCACCAAACAGTCAGCCCAAGTCACTTTCTAGTCGATGTTTGTGTTTAAGCTATTTTATCCAGTTTTACTTTTTTTCTTTTTACCGCTAGAAATATGTGTGGCTTTGAGACAGCTACCACAGTACAGACAGTTCACGTTCTTTTCGTCTCATGTTCAAGCAGATACTAACACCTCGGAGGTTTCCTCTGATCACTCCTAAAACGGAACAGACTTAGGCACGCACAAATATTTCTGATTGCCAGGAATGATTCTGATATTATTTTTAAGCCTGGATTACTAAGAATTGCCTTTGGGTCAGAGAAGATTATTGTGCAGTCAGCGTTTGGCAAGCCTACTGTTTTCAAAATATCTGCTTTAAAAATGGATTTCTTTTTTTTTTATTTAAAAAAAATTTAATTCCAGTAGACTTAACGTACAGTGTTATATTAGTTTCAGGTGTCCACTATAGTGATTCAACAATTCCATACATCACTTAGCGCTCACCATGACAAGTGCACTCCTTAAACCCTATCATTTATTTCACCTATCAACAACTTTATTGAGATGTATTTTACATGCCATACAATTCACCCATTTAAACTGTATAATTCAGTGGGCTTTTGTATATTCACAGACAAGTGCAACCATCACCGTAGTCAATTTTAGAACATTTTCATCACCCCAGAGTGAAACCCTTTACCCTTTACTTATTACTCTCCCATCTTATACTCTCCTAACCCAGTCCTAGGCAACAACTAACCTACATTCTGTCTCTATAGATTTGCGTATTCTGAATATTTCCTACAAGTGGAATCATGTAAGGTATGTCTTTGGTTACTGGCTTCCTGTGATACATTCATACCATGGAATATTTAGCCATAAAAAGGAATGAAGTGTTGATACATGCTACAACACAGGTGCACCTTGCAATCCTGCTTCTACTTCATTCCACAGATTTGAAATCTCTTTCCCCAAAAAGTATTCCTTGACAACCTCAAAATTTATTTAAATGATCCCCCCAAATCTTACTTACCTCTATTTTAATCCTTAATTAGCCAGTCCGTCCCCATGGGATTGAAACTCTTTTGACAACTGTAAAATCTTATACAAGTTTATGTGAACATACTATTTCATCTGCTTGTTTTTTTCCCCCCTCACGAAGACTCACTAGTTTAAAAACAAAACAGTCAAGACAGTGTTTCTCAATACTAACTTCACAAATAAAATGACATGAAGAGATTTTAAAAATTCAATACCTGGGCCCCACCGAGGGTCAATTATATCACAATCTCAGGAAGGAGGTTTGGGGACTGAGACATCAGTATTGTTTTAAAAATTCCCAGTCAATCCACAGCCAGAATACAAAAAGACTAATTTAGACACAAAGAAGTCTTAGTTACCTCGTACTACAATATGTTTTATGTATAAATTAATAGTACTGTACTAATTAGGTCATGATTTACAGCATTTATTTCTGTCATTATTTACTAAATACTGTAAAATAAAACACTTCTAAGATAGCAAATATACTATATGCAGAACTGTATAAAACATATCAATTTTTCTGAACACTTGTAAATTTTTTAACTTAAAGCAGAAATCTCTAACAAATACTTCAACCATTCTGTTGCCCCTCAAAATAGAACACTTGCATATATATTACCTATTAATATTAGTTATACCTTTTTGTACACCCATTAAAGTTTGTACACCTCCTTGCGTGCAAAAAGTCAAACTCTTTTCTTGAAAAACCCATGATGCCATTAGCCACTGTTTTCTTTGTGGGGTTTTTTTGGAATATTTTATTTATTTTTTATTTTTAAGTAAGCTCTATGCCCAGCATGAGGCTTGAACACACAACCCTGAGATCAAGAGTTGCCTGTTGTACTGCCTGAACCAGCCAGGCACCCCACAATTGTTATTCTTGGAATATTAAAGTTTCTTTCAAGTATGGTAATGAATACAGACTGCACTGGAAAGATTTTTCCCTAGTTCTTCCATGTTTAGAAAGGGACAAGCAGGAAATGTAAAACTGTAAAAGTTCCTTGGGTGTTTCTGATAGGTTTTATCTGGCTGATAGCTTTTTGCCAGGACTGTATCTTAAGTTTTCTAAACTGACTTGTATCTTTCCATTATGAAATTTGAGTATCTCATTCCAAGAAAAATCTTCATAGTGAAAGTCCAATCTCTTAATATAAAATATCTCTGACAAACACAGTTCAAGATTATAAGGGAGGTATGAGAGTGATAAAATGATATTTTATCCTTAGAATAATAGAGACTCCATAGGTTAAGAATTGGTTAAATACCCAGAGGCTGACAGCAAGAAGGGAGAGTAACATAAATGTACTCGATCTTGTTAATAAATTTAAGAAAGACTGAATAGCACAAAAAGGCAATTCTTAATAGTAGCATCTATAAGATTCAATCTTTAAAATGAATGATGCTTATGACCACACATTAAAATTCTCTTGTAATAAAAAGACATATTTATGATCATAGTAGAGATGTTTCGTTCCACCTTGAGAAAACATAAAATTACCCCCTAATGACATTCAGTATAATCTTTAGAGACCTGGGGCATATTCTGTCAAAAAGAATATTTTTCCGATGATTCAAATGATAAATATTCACAAGAGCCTATTCTTACTTGGTACTGGATACACGGAGTGCCCCTGGGCAGGAACGTTTTAATGTTGGAGTCTCTCTCCACCTTTCTTCATTTGCTTTAGCATTTGTTTAAAAACTTATATTAAGTTAATTTACACAGAATTTATCAATTTTAGGGAAATGAAAACTCCATCTACTTTGTCCTCCTGTCCTTGAAATGTCCTTTATGAAGCTTTCCAAATTCATTTCTGATGAAAGGCATGTATTCATGTTTACATGTGCTCTGGACTTATTTTGAGTCCTTAGTGTGCTTTCATGTATTTTTTGACCTCAACAGCTACAAAGGGGAATAAAAAAATGATCCAAAATTTGACATTTCTCCTTTTTCCTAACCTGTATACCTTTCCAAACAGCTAATGTTACAGACCTGAGTCACATTATGCATCCCAAGTGATGCAGAGCTGGGCTCTAAACAGGTGGACACATCTGTTCCAGTCCATCAGACTTGACTTACACTGACTGCGTTCTGTAATCATTATGGTTTTTATCCCAAATTACAGTGTCAATCTGTTCAGAATTAATATGTATTACTCCACCGCTTGTTACAAAATTTTCAGTTTATTTATTGGACCAAATCCTGCCCTAATCACTTAGGCACAATTCCCACTGAAAACCTAAAAGAGAAAATGTGTATCCAGAGGTTATGTTTTCATTGCATGTCAAAAGATATTTTTGCATAAGTGGATGTTATTGCAATTCCCAATGAATGCTCCTTCTGTGTCAATAGTGAAAACTATTTAAAATTTTAGTGGGCTGGTTTGGATCATTTTTAATCACTTCTTCCAACACATGTTATATCCCAGTGTGGATGTTCACATAATGAAGAGAGGGTTGACAAGTTATTTTCTTCACTTAGAGTGCAGCTTATGTTTTTAATACTTGGGAAATGATAGTTTTAATTCCCTCTTCCCTTTGTGTTGGGTAATATTTGAAGACTAGGAATCCTTGAAGCCACGGCTCTGTTTTATTACAACATGATACATCATTTCACTGTGATCTTATTTCTTTTTCCTGTTCTATTTTCCCCGAAGCTAACTAAAAACATGGATTTTTATTGAGGAGGAAAAAAAGTTATTAATTCATAATTATTATGTAAAGGTTAATCTGGCCAGCACCCTCCAAATGACTTTCCCACCAGCTGGTGATTTTATTCTGTTTTTTTCTCTCCTGTTCGATAATGGAGAAAGGTGAGGCTCAGAAGGTGATGAAAACTAACAGCAAAATCTTAAAAAATAAGTAGGTCACAAATCTGATGGAAGAAAAAGACTAAATGATACACTAAAATATTAATGTATATTTTAAATTTCCAAAGCCATGGAAAATAAAAAGAACAATAGCAACAACTAGTGGGTACAATTTTTTTTTTTTAAAAAGCAAAACGATGCTCTACTCTTCATCTCCAAGGTTAGGTTCAGCAGGCAGAGATGGTTGTATTACCATGTTTCTCATCAGCACCTCCACTTGCCTGCTGTAACATACGAAATGGCAACAGCGCCAATGGCAATACAAATCCTATTAACTTGATGCATCATACATGAGGAAGTTATAACCTAAGTTGCAACAAGATCAGAAAAGGATGATCAGAATTCAGCTAAAAAAAAGAAAAAAAAAAAAGCAAGAATGCCCTCATCTCTGTGTCTCCTTTGACTTCTCCTTAGTAAGGCAATACAAAGGGAAAGTTATCCCCAGGTGCTACCAGGTGAGTAGGAGCCACTGCCCAATAACCTGCCTCAGAGCCTATCATGGTAACTATGCAAGGCCTGCCCAAATTATTTGAACAAATCGCTCTGCAATTATTAGACATGTTATGAGAAAGTATGAACAGCTTGACCTGCAAAATTTCAATATATCTTACCCCTCAGGCAGGACTAAAACTTAAAAATAAAACTCCAGAGACACTGGCATTCTTCTCATCATATAACACATACCGGTAGAGAATGAAAAAGAAGAAAAAAAGGACATGAATATTTGAAAAGGCCTTTTGAATCTTGCAGGCATAAAGTAGAAGTATATATCATTCTCACAGACCCAGAGTCCATGCAGATACACATTGAAAGACACGCTTTGTACCATCATCCTCCGCTGATATGTCAAAGGAAAAGCATTCATTCTCACCTTTTCAGGGTGTCTGTCATTAGGTACATTAATATGGATGAACCACCACAAAATCAAAAGGCAGTGAGAGAGGTAAGCTTAAAGGGATAAAGGCTTTAAACTGCATTTAAGTTGGGCTCCAATTGAAGACTAAACTTTGGGTTTCTATAATTACTTTACCTTTCTACATACCCAGGAAGCGAAAAAAAAATACTAATTAGATATGCTCTCAAGTCCATTGTCAGCATTTCAGTAAACATTCCTCAAGTTCTTCTATAAATGAAGGCATTGACTGATGCTGACATGAGTTGAACAAGATTTCTTTTTTTTTCTGTCAAAACATCCCTTATTTTGATGTATCACACTCGAAAATAGAACACAAAAGTATTTGTTTTTCCAATTCATTCTATAACTAAAAATCATGTTAACTCAAAATCAGTTGAGAAGCAACCCAAATATATTTTATTTTATTAACATAAAAATGTTTATCACAAGTTCAATGATAATCACAGATATTTCTTTAATATCAAATATTCAAAAATAAATTTCAATTCATTCATATCCCATTTCTGCATACCGTTCAATATTTAAGTCATAACTGTACTAGATTATTCTATATATAGTATCACTTGGGAGAAAATTTAGTCATTAAAACACTAACATTTTCTTTAATATCTAGGCAATGAATTTGATACATATTTTAAAGGCAAAGGAAACATGAGAGAATAATATAATGTTATTGAGAGGGCAATGGAGAATAACTTGAGATTTTATCCTAAATTTTCCTTTCATGTCAACCAATTTACTTTTGGAATTGGTAAGGCCACATTGTTTTATCAAAATTTAAAAGAATAACTTAAATTTTGCTGACCTTATTTACTTAAAAAAGATAAAAATCAAAAATAAGTAATTTATGTTTGTTTATTCTTGCTGATTGCTGAATCTATGGACTAGATTGTCAAAAGGATTGTATTTCGTAGTTAATATAATGCTCCAGTATTTATTTTGAAGTTTCAGTCTAAAAAGAAATGAGGTTATTTTAAAGTCTGATCTCAATAGCTAATTTTAAGAATTATGGCATTACCCAGAAATGTCTAGTAAATTATAGTATTTATATACTTGTATCTGACACACTGCAAATTGAACAGATGTAAGATGTTAAATCCCTCTCTCGTGGATTAGTGGTTTTAGAGTATCTTGTCTGGATCAAATGCAAAATTTTAAATCAGATAGTTTGAGACCATATTTCTTTTAATTTTTTTATGAAGATAATTCATTATTAACTCAAAGCAGGGAATCCCTTCACCATGTATACATATACCAAATTATCAAGTTGTGAACCTTAAACAGTTTACAATTTCATTGGTCAATTATACTTCAGTAAAACTGGGGAAAAACTGGTTCATTAATAATGACCTTTGCTTTACCAAAAATTATTTTTAATTTCCCAAAAACCCTCAAGGAACAAAAGTGGCAATAGTGCAGTAAATAAATAGCACATGCAGTTAATAAGTCTCATTAAAAAAAAAAAAACACTTGAACTTGTAGCTGGTAGATTACAACACTCATTCAAAAAATGACTGTAAAAAAATAAATAAATAAAAGTGGGTGTGTCTTGCCTTTACCCTCACTCGCCCACTACCTATCCTCCACAGAGCATACATCAACGACCCTTTCAGACCAAAGTCCTATCACAACATACGCCACTCAGAACCCTGGAATGACACTCAAACCCCTCATCTCTCTCAGAGTAAAAGCCAAAGGCTCTTACAATGATGACCTACTGTGTCCTATGTCATTCCCCCACCCCACATTCATCTCCAACACTCTTCTCCCCTCACTGGCTACAGACGCCCCGGTCACTTTACTGTTTCTTAAACATGTACCTAGGATGTCCCCAACCTGGAGCCTTCATACTGCCTGTCTCTGTACCTGGAATTCTCTTCTGCCAGGTATGGCTAGAGTTAATTGCCTTGCATTTTTTAAGGCTTTGCTTTTAAGCATCACCTTTCAATTAGAATGGCCTTTATAAACTCCACTCTGCTTACCACAAAGCTTCCATTTTCCTGCTTTATCATTTTTGGTAGTATTCATCAGCTTCTAACATATTATAAAATTCACATATTTGCAACTTTTGTTGTTTATTGTCTGCCTCTCTTCATTGCACTCTAAGCACCATAAAAACAGTAATTATTTTTCCTCCAAGTGTTAAATTCTAGCTAGTTAACATACAGTGCAATACTAGTTTCAGATACAGAATTTAGTGATTCATCACTTACATACAAGACCCAGTGTTCATCACAACAAACGCACTCCTTAATACCCATTACCCATTTAACCCAGACCCCTGCCCACCTCCCCTCCAGTAACCCTTTTGTTCTCTATAGTTAAGAGTCTGTGTCATGGTTTACCTCTCCTTTTTTTTCCTCACATTACTTTTTTTTCTTAAATTCCACATGAGTGAAATCATATCTTATTTGTCTATGACTCACTTCTCTTAGCATAATACTCTCTAGCTCCATCCACATTGCAAATGGCAAGATTTCATTCTTTTCTATAGCTGAGTAATATTCCATTGTGTGTGTGTGTGTGTGTGTGTGTGTGTGTGTGTGTGTGTATCTTCTTTATCCATTCATCAGTGTCAGTGGATGGACATTTGGGCTCTTTCCATAATGTGGCTATTGTTGATCATGTTGCTATAAACATTAGGGTTCATGTGTCCCTTAAAATCATTAATTTTCTGTTCTTTGGGTAAATACCTCATAGTGTGATTGCTGGATTGTAGAGCAGTTCTAGTTTTAAATTTTTGAGGAACCTCCATACTGTTTTCCAGAGTTTGCATTCCTACCAACAGTGCAAAAGGGCTCCCCTTTCTCTGTATCCTCACCAACACCTGTTGCTTCCTGTGTTATCAATTTTAGCCATTTTGACTGGTATGAGGGGTAGTTTTAATTTGTATTTTCCTGATGATGAGTGATATTGAGCATCTTTTTGTATGTCTGTTGGCCATCTGGATGTCTTCTTTGGAAAAATGTCTGTTCATGTCTTCTGTCCATTTTTTAACTCGGTTATTTATTTTGAGGGTGTTAAGCTTTAAAAGTTTATAAAACTTTTAAGTTCTTAAGTTTATAAAACTTTTGTTTCCCTTGCCTGAGGAGACACATCTAGTAACAAGTTGCTATGGCCAATGTCAAACTACTTCTAGGCAGTAGTTTTTGTCTTTTTTTTTCACTCACTTGTCACAGGCCTATAGTAGTCACTCGATTGATATTTGAATTTTTGCATTAAAATTGTCTTACTAAAGTAAATCTAAAGCAGTTTATACTAAGTAATGTAAACCTTTAACTTTTTAAACAAATTTTTTAATTGGGAATAATTTTAGTTCATTATTTTAGATAGGATAAAGAGCTCTCATATATACTTTACCCAGTTTTCTTTAATGTTAACATTTTACATAACCACAGTACATCAAAGCTAAGAAATTAACAGAGGCTAAATGTCACTAAACTGTACAGACTCTACTCAGATTTCACCAGTTTTTTTTTTTTCCACTCATTTGTCTCTTCTCTTCCAAGATCTCATCCAGAATACCCTATCATATCAAATTGTCTCCTTTAGTCTGTGATGTTTTTTTTTCTCAGTCTTCCCTCATCTTTTACAACCTTCATACTTTTAAACAGAACTGGCCAGACATTTTGTGTACTGACGTTCAAGTTGAGTGTGTCTGAGGTTTTCTCATTATCAGACTGGGCTTTTTGGTTTTGGGGGAAAAGATCACAGAGGGGAGGCACCCTTCTTACTGCATCATATCAACATGATTCATCAGTGATGTTAACTTTCATCACTTGGTTAAGATGATGTCTGCCAAGTTTATATATTGCATAGTTCCTGTTTTTCCCTTCTCATATTCTATGCTGTGTAAGCCATTTATTAAGTCCAGCCCACACTCAAAAGGAAGGAAATTAAGCTCCACTTACAGATGTCGGAGTGCCTACGTAGATTATTTGGAATGCTTCTCTAAGGAAGATGGATTCTCTCTTTATTTTTTTTGTTTATTTATTTACTTATTATGTGTCAACTCAGGGATATGTTTATATTCCTTGGGTTATGATAGAATACAATCAACATTTATTTCGTTGGTCGTCAAATCATTCCAGCTTTGGCCTTTGGAGAGGTCTTCAAGTTTTGCCTCTGTCCTTTAAAATATTAATAAAATATTTTCACATTTTCCACAGTATTTCTGAAAATTTCTGTGGGCTTAAATTATGAGGGCCACCTTTTAGTCGGCACTCCCCCACAAGTCTCACACAAAGCATTACATTTAGTAGATCTCTCCTTCAGTTCAGTTAGAAGAGGCTCTATGGCACAGAGAATAACTTAGGACGAAATGTTACACACTCTTGGTCTCAAAACAAAATCCTCTCAGCCATGTGGATATTTTTTCACAAGTCTGCTTCCCTCCCGATGTTGTCCAATCTCCTGTGGCCTTTCTATCCCTCAAGAGTGTCCTAACATTTGTTCTCCTCTTGTAAACCTTGCAATCCTGAAATATCCACTTTGTTTTTTAGGCAGTCAATTTAGCTTTGTCATTGTTTGCAGTGACCTCACAGATAATTCCCTGGGACCTTATCTTTTGCAACAAACACAAGCCATCAAGGTATTTTGCTACAGAATTCAATCTTCTTCCTTAAAGGCAGAATATATTGTGGTCACTTGTAGTTTGAAATAATTTTTCTCTACTGTTTATATTTTGAAATATTCAGAGGAAAAATGAAAACATTTAAGGAGACTCCAGCAAGAAGCTATAGACCTGAGATTTCCTACAATGATTTTTTGGAAATAAAAAAACACCCTCTTTAATTTTCTCTTAGTGAAGTGCTAAAAAGATAGCAGAAGACAGTAGGAAAATTCCTTGGAAATTAGTTGTCAGAGTAATTTTTTGGATATTAAAAAAAATATTGCCATTGTTTTAATACATCTATGACCTTTCGCTAATTTTCTGTTCCTAGCACTGTAGCCAAATAGCATGGAGAAGGGAACTTGCATATACCTCTGAGAGGCCTAAATCCTTGCAAATGACATTTCCTATTTAATTCAATAGGCTGTTCCCCTAAGATGGACCGAAAGCACAGCCTGGTGGGAATATGCAATGGAGGAGGCTTGGGAAAAAGTGCAGACTGGGCAAATTTCAAAGACTGATGAAATCATTCTTGGAGTGGATTATAAAAGTAAAGATCTATGGCAAGCCAAGCTGGCAAAAGGAAAATAGGTCTGGGAGAGATGCCAAGCAGAGTGAGTATTAAGGTGAAGATAGGGTCAACTCACAAATAAGGAAAATACAGTCTGGAACTTAAAGACTTTATGTTTTCAATGTTTTTGGCAAGACTGCAGGAAATGAAGTTGAACTTAGATTTCCTCTATCAACTATTTTGGCTACATTGTAGGAAGAAGCATCCATAATCAAAATTACTTAGCAGAACCATGGAATCCATAGCAACATCTGGCCAGCAGTAAGTACCTAAAGCAGCCTACCCAACTTCCCACCAAAATGCCTACAAAGATTCAGGAAATTACAAAAACTCATATCCAGCTTAACAAGTAAGATCAGAAACAGTCTGACAGAATATGGAAGAAATCTTCACTGAACCTCAAGCAGATTATGTGGGCTAAAAAAATATTCATCCATCTTCTCTTTGATTAAACAGTGTTGACAACCTGGAAAAAGGAAGACGGCAAGTTCACACCCCTTCAACGGACATCACGTAACTGGAGTCTAGACCACAATGCTGCATATGTGACCTTAAATTTTTGGCATATTGGAGAAAAGAATAAAAACAGAAGGAAGAGCTTGGGAAATTTTATGGAGACTTATTGACAAAATGATAGTTGGGGAATAAGAAGGAAACTAACAAGCCTAATGTCAAAATACAGAAAATGCATAACTCTAAGTACAACATAGAAAACTCAAGAAGGAGCTTAAAATATGACCTAGAATTTTAAAAATTAGTCAGTTAATGAAAGCAGAGAAAGGAGTATGGATAATTACACAGAAAGAATGATCAACATACAGACAGAAGTATGCACGCAAATGCACTGATTAAGTAAATGGGTTGCGCTCTCAGGAGTGAAGAATTTAAGACATATTTTAGGACTAGAAAAATAGATTGGCGTTAAAGTAAAGATGATTTGAGTGTCCTCATAAAAGTTTTAAGAAAACTAATTGCCTATGACATACAGAACAATCCTCCCGAGAGGTAAGAATACAAATTAAGATTGTATTCTTTTTTTAAGTTTATTTTTTGAGAGAGAGAGCAAGCGGGGAGGGACAGGGAGAGATGAAGAGAGACAATCTCAAGCAGGCTCTGCACAGAGCCTGAAATGGGGTTGAACTCACAAACTCCAAGATTGTGACCTAAGCCAAAATCAAGAGTCAGATGCCTAACTGGCTGGGCCACCCAGCCACCCCTAAGATTGTTTTTGCTAACCAGGAACAAGGTAAGTGAATAAGAGAATAAAAGAAATAGATGTCACAGGAATTAATGGAGTCAAATGTGAATCTGAGGTTTGAGTCTAAGTGGATACAATGGTGAAATTTAAAAAATTAGAAATGAGAGATTTTGGTTGGAAAAATGAATTCTATTTATAAATGTTTAATTTTATGTCCATAAAATATAAACCTGAAATGTAGAACAAGTATAGGAAGAATGGTTTCAAGATGTAGACTTGGAAATCACCTGAATAGAGGTGATACTAGATGTTAAGGGAAATTATAAAGAGATTTGAGAACAGAAGCACTTCAGCTAAGGTTCAAAGACAACACCCAGCAAAAGCACCAAGAAAGAATCTAGAAGAAAGTAAAGGAGGGGCACCTGGCTGGCTCAGTTGGTAGAGCCTATGACTTTTCATCTCAGGATTGTGAGTTCATCTCAGGATTTTGAGTTCATCTCAGGATTGTGAGCTCATCTCAGGATTGTGAGTTCATTTTAGGATTGTGAGCCCCGGGTTGGGTGTAGAGATTATTTGTTTGTCTGTTTGTTTTGGGTATAGAGATTACTCTAAAACTATATTTTAAAAAAGAAGAAGAAAGGAAAGGCATCCTTAATTCTCACTGTCAGTTGTACTGATGCATGTTTCCAAGCCTGGGAAAAATAGAAATGAGCAGCTGGCAATCAGAAACCCAAACAAAAATAAAATTGCTTATTTTCTCTAAAATGTCTAGTTAACAGTTGTCTGTTTTTATTGACCTGATCTTTAGAGATTCTCGGTGATTCTCACACTCTAGGTATGTGTTTTGTTTTGGTGAAGTCTAAAGACATGAAATATGGACGACTGTAAGCCAAGGACTTTCTGTGGCATACAATTGTTTGCTCGACACAAATTAAAATAAAACTAAACAAATTATTAAATGCCTTTATTTTAATTAAAGAAGATTCTCCTTCTGTGAGTACCCACTAAGTACACTGTGAATTCATTGGAAAAACTTCAAACACCGAGCTCACCAATTTTAGACTGATGCCTGGTTACCATGTGAATACAATGAATTTTCACCTATTTCTTGCCTGCTGGCCTGCCCTATTCCTTTCCTCTTTTCTCTCTTCCTTCATACTCCCTTTCTGCTCACCCACCCCCTTTTCTGTATCAGGCCAAGTCTCTCTCCTCAGGTCAGAGTAATTGTCAGCAACATTTACCATCACTTTCAATCTGTCCCTTTGACTATTTGAGTAGAATCATTTAGGTCAGTTTAAATGCAATCATTAATAGAATGTGTATTCAGAATTTACTCCCTATGACAGGAACTATACTGTTACAGAAATACAAGTTACTATGAGGAGCTCAGCCTACTTCAGGATATCCCATTTTTCGTGAATACTGTTTCAATTATCAGATAGATATGGTTTATGCAAACAGCGCAAGCAACGGATAAAGCAGCTAGGTCAACAGGATGCCATCTGAAGGATTACAGTTGGACCAACTTCATACTGTAAAAATGTATGGCTAAATTTTGTTTCCAAATGTTATGGACATCGAGGGAAACCTTTCATTATGAATCCAGTCATTTTAAGCCGTATGTCAACAGTTTACCATTTCGAAGACAAAATTGGTTGTTTCAAATTGCATTAACATAAAAAAATTTTCTGGCCTTGCTAAGTATTTCCAAATTTCTTATTTTCTGTTGAATGCAAATAAAGGATAATACGGGACCAGTATATTCAATTCTTAAAAAAGCATAATGCACTGTCTTCTTTTGCTGCCAGTGGCCATTTTAAAATGTAGGTTTTAGGTAGGTCATAGAAACGTTGTAGGTCCTATCAATATTTCAAATAAGTTATTTTTCCCATTGCTAAAGTAAAGTCCACCTGAGGAATTAAGTTTCTGATAGATTTCCTCTTTGTCCATACTGAATTGTATCATTCATATATAACTAATACTTTTCTGTAAAGTAAAAATTTTGGTAATTCCCAGTTCTTATTTATTACTGTTTTACATAAACTAGGGGTATTTTTATCTGAAAATTTTAATCCTATTTTTACTACTAAATGTTTACCCAGTTGATAATGCATATATAGTGGGTGTAATTGGTGTGGTTTATAATTATGCATATCCAGATTAAACAAGACAAATGGCAGGGCTGGTAATGGCATCATATTAAGAATATAAATGTATTAAAAAAATCTATTTAAAAGTATAATTGTAAAAAAGGGAATGAGAGCTATTTTAAACTCTTTTCTAGGTATAAATAATCACATTTACCAATGGGTATTACAGAAATCACATAAGCAAAAGATATTACAAAGTATTATTTAGAGAAACAATTGGAATTCAGACTTCTTAATAACTACTTGCTACTGTTGGCCAAATACAAAATGAGTGTAATCTACCATGATTAATTGCTTGTGTTTTTTTCCCCACTCTGTATAATTGAGAAACAGTGTAATCAATGATATAAATGTAACTCTAATGTATCTTTCATACACAGCCTTAATGGCTTTTATTCTCTCCAACTTTTCCTATACATAAGAGCAAACTGTATTTGCAAAAGATTGGTTTCTATTATTGTTCTTATCCCAGGTGACTTGTAAGTGAATTTTTTTAATCACATCAAGCATAGAAATGTATTTTAAGATGAAAATACACTTTATTTTGATATTCTTAGTGATTAATGTGGCAAATGGGCTTTAAAACATAATGTGCTATACAAATCTAAGAACTTACTATATCTTAATAAAAGCCTAAGTTAAATAAATGATCTGACTTCCTATACTTTGTACCGTTTCTCAACTGCTACAGCTCAAGATTGGCTAGGGAGTTGACGTCTGCGCCACTGACTGACACTCCTCCCCCATCCTTCTACAGAATCCTAGCAGCCCACCAGGAGCACTGCTCAAGAGTCTCTGACATCGGTTGAATGACCCCTTCCTCACCTCCAGTCCTCTCTTAAAACTTCCATTAAAAGAGGTCAAACGCTGACTCCCAGGCTGTTAGTAGCTCCCACCTGAAAGTCACCCAACTTTCATTTACAATCTGTTAGTCATTTGTGATGTATTTTTCAACAGTGCTCTTATTTCAGCTTCCAATTCTTTCAGTGCCTTTTCTCTACCTGCTCGGAGAACTCCCTCTGATTGGAAAAGTTAAGGTGATAGTGAGGAAAGTGTAATTTACTTCCACTTTTAGCCTCTCAGATTTCTTCACTTTCTGGCTGAGAGGTGATGAAACAGCATTCCCAGCGACTATAAAGCTTCTCCTTTCTGCGATTAATAAATTCAGTATCATCCCAGAATACCTGTTTAATATTAAAGAGTTGATAGCAATATGTGCTATCAGGGAAGATCTCTCAAGTAAATACTCTTTCTTTTCCAAAATAAACCTGCATGATTTTATCTCCTGAAATACGCCAGTATGCCATAAATACAGAATATGACACATAAGGAATTATTTCAAAATATTTGTGTTTTCTTATTCCAGGGCAAGTAGGAAAAGCTATAAGAGCATTCAAATAGTGATTGGTATATATGTTATTATTGCAACCAATTTTTCTCCTGATCTAAGATTCATTACTGAAGCACCTAGCTTAAAGTGTTTCCAAAATGAAAGAGCCACCTCTCTGTATAAAAATAATCTCTGTAGTTAGGCCAGCAAAGATAAAATTGATGATGACTCTCAATTGTAAGGCTCCAAAGCCTACACTCGCAGTCAATTGCACTTTGCAACCCATGATCTCCAAGTGCTTTACCAATAAGGGTTATTGAAAGTGTTTCACACAAGAGCAAATACAAGTGACTTATCAAAATCATGGAGCAAATTTCAAACCAGCTCATGAACTCAACTCTCTGTCTCTGCCTCTATTCTTTATATTTATGTTTACGTATGTATTTTAATGTTCACATCTTGATGGCCACCCCATTTTTTTTCCAATAAGGCCTATTTATATCAGCAAGTATTATAAAATTATAGCACGTGGTTATTTATCCATTGTAAAAACCACAGATGCGTGTGTGTGTGTGTGTGTGTGTGTGTATACATTACTCTTTACTTATTTACCACCTCATTAAAATGCCTAGGATTCTGTTTCAGAAATATGGGAAGTAAAATCAGGTGCAAGATAGAGTAAATCCTCACATACCTGCCTGGATGGGAAAAGAAAAAGTACGTGGGTAGTCTAAACCTACAAACGTTTTAAATATTGATGTTTCCCTACGTTTCAATACATTTTGGTGTTTGGATGTCAAAGTATTTGCCTTCTGGACATTAGCCAAACTGAATTTTTATGAGCACACTGCACTGGCCGGCCTCTCCATAGCCTCTGCTGGCAGTTCCTTCCTCTCTCCTATGCTGGCCAGAAGTGGAATCATCTCATGGACAAAGACACCCGTCCCCTTTCTTTCTAAGTTTGTACTTTTCCTGGCTGATAACCTTTTCTGTAAAGGAAATGGCTTTATGAATTTTGGTAGCAAGTCTATCTTTAATTCAAGTCCTCTGGGCTAATAAGTATATTCAAAGTAAGCACCTTTGTCCCAGTTCTACTACAATATATATCCTATTGCACTATTATTACTAATAGTCACGTCTGTATCTCTGTGAGAAGAAACCACATTTATTCCCTGTTGTGATCCTCAGTACCCTGTACTGTCCCCAGCGTAAGGCACTTGGAGAGAATTTGGAAATGGAGCAAAGAGTAAGTCGAATAATGAATAATCAAGATTTACCTGTGCTCTTGTCTACTTTAGGTCTATTTTCCCCCATAACACCTCCAAGGATGACAAAGAGAAAAGCACGCTTTCAATCCATCGCTGATGCCTACTCCACACGTTTGAAGCAGCAGCTTAATATACTACAAATATGACATTCTGTCTATAACAAAATAAAAACCAAAAGCAAATACTAAAGCCAGTATAGATATTTTACCAAGTGTAACGTCGGAGGGGAGATTCCTTACATTTATCTATAGAGAGATCTAGTATATATTTGGTTCGTGACTTCAGTTCGTTATAATGGCAGCAAATGCATGTCTTGCGTTTCCTTTTTTCTTTCTCTTTTCTTTTTTTAATCCTGCAACTGAGGGAACTCTTCTTCTAACCTTCTACAGCGCGACCAGTCAGCAGACGACTCCAGACTCACATTTCACAATACAAATCCAGGAGCCCAGTGGCCACAGAAAAGCCTTCATTGTTATTAGTTTCAGGACCTCTGGGATATTAATTCATCATGCACCCTCTCATCACTCCATCCATTATGCTTGTCTATACAGCTCACACGGAGCAAAGACCGATGCAAACTCCCGCTAAAGCAATAGCGTGAGATTACCAACACAATTACTTTCAGTGCGGGGAGGGAATTTTCTATACCAGCAGAAATGACTACAATCTCCTTTAGAAATATCCTTGTTGCTGTGGCCTTTTAAAGCTGCTACATAAGTGAGATTAGTAATATTAATGTATTCTTTAGCGAGGTAAGATATTGTGTGTGGAAAATTAAATAGGACCATCCATTTCAGAATTGAAATGCTAAGCTAAAACCTTCTTTTGCAGCCTCATCCTTTTGCTAGAGTGTGGTACACGTCAGTATTATAGGAAAGCATCCTGGCTCTTTTCCTTTGTTTGGATCCGATTTTACAAACAACCGTAGTATCCATTTCCTCGGCTTACAAAATCTGTGAACAGGCAAGGCAGAGAGAATCAGCCATTTTATTCTTCCTTCAAAATGCATGAAAATATCAGCTGCCTTTTCCATGCTTTCATATACAACATGAGTGCACTGATATAAAGCAAATGAGTGTGCCTAGTTAACCAATTAACACAGGGGGTTTCTTCATACTCCCTCCCATGAGTTAACTTGCAAAATTCACTTGTAAAATTCAGAGATTACCAACTAGTCTTTGAATGAACTAGAAATGTAATTTTGTCTCTCACCAATACAGAGGCTTTGTGCTAACAAAGATTTTTCTCTCAACACTGTTTTTCACCCCTTAAAATGAATGGTAATAAACAGAGGCTGAAGAACAAGCAACTCACTTCTTTTTTGAGACAGAAGCCGAGCGCCATCTGCTGGTTGCAGGTCTCCATGACCGTCTGGGCATCGTGTAATTCAGAGAAAAAGAAAGATTTTAAGGGTTCTCGGGTTGCTTTCAGCAGTAAAAACCAGTCTTGACTTATGCGAGAAAACCAATGAGCACTGACTTCATTATGGAGTAAGATAATACCCTAAGGGCAATGATCCCCACAAAAGCACATTTCTACATCACTGAATGTATTCTCATTCTGCTTGGCTGTTTGCAAGTTGCATTGTTAAATTACAGTTCTCTGCATTTCCTTTGGAGAGTAGGCAGTAGGGGTAGAGAAGGAAGGAACATTTTACTGGACCTTCTCCCTATGTAAGTGGTATTAATCACCCTAACTCGAGAATCCGTTTTTCACAAATTCTTTAATCTATTTAACTACTCACATAATCAAAATATTAGAATGTCACTACTTTCTACAGAAAAAAAAAATTCAGAATGCTATCTTACTGGCACTATTACATCTTTTTTTTTGTGGCTGTTTTATTTTGTCTATATAGTCATTGTCAACCATGGACTAAGAGTCCTGCTACGGTTTTGTGTACTGAATTTACATTTTCATTATATTTCATACCAAAGAATTCTGTTCTTCATCTTTAGCAAAACAGCTATACAACTATATAAACAAAACACTTTATCCCACATCCCTCACATAGAAGCATGGTTAAAACAAACTGTGTAAAATGAGATTTATTTGTTGGCTCATTCCTTATGTTAGCCTAAAAGGAAAAAAAAAAGTCCTAGATACATCAACACATTAAGAAACAGAAATTAGGCAGAAAAACGATTTTTAAATAAATGTTTTAAAATAAAAGTTATAATTTGTTTTTCGGTTGCTTTTCCAAAGGAAACTTCTACAGATAGGGGTGGGGGCAAGGAAGCCATAGAAAGCTTTATATCTCAACAAGAAAAATCATTCTTGCAATGGCTTTACCTTGCTATCATTTCAGAGTCCAAACCTGTCATAATAAATGCAACCATAAATCCACAGCCAGTGACTGAACCTATCAGCTTCACAAGGAAGCATTTCCAAACCATAAATATCGGTTGATTGAAAGCCAAGGTCAGGTCTTCATGAGGATTTATAGAGCTATTTAAGGAAACTGTCTAAGACTTAATCCCAATGAACAAGAACCATTTCCACAAATGTGAGTACATCTTACATGGAAATATGTGAATAAATAGAAAAGCACATAATAGAGTTTTTAAGCTTTATTATCTCCATTTTGTGGACAAAAGGCAATGGAGAGGAATATAAACAACAACTTAAAATACCAGAAGTAAAGATAGAAGAAATAGGACGATAGGACTGCTCAAGGAGAGAACCAGAGTCTTTTCCTGGGAAGTCATACTGTGAGGGTCCACTCATCCCTGCCCTCTTCAGTCATGAATTCCTTGTCTTACCAGGTCAATCTTCACTTCTTCATGAAAGTCTTGACTGACCTCCCTGACTAGGTCAAATTGCCCTATTATATGCTCCACAGCACTTGTAACTCAACTTAAGAGCCCTTATCATAAATGCAGTTTTAGGCGATTATTTGATTAATTTCTGTCTCTCAGATTGAACAGGAGGCTTCATAAAGGTAGAATTCTATCCTGAATGGCAACATTGTGTCTAGAATTTTTTCTGAAAAAAAAAAAAAAAAAAGAATCTCAAAGGATAGGTGCTTACTGAGTGAATTAACGAGTAAGTGGGGGAAATCAGAATTTGTTTGACAGTGGTAGCAAGTTTATATGGTATTTGGATTCTTGTCTTAGTGTATTCTATGCTAAGTTCTTGCTCCCAAACTACAAATGAAAAATTTGACAATAACAAGTGGAATTGAGCCAAATTCTCAGGAATGTACGATGCCCATTTGAAATTAATTAAGTTCTTGAGGAAGCCTTGTAAACAATCTCAGGTCATTAAGTTGGTAGCATCCTCATGTTCCCACACATTGCACGGTGCTCCTTTTCAATCTTTCCCCGACCGTAGCACGTCAAGTGGCTGGCTTCATTTTTTTCTTTTACTTGCTAATTCTATCCATAATGAAATTTCTGTTTTAGGTTAAATGTTTGCTCATCTCAACTCAATGCTCTAAACAGATGAGTGACAAGGGTATTTGCAGGAAATACTGCTTGCACAGTCCTAAGTATGAGGGTTGGATAGTGGTAAACAATGAAGATTCAGACAGCATTTTTAAAGCTGAAAGAGAAGGGGATTACATAGGAGGGAAAAAGTATATCATACAACAATTATTGCAGGAAATATTTTCCCAGATACATTTTTTGTCTGTGTGGGCTCCTGTACATTGGTGAGAGGTAAAATAGAGTTATTCCCTTAGGAACCAATCAAAAAAAGTATGAAAGCCACGGGGCTTACGCGAGGGTCAGCAAACTTTTTCTGTAAAAATCCAGATAGTAAAAAATGTTACATTTTGTGAGCCATACAATCTCCATTGCAACAACTAGACTCTGCTTTTCTAGTGTGACAACAGCCATAGACAATACATAAACAGGTGTAGCTGTGTTCCAATAAAACATTTTTTACAAAAACAGGCAGTCAGTGGATTTGGCCCACAGGCTAGAAGATCAAAAGAAATGAGGCTCTTTCCACTTAGACTCTCTGCAAATGAGAAACAACAGGTATAACTTGATACCAAGAAACTGCTCCATCAGTCATAAAGTGATTCACATTTGAACAAATGGGGACAGAATGGGACAATATCCTAATATGCTCTCTACCCTTTTAATGCCCTTTTAACAATGTCCTAATATGCTCTCTACTTCTCATCTTCCATTTTACCTTTTCTGACTCAACATTCTACACCAGCCTCCAAAGATTTTCCTAAATAATTCCAACTTTTCCCTACTGAAAATCCTTTATATTTCTTATTTCCAATTCAGTTCTTTAGTCTACTTCATATGCTTTTTTTCACCCATTTAATATGCCTGCCCTCTTTCTCTTCCAACTGATCCTCATCAGCATTTCACAACTAATGATATTACCTCAACTGGGCCCTCAGTGCTTCCCAGATTCATTTACCAGACTTTACTCATTCTCTGGTATATAGCCTATGACTTTGAGGCTGCTCAACACACTGTGAAAATGAATAATACTAAAACAAACCTACAAATATGCAACCCTAGCTTTTCTGTGTCTCTATTTCTCTGGAGGTCTTGGTTGTTGAGAACTCCATGTTGAAAAAATTCAACTGGCTCAAGATAATTACTTATAAGGCAAATAACCAGCAAGATGCTCTGTAAGATTACAGTCACACATCAAGGATAATAAATGACACAATTTCATGGATCTTGGAAGGCTCACATGAAAATGTGTCAATGTCTGTTCTGTGGTGTTAGTCACAAGGCCTTAGAAAGGATCCTAGAAAGACCACATGAGAGAGACAAGAAATGGTTCCTTCTGCAAAGCCTTTAGAAAGTAGCTGTTTTGGACAAGTGTTCAAGGAACTAATTAAGGTTATCTCATAAAGAATAGAAGTGCTGTGAAAAGATAAATATGGCTTTCCTTAACTCAAAAGAGCTAAGGACCTCAGTACAATTCTTTCCTCGTATACAAAGAGCCAACAATAAAGAACCAGTTTTAAGAGTAAGGAAACTTTTATGTATCTCAGGTTGAGTCTCCCAAAGCCAATTTCAAAAAGACTTGATCAGAAAATCTTTTCAGAAAAGATTTAATTTGTATTAAATTAATTTCTACTAATTTTGGCTGAATTTCTACTACTAAAAAGCTTCATTTCTAATGATTCATTTCTACTAACTTAAATTCTATTGATAATTGTAATATATACCTCCCCCCAAATCCCAAGATTATCTTGATATTTAACTATAGGTTCCCAGATTATCCAACACATAAAACAAAGCTATTATAACCACGATCAAACTCTTCCTCAAAACATTTAGTTCAAAGCTCAATAGGTAGGAGGAAACCAAACCTCAGAGTTATAAAAAGTTTGGTTTTTCTTTAATAGTTGTACATTAACCAGCTATTTCTATGATGATAATGCATAACAACCTCAAAATCTCCACTAGAGATTTTAAGCAACTATGTATAGCCTGCTCATGAATCTCAGGTTTCCTGGGGCAGCTCTGCTCCTGGAAGTCCACTTCAGGTCTACTCCAAGTGACTCTTACTCCAGGAACCTGGCCAAAGGAACACAACGACACAGTGCTCTTCTCATGGTACATGACAGGACCATGAGATAAAGGACAGAGACACACAATGCTTCTGCAAGTCCACTCAGCACAAGCACACTGAATTTTCCCCCATCTCATTGGACAAAGTAAGTCACATGGGCAAACTTCAAGTCAATGGGCTGAGGAAATACGCTCCACCCACAAGGAAACCTCAACAAGGCTGTGGAATGATGATAGACCAGGGATACCACCAACCAGAGGTTGCACAGAAAATCTATCAAAATAGATTTTATGTAAGACCATGATGTGAATACCCCATTTTTATGAAAGACTTTTGTGAAAAAAGAATATAAAAACACGTGTCAGGAAGGCACCAACATGACAAATTGCCATGAAAGCCAAAGGATTGTGTATTTGATAATGACAACTCCCAGGAGCACGAAAAGCAGACAGTTGTTGTAGCATGTAATGCCTTCAGCCTGAACTAGTGTATAGAGAAAGGAGAAGAAATGTAATTTCCATTTTACTGGGAAACTTCATGACAGATTTGTTTTTTAAAAAAAGGAAGAAAGAAATAAAAATGGTTTCAAGATATATACACTAATGACTAGTTAAGAGAGCCATTTGGGCACATAAAGAGATGTCACGTTCAATTTGAAACACACAGAATTTGAGGTGTCAGATCATTTACATGGATTTTTCCTGAAAACATTTGGAAAAAAAGTGGATTTGAAGTATGGGCCAGAGCTGAAGATGTAAAGGTAGGAATCAGGAATCCGAATGTGCTAATTAAAGCTGTGAGCATAGATGATGCCATTAAAGAAGTAAAAAGGGGGGAAGAGAATAAACCCAGACAGAGGTCTCAATGACATCCAGCCTTGGAAGTGGAAGCAAAGAAATCTAACACAAACGAAAAAGGGAAGGAATTATCTGTTGCAGAATGAATGTGCCACCTCAAATTCGTATGTTGTAACCCTACGTCACAATGTGCTGGTATGAGAAAGTGGAGCTTTTGAGAGTAATTAGGATTAGATAAGGCTGTAAAAATGCAAAGCCCGGCAACGGGATTAGTGCCTTTACAGAATTCATGAGAAAGTTTGCTTCCCTTTTCCCCTGTATCCACCAGGTGAGGATGTACATATGGATGTATGTGCAACGCAGAAGATGTCTCTCCCCAGAACTTGACCATGTTGGCGCCCTGAGGTTGGATTTCTAGCCTCCAGAACTGTGAGGACTCCATTTCTGCCTTTTTATAAACCACACAACCAATAGTGTTTTGTTATGGAAGCCCCAACTAAGACACCAGTCGAATGAGTGTCTCGTGAGACACATGGGAAACAGACTCAAGGTCCAGCTGTGTCATCAGACACACCTGGATGTTGAATCCTAACACCGCCGAGTTCCGGGACACCGCAGAAGGGACTTCCATGAGCTTCAGTCTCCACACAAAATGGACCACAGCATCTATTTCACATTGACATTTATACATGTAATTCCTTTTCATTAAACAATGGTTTTACTACTGTATTCATTTGCAAACAAACAAACACACACAAAGCAGAAGCAGACCTATAAATACAGAGAACAAACTGATGGTTGCCAGAGGGAAGGAGGTGGGGAGACGGGCAAAATGTGGGAAAGGGCGTGGGAGATACAGGCTTCCAGGTGTAGAATGAGTAAGTCATGGGGATAAAATGCACAGTGTACAGAATACAGTGTTGTAATGATACTGTAATAGTGTTGTATGGTGACAGATGGTAGCTACACTTGTGAGCAAAGCATAGTGTATAGAGAAGTTAAAACACTATGTTGTACACCTGAAACTAATGTAACACTGGCTCTCAACTATACTCAAATATTTTTTTTTTAATCTAGTGGTTTTAGACTCTGAAGGTGAAAAAACAACTAAGACTTTGTCCCAACTGTTCGTTCCACCACAAGCACTCACTGTAGAAAACAGTGAACACCAGTACAATAGTTAACAAGTGTCCAGGTACCTTGTACTGATGTGACATGTTCCCCTTCTCATTTTTCTCCTTAATTTCAGCTTATCCTTTAGATATCAGTTGAATTGAAAGCCTTCCCCAACTCTCAATCTGAATTACACAATTTACAAATCTCTTTCAAAGTACCCCATTCTTTTTCTTAATAGCACCGATCTTCATTTATTTATTATATGCTTCTATCATGTCTGTCTCCCCTACTAGCCAGCCAAAAATAAAATTCATACCATTTGTGACACTACCTCCTTGTCATGATAGGATCATGTTATGACAGTGCTATCAGATGTAAATCCTCTCGACTTCCCACTTTATTATATTATTTACATTTTCACTTTCTTCCCTCCTAGAGTAGTATTTTTACTTTTAATTAAGGTTGATTCTTCACATTCCTCCCATGTGTTCTTTAAGTTATCTAAGACTTTATCATCTCTCTTCTCCCTCTTTCTCTCATTTTCAACCTCTCTATTCCTGGGTCCTTCTACAGAGATTAATAACAAGCCACATCTTTCTCATCTCAAAATAATTTCTCCTCTCACCTTTCTGCTGTCCAGGTATATGTGCTTCTTTTGGTTATGAGCACAGAACCACTCTTCTTGAGATCGCTCCAGGATTCCCAAACCCTGTTGCTAATTACTGATTACCCGTCACTCCCCAGTCCAGTCCAGAGACGTTCTATCCAGAATCATTTAATGGAATTGTTTTGGTAACAATCACCAATAATTTTGATTAAAATGGAAATACAAACCTTTCATTTAGCTTTCTTAATCTTACGGTGAGTTTTGATATTCAAGTATACTATTCTTAAAACTTTATTTCACTTGTCTTCTATGATGTCCCTCTCTCCTGCTTCTCCTCCCATATGTCAGATAGTTCCTATCCAGCTCCTTTTCCTGATTTATCTAGATCTACATATGTGTTCTTTCATATTGCTAAATACCAGAGCTCTGTTTCTTTTTAATTTCAAAGGTTCTTTCTGAACTACACACTGGTGTCCCAGACACAAAGATGTGCCATGGGTGTTTTCAAATAAGGAATGAAGTTAGAGCTGCAGTCCAGAAATTGCACATAAATCTACAACCTGTTCTATCTACATGTTCTTAACAATTATCAAGCACATAGCATCGAATTATCGTGTGAAAACAAACCCATATTCATACTTCTTAACTTCATTACTATACTCTACATCTAATCTCTAGACCCATATGTTCAATGTCTATTACATACATGTACCATAGTTGCCTCAAAAATCTATATTCAAACTGAAATCAAATTTTCTACCAAAATTTTTCTTTCTCCTGTATGCTCTAGCTCAGTAAATGGACCACCAGTACCCCAGGAAGCAAAATTAAAAAGCTGGGAGTCCATCTAAGGTCCTACTTCTTTCTCTCTATACTTCTGACCAGTCACAAATCTAGTTTATTAGACTTCCTTACTATCTCTTATACTGACTATGCTAGCCACGGGCTATTTTTGCTTTCCCACCCAAAATATAACAATCATCATCTTCGATACCAAGAAAGCCATGGGTCTAAAGTATTCAACATTGGGTTTGGCAGAAAAGGGGTCAACTAGAGAAAATCTTCAGTTGATTGATGGAGTCAGAATCCAGATCATAATGAATGCAATAGGCAAAAACCACACTTGTGGGACATTGTGTGTCAATGTAAATGAAGGAATTTGGTAGCCCCTGAAGTTATGTAAAATAAGGAAACTTGATTATATGTCATTTTGTATATAAGAGGTAAATATTAGTGCCTAACCTGTTTTAGATTTTTAAAGATCTTATTCCAGATACATTTTTCCAATTAGATGTGTATATACATAAATCTGCAAATACTAACTTATTCAGGTCTAAAATGCTATGATAATTGTGGCAAAATATAAACTACAAAGCTTAAATTCATACTCCCTCTGAGACTTTATTAGAGTTTACTAGTAAGTGAATCTGGTCATTGCTATTATTGTCCTAGTACCTACTATGTTCCAGGCACATTGCTACATAAGGGATTATTCTGCTTAATCCCTACAAAACCTTATCAGCTATTGTTTTAGTACTATTATTGTCTCATGAAGAGGAGAAAACTTAGAAAGCTATAACTTTCCTCGATACAGAGTCAATGTGAAGTTCTAACAACTCAACCTCTGAAACACCGCTCACATCTATTTTGATATTTTAATTTACCTTATTTGTTTTATATCAGCATTTCCATTTTAGTATAATAAAGCAGCATTAATCTTAAACTATTTATAATTACTATTTTGATTAAAGCAGACTAATCTTTATCGTAATTGTCTCCATCTCTTCCTCCCTGTTAAAATTAGTCCAATATTACTATATACATTATCATGCTACTCATTTTTCTGTATCCACTACTCAAACTTCATAAAATATAGGCTCCAAATAAGCAGACACATTTTCTTTCTCAATATACTGTAACGAAGATCCAGGCATGACCCCTGAAGGTACTCATATTTGTATATTTTTAAATTATCAATTAATTATCAGCTCTAATAATATCAGAAATATAGACTGAGGTCAATTAGATAAACACATAAGTAGGTAGGTAAATGGATAAGCCATGATATTCTAAAAAACTGGTGGTATTAATTTATCTGAATAAATTAGCATAATTCTATTATATAAACCTCTTACTCATCCTTACTTCAGATGTGATGGATGGTAGGTTCCCTACAGACCTTTAAACAATGGAACAAAAATATTAGCTATAATATTCTCTCACAGGTTAAAAAAAAAGCATGATATTTCCACATGGCTTAATTTCAGAACCACCTTCTTACCCATTTTGAGAATCACCCATATTTCCAAATAGCACCAGCCCCCACCATCACATCACTCTTCCCTGTTAAGAAAGTCATCAGCTCCTGAACATTTTAACTGGTTTTCTTCTGGAAGGACCAGGACTCCTGGAGGGGAATCAACACAACCAAAGTAGCACAGAGTGAAACATAATTTCTCTTGCAGGTGTCAGACTCAGAGAGATTTGGGGCACTTGCCTAGCTGGAGCTGAGTTGTCTATGACAGTAAATAGCCTGGCACAGCAGTGACTACACAGTGCTATCTGTTTTTACTCTGTGCCTTGTGTGGGTTAGGAGTTTTCATTTCATACTGCATTTGTACCTGCTGAGTGATGCCACAGAATGGCAATACTCTCCATCTCCTAACATGTAGGAAGCAGCTCATTATGTGTAGCAGTGGCACCCATGCCACTCATCAAGGCCCAGCCTAATCCTTGTTTTGGGAGGTGTAGCTATCTTCCTTTTACAGTCTTGGATAGGTGATAAAAGGAAAAAGGAACTACAATTTGATTAATAAGAGTACAAAACAAAAAGAAACATGCAATTCAATCTCTGTTTTTAAATTACATACTCACTCAAGCTATAGTTTTCATCAATGCTCTTTTGGAAAAAAAATATCCTCTAAACATGGAGAGTAATTAACAGATACTCAAGAGAGGGAGAGATGAGAATCACACTTTTAAAAGTTTGGGAACACCCAGGTTTTGACCTGTATGATAGATATTTTTAAGTTAAATATTTACCAAACATGTAAACATGATTTAAAAACATGAGCACATTAATGTTCACAACAACCTAACTATATTTAGAAGTCCCACCTTTTACTCAGGATATTCTCAGATTCACTGGTGGAAAAGCACGCCTGGAATATTAAACACTGCTTTATATGTAGGCTTGGTGGAAAATATGTATCACATTAAAATTAAGTAAATTCTGGGGGCGCCTGGGTGGCGCAGTCGGTTAAGCGTCCGACTTCAGCCAGGTCACGATCTCGCGGTCCGTGAGTTCGAGCCCCGCATCGGGCTCTGGGCTGATGGCTCAGAGCCTGGAGCCTGTTTCCGATTCTCTGTCTCCCTCTCTCTCTCTGCCCCTCCCCCGTTCATGCTCTGTCTCTCTCTGTCCCAAAAATAAATAAACATTGAAAAAAAAATTAAGTAAATTCTGGGGAAAAAAATCAGGAATGAAACAGAGAACCCAGATTTATAAGTCATGCCCTCAAAGAGACAAAAAGACATCTCGGTCTCTTGAATGAGTCAAGTTAACCCATCATTTTAAAGCTACATATTTAATAACCTTAAGGGAAACAAGACAAACACCTAAAAATTAACAGACACACGTAAAGCACATGTGTTCTGTTCAGAGAATCAATTTAAAAGCATGTTAACACAATCTACAAGTAATTGAGTCCAATCCATTATATGACTAATAGTATAAAGAAAGGTATTGATAGAGTATATAAAATATATGACTGTGTAACAGATAATAATTAAAAGATGATTTGGGGAACAATGGCATAGAGTAGATTTAGACCTTGTGCAAAAAGTTCTGGGAAGGAGACAGGGGTGTTAATAAATACCATGCTGAATTTCTTTCTTCTTGTAAAGATGATCTTTCTTTAGAGACTTGAACAATCTGTAAAATGTACCTATTTTGATGTTTAGTGATTATGTAGAAGCCAATTCACTGCTAATCACAAGATTTAAATTAAACTTTTAAAAAATCAACACAAAATAGCTGCTGTACATGCAAATGTCTCTTCACCAATGCATTTTCTTTTTTTCAATCCTACGGAGAGTGAATCTCAAACATTTGTAGATTCAAGTCTTATAAGAAGAGTATAGTTAGGTAATAGGAACATTCTAGTTAATGAAATATTAACTGAATGTTCTGGCAGAATTTCATAAAACTCCACCAAATGTCAATTATCGATATTAAGGAGTTAGAATTAAATAGAGTGTAAATATAGTTTATGACAAACTGCTTATAATTGAAACTGTCTTTGATGATTCAGAAGATGCCTCATCACCTTGAAGTCCTTGGGAGTATCATTATAGGTTGTTCTGTACTGAAAATGAGTTTTAGTATGTTATCATATTTAGCTCCATTGACTCGTTCATTCTTTCAACAAGGGTTTACTGAAGGCCTGGTCTATCTCAGGCATTGAGCTGGTCTGTGCAACAAATAGCTATGCTGACTTTTCCCTGACCCTACCTTCAAGGACTTGACACTCTAACACTGACAACAAATGGAAACTTGAATTCATTAATGTAGTTTTATAGGCTTCAAGGAATGTTAAATCATATACCCTCTTCAAGAAGACTCACACCAACACATCACAACCATCACCACTTGTGGTAAAATTCTGGCTGTGTTTCACGAACAAGTTGATTAGGGAATTTCACTGAATATTCTGAAACATCCCAGATACAGTTATAGCAGGTTTATTAAAGTATTAAATCATTTTTGCTATGCCTAATATAATTCTTTCACCCTTTTCAATGAAGTTGTTCTTTTTTGCTTAGGGACTTTTGCTGAGCTGAAAGCAAAAGCTTTTTTGAGAATAAACATTTGTCACTGCCTTTTGTAAAAGTTTAAACTCTTTGAAGAGATTAATGCAAGTGTTCTAGACAGGAAAGGGACAAAATGGATTCTTCTGAGAGTCACAAGAGAGAAAAAAAGATGGCCCTGAAATTAGGAAATGTTAAGGAAGTCTGTACCAGTGTTAAGGCGGTGGGGGGGGGGGGGGGGGGGGAATGTGTGTGTGACAGTTTTCAGGACATGAAAGCTGTGTGGTGCACAAGATCCACCTGTGGCACCAAAACCTAAGACTGGGAAACCTGGGGAGCCATAGAAGCTGCCCACCACTGGTGTCTCCGAAGTAATCAGTGGGGACCTGCAACTAGAGGAGAAGCTACCATGTTTCAGTATTTGACAGAAACCAGGGAATTTGTACAATTTTGCATGGAAGAGGAAATCTCAGTAACTGAAGTTAAACTGCCCTCAGGAAATATTTAAGTTGATTTAAAGAAAATGATGTAATATAGCTCATGCTCATCTGAGTTCGTAGGCTAAAATTTATTCTTTCTGGAGTCATAACTTATTTCTTCTGCTTTCAGTCAGTCCTTAAAAAGAATAATGTATTAACCATGTGGTGCTTATTGTTTTGTTTTTATTTTTTTAGTAGTCAGTGCTTGCTGACTTCTAGCAGTCATGCAAGCACATGGTACAAAATTAAGACTTGGAAACATTAAAATAATGTTTTCCCAGAACAAACCCATAGTTAATGATGAGGACATTAAATCCAGAGAGAAATTAAGTCTTTCTTTCCTGTGATGCCAGTTGTGGAATCACTAGTTGAATACTTTGGTCACAGTCTTACCATCTATTGTGTGGGTATATTTACTTGCTCATGGTATTCTTAAATTCTTTTTACATATGCTTAAATTAGGGTACCTATTTATTATTTTGTGTATGATCATGTTGGAAATATGACTTTCCAGACAGCTTTTCCTGTTGACAACACAGTTGCTAAATCTAGGAAGCTTGAAATGAGCTATAACTCTGTGTTGTAGTAAACAGAATATTATTAAAGAACTCTGTTCATGGCATACGTTTCAATAGTCCTCTGTTTTAGACAGTTCCTGTAGTAAGCATATAAGTAACATATTTGGAAATAGATCTAAACCTTAAGTATACTTACTAACAGCTACAAAAGTCAAGAAATAAGTTTATTGTAAAGGCAATAGGGACTCATTGTTTACATGCAGAGAGGAAGGGCAAACAAAATTCTCAACTATCCATAAGCTCTAACTATTGGTTGCAATACACCTAACAACAATCCCAAGAGGGTTGAGAAGGAAATGACCACTTTAGGGTGTGGTTTAGAGACAACTCTGACTGGTGTTGCCACAGAACTGTAGTGGTATTACCAAAGTAAACAGCAGGAGTGTCCAATGCTCCCCAAAAGGAAAAGGAGGTAGAATGGCTGCCCTGAATTGTGATAGCCCAAAGTCTACACACGAGGAGAAATACTTATGGGAAGCTTGTATATATAGTTCATCTTCCCAGACCATATTAGTAATTCTAATTGCTGCCCCTATTAAATGAATACAAAGTTAGAAATAAAACAGATTAGGGAATGAATGAATTTGCAATTTAAAGCAATGTGGTCAAAAATTATTATGAACCCTCCAACCTTGTGTTGTGAGAGAAAGGTGGTTATGTTACCATATGTTCCATATTTTAATATCTAAGAAAGTCAAATGCAGGAACCAGAACCCTTCTCTTGGAAACAGGATTTGGACAAAGGGGTCTGAAAAATGACTTTGGACCAAAATTATGGTGTTTTAGTGAATGATTACATTTGAGACATACTTATGACGCTGACTTTCTACACATAGGCTTGAGGAGAATGGGAGTTGTTTCCATGTGTTTCTTTTTAGACCCTCAAGAGGAAAGACATATCCACCATGAACAAGCGGATTTTGATATGTATGGGTTGTAAACATTACACCAGTAGGTGAACTGGAAAATTCTGCAAATAAATGTCCTGCACCACTGTGGAAGTGAACATACAGAAGCAAATTTGTTTCCGCAGTAAGCATTACATTTACCTTCACCCTGGTGATTATTAATAAACCTGAAAAGGACTATTTAGTCATGATATCATCATTAATGTATAAATTACAAGGGAATTCTTACACTTAATGATACAGTGAAGTTAGCACATTGTAAATAGATTCTAACTAGTCTCAAGAATATCAATACAGGTTGCCATCAGTTCAGCTTTCTAGTATTTTTCACTAAGATGTAAAATGTTTACATAGAATACCTAACTTAATATATCAGAAGTCTCATAAAATAATTAAAATCAAGCATTCCTTTAAAGACTTTGAATCTAGATAAAGTAACTGATAATAAAACCTTTTGTTAAGCCCTTGGTACACATATAAGAAAAGAAATATCGTATTTATAATAGAGGTTCAGTAAATTATTCTAAGGAATAAGAAAGCATTTGCAGCAAAAATTGTAGCTTCAGGAATAGAGCTAATCTTCACAAAGGGTCCTAGCTGAATTACAATCAGCTCTATCCTTTAAAAAATATATAAAGATAGGTTTTTACTACATGGCTTTTTTGTTCAATACATGGATTTTTAAAATCTACATTAGAGAAGTCACTGAGGAAAAAATAATGGACCTGGCAATAAGGAGAAATTTTTAAATTGCAGAGCAGTCCTTTGTGTTCTTAGTCATATGTCATTTTATGTTTATATTTATATAGTATTTAATTTAAAGAGTTATGAAAGGATGATTTGTAGCATTTCCCCTAAGCATCACAGCAATAATTTTTGAGATATGCAAGCATTAGATGGGTATTTGAAAATCCCTACTTGAGCTGAATAGGGACAGAGGAGAAAGAGAAAGAAGAAGACCCAACAGAAATGCAATCTAAATATGCTATTTGTGGAGAATTTTGAAATTTTTAATAAATAAAAACTCTGTAATCATAGTGTTCATCAACTCACAGCTCATTCTCTTTCTTACTGTATCTCTCCTTTTCTCTGTCTATACGCAAACACACATACACACACACATATACACACACAGGGTCCAACACCTGTAGCCGGTGCTTTGATTCAATTAGACTTATTAGTACCGAATTTTCCATTACAAAGGCAGTTGGCATTCAGGAGTCTGGGCATTTGTCTTGCCCTAGAAATTTAATTTTATCTTAATTTGGCATATGATATATAGTTATTAAAAATAAGCACCATTCAAAATGGCTGGATATACTTTGCTACATATCATTGTCAATACATTAGATGTTTAACTTCAGACAAAACCACATAATAATAAGTTACATAATAATAGTAACTTATTATGGTTATAATCAGCATTTTCTTGTTTATTAATGAAGTTTCAGATCATTTCATGTATTTACTGACCAGTGAGATATCATTTCTTGCTTCTCACTTTTTTTCCATTCCCATTGGAGTGTTTGACTACATTTGTATTGATTCATAGAAAGGATTGACATATTCCTGGTAGTAATCCTTGTCAACTTTATGAACTACATGTGTCTTCATCTAGTCCATTCACTTGCCTTTTTCTTTTTTTAAATTTTTTATAAACACATGTGTTTAGTTTTCCCATAGTTCATCTTACCAACATATCCCGTATGTTCTAGATGTTCCCGTTTTGTTCCTTGTTCAAAAAATTCTTCACTACTACAAACTTTTGATGAATATGGTGGAGGAGGAGGACCCTAAGCTCACCTTGTCCCATGGATACAACTAGGTAACACTGACATCAGTGTAAGTAAACCAGAAAATGAGCCAAAGACTGGCAGAACAGACTCTCCACAGCTAAATGTATAGAAGACCCACAATGAAGAAGGGAGGAAGAACAGAGATACAGTCATTAGCTAAATGGACCTGTGGGACTATCCTCAGGAAGGAGGAACATGGTGGACACAGAAAATGGACAGCGACAAACCATTTACCCAAGAACTCCAGGCACAAGGAACCACATGAAAACCAGAGAGGCATAAAAGTCACAAGTTCTCACAATCATCGGGGCTTAACACCTGGAATTTTTTAAATCAACAGTCTAGGCTCTAGGAGAGCCAAGAGGACCAGAAGAAACTGAGTCGCCATCCCTAAAGAGACAGTACAGCAAACAGCCACAAAAAGATACAGCAAAGTAGCAGCAGTTTGAAAAGTGCCTAGAGTATACAGGAGGGAGATTTGTTTACTAACCCCAGAGCCTGTACTGGAGGGGCAGGGATCTTTGGGAGGATTCTCTAGGAACAAAGTAATTGGTGGATGCCATATCCTCCCCCAACCCTCAACCTAGACATGCACATAACTGTAGGAGCCAGCACAATATCAACACTCACTACCAATCATGCTAACAGCGCACTGTGCCTCTATGTTCTCCTGCAAACACACCCCCTCCAACACACCCCTGGTCAGAGACCATCCAAAGTGGGGCCACAAGCCTGGGAGAGTACAAGCAGCTCCAACAGGGATCATCCCCCTTGTAAAGTGACTCCTTCCTGGTAAAGAAGGGAAAGTAACCACACACAGTCCAACTGCACTCTCAGCAGTGGGATGGGAAAAGACATCTGGTCTGGATGCAGGCCCTGCCCACCAGGGAACAACACAGGGAAAGCACCCAGCAATTTGTGCTACTGCATCTCTGGCAAACTCCTGGTCTAACTCAACTGAAAGCCAAGGTGGCTCCAGCCTGGTCCACTAAACTCAGGGACCAAACAGTGCCCACAACAGGCAAAAAGAGCCACTTCAGACAACTGCACTAAAGGTAAAAGTGGTTCAGCCACAATAGTAGAGCACATGCAACACACAAAGGAGACAACTCTGAAAAGCCAGGTTCTGGTGAACAGGGGACATTGCTCTGCAGGGCACTTCATGAATTCTTCATAAGGCTACTGTTTTCAATAGCAGATTTAGTTAACTTCCTTATCATGTAGAAACAGATACAGAGTTAGACAAAATTAAGAGACAGAAGATTATGTTGCAAATGTAAGAACAGGACAAAAACCACAGCAATAGAGCTAAATGGAATGGAGATAAGTAATATTCCTAATAGGGAATTTAAAGTAATGATTATGAAGATACTCACTGGACATGAAGACAGAGTGGAAGACCTAAGTGTGACCCTTAACAAAGAGACAGCAAACATAAAAAGGAACCTATCAGAGATGAAGAACATAGTAAATGAAATTAAAAATATACTAGATGGAATAAATAGTAGACTAAACAAAGAAAGAGAATAGATCAGCAATCTGGAGGATAGAATAGTGAAAAGCAATCAAACTGGGCATGTGAGAGAAATAATAATAATAAATGAAAATAGACTTAAGGAACTCAGCCACACCATCAAGCATAGTAACATTAACATCATAGGGATCGAAGAAGAAGAAGAAGAAGAAGAAGGGCGAAAAGGATGCAGCAAAGTTATTTGAAGAAATAATAACTGAAAATTTCCATATCTGGATAAGGAAACAGAAATCCAGATCCAGGATGCACAGAAAGCCCCCAACAAAATCAACCCAAGGAGGTCCACATCAAGACACACAGTAATTAAAATTGCAAAAAGTAGTGATAAAGAATTGTAAAACCAACAAGAGAAATAAAACAGTTATATAAAAGGGAAATCCCATGTTTATCAGCTGATTCTTTGGCACAAACTTTACAGACTAGAAGGGAGTGCCATGATATAGTCAAAATATGAAAAGAAAAAAAAGGCAACCAGGAATACACTATCCAGCAAGCCTACCGTTCAAAATAGAGAGAGGGATAAAGAGCATTTGTCATTTATGGAAGTGAAAAAACAGGGTAGCAATATTTATATCAGACAAAATATACTTTCAAAGTAAGATTGTAACAAGAGACAAAGAAGGACACTATATAATGATAAAGGGATCAAACAAGAACATGTAACAATTGTAAATATGCACACAACTTAAGAGAAACCAAATACATAAAACAGTAAGTAACAAACATAAAGGAAGTAATAGATAGTATACAATAGTTAAGGACTCTAATACCCACATATGTCAATGAACAGATCATCCAAACAAAAAATAAAGAAACAGTGACCTTGAAAGACACATTGCACGAGATGGCCTAACATATATTCAGAACTTTCACTCTAAAACATTAGAATACACATTCTTTTCAGGTGCATGGACCATTCTCCAGAATAGATCACATATTATGCCATAAAACAAGTCTCAACGAATTCAAAAGATCAAATCATACCATGCATCATTTCTGAACCCAGTGCTATTATGAAACTAGAAATCAACCACAATAAAAAAAAATGGAAAGAGCACAAATGCATGGAGGTTAAATAACTTGTTACTAACCAATGAATGGGTAAACCAAGAAATCAAAGAAGAAATAAAAAATTACATAGAAACAAATGAAAATGAAAACACAATGGTCCAAAGTCTTGGGATAAAGCAAAAGCAGTTCTAAGAGGGAAGTATATAGCAATAGCAGCCTACCTCAAGAATCAAGAAAAAGCTCATATAAAGAACCTAACCTTACACCTAAAGAGGCAAGAAAAAGAAGAATGAACAAACCCCAAGGCAGAAAAAGAAATAATAACAATTAAAAAAGAAATAAATGATACAGAAACTACAAACAAACAAGAAAGAATAGATCAATAAAACCAGAAGCTACTTCTTTGAAAAGATCAGCAAAATTAATAAACTTCTAACCAGATTCATTAAAAAAAAGAGAGAGAGAGAGAGAGAACTCAAATCAGAAATGAAAGAGAAGAAATAACAACCAACAACACAGAAATACAATCATAAGAGAACATTATGAAAAATTATATGCCAACAAAGTGAACCTAGAAGAAGTGGATAAATTCCTAGAAATATAGAACATCCTAAAACAAATCATGAAGAAAGAGAAAATTTGACCAGACTGATTTCCAGCAATGTCCAGAACCAAATGGCTTTACAGGTGAATGCTACTAATATCTACTCTTTTCAAACTATCCAAAAAAAAATAGAAGAAGAAGAAGGAAAGCTTGCAAATTCTTTCTATGAGGCCAGTTTACCCTGATATCAAAAATGAGATAAAGACACTACAATGAAATGACAACTACAGGCCAATATCTCTGATGACCACAGATGCAAAAATACTCAAAAAATATTGACAAACTAAATCCAACAATACATTAAAAAAAGCATCCACTACAATCAAATAGATTTATTCTTGGAATCCAAGAGTGATTCAACACTCACAAATTAATCAATAGGATTAATCACATCAGGAAGAGAAAGGATAAAAACCGTACAATCATTTCAACAGATGCAGAAAAAGCATTTGACAAAGTACAACCAACATCCGTTCATGATCAAACCCTCAACAAAGTAGGTTTAGAGGGAACATACCTCAACATAATAAAGTCTGAATATGAAAAGCCCACAGCTGACACCATACACAATTGTGAAAAAAATGAGAGCTTCTCCCCTAAGATCAGGAACAAGACAAATGTCCACTCTCACAACTTTTATTCAGCATTAACACTGAAAGTCCTAGCCACAGCAATCAGACAAGAAAAAGAAATAAAAGGCATAGAATTGGTAAGGAAGAAATAAAACTTCCATTATTTGCAGAGAACATGACACTATATAGAGAAAACCCCAAATACTGCACCAAGAAACTTCTAGAATTGATAAATGAATTCAGTAAGGGCACATGACACAAAATTGATGTACAGAAATTTGTTGCATTTCTATACACTAATAATGAAGCAGCAGCAGGAGAAACTAAGAAAACAACCACATTTATAATTGTACCAAAAATAATAAAATATCTAGGAATAAACTTAATCAGGGAAGTAGATGACCTGTACTCTGAAAATTATAAAACACTGATCAAAGAAATTCAAGATGATGCAAATAAATGGAAAGATATCTCATGCACATGGGATTGGAAGAGTATTGTTAATATATCCATTCTACCCAAAACAATCTACACATTTAATGCAATTTCTATCAAAAAACCATCAGCATTTTTCACAGAACTAGAATAATCCTAAAATTTGTATTGAACTATAAAAGACCCTGGATAGCCAAAGCAATCTTTAAAAAGAGTAAAAAAACTGAACGTATCACAATCCCAGATTTCAACATATACCACAAATTTGTAGTAATCAAAACAGTATAGTACTGGCACAAAAAAGGACATACAGATTGATGGAACAGAAAAGAGAGCCTAGAAATAAACCCACAATCATATGGCCAATTAATCTTTGACACAGAAGGAAAGATCATGCAATGGGAAAAAGTCTTTTCAACAAAAGGTGTTGGGAAAACTGGACAGCTACATGCAGAAGAATGAAACTGGACCACTTTCTTATACCATAAACAAAAATAAACTCAAAATGGATTAAGGATCTAAACGTGAGACCCAAAATCATAAAAATCGTAGAAGAGAGCACAGGCAGTAATTTCTTGGACATTGGTTATAGGAACATTTTTTCCAAATGTCTTCTGAGGCAAGGGAAAACAAAAACAAACTATTGGAACTACATCAAAATAAAAAACTTCTGCACGGCAAAGGAAACAACAGACTAAAAGAATGGGAGAAGATATTTGCAAATGAAATATCCAAAAAGGGCTAGTATTTAAAATGTATGAATAACTTATATAACTTAACACCCCAAAACTGAAGAATTCAATTAAAGATGGGCAGAAGGCATGAAAAGATAGTTCTCCAAAGACGACCTACGGATGGCCAACAGACACATGAAAAGATGCTCAGCATCACTCATCATCAGGGAAATGCAAATAAAAACCACAATGAGATATCACCTCACATTTTTCAGAACGACTAAAATCAAAAACACAAAAAACATCAAGTGTTGGAGAGGAGGTGGAGAAAAAGAAACCCACATGCACTGTTGGTGGGGATGCAAACTGGTGCAGTCACTGTGGTAAACAGTATGGAAGTTCCTTAATAAATTAAAAATCAAACTGCTATATAATCCAGTAATTTCACTACTGAATATTTACCCAAAGAATATGAAAGCACTAACTCAAAAAGATATGTGCACCTGTATGTTTATTGCAGCATTATTTCCAATAGCCAAACTATGTAAGCAGCCCAAGTGTCTAACAACAGTTGAATGGATAAAGAAGTGTTATAGACACACACACACACACACACACACACACACACACACACACTAGAATATGATGCAACAATAAAAATGAGTGAAATCTTACCATTTGCAATAACATTGCTGTATCTAGTGGGTATAATTGTAAGTGAAATAAGCCCATCAGAGAAAGACAAACATGATTTCACTCATATGTGAAATTTAAGAAACAAATGAACAAAGAAAAAAAGAGATAAGCTAAAAAAAACCGGGCTAACTATAGAGAACAAATTGATGGTTGCCAGAGTGGAAGTGGGTAGGGGAATGGGTGAAATAGTTGAAGGAGATTAAAAGTATACTTACTGTGATGAGCACTAACTAATGTATAGAATTGTTGAATCGCTGTACTGTACATCTGAAACTAATATAACAGTATCTGTTACCCATACTGCTATTTTTAAAAATTAGAAAATTAAAACCAAGAAATTCCTTATTACCACAAAATAGAGTTATCTTTCTTCATTTGCCTCACAAAGTCTTGAAGTTTTGTTTTCTTAGGTCTTCATTCAACACTGAAGTTTTGTTGTTTTTGTTATTATTTGTAATGAAAGATAAAGATCCTATTTTTTTCCATACGGGTAATTTATAAAAAGTGCATTCTCCAGTGATTTGCAGAAACTTGTCTCTCACATATCAACTACACCAACAAACACACACACGCACACACACACACACACACACACACACACACACACACACAGTTTTGCATCTGGGCTTTCCATCTGTCTCCATTAGTCCATTACTCTATTCCCATGTCAACTTTGCCTCTTCTTGATTGCTATGAGTTTACAATGACTTCATATATTGGAAGGATACTTCCTCAAAACGTTCTCTTTCATAGCTGCCTCAGCTTCTTTCCCCTTTGCTCTACTAAGTGAACATTAGAAACATCTTCCCAAGTTCCATAAAAACACGAGTGAGATTTTTATTGGAATAATGCTTTGAATTTATATATAAATTTAGAGATAATTTACATCTTTAGTATCTTGAGTCTTTCTATCACATACAATATCTCTCACCATTGATCTAGCTTTTCTTTAATGACTGTCAATAAAGTTTTATAATTATCTCCATAAAAGCCTTGCACATCTTTTGTTAGATTTATTCCTACTGTTTTACATTTTAGTTGCTATTAAATGCTATCCTTTTAAAATTACATTTTCAACTATTTTTTCCAGGATTTGATATGTAATAAAACTGTGAAAATCTCTTCTTTAGCAACTTAGTTGTAAAGTCTTATGGGCTGCTTAGTACCCTCAAATATAGAGTACAGTTTCTTCCTTTTCAATCCGTATATGTTCTTACTCTAATTTCTAGGCTTCCTGGTCTGGCCAGCACAATGCAAAATAAGACATGCTTTTCTCATGCCCGGTTTTAAGGGGACTGTTTTTAATAGTTCACTACTATGAGTGAGATTTCAGGAGTTAAGGAAGTTTTCCTCTATTTCTACTCTTCTAGGAAGTTTTATCATAAAAGAACATTGATTCTGTTGACTTTTTTGTTGTTGTTGAGATAACCCTGTGATTTCTCTACATTCATCTGTTAAAGTAATCAATTTCATTAATGGTTTTCCAATAGTATATCACCCCCATGTTCCTGGGATAAAACACATATGAGCATGATGCAATTTTTTTAGGCATTTTGGGTTCTGGTCATTAATTGGTTTGAGGTTTTTTGCTTGTAAGTTCATCCAATAGTCTAGCTTGTAACTTTTCATTTACAAGTTTGACATTGGTTAAACAGTTCTATTTAAAAAGTGAGACGATCTTCTTACTTCTTCCAGTCTCTGAAACTGTCTGTTGATGACAACAGTGTTAAAAGCTACCTTTTACTTGAATATTTGATATAATTTGCCTATAAACCCAGTTTGTTTTGTAGATATGCGAAGGTTGGAATGGGAGGTAGGTAGATTTACTTAGTGGTAGGTGTTTTAAATACTGTTTCAATTTATTAAGTACAGATCTTTTCATGTTTCCTATTGTTTAAGTTAGACTTTGACAAGTTATATATTCCTAATAAATTGTACCTTTCATCCAACTTTTCAAAATTATTGGCCATAAGATCACCATATTTTCTTAATGTCTGCTTTGTGTGTGATTATGTTGCTTTGTTTGTTTATTTATGCCCTCTCTGTCAGTCTTGCTTCTTTATATTTACTTTGGATTTATTCTGTTGCTCTCTTTGTAGCTTCTTAAGCTGGACACTGCGCTCATATTTTTTAGCCTTTTTGTGCAATAAATTACTTTCTGAGCATTGTGTTAGCCATATCCCATAATATGTGATATATCATGTTCTATTTCAGTTATATTGTCTAATTTCCATTATGATTTCTTCTTTGAGTTATATAGTGGTGTGTGATTTTCAAACATAAAAAAGATTTCTTTTCCCGTAAGATTATTTTTTTCGTATAGGTTCTTTTGTTGAGAATTTAGCACTGTTTTATTTAAGAAGGTTGATCCAAGTGTCACCTTATTCAATTTAAAGTCCTTGGCTCCGTTTTTAGCGTAGCTACCGAATTCCAATCACCTTGGGCTTGGCAATACCCACAAGACAATCTTTGTACTAGGAATAGCTTATAATTTTGGTTTTCAGTTCTTTCTCTACTCTGAGCCCTTGTGGTCCTCAACTATCTTGCAAGCTAAATTAAACATTCTTAATTGTTTTTAAGCAAGAAAATTTTAAACTATCTAGTCAACCACATTCCCAGAAATAGTCTGAGGATGGACTTTCAATCACATGCTGCAGTATGGGAAGATTACAGAGGCAGGAAATTTTTCTAAAACTAGCACTGTTTGCTTAGTAAGTACAATTCTCAGGGGATTATTATCAATGGGGGTCTGTGTATGATAATATTCAGCCACTATCTTATACCATACACAAAAATAAACTAAAAATGGATTAAAGACTTGAATGTAAGGCCAGAAACCATCAAAACCCTAAATAAAAACATAGATGGAGATCTTGACTTTGGTCTTGATGAATTTTTAGAGTTGACACCAAAAGCCAAGGAAATAAAAGCAAAAATAAACAAGAGGGCCTACATCAACCTGAAAGCTTTTGTACAACAAAGGACAGCATCAACAAAATAAAAAGGCAATCTACTTAATGACAGAAGATATTTGCAAATTATATATCTGATAAGAGATTAATATCCAAAATATAGAGAGATCTCACACAACTCAATAGCAAAAACAAAACAAAACAAAACTTATTTAAAAAATGGACAAAGGATCTGAGTAGGCATTTTCCCAAATAAGATATATTGATGTCAAACAGGCACATGAAAATTTACTCAACATCACTCATCAGGGAAATACAAATCCCAACCACAATGAAATATCATCTCACACGTTTTCCACTATTTAGTATCAAAAAGACAAGAAATACCAAGTGTTGGAAAGGATTTGGAAAAAAGAGAACCCTCATGCCTTATTAAGGGAATAAAAATTGGTGAGGCCACTATAGAAAACAGTATGGAGGTTTCTCAAAAATAAATAAATAAATCAACTACTACATGATTCAGCAATTCCATCTCTTGGTATTTAGCCAAAGAAAATGAAAACACTATTTTGAAAAGATATCTACATCTCCATGTTGAATGTAGGAAGATTTACAATAGCCAACATATGGAAACAACTTAAGTGTCCATTGGTGGAGCAATGAATAAATAAATTCTAACACATAGATAGATAGATAAAGAGAGAGACAGAGAGAAATAGAGATTGAGTGAGAGATACATATACATACACACACAATGGAATATTTTTCAGTCATAAAAAAGAATGCAATCTCACCATTGGCAACATGGATGGAACTGGAGTCATGTGGTCTTGAGTCAAGCTAAGCTAAGTGAAATCAGTCTGACAGAGTAAAACAAGTACCACATTATCTTACTTTTATATGGAATCTAACAACAACAACAACAACCATAATAACAACAACAAAACCAGAACTCACAAAGAACAGACTGGTAGTTGCCAGAGCCAGGGTGTGAAAGGACTGAAGGTGGTCAAACAGAACAAACTTCCAGTTATAGAATAAATCAGGGTAATGTAATAGACAGCATGACGACTCTAGTTAACAAAACTGTATTATATAATTGAAAGTTGCTAAGCGAGTATATCTTCAAAATTCTCATCATAAGGAAAACAAAATTTAACTATGTGTGGTGACGGATATCAACTAAACTTATTGTGGTGATTATTTTGCAATAAATAAAAATATCGAATCATTATATTACAGGTTTGAAGCCAGGATGCATTTATGTATCAATCACATCAATAAAAATTAACAGCAAAATATTCCAGTAAAGCAAAGAAAAGGTACATATGGGGAAGGGAACAGTAAAATAAATAAATAATTGAACAAGCTTAGGGACAGGAAGACTGGAAGAATTGGGGAAAAAATAATAAATCCAAGGATAAAATTATCATGCCAAAGCATATATTGTGTTGTACAGTTCCTAGTGGTGTACCAAATTTGCTGTTGCAAAAGGAGAAAAAGAGGGAAACATTATCCATCACAAACATCAAAATGTCCCTAGGATTAAAAAAGGCCAGTTGTCAAGGTATTGGATCAAATATGATATTATAATAAAGCAAAGCCACATCTAGCCTTGGGTAAATTCAAACACACTATTATATAAGCCGAAATATCTGCCCTGGGCAAAAACAAAGAACATCTAGCTAGTGATGTGTCGAGGGCTGTAACAGACATAATAGCTGAAGGATATTACAGATTTTTTTCTCTGTTCTCTATAGAGATTAGATGAAGGTGTATCTTTTGTGGAGACTCTGGGTATGATTTTCCTTCATGGACTCATTAGGTTAATTTTTCAAAGTTCTATGTATCTCTAGGATACTAATGCACTGACTCATATCAAATATCTACAGGTCACATTATAAAAGTGTAATTAGTTTGGTTTTATGGCAAAAGTTGGTATCAGGATTATATTCATGCCTGCATACACAGAAAGTCAAAGTCAGGTAATAAAAATTCTATTTAATCTTTAACCACTGAGATGTTGGGATGATATTCAAAGCTTACTGTGTTCTATTATGATACATATAAATAGGTTAAAGTAAGTCTTGAGTAACTTACATTGTACACTATAGATGATATCAGAGAACAAATTAAGTGGAAGTCAATAGAAATTTTAAACTCCGTTCCCTAGCAGGTTGTTCCTCCAAAGACTGAAATCATATTAATTTTAAAATATGAAAAAAAAATTAAAGGAAGTTTTCACAAAAGCAGAAATTATGTACATCTGTATGTAGTTTATTTGGCAAGTAGACTAGTTCTAGGAAGGTGGGCACAAGAGAGTAAGGTGACACTGAATTATTGCGTCCCCTTCACAGTGTCCCCTGTGAAAAGGTACACTTTCAACAAGAGGCAAGTTTTCAATAAACTTTTAAGAACGAGATGAAATGGCAAAGAGGTGGTAGAAACGCGTGGTCCACTAAAACGTACATGGAAGTAAATGAGCTGCGTGGTGGTAACAGCAGTAAGACTTACCTTAATTGAGATGGAGAGAATGAGTTGAGAATAATACTTGGAGAAATGCTGCAGAAAAACAAAAGGATCTAAGGCCTTGATTTTAGAGACAATAAGGGGTTGAATCAAGGCAGTGCTACCATCATAGTTTTTAATCCCTACGTCAGGAATTTCCTAGTTGCATTTGAATGTATTTGGGTGCCTATAAACCACGTAATTTCTGTATTAACCAAGTAATCATGAGAGCTCAGTTAAAAGCAATTTCTATGAAAGGGACAGAGGAGAGAAAGAGGCTGATTGGTTTGGCATTAAAAACAAAAAACAAAGAACTCGCCTGATAGTAAGGGTTAAAGATAAATCCCCAAAAGAGGAACATGCCCATTTTCCACTATACTGAACTGTAAGGATGTTGATACAGATGACAGTCAAAGGGGGAATTCTGGCTGGAGGACGGCATGTTAAATACGTATTTGCAGTCTTCAACTAGCTCATCATGAAACACAAACGAGTTTAATTTTTCAACCTCAGGAAAGGATAGCAATTCTTACAATTAAACAAAGGAATTTGCTACCATCTTGTGGCCAACTTGGAAATTACAGCTGCTTTTAGTATTTTTTGATTTTCCAAGGTTTTCAAACAAGTGCCTTTAAATGATTTAAGATTCTCACAAAGCCATTCCACTTGTCTTACAATAAATTATGTTTTATTTATCTATTAAAGTTCAATTCCATTAGTAGTCAAATAGAGAAAATATTTAGAGAACACACACTCCAGTGTATTATTTTTTTAAAAATATATATATACACAAAAATTCATACACCAAATGAAAAGGAATCTCAAGGACATATTTTTATCATCACCTTCATGATCTGAGGCAGAAGAAAGTAAAAGTAACAGGCATCTTTTGCTATATAATAAAAGATAACACTTAGAAAAGTTTCATAATCATACCGAAAGCACTGACTTCTAGCTTTACTTTATATTTAGTAGTTCTGTGGCTTAATGTGAATTATTTAGTGGTTGGTACCTGTTCTTTTCTGTGAATTTGTCTCAAAGAAATGGGGATCAAATGAAATGACATACATAAAAGTTCTCTGAGAACTATAAAAATCTTTTTAAAAATTGGAAGAGGATTAAACTGACTAGATAAGGCAGAAGGTAGCATTGGATGTGTGCCTAAGCAGAGAAGGGAAAGTGAATTGGAGTAAGACACTTATATGTATGTGACATAGGTTAGAACAGCTCAAAATACATATTATTTATGTCTAATAGGTATCAAACACCTGTTACATATGAAGGGTATTAATAAAACTCAAATCCAAAGAACTGCTCCAAAATAACTCACAAGTCTAAATGGAGATACTGTCAATTTTTTATATTGCAAAAAAGATGGAAAAATGCTAAGTTGACTAATTGCAAAGCTCAGTGAGTAGTTCCAAAAGAAGTAGAGATCTATTATTATTCCTATTTAAGATATAATAAAAGCTTTATGTAGTGGGAAAAGGCATAAAAAATTAAGTTCATGAAATAAACAGTGGTTGTGACTACCTGTTGCTAAAAGTTGGGATAAAAGCTTAAACAATATCTATATATACAAAAGTTGTATACAAACATCCCAAAGTGTCTGCGTATTTCATACAAGAAGTATCAATTCTTCAAGGAAAATCATCAATTCCACTATTTAAAACACTTAAGATAAGGAAATCCACTAGACTCAGTACGTTTGAGAAGCCTGAGACTTGCACAAACTGCTTCATCCTTCCGCACCACCCTTTCCCAAGCCCCTGAAATGGGTCTGCAGAGTCCTGTGAACCCACTGACTTTCTTCCACCATGAATTAGGAAGACTGAGTAGTTAAAAGACAATTTTTATTTCATATCTGGGAGGGAATGAGGGGCTAAGATATAAGGGAGTTACAAAGTTTATTGGTCCCTTAAGAAAATTTCTTAGAGAAAATAAATCATGTCTTCACAATGTCTAATAAGACTAGTTCTTGGAGAGCCTGGGTGGCTCAGTCTGTTAAACGTCCAGCTCTTGAATTTGGCTCAGGTCATGATCACACAGTTCATGAGACGGAGCCTGTCTGAGAGACCTGTGTGTAGCCACTGGGCTTTGTATCCAGCTCTGGTGACAGGGCCCTGGAAGCCACTTGGGATTCTCTCTCTCCCTCTCTGCCCCTCCCCTACTTGCCTTCTCCCTCCCTCCCTCCCCACTCTTTCTCTCAAAATAAATAAATAAACTTAAAAAAATAACCCTTTTGCATTGTGTTATTCATGGTAACTCGTCTAAAAGAAATAGTAAATTCTAGTAATTTAAATAGTAATTCTAGTAAATTGAAGAAAAATGTCCATCAACAGATAACAAAATGTTAAAACAGGCATTTTGACCAAAATGATAAGACACTAGATATCCAACACCAAAATGAGGTGTTCCATCAGGATGCAAACATTCAAAGAAGAAAAGGAGACTCCACAGAGCTGCACAGCCTCTTTCCTGAAATAGTGGAGGAGAGCGAATATATAAGTTAGAATTCTCTCAAGAAACAGAACCACTAGGACATGATATGTATTCATACAGAGAGAAAGAGAAACATTTAATATACAGAATTGGCTGGCACTATTACAAAGACTGAGAGATCCCACCATCTGCCATCTGCAAGCTGAAGGCTCAGGAAAGCCAGTGGTACAGTTTCAGTTCAAGCCTGAAGGCCAAAGAGCCAGGGGAGCCAACAGTTCAAGTTCCCATCCAAGCCCGGAAAAGACCCTCGTCCCAGCTTAGTCAGGCATAGAGACTCAATGTTCCCTCCTCCCACTTTTCTGTTCTACTCAAATGCTCATAGCATTAGATGATGCCCACCCTCACTGGAAGGGGCAATGTGCTTTACTCAGTCTGATTCAAATGCTAATCTTACCAGAAACACCCTCAGATACACCCAGAAATAACATTTAGCCAAATATCTGGACACCTGTGATCTGGTCAAGTGAACACATAAAGTTAACTATCGTGTATATTTCGTAAGTCATTTTTTTTATTTTAGAAAGATATTACAGTATATATATCACGCCCTCAGTGGATATTATATATATCAATATTTCTGCAGTCAAATGTTAAGCATATTCCAAGTGGGATTTTTTTAAAGGTTATAAAGATTATAGCCTCATGCTAATTTAACTCAGGCATTGCTGCCAAATAAATATGCAAGATATACGCACGTGTATAAAGAGATAGAGATATGTTCATGTTTTTCTTTATTAAGAACTTCTTAGACTTCACTATTGTATTATAGATAAGGATTATAGTCCAAAGACACGTATATTGTACTATGTCTTTTATCGTGCATGGTCAAGAAAGACAACTGGAAGAGGACTTCTGTGGAGAGTAACTGGGAGGCTGGTGTCCAGCTCCTGTTTGGGAGATACAAGTGGAGAGAGACAGATCATCTGGACTACGTATGCACAAATAGTTCTCATGGGGCACACGTGGCCATGTGATTGTTCTAGAGCCTAACCAGCGAAATCGCCTAGAGTCATACAACAGCGATCCATTTCTGTGTAATCTCCACAAACTGGGGCTTAAAACCATTTCTTATTTCTTCCCAGTTGTGTGGATTGACAGAGCTGGTTCACTCAGTCGGCCTGCAGCTTAAATGAAGCAGGATTGAGTAAGATGGCCCCACTCCTACTTCAGGCGCCTCCACTCCTGGTGAGTGATGAGAAGAATTGGGATGGTGGAGCTGGCCTCGCTCTCTAACCAACTTGTCGTTTTCATCTCAAGCATCTTCACATGACTGCAGAAGTATTCCAAGGGGATGAGGCCAAACTCAGAAGTCACAATGTCATTTCCATAACATTCTATTTTATCAAAGCTGGCCACCCATCCACAGAATTGGGAGGTGGATTCTGCTTTATGATAGGGAAGCAGCAAAGAATTCAAGGTCATATTTAGTATACCACCAGAGGCAAAGGACTTCAGCTGTCAGAACCTGCGAGCACATCACAAATTACCCATAGGGCAAAAAAAAAAACCATGAACTCTAAGAGCATTCATTCACCCAAATCAAGAAAATGGATGAGCATCCCCACCAATGGCTGAGCATTCCAAGAAGCAATCTAAACACCCAGAGAATCATCAGCTAAACCCAGTGTCCAAAAACATCCCTGCTGCCCTCTTCCAAAACCTTTCCTTCCCCTGCTTCAACAAAGTTAGGAAATGGAGCAAAATGGGAGAGGAAGGATAGAAACAACAGGTTGGGAAAGAAGAAAGGAGCAAGCCTCTGTTTTAAATTTTCTATTTGCAAAAGGTCTCAGATGGGGAAAATTTTAACATTATATCAGATTCAAAGTTTGATTATAACATGGTACTAGACACTTTTTTTTTTTTTTGATGTTTCTTTATTTTTGAGAGAGAGACAGAGTGCAACGGATGGGGGCGGGCGTGCAGAAAGAGGAAAACACAAATCTGAAGCAGGCTCCAGGCTCGAGCTGTCAGCACGGAGTCCAACATGGGGCTCAAACTCACAAACCGCAAGATCCTGACCTCAGCGGAAGTCGGACGCTTAACCAACTGAGCCACCTAGGCACCCCATTCATTATAATAGTTATCCTTGACACTTAAAATGACCACAGTTTTTTTGTTGTTGTTTTTTGTTTTTGTTTTTTTATCTGAAGAGAGAACTGAAAATACATGGACTTGCCTGAATTTTCAATCACGAGTGGGAATTACCATTACTGCATAAGGGGAGATGACAGACAAAAATAATGACACTCTCTGGGTAGCTGCTATTATTACTGATCTTGAAATTGGAGTTTTAACATGTGTATTTGGGAGTGAGAAGTATAATAAATATCCTGTGAGATCTGTTGGTTCAATGTATTAGTTTTTCTCGAAGAAATGGTTAACGAGAGTACTGTATTAAATAAAACAGCAAAATATCCTAAAGATTAGCTTGATACTTGTCCTTTCCAAGAGCTTCATATGTCATGGCAGATCTCCCCTGCCTTACTAAACATGATAGCCCATGTGTCTCTTTTCCTCACTCTCCTGTTCCTGAAATTAGTATCTTCTTTTCTTCCAGCAATGGCTCCTTGCCAAGCACGCACGCGCACATAAACACACACACACACACACACACACACACACACACACACACACACACACCTGATTTATAAATGGAGAGTCTCCAAATGAGAATAAAAATTTCTCCCATATCAAATTTTGAAATACAGTTCCGTAAGTAATGAAAGAAATATAGTGAATATGTTAAGAAGGTTAATCTTACCATGTACAATGGTTTTTAATCTGACCATGTACAATGGTTTTTAAAGGGACCAGCAGAGGGTTGTGTGGGCAGCTCATTAGGTTGAGCATCCAACTTTTGATTTCAGCTCAGGTCATGATCCCAGGATCGTGGGATTGAGTCCCATGTTGGGCTCCAAGCTAAGCATGGAGCCAGCTTGGTATTCTCCCTCTCTCCCTCTACCCCTCTAGTGCACTCTCTCTGTCTCTAAGTTTAAAAAAATAAAAACCAAACAACAACAACAACAAAAATTTAAAGAGAGAATTGAAAGTAACCTAAGCAGAATAGGAGTGATACTCAGTTATATGCAAATGACAGTAACCTTGACAATGAGAACCATGCTTCCTGGATGAGAAAAGGTAAATGACTCATTACAGCTAGAGAGAAAAGGGTCTACTTTTAGAACATTGTAATATTCGTAGGTAAATATAATTTGATGACTTTGAATTTGCATTAACCAAAATATTAGAAATTAAGGCTTTCTCAAATCTCAGTATAGTTTGACAGGTTAGGAAAAGATGATGACACTGTAATCTGAAGATGCCGTTTGAGATCCACATTAACAAACTATTTTAAATAATTATCAAAACACTCCAGATGGGCAAAAACAAGATTCTAATGTACCAAATCATCAATGATCAAGATTTGCCATTTATTGAAAATGTTCCAAAGTTGATCATGGTAACTGAGGCACAAATCTGAATACCTTACAAACCACTGAATTGTGTAATTTTACACGTGTGAATTATATAGTAAGTGGATTGAACCTCAATAAAGCTGTTACCAAAAAAAAAATACTAATAATAATTGCCACTTACACTAAGAATAATTACATTTACATGATACAAGTCAAACACTTTATTTAATTTAGGTTAGGTATCCTACCCATTCAAAATTGCTCCAGTTTATAGAATAATATCATATAAATCATTCAGTACTCATTACCAACTATTAATAGAACATCTAGTATGTAATAGGAGCTCTATTGAGCTCTACAGAAATAGGACTTGCCTTGATACATTGTAATTTAGGATTCTGAAAGATCAATAGAAAATATGAAGTTCTATGACATGTAATACCATAAGGGAAATACCAGATATGGGGTTGGGGGAAGGGTGCACAAGAGAAGAATTTAATTCATATTTGAGGGAACGGTGGCAGTCAGGGAAGTTTCCAGGAGAAAATGGCATTTAAATAAAAACTTTAAGACTCAAAATTAAGCAATAATGATACAAATAAAAAGCAAATCACAATACACATCAGATGGGATGCAGAGGCAAATATCTGAAGACTAAGAAATGTAGTGCATTTGAAGTATTGAGTCAGTGTGAAAAGTACAGGGACATGTGGCAAGAGACAATGCTAGATAAGTGAGAGAGAGAGAGAGAGCTACACGTGAAGTCTGACTCGGTGGCCACTGGGAGGCAGTAAGCAAAGATGAGACAATATTTGATGTGCAGTTTTCAAAGGTGACTCTGGTTTCAATGTTGAGGACAAAATTAAAGGTGAGAGCCTAGAGAGGAAATCGGGGTCCTAAGGGCCTGGGGGATGATTAGAAGTGGGTGGACAGGACTCTTCCCAGATTACTTCTGTTTTTCCTGAGAAGAAGAGGAAGCTTACCTGGGGAGGGGGGAGGGAGCAGGAGGGAGGAGTTTCCAGAGCTGGGTTTGAGGAGAAGCAGTAACTATTTGGTAGTATCACCAAGGAGAGTGTGGTCTATGCCTCACCAAGAAAATACAAAAAGGTTACTGGGTAACAATGATTGCTTGACTGTGTGTTGAGACTAGAATTCAGAGTGGAACCATTAAAGTAACTAATTGTTACCCTATACTCGGCTTTTTTTATCCCCAAAATGTTCCTCTTTCCTTAGTGATCCCTTCTCTTAATGAATGCTGTGAGCACACAGGCAGCTGTCTAGAAACATGGGCTGTTCATCCAGGACTCAGATCCTTACTTTCTCTCTCTCCCCTAGTTCTCAAATTCACCTACTTCCCCACAATTTCATGGTCTCTACCTTGTTGCAGGTCACCTCTAGCCTGACCTGCATTCCTGGAGCAGCTTCCTCCGTGACTTTGCCTTCGGCATCCTTCTCTCTAGTGCCAAGTCCTAATGGGATCCTTTGCTGTCAGCACAGGAAGCTGCTTAAGACTATTATTGCTACTCCGTACGTGACTGTTGTAGTTCAAAGAGGCAAAGAGTGCCTCGTTAGAGAGGCTTTGAGACCCCTTTCTCCCTCTAACACTTCCTATGCCTGATCTCCCTCCCTTAGCCATTAGCTGTCCATTTTGTGGCCTAAGAACAGGAAGAACTGCAATAGAACGAGACAACAAGAGCTGGACATAGAGTCATTACTGAGAGTGAGTGAGGGAGATGCTTCTTCATTTTTGCTATCTTCCTGGAGCCACAGGCAGAATGACTACAAGAGTACTCAATATTGGGTCCACTGGGTAGGCAGTCCCAAAAAAGGGATGCTAGGACACCAGAGAGACCGGAGGACAGCACCTACCATAGTTGTAGGGTTTCAAAGTGGGCAGCTATGCCAAGGTTTGCTGTAACCCAATTCTATTATACCTGCTCAGTATCTGGCAGCTTTTTGATGAGTATTTATCCATCTATCTCCTCAAGTACATTCTATGTACCAAAGTATTTTACCATGCGAATTCTCATATGAGTAAGACCCTGTTCCTGCCCCCACAGTCTTGAGAGAGATATAGCTGCAAACAGACAATACAAGCAGGTCCTGCAAAACTATTTCAATAGACAGTGCAAGCTTCCAAGAGACCAAAGGAAAAGGAACCCAGGAGTGGACTTTACACATATTCTCTAGATAATATAATGTCCAAATTGAAGCCTAAATGACTGGCAAGTATTAGTAGCTTTTTATTGTGTACGCCATGAAAAAGTATGCAATTATAAATTACATATACACACTACTGTCAACAGTTAATAGTTAATGAAGCACAAATGACACATAGAGTGGGGCTTATTGTTAAAGATATTATATGTAATATCCTATGTTTTTTCTGAAGAATTTCAACAATGGGGGTAATACCTACTAATTGTCTTTGTATGTCATGACTGAGAGAAAAACTCACGCAAAAGGCAACGTTCTTTCTTCTTTTCTTGTCATATGCTTGTGCTTGCAATAGTTTTAAGTATTTAAAGTAGTTTTAAGTTTAGAGATACTGATATTAAGTTTAAGTATTAGTTATTCGTGTTAGTTATTACTTACTAATATTTAAGTATTAGTTATTAGTATAAATTATAATTACACCCCATTTACTCCCTGTCTTTAAGAGCTCTTGAATCTTCTCTATACCCTATCCCAGCATTTTCCCCCATTGATGTATTTCCTACTTCTCCAGTGTCCACTGATCAAAAGTGCTTTTTTTACTTCACTTTGCTGCCAAGTAGGGATCTGACAATGGCTAGCGAGTAAGCTTGAAATAAGTAATGGTGAGAAATCAGTCACACCACTTTGGCCACACATTTAAGCCATGTCTTCCAACCCATGTCTGACTTTTGGATACATCTCTCTGTTGGTTCTACAGCACGGAGGGAAAAAGGATGTTATATATTGGTGTGCCAAAATCACACAATGTACACAAAGCGAAATGTCCTAAGAGTCGTTTATGTTTTGAGAAGGTGTCAAAATAGTAATTTAACATTAGAAATATATAAATAATATAATTAGTGCTTTATGAAATGCATTTGTTCAACAACTACCTCCTGAGTCCCCACGACATGTTGGGCACCAAGGATACAAGTAAGAAAAAAAAACAGACACAATCCCTATAGTTACAGAGCTTGGAGTTTAGTGGAAGAAACAGATACTAATCAAGTTATCAAAAATATGAAACTACAGTGGTGATACTCATTAAAAAGTAATGCTGTTACATGATGTTTGGCAAGTACCTTATAAAGCACTCAAGCTAGTCAGAAAGGTCAGGAAGGCTTCCCTAAAGGAAATGGAAACTGGGCTTAGGTGTGAAGAAACATCTTTCCAGTTGAGGGGATTAATATGGATTCAGTACCCACAGGGCAGGTCCCAATTATATCATTTCAAATCTCTGATTTTCCCCTTCTGAATGAGTTTGTTAGAAAGAAAAAACAAAAGCAGATATGTATATATAGGTCACATGAGACTTAAGAAGCTCCTTCCCAATATAGCTAGCAGGACAGAATACCTAATCCTGAAGCTAGCTAAGAAAACCTTGCTCAAAATATCACTACCAATGGGCCAAAAATCCAATGTCAGTATGTGTCATCAGCCTGGAAATGTAGGAGTTAAAGAATGAGTATTAGGAAAGCAGTTAGTATACTGTAGCTAGCGACAGGAGTAAAAAAAACATTGGAAAGATAAACTAATCTCAACCTTTCTGACACGTATGGGTTTTTCAGAATTCCAGTGAGTCCTCGTGGTTGGGCATAGCCTTAAAGAATGTTTTCATTAACTTCTACAGACTTACCTTGGCACCTAAATGCTAAACTATGGTTATTTCCTGGGATGAAACTGTTTCTGCATCTGCACATGCAGCTGTATCCAGCAAATCACTGAACCCTAAAGCAAACTGAAAAAAAGCCATGACCTACGCAAAACAAAACCGGAAACTTTTTCCAACAAATGCATGCTTACAAAAACAATTTCTAAAGTAGGTATTATATATGCCAGAGTGTTACCATGGTTTAATTGTGGTATTTATTTGTTCCTTTAAGGTATTATTAATTTTCCTATTTTTAAAGTCCCTATACAGTTGTAGAATACAAGATTATTTTGATTATGTAATAACTTGTAAATGCAATAAAATGTTATTTTGAAAGCATCATGCCCCCCTGCATGTTACTGCTCCCCAAAGGACCTAAATAATTTTTATCAATAGCATGTCCTCCAATTGCCACTTACCAAGTGAGAAACTTAACCTAAAAAAAGAACTTTAATAAAGTCAAATCTAAAATCACTGTGCTAAAAAAATTAAAATAAAATAAAATCGCTGTGCTTCATTCAATGCAAACATGACATTTAAATTAATAGCATCTATCTCTATCCCTTAGGACATGAAAGTTTTACAACTACAGATGGTATATATTTATTTCTGCCTTTCTTGTTCTGATGTAGACACACTGTTAATGGGAATTTTTAACTAGTGACCTTGCTACTGTTTACTTCATCACCACCATGTTGAATTTAAAAATTAGTATGGGCTTAGTAAAGCCCATTACATCATTAAGGAAGTATCAAGAAAATCAATAGTGATACAGAAGCTTTACTCTGTGAATAATACCCATGATGCCTTTCTTTCCTAAACCAGTTCTAATCATGAAAAGGGAAACGTATGTAAAATGTTTTTCACCTGTGTCAAAAAGTATCTCAGCTTCCGGGATATTTTGTAAGCTTTATAAGCATGAGAAATATCGCATATAAATGATATCACACCCTACATTTTAGCTAGTTATGCCTAAATCCTTTGTTGATTATAGGCCATATAACTTCAGGCAGACAAAAGAAAAATAATCCCTATCATGTTGAATGCCAGTCTGTGGTGTTTATGAGTACCGCCTGCTGTGTTAAATGACTCAAACATCTGTCAGGTGTGCTACATTATAGCCACAGGAAAATCTCAGTACAGGTTGTGTGCCAGGCAAAATGCTTTGTCTAAGACCTTGTCAATCCTGCTGATGGATGAGTTCAGTATTCTAATGAGTAAGAATCTAAATATGTTTCTACTTTGCCAGATCTCCAGATCACATCAGGAGGCACCAATCTCAGACAATTGGAAAGAATAAGATCATTTTTAAAGGACAGTACTTCTCCTGACACGTACAAATGTGTGGGTTTTAAGCTATCCTGGTGAGATGGTCTCTTACCCCTTTGTAATCCCTGTCTTAAAAGCTTCATTTAACAGACTAATTTCCGTTTACTCAAAACAAATTAATTCCAAACAATTTGAAAAGGCTACCATACTTTTGAAGAGCATTAGTTACTGTTAGCTTTACATTTTTCATACTACAATGTCTACGATCGATGAGTTTGAAGACATATTATTTAGTGAATTCTATTTTAAGCTATGCCAAGCCACTAAATTAGAAGAAATTGTTTTGGTAGGATACTATATATATGTTCTATGTGGATAACTTGTAAGTAATAAATCCAACCACTTTTCTCATGGCCTTTCATATTCTGATATAAAAACAGAGCTTTTGTTTTTTATCTGACTTGGTGAAGAGCATTATAGTAAACATATTGCCTATTATATTGCAACTATTTGCTTAAAAATTGTATGATATTCCTGTAATAGTCTACATAAAGATTTGAATCCTGTCCTTAATAATAATGTAAAGGAGGTTCATATTTTGTACAACTGACATTCAAAATTCACTATATTTAAACTCTACATAACATCTAGCATGAATCCTTGTAAATTCTATTCCAGATGAGACAAAAACATATCTATAAGAGATATAGTGAGATGAACAAAGATAATAAAAACAATGAGCCACCAGTTAGCAATTACAAGTCAATCTTTCTCTATTCAAAATGTTATACTACTTAACATAATATATGGAAAAACTCACTAAGAATATTATTTCTTTCCAAGGAGACAACTATAATTTCAAGTAATGCCCTCAAAATAACCTATATATTAGCCTTTAAAATTAGACCAACAGAGTTTTGAGGCCAGTGATTTAGCAGCACATCAAAAATGAAATTTTAATAGCATTTATAGGTAGTAAATATGGAAATTATTAATCACACAAAAGGAGATTTCTCTGGGTCATTTACTGATTCACCCATTCATTGATTTATTCCTATTCTCACTGAAACTACAGAAAGAATACTGAAAGTTCTAAATCTCTGGCTAGATTTTACCATTTTGCCAGTTGGGTCAATTTATAAATTAAAGTTATGTTGTAATCATCAGAAATGCTTATGTCATGGTAAGACTTAATTTTTAGTTTCCCAACCTTTTGATTGATTAAAGTTGTACATATATAGATATTTACTATAGAACATTTGGGAAAAAAAATTTGATAAAGATGGGGGTGTACCTGGGTGGCTCAGCATCCAACTTTTGATTTTGGCTCAGGTCACAACTTCATGGTCCTGAGATCAAGCCCCCATGGGGCTCCACAATGGGCCTGGAGTCTGCTTAAGATTCTGTCTCTCCCTCCACCTCTGCCCCTCCTCTTCTCATGCTTTCACTCTTTCTGAAAAAATAAAAATAAAAAAATAAATGAAAAGTCTACAATTTCCTTTATTTTTTAAGTTTATTTCTTTTGAGAGAGAGAGAGAGAGCGAGCGAGAGAGTGAGAGCACTATAGCCCAAGTCAGGGAGGGGCAGAGAGAGAAGGATAGAGAATGCCAAACAGGCTCCATGCTGTCATCACAAAGCCTGACATGGACTTGAACCCACTAATGTGAGATCATGACCTGAACCAAAACCAAGAGTCTGAGGCTTAACCAACTAAGCCACCCAGTCACGCCCACACATTAATTAAAAAAACATGGGAATTAAAATAAAGTGATCAACAATTTTACCGCCCACATTTAAAAAAAACCACCCCCACTACTACAGTGCAGATTCGTCCATCAGTTGACATATATACATAGTCCATATCTGATCTTTGTGCTCTGCACCAATGAAATATAAACAAAATACCCATTGTAGAAATATGAGTAAAAGACTTGATTAGGCAACTAAAAAAGAGGCTAACCAAACAGCCAACATGAAAAAGGTGGCAAACTTCATTAGTCATGAGGGGAATAAAAATTAAAACAATAGTCTCTAGAGTGGCTACATGAAAAAGGAAAGAAAACTCCAAGTGATAGAAACAATAAGGAGAAACTAAAACTTGCTTACAATACTAGAAGGAATGTGCATTGGTCTAATGACTCTGAAAATTGTTAGACAGGGTCTCCTAAAACTAATTACATGCATAGTTTTTGATTCAACAATTAATCTCATAGATGTACATATACTCAATAGAAGCAAAATATGTATGTTCACCAAACTCATGTACAAGAATATATAGCTCTATTCACATTAGAGCCAAACCAGAAACATCCCAAATATTCAATAGCGGTAGAATTAATAGCAATGTATAGATAAATAATATTCTCTTCAGCAGTAAGAATGAACAAACTATATCCAAAACAACATGGAAGTTTTTCAAACATACTGATGAGTCAAACAAGACAAATACCAAAGTTGAAAACAAGTACGTGGAGAAAAAGAAAAAGCATGATGCACCATCCAGATTCTGCCCCACTGATTACCCTTATAGAATAAAAGTCATAAACTGCTGGGAGAAGGGCAGCAAACCCTTTGCCCTTTAAAGTACTATTAAAAAGGTCTCCTTATGACATTGGTATATCTGAAGGAGGAAACAATAGTCCCTCTACCCATGTGGGAGGAGAAAACTAAATTCTGAGCTGAAGAGTGAAAGATCACTGAAAAAGTCCCCTCATCCCCAAAAGAATCTAGGGGTATAGTGCCAACCTAATATCAATGCCAAAGCAGAAGAAAGGAGAAAGTCTTCCTCTTCCTGCCCCTACCACCAAACTACCAGAACATCAAGTAACAGAAGTACTCTGCTGCTAAGAAAGATTCAAGAAGATCAAGACCCTCTCTGGTACACAAGTTCAAAGACCTAAAGCTGATGAGAAAGCAAATATTGAGAAAAACCCTCTGGCAAACCAGCCCCCACCTTAAACACAAGGTAATGCTAAAGGAGTTTGAAGCAGGCAGTCCACAGAGGTTGACCATAGCAACAAAAGAGACCAACTTCGGTTCAATTTCTGACAAATTGGTCCAACCCTCCACCGAGAGGCCTAGCAAAAGAAGATATGGACCCATATTTCTTTTCACCTACTCATCTTAGTTTCCATTAGTCTACATAAAATACCAGTTGTCAACAAAAAATTAAAAGCATAAAAGGAATAAAAAAAATTTCCTTTCAAGAGATAAGACAATCAACAAGACGTCTTAAATATGAGAATTGTAACACAGAAAATGTAAAGTAACTCGACATGCTTGCATAGAAACATACACGCAGAAGGTCTGACAGGTCTATCAGTAGACTCAACTCAGCACTGGAAACAATTAGTGAACTTGAAAACAGATCAACAGAGATAACTCAAACGGAAACATTAACAGGAAAGAGTAGAAAAGAAAAAAATTAGAGCTCTGAGACAGTATCAACAGACTGATGTGTAGGCTATTGGAATGATAAAAGGAGATAGAAAGGAAACTGAGAAAAGTAACCATTTGAAGAAATAATGGCTGACAATTTTCCAAAACACTTATCCAAGAACTCAATGAACATTAAGCATAAATTAGGATAAATACAACACACACACACACACACACACACACACACACACACACACACACACATCATATTCAAACCCTTCAAAAGCAAAGAGAGTATCTTTTAAAAAGCCCAAGATTAAAGGTACATAACATAGATAAGGCACAAAGGTGAGAATTACAGCAAACATCACCAGAAACAATACAAGCCACGTAAAAATATAGTGACACCTTTCAAGTGCTGAAAGAAAAAAAAAGAAACTTAACTACAAATTCTATACTCTTAAAATATATTCTGAAAATAAAAGTGAAAATAAAAACTTTATCTGAGAAAAAAAAACTTGGAAAATCTATTGCCAGCTGATCTATATTATGACAAGTGTTAAAGGAAATGTTCCAGGCAGAAGAAATGATATCAGAGAAAACCTTAAATCTACATCAAGAAATAAAGAAAACTCACTGGCACAAATGAAAGTAAAGGTAAAACTCATTTGTCTTGTTTCTAATTGTCTTAAAAGATGAATTTCTAACCAAACAAAAACAGGAATTCTTTATTGTACATCCATAGCATAGGTACAAGCTTAAATTTCTAAATTAATAGTGCAAAAGAAGAGAGGAAAAAATTTAGCCTATCCCCCTTTGTGGTCCTTAAACTACATATGGAGTGGTTTAATATTATTTGAAGATAGATGCTGACCAATTAAAGATACATATTGTAAATTCTAACGCAACCCCTGAGGGGGAAAAAAAAAAGTAAGAGATATGAATAAGACAGTAACAGAATAAAGGGGAGTTATAAAAATTACTCAATCCAAAAGAAGCTATAAAAGAGAAAAAAATATAATTATCAGATGACACTAAAACAAAACTGTTAGGAGGATGGCAGATTTTAATCCAACCACATCAGTACACATTGAGGCAAAAATATTGGAAAAGATAGGTCATGTAAAAACTCATTAAAATAAAGATGAAATAGTTATATTTATAAAGTTATACAATTATATTTTATAGTTATATAGTTATATTTATAAAGTCAATATCCAAGAAGAATTCATAATCTTAAATGTGTATAGAACTACAGAGCTTCACAACCCATGAAGCAAAACTTATAGAACAGAAAGGACAAAGAGAAAACCCACGGTTAACAGTTGGAGATTTTGACACTTCTCTCTCGTAACCGAGAGAAAAAGTAGACAGAAGTTCAGTAACTACAGAGAAGATCTGAACAATGCCATTAATCATCTTGACGTATTTGCCATTTAGAGAACATTCCACTAAGTAATAGCAGAATATACATTATTTTCAAAGGTATGTGAAACACTTTCCAAAACACCAAATAAAACCAAACCTCAACAAAATTAAAGAATTGATTTACACAATGATGTTTTCTAACAATCATAGATTAAAATGAGGAATCAGGGAGCCTGGGTGGCTCAATCGGTTAAGCGTCCGACTCTTGATTTCGACTCACATCGTGATCTCAGGGTTTGTGAGATTCAGCCCCACATGCACTGTACCATCAGTGCAGAGCATGTTTGGGATTTTCTCTCACCCTCACTCTGCACCCCTCCCCCCCACCTAGCACATGTGTGTGCTTGGTCTATCTCTGTCTCAAAATAAACAAACATTTAAAAAATAAAATTAGGAACAGCAAAAAAAAAAAATCTGGAAAATCCCTCCAATATTTGAAAATGAACACAATTCTAATGGGTCATGAGGGTCAAAAATAACCTAACAGAGTTAAATATATTTTGCACTGAATGAAAGTAAGAATGTGGTAGGTGATGCTGGAAGCTAAAGCAGTGCTTGGGGAAAATGTATACATCAAATGCTTGCCTTAGATGAGCTAAAAATATCTTAAATCAATATTCCATAGTTTCCACTGTAAGAAACTTAAGAATAAAAGAGAAAATTGTCTCAAGCAAGTAGAAGAAAGAAATTAAGTACAAGCAGAAATCAATGAAAATGGTAACAATAGAAAAAAACACACAAAATACTTGTTCTGTGGTGGGACGGAGTGTTGGGAGGGGGGACGATCAGTAAAACTGATAAGCCTCTAGCCAGGCAAACCAAAAGAGACAGAAAGAGAGAAAGAGAGAGAGAAAGAGAGACATAAAGAGAAAGAAAACATACACATTAAAATGTCAGAAATCCAAGAGACAATATCATGACAGGTTAATAAGAACACTACAAACAACTCGACACCCATAAAATCAACCACTTAGATGAAGTATTAAAGTCATTAAAAAAATCCAAACTCCAAAATCTCACTCAAGAGTTAGATGAATTGATTATTTCTAAATCTATTAAAGAAACTGAAATTATACTTTAAAACTATCCAACAAACCAAGCTGCAGGCAGATGGTTTTGTTAATGAATTTTCATCAACTGATCAATATAGAACCTTGTTTTAGTGTGTTTCTGTTTTATGATACCTCATTTACTTTTTTTTTCCTCTTCTTGATTCACCATCTCTTTATAGGAGTTTTATTTTCTTTTTTATTTAAATTCCAGTTAGTTAACACAGAGTGCAATACTGGTTTCATGAGTAGAATTCAGTGATTCATCACCTACATCCAACACCCAGTGTTCATCATAACAAGTGCCCTCCTTAATACCCATTATCCATCTACCCCATCCCCCATCTACTTCCTTCCACCAACCCTCATTTTGTTCTCTATCTTTAAGAGTCTCTTGTGGTTTCATTCAGCGCAATCCCAATTAAAATAGCACCAGCATTCTTCACAGAGCTTGAACAAACAATACTAAAACAGGTATGGAACCCCGCATAGCCAAAGTAATGTTGTAAAAGAAAACCAAAGCTGAAAGCATCATAATGCCAGATGTTAGCCTGTATTACAAAACTGTAACCATCACGACAGTATGGTATTGGCACAAAAACAGACACACAGACCAATAGAAGAGAGAACCCAGAAATAGACCCACAAAGATATGGCCAACTAATCTTCAATAAAGCAGGAAATAATATTTGAAAAAAAAAAACAATCTCTTAAGCAAATAGTGCTGGGAAAACTGGACAACAACATGCAGAAGAATGAACCTGGACCACTTTCTTGCACCATACGCCAAAATAAATTCAAAATGGATGAAAGACCTCAATGTAAGACAGAAGCTATCAAAATCCTCGAGGAGAAAGCAGGCAACAGCCTCTTTGACCTCGGTCGCAGCAATTTCTTATTCAACACGTCTCCGGAGGCAAGGGAAACAAAAGCAAAAATAAACTATTAGGACCTCATCATGATAAAAAGCTTCTTCACAGCAGAAGGAAACAATCAAAGCTAAAAGACAACTGACAGAATGGGAGAAGATATTTGCAAATGGCCCATCAGTTAAAGGGTTAATATCAAAAGTCTATAAAGAATTTACCAAACTCAACACAACAAAAAACGAATAATCCAGTGAATGGGCAGAAGACATGAATAGACATTTTTCCAAAAAAGACATCCAGATGGCCAACAGACACATGAAAAGATGCTCAATATTGATCATCATCATGGAAATACAATCAAAACCACATTGAGATACCACCTCACACCCACCAGAGTGGCTAAAATAAACGACTCAGGAAACGACAGATGTTGGTGAGGATCCAGAGAAAGAGGGTCTATTTTGCACTGCTGGTGGGAATGCAAACTGGTGCAACCACTCTGGAAAAAAGTATGGAGGTTCCTCAAAAAATTAAAAATAAGACTACCCCATGACCCACCAATTGCACTACTAGGTATTTATCCAAGGGATACAGGTATGCTGTTTCAAAGGGGCACATGCACCCCAACGTTTACAGCAACACTATCAACAATAGCCCAAGTATGGAAAGAACCCAAATGTCCATCAACAGATGAACGGGTAAAGAAGATGTGGTATATACACACAAGGGAATACTACTCAGGGATGAAAAAGAATGAAATCATGCCATTTGCAACAATGTGAACGAAACTGGAGGGTATTATTCTAAGCAAAGTCAGTCAGTCAGAGAAAGAGATCATAGGATTTCCCTCATGTGTGGAATTTGAGAAACTTAACTGAAGATGTGGGGTCTTTCAAACAGGGAAGCAAACCATAAAAGACTTTTAAATAGAACAATCTGAGGGTTGATGGCAGTGGGGGTTAAGGGAGTGGAGAATGTCTGTGATGGGCATTGAGGAGGGCACTCATTGGGATGGGCACTGGGTATTGTATCTAAGTGATGAATCACGGGAATCTACTCCTCAAGCCAAGACTCTGCTGTATGTTAACTTGACCAAAAAAAAAAAGTCTCTTATGGTTTGTTTCCCTCTTTTTTTCTCTTCCTATATGTTCATCTGTTTTGTTTCTTAAATTCCAGAAATGAGTGAAATTGCATGGTATTTGTCTTTCTCTGCTTGACTTGCTTAGTTTAGCTTAATACTCTCTAGCTCTATCCATGTCATTGTAAATGGCAAGATTTCATTCTCTTTGATGGCTAATATTCCATCACATACATACGTGCTTTATCCATTCATCAGTTGATGGACATTCAGACTCTTTCCATAGTTTGTCTATTTTTGATAATGCTTCTATAAACATTAGGGTGCATGTACCCCTTTGGATCTGTATTTTTGCATTCTTTGGTTAAATGCCTAGTAGTACACTTGCTGGATCATAGGGTAGTTCTATTTTTAACTTTTTGGGAAAACTCCATAGTGTTCTCCAGAGTGGCTGCACCAATTTTCATTCCCACCAACAGTGTAAGAGGGTTCCCCTTTTTCTATATCCTCACCAACATCTGTTGTTTCCTGTGTTAATTTTAGCCATTCTGACAGTTGTGGGGTAGTATCTCATCGTGGTTTGATTTGTATTTCCTTGATGATGAGTGATGTTGAGCATCTTTTCATCTTCCTGTTAGCTATCTTTATGTCTTCTTTGGAAAAATGTTATGACACCTTATTTAATATATATTGTTCATCCATTAACACTGGACCCACTGACCAAAAGCAGTATCCTTCTACCCTGAACAAAGCTTGATGTTTCACATCTGTTTCTTCTGTGAGTCCTATGACTCAGGAACACAAGACAGTATTTCAGCAGTATGCTTAAGGGACATTTTAAACAGTAAAATCACCAACAAAAAGTACAAAAATGTGAATAACATGAAAATAAACAGACCATGAAAATGATGCTTGTTTATAATTTGAGAGCCTGAAGAGGAAGGTGAAACATCACCTCATTTGACCTCAGCTGGGACCTTTTACACTGGCTGAGCTAAATTTTTTGCTGTTCTGTGCATGTCTGAAAATGTTGCAAAAGCACCACAAATTTTGATTTGGGGGTTAGAGATAAATTTTAGCAAGTAGGCAAATTCACAAACATGGAATCTACAAATAATGAGGACTGACTATAATTCACCATATCCACAGAACAAGATGAAAAACCCTGTTATTATCTCAATAGATGCAGAAAAAGCTTTTGACAAATTCAACACCCCTTCATGATAAAACCTTCAGTAAACCGGTAATAGAAAGGAACATTCTCAAGTTGACCAAGGGCACCCACCAAAAAAATTACAGCTAAAATGATCCTTAATAGTAAAAGACTAAATGCTTCCTTTCCCTCTGGGAACAACACAGAGATTTCTGCTTTTACCACTCCTAGTAAGCATTGCATTGGCTATCCTACTCAGCACATTAAGTAAGACAAAAAGAGACACACAGATTAAAAAAAATAATAAATACAATTGTCGCTATTCTTAGAAAATGAGACTGTCTACCTAGAAAACTCCAAAGAATCTTAAAAAAAAAGTAACTAGCACTTTTTTAAAAAGCAAGTTTATCAAGGTTGAGCCTTATGAGGACAACATGAACAGAACAATTTTGTTCTATATAGTGGCAGTGAATGATTGGAAATTGAGACAAATTAAAATTTAAAGTGGCACCAAATAGTTTATAACATAGGTATAAATCTTACAGAGTATATGCAAATCCTTATGCTAAAATTATAAAGCGCTAATTTACAGAAATCAAAACCTGAACTGGTAGAGCAATATCATGCTCCTGGATTTAAAGACTCAACAGCAGGGGCACGTGAGTGGCTCAGTCGGTTAAGCATCTGACTTCAGCTCAGGTCATGGTCTCACAATTCGTGGGTTTGAGCCCTGCATCAGGCTCTGTGCTGACAGCTCAGAGCCTGGAGCCTGCTTCAGATTCTGTCTCTCTCTCTCTGCCCCTCCCCACTCATACTCTGTCTCTCGAAAATGAATAAATGTTAAAAAAATTTTTTAAAAGACTCAATAGCGTTAATATGTCCATTCTCCCCAAACTCATGTACAATATAATTTCAATCAAAATTTCAACATTTTTTTTAATTGACAGGCTGTTTCTAAAGTCTTTATATGAAAGCAAAGGAACTAGAGTCGGCAAAAACATTCTGAAAAAGAACAAATTTGGAGTACTTACACAACCTGATTTCCATTCTTACCATAAAATGTGGTGTGTGGTTTGAGGGGCGTGGGGAAGGACATCATTAAAAAGTCCAGTAATAAATCCACCCATATACAGGCAATTTCCAGAAAGATGCAAAGTAAATTCAATACAGAAAAGATTTTCTGTTTAACATGTGGTTCCAGCGTATGCAAAAGATTGAGTTTCCCTTCATACCTCATATTCAACACAAAAAAATTTACCCCAAATGGACCAAAGACCTAAATTAAAAACCCAAAACCATAAAAATTTATGGTACCTGATATAATCAGTTGTTAAATAATCTACATCCTTGCTGATTCTTTGTTGTGAAATGGTGCTCTCAATACCTGAGACCGACGTGTTTCTAAAAATCACAAGGGGGCACCTGGGTAGCTCAGTCAGTTGTGTTGACTTTGGTTCAGGTCATGATCTCATGGGTTCAAGCCCCACCTTGGGCTCTGTGCTTACAGCTCTGAGCCTGGAGCCTGCTTCAGATTCTGTTTCTCTCTCTCTCTCTGCCTCTCCCCCACTTGCTCTCTCTCTGTCTCTCACTCTGGCTCTCACTCTCAAAAATAAACATTTAAAAAATTTAAAAACCACCAATAATTTTGCCTTTGTCTATTTCTCAATTAAGTCTGTCAGTGGTGTTTTGGGCCTAAATTGATTATCATTAGGAAAAAAGCCTTTTTGTCTCTTGTAACCCTTCTTGTCTTTTTTTTTTTTTTTTTTTTTTCTGAGAGAGAGCATGCACACAAGTGAAGGAGGGGCAGAGGGAGAGAGAGAATCCTAAGCAGGCTCCATACCCAGGGCAGAGCCCAACACGGGACTCAGTCTCATGCTGATAAGATCGGACCTAGGCCCAAATCAAGTCAGATGCTTCACTGAGCCACCCAGACTTCCCGAAGTCTTTTTATTTCTTCATTTTAAAATTTTATTTATTTAGAGACAGAGGGAGAGAGAGAGAGAGAGAGAGCACAAACAGGGGAGGGGCAGAGAGAAGGAGAGACAGAATCCCAAGCAGACTCCAAGCCTTTACCACAGAGCCCCATGCAGGGTTCCAACTCACAAACTGGGAGAGCATGACCTGAATGGAGATCAAGAGTCAGTGACTTCAGTGATAGCAATGCCCCCTGTGCCCTTTTTCTTACATTAATATAGCCATTCAAGCTTTCCTAGTCTTAACTATTTGCATAGTACATACTTTGTCTACCTTGTAGATTCACCCTACCTGTGTCTTTGTGCCCAACTGTATCTCTTGCAGAAAGCCTCCAGCTGCTTCTGGTTCTTGTTTTCTTGCACACTCTGAAAAAGTCTTTTCCCCATACCCCATAACCATCAGTTTGTTCTCTGTATTTATAGGCCTGTGTCTGCTTTTTTGTTGTTTTGTTTTTAGGTTCCACATATAAGTAAAATCCTATCGTAGTTGTCTTTCTCTGATTTATTTCACTTAGCACAATACCCTCTAGGTCCATCCATGTTGTCCCAAATGGGGAGATCTGGCTGAGTCATACTCCATCGTAGATGAACAACAGTCTTTTGACTGGAGTGTTTTGCCCATTTTACCTGAAGGAGTTATCAATACAGTTGTTCTTAGGTCTGGCATTTTGTTCTTTTTTAATTTAATATCTATTATTTTTATCTGCTCTTTATTCCTTTTCTGCCATATTTCATGTTACATTATTTTGAGTGTTCCATTTTCTCTCTTGGCCTACTAGCTTTAACTCTTTGCATTTAATTTTAGTGTTTGCCAGGCATAACAACACCCATCTTTAATTTAGCACAAGCTTCTGACAGCTAATGTTTAATTATTTAAGTTAAATACTGGAAACTTGGAATAATATTTCCAAGTTCTCCCCCAATCATTATTATCATATATATCTATATATAAACCCTATATTCAGTTGTAACTTCAACTCTGAGCCACCATATGCCTTTTAAAACACTTGACATAGCAAAAGAAAAATGTAACCTTTGATACTTACCAACATATTATTTCTTGGGTATTTCACTTCTCATAAATCTAAACTTACCATCTGTGTCCCTTCTCTTCAGTCTAAAGCACTTCCTTTAGAAATTTTAAAGCAGGTATGCTAGATTCAATGGATATAAAATTCTTAACAGACAATTTTGGCAATGTGAACATGTCTTTCCAATACAATATGGACTCTTGTTATTGACAGGAAGTCAATCGTGAATCGTACTGTTGTCTTGCATGTAATTTGTTAAACTTTTCTGGCTGCTTTCAATATTTTTCTCCATCATTGACTTTGAGTGATTGGACTAAAATATGAGTAGGTGGGATTTTCTGTTGTCATCTTGAGTTTTATTAATAATTCTTGAATCTTCATGTTTACACTTTCCCCCACCAAACTGGGGAAGATTTTGGCCCTTATAATTTCAAATATTTTTCCTGAGACTCTCTCCCTCCTTCCCTCCTAGGACATAAATTGCACGTATGTTGGACTGTTGGATTTTGTTCCATAGCTCTCTAAAACTCTGCTTATTTTTTTTAAAGTAAACTTCCCTCTGTTACTCACACTAGGTAATTTTTAATTAATATAATTTCAAATTAACTAATATTTTTCCTACCACCTACAAATGTTGAACATATCCATCAACTTTTCTTAATTATTGTGCTTTATACATCTCGAGTATCTTTTTATAATTGTTTCTGTCTCTCTGTTGATAACTTCCCTAACTGCTCAGAGTACCAATTTTTCCTTTATTATTTGAGTATATTTGCCATTAATTTTTTGAGAACATTTATAAAAGCTGTTTTGATATCTTCATTTGCTAAATCCAGTTTCTGGACCCACTCAAAGTCAACTTCTACTGATTGCTTTTTTTTTTACCCCAAAGTGTAGGTCACACTTTCCTGGGTTTCTGGCAGGTCTAGTGATTTTTTGTTAAAAACAACATTTTAGGGGTGGCTGGGTGTCTCAGTCAGTTAAGCGTCTGACGTCAGCTCAGGTCATGATCTCACCATTCGTGTGAGCTCTGCATCGGGCCCTGTGCTGACAGCTCAGAGCCTGGAGCCTGCTTCAGATGCTGGGTCTCCCTCTTTCTCGGCCCCTCACCTGCTCACACTCTGTTTCTCTCTCTCAAAAATAAATAAACATTAAAAAAATTAGAAAACAACATTTTAGATATTGCAATCTGTTGTCTTCTTCTGAGGATTGTTTTCGGCTGTTGCGTCCTTTGTGTTCTGTAGTTTATTGTTGTTCTAATATACAACTATCTATTCCAGATTCAAAGTGTAAACTCTACACTGCATTTTGCAATAAGTGACATCTCTGCTTGATTTTTACAAATTCCCGAAGCTACATTTTTTCAGCCTGGAACCCTGAGAGTGTCCCCTGCATCTGCCAGTTGCGCAGTTAGGCAAGCCAAGTGTCTGAGCAGAGTATAGAAACGGATTTGAGGACCGACAATCTCTAGGACCACATGGGTGAAGTGATTCCCTCAAGTGTCAGCCACTCTTCCAGTTTCAGTTACTGTCCTCTGAGGCTTCAAGCCTCTAATGCTTCAGCTGCCTGCCACCAAACTGTGCATAGTTTGAGAAATCTACTCCGTTAAAATCACAGCAAACACTCATCTCATCCAGGGCAGCTCTGTCTTGCAAGGCTTAGTTTCCTCTCCTATCTCTGCTTGCTTGGGGACTGTCCCTGTAGCTTCCTCCCTGCACATGTGTAGTTTAGTACCAGAGATATAGGCAGTCTTCACTGGATTTCGAGTCACGCATTCTGTAACTTTCATAGGATTCCCCTCTTCAATTCACAGCAATCCTTTCTAGCCCTGAACTGGTTTTTATGTCATTTTGCTTCATTTTGGTTTTTTGTCACCTCAACCTGTAAATATATAGTTTTCTGTTGCCACTGATGTAGTGGTTGAGAAGAACATAAAGAAAAATTAACTGCAAACTCCTGATTTTTTACCCTATAGAGTTACAATTTTTCAACAGTAAAATCTTCTCCAATTTTTATCTAATTTAAAATGTTTTCCAGTGCTTTTACGATTTTTGGTACATATTTTACAACTGCTACCTCCAAAATGCGTTAACAGTTAATTCTATTGCCAATACTCTAAAGAGTATTTAAAGAGTTGTTTTGTTTTATATTTGCAGAAATAGAGCATGTTTATTCTAGTAAATTTAAAAAATGTAGGTATATGAAGAGAAAAAAATAAAAATTACTTGTTATTCAACTATCTACAGGTATCTACTCATGATATTATGTAGTCTATCATTTCTGCGATGAGATTACTGCCTGAGATTACAGATTTTCACCATAAACATTCCTGAAAGGTGTGAATAAGTCATTTGTGAGAATGACTTTTATGTTATAAGATATGAAACTTAGATATACTAAAAGAACAATAGAGACATATTATAAGAAACTTTATGCCCAAAAGAGTGGCAGCCTCAACAAAATGGCCAAATATCTTGAAACAAATAACCAAACTTTGAAAATCGATCGAGAACAGGTAATCAGTTTTAGACATTTAGGCAATTGGCTATCCGTCGTAAAGATAATGAAGCAAATCAGGCCTGCTTTAATAGATTTTGGAGTTATCAGTAGCTCAATAAATTGGATAGAGATCATATTCTATTGGCCCTTACAGAACATGTGAAAGAATTTTGTCTTTATTCTAAAAGCAATAGAAGCCACTGACTGGTTTTCTGCAAGGAGTTGACAGAAGGTTTGCCTTTAGAAAAGTTCAGTAACTGTACTACAAAGAACTTACTGGAGGAGATATAAAGAGTATGCCAGGAAATAAAATTAATGACTATGTCAGTAGGTCAGATGAAAATGATGGACTTATAGTGATTTTGATGAAAGAAGTAGGAAGATTTTTAAGATATTAAGAAGATAAAATCAAAAGGGTTTTTTTTAATGTATATTTTTGAGAGAGAGAGGAGTCCAAGTGTGAGGTGGGGGGGGGGGGGCAGATAGAGAGGGAGACAGAATCTAAAGAAGCCTCAGCTAGGTCAGCACAAAGCCTGACATGGGCTCAAACCCATGAACCATGAGATCTTGACCTGAGCCGAAGTCAGACATTCAACTGATTGAGCCCCCGACGTGTGCCCTCCAAAGGGTTTTTTGATGGGGGCACCTGGGTGTCTCAGTTAGCTGGGCATCCAACTCTTGAGTTCAGCTCAGGTCATGATCACCCCCCCACCCCTCCTTTCTCTCTCTCAAAATAAATACATAGGGGTTCCTGGGTGGCTCAGGCAGTTGAACATCCGACTCTTATCTTTGGCTCAGGTCATGATCCCAGGGTCATGGGAATCAAGCCCCATACACAGTGTGGAAACTGCTTGAGATTCATATTCTCTCTCTCTCTCTCTCTCTCTCCCCCCTACCCCTTCCCCACTCATGCTTTATCTCTAAAAAACAAAAAGAATTCAATATAAGAAATAAAATTAAATAAATAACCTTTTTCTTTTGTTAAAGGATTTGTTGATGGACTTGATGTTTACAATGAAAAGCAGTTTCTTCTCGCTGGTTTAACCACACATGACAGTGCCATTCACTGAACTAAGCAAACTGCATAGCACACATTCATTGTGTATTTGTATCTATTTGGAAAGTATACAAACCTTAATACAAATTTTTCTTATATATATAAAACACTTGATCTCAAAATTAACATAAATATAGAGGGAACATATCTCAACATAATAAAGGCTGTATATAACAAACCCTCAGCTAACATCATACTCAACAATGAAAAGCTAAAAGCTTTTCCTCTAAGATTAGGATCAAGGCAAGATGTCTACTCTCACTGCTTTTTCTTCATGTTTATTTATTTTGATAGAGCAGGGGAGAGGCAGAAAGAGAGGGAGAGAGAGGGAGATAGGGAGAGAGAGGACTGACTGTCAGTCCCAAACAGGCTGACACAGGGCTTGAACCCACGAACTGTGAGATCATGAGCTGAAGAGTCAGATGCTAACTGACTGAGCCATCCGGATGCCCATACTCTCACTACTTTTATTCAACTTCGTGTTGGAAGTCCTAACCACAGCAATCAGCCAAGAAAAAGAAATAAGAAGCACCCAAATTGGTAAAGAACAAGTATAATTGTCACTATTTGCAGAAGACATAATACCATATATAGAAAACCCTAATAACGTAACCAAAAAACTATTAGAAGTAATAGATGAATTCAGTCAAGTTGCAGGATACCAAACCAATATGCAGCAATCGTTTTGTTCCCATATAGTAATAACAGACTAGCAAAAGGAGAAAATAAGCAAATAATCCCATTTACAATTGTGTATTGCAAGAATAAAGTATCTAGGAATAAATGTAACCAAGGAGGTAAAAGACCTGTCCAAAAACTCTAAGATGTTGATGAAAGAAATTGAAGATGGCACAAATAAATGCAAAGATACTCCACGCTCATGGATTGGTAGAACAAATATTATTAATAGGTCTATACTACCCAAAGGAATCCACAGGTTTAATATAATCCCTACCAAAATACCAAGAGCAGTTTTCACACAACTCAAACAAATCCTAAAATTTTCATGGAAATACAAAAGACACCGAATAGCTCCAGTAGTCCTTTTTGATAAAGAGCAAAGCTGGAGGAGGAGGAGGTATTACAATATCTAACTTCAAGATATACCACCAAGTTATAGTAATTAAAACAGATACTGGCACCAAAATAGACACATAGTTCAATAAATACAGTCATTTCATGTACCAAAGAGAAGGCAAGAATATACTCTGGGGGAAAGATTATCTTCAGTAAATTGTGTTAGGAAAATCAAACAGCCAAATGCAAAAGAATGAAACTGGAACACTATTTTATAATATACACAAAATAAACTCAAAATAAATTAATGACCTAAATTTAAGACCTAAAACCCCTGAAAAAAAATAGGCAGTAAACCCTTGGATATGGACCTTAGCAACATATTTGTGAATAGGTCTCCCCAGGCAAGGGAAACCAAAGTAAAAATTAAAATTGAGACTACATCAAACAAAAATGTTTTTGCAAAGTCAAAATAAAATCATCGAACAAATGAAAAGGCAACCTATTAAATGGGAGAAGATACTTGCAAATGATATATCTGATAAGGACTTAATGTCCTAAATACATAAAGAACTCCTATAACTCAACATGAAAAAAAACAAATAATCTACTGTAAAAATGGGCTGAGGACCTGAATATACATTTTTTCAAAGAAGACATACAGATGGCCAACAGGTACATGAAAAGAAATTCAAAATTACTAATATTCAGAGAAATGCAAATCAAAATCGCAGTGAGATACCACCTCACACCTGTCAGAATGGTTGGTATCAAAGATACAAGAAATACTAAGTGTTGGAGAGGATTTGGAGTAAAAATAACCCTTGTATACTGTTGGTGGGAATGTATGTTGGTGCAGCCACTGTGAAAAATAGTATAAAGGAAGATAGGTGAAAATAGATTGTGTGTGTGTGTGTGTGTGTGTGTGTGTGTGTGTGTGTGTCTGCCCCTCCCCCACTTGCGCACACACACTCTTTCTCTCTCAAAAATAAACATTAAAAACATAATAATAAAGGAGAAATGTCTAAATCTGGCTATGCTCCAAATATCTTTTCACTTGAACTTTGTGTTCAGCTCTATCCTCATCAACCTACAGAACAGCACTGCATATAATGATTGAGTCTCTAGGCTTTAGAGAGAAAAGAGTGACAAGAGTGACTATCTGATTGGCCTTCTGAGAGAGGATGGCAGCATGAAATGCACATGTTAAATGTTTATCTCTTCCTTTCATGTATGAAAAGGATCAGGATTGTTCCGTCCCTTCCTTACCCAGCATATGCCAAGAGTTTGACCATGATCTCTATAGTCTATTACCCGGTGGGACACATGCATTGCTTGATTTATTTTTAAGAACTGAATCCTCTGCATAGGAAGCAACATGTCATTGATACACATCATATACAACAGCCTGAAAATTTTTTTTACTTTGTTGTAAACCAAGTTTCTATGAGTGGAAGAGACTAAGGGAAAATCACCATTTGTTGACCATGAAAGGAGAGCAGAAGTTGAGAAACTAATCGCAGAGAGGGGAGCACAGGCTTTTCTACCAAGAGTAGGACATATGACTCATTGGAGACTAGAAGAACCAGAGAGCAGGAGAGAGATGTGCTCTGGGAAGAACTGAAAGGAGAGAGATACCCAAAAAGGCTATTTACTGAAAACAAAATTGAGTTCACTTGAAAGGAACTGCATTTGAAGCCACTAATTGACTTACATGGATAAATTGACTTCTTTCACACACATTCACATATTTTGCCCCACTCCAGAGAGAAAGGAAATAACACATACACTGAGTTGTCAAATCAGACACACTAATCACAGATCATACCCAGTAGCATGCTTTACTAAGTAATTACAAGTGTACATGAAATCAGGATATTCAGGTAAAGCAAACAGAAGTCTGAATAATCAAAGGAAGCTCCCCAGGTCTTTCCTTCCCATCTAGAACAAAATGAAGGAGATTCAGGAAGTTTTTCACACGGCAAAAAGTGTTTAGATTCTAAAACATGTCCATTTTACACTCCAGAGTGGTGAAAAGCCTTTGTGAAGTTCTCCAGGAAGCCAAGCCTTAGCCTCTGGGTTCTACTTACTCTAGCTAATCCTCACCTAGGTGCATTCCCCGAAGGGATTGCAGAGATAAAAATGTATTAGTGTATTTATTCAGAAGTCTATTTGAGAATAGACTGGGTCACCTGATTCTCTTCCCTTCCCCACAAGATCTCCCTCTCCACACCCATGCAGGATTGCAGGTCAGCTGCTCTAACTTTCAGTGCAGTAAGTGGAAATGCTCTACAAGAGTAAATGAAGAGTAAACAATGCTATATTGCTGAACCTATGTGTCACTGATTCCTCTTTCATGTGCTCTATTGAACTAACATGGTTTAATTTTGACCATGATCTGTCTTCTAGTTTAAATGCTACTTTACCATTTCATAAGACAGTAGGCTCCCCTACACTAGTCTTGTTTCCACAAAAATCCTAGCTATTGCCTATCACTTTGAGTTCCTATTTCAGAAATCTCAATAAGGTCCTTCTATTTGCAAGGAATATTTAAACTGACTTCACGATACAAAAAGCATATTTAAGCACTTAAGACTTCAGGAACTTCTCAGGTTAAAAACAATCTCAAATAGGTTCTATTAAGAATAGAAGTCACCCGAAAATGTCTTATGAGAACATTGTCAATGCATTATATAAAGTGGGCAGTTCCTACAGTCTACATACATAGGATGCATTTAAGACTATAAATGTGGTAAAAATGCTCTAAGTTAGAGTCTTGCTAAAATTAGATAATACATGTTTATGAGCAAATAGGTGTATGATCCAAAAGTAGATGCTAAAATAAAGACTAAACACAATTCAAAGTCTCCTTAGTTAATATTTACCAAAGGTAGTGCATTTTTTTCCATCAATAGTTGGAAAAGGTATTTTTTGCCCTCAAAGAGTTTGTTGTTTCTTTGCTTGTGTCCCTTAAACAATTCCACATTGTAATATGATGAAACTTCAGTACTGCCTACTTGATTATTTCCTTCATTTCAAATGAAACTCCTGGTTCTATACTGTTTTTTATTTAACCAATTTTTTTAAATTTTTTTCATTGTTTTTTATGGGTTCAAGTGACTAATAATTAATAAACGCAACTTTTTTTTTTGTTTTAGTTTCAACCCCATTTGGAAATACATTAGAATTCACTGTATTTTACCTGAATGAAGACTTGGACTCAGATAAAGTAGTATGATGTAGATATTTTCTTCAAAATAACATGGAATGATAACATAATCCCAGTAAGATGTGAAATGTGTTCATAACTATTGAAGCTGGTTTATGAATGCTTGAAGCTCATTATATTATTCCTCTACTTGAAAATTTTATGCTTCACTTTTTTTTATATCTTTTATTTTTTTAATTTACATCCAAGTTAGCATATAGTGCAACGATTTCTTATAGGAGTAGATTCCTATAAGAAAAGTATCTTTTATTTATTTTCAGAGAGAGAGAGTGCAAGTGGGGAAAGGGCAGAGAGAGAGAGACAGAATCCCATGCAGTCTCTGCTGTCAGCTTGGAACCCGAAGCGGAACTTGAGCCAAAATCCATGGCCTGAGCCAAAATCAAGAGTTGGATGCTTAACCCACTGAGCCACCCAGACACCCCGTAACAAAGTTTTTAAATATTTAAATGGACTATGAAATTCTTATCAGCTACTCCTTTAGTCACTGGGAGAAATGACTTCATCATTTATTGCTAAGAATTTTCTTTTTTAGCCCTGATTTCACACTGTAACTAGAAAGTATTTGGTGAGCTATTAATCTTGTTATTTGTGATGATTTCAATTTCTCTGCCATCCCTCTGAGTCTCTCAATGCTGTCTTAAAAAGTTAATTCCCAGAAATCATCAGGAGAGAGTTTCAGATATTCCAATTTCGTTATTATTTTAGGAGAAAAGAGGCTTAAATACTTGTTCAAGGTCACAAGAATTTGCTGTAAAAATCAGCCCAGGAAACCAAAGCTACATGGGCCTGGAAATAAGTTCTAATTATTGGAGCTTGCCTGGATTGAGACTACAATTTGAATTGTTGCTTTGATTGAGACTAAATTATAGACAGGCCTGTAGTTTTCCGAGCTAGTGTTCTTTTCTCTGAGAGTCACTGGTAGTTATGCACTAATTCAAATGAATCATCTCCAAATTTAAATAAAAAACGTGTTTGGCAATAACTACAGGCTTTGGGGATCCATGAAGAAACTTTCTGGCAGTGTTCTTCATCAGTCATAGGTTTATAACTCATACAAGTCATCATGAATAACACCTGTCAGTGTCACCATCCTAGACCCTGGCTGAATAATCAGTGTTATTCACCCTAGTGAGGTAAGTTACAGTAGTTAATGAGATTGATGTTGTCATATCCATGAAAATAGTGAAGTTCTTACAATTATTTTTAGAGCAGATAGGGAGAGCAGTTCCTGTTCTGATAGCTATAATCCTTCTCTAATAAACAACCAAATATTTTGAGTCAATACATTAAGGTTTGACTGAAATATACTTGTCAGAATTGGTACCAAGGTTATTTCATTGAAATAGATTTCCCAGGAAACAAAATGCCAATGTACTGCCCTGAAGAAAATGTTGAGATACAAAATGTGTTGATATTTCCTTATTTGTCCTTCATTAGTGAACTATAACGTAGAACATTTTAATTTAGTATTTCATGAAGGCCCATAAATATCATGAAATTATTTCATGCATGGCCTTGAAAAAGGGAAATTAAACGATAATTATTTCCAGGTAAATGATCCGTTAGGAATTAATTGGCACCTAACAAATCATCACAAACTTAGTGATTTAGGACAGCCCCCATTTATTAACTTACAGTTCTGTAGATCAGAAGTCCAGCATATCATGTCTAGGTCCTCTGCTCACAATATCACAACGCTGAATTCAAGGTACAAGCAGAGCTGAGCTGTAGTTTGGAGGACCTGGAAAAAGCCACTTCCATGCTCAGAATAAGTAGAGTCCACCTTCTCGCCAAGGCAGGCCTTGAGCTCTTGTTTCCTTGCTTGCTATCAGCCAGAATGATCACGCTTAGCTTCTGAAGACTGCCACATTTCTTGCGACGCACCTTCTTCATCCTCAACTTGGAAATAACATGTTAAATCTTTCTCAAACTTTGCGTCTCCAACTTCCGTGACCGGCCCGTGACCTGGCTTTTAAAGAGCTCATTAGATTACATGTGTCCCACCTGGATAATCTCCAGATCCCAGGGTCAACTGATTTGGGACCTTAACCGCATCTGTAAACCTCTTAACAGCAGTACCTAGATTACGGTTTGATTAAATAAGTGGGAAAAGATGTGTGTGCACCTAGGGCCAGAATCTTAAGGGGACCACCCTAGACTTCTGCCTATCACAAACAGCATTATATAAAATGAAATTTTACTATATCTTCTGCATCCTAGGATTTATATCAAATGATCCAAATAGCAGTCTTCAAATTCCCTTATGTATCTTGTATCTTAGTCCATTCAGACTGCTATAAAAGAATACAAGAGACTGGACAGCTTATGTATGATACTTATTTCTCACGGTACTAGAGGATGGGATGTCCAAAATCAAGACAGATTTGGTATCTGGAGAGACCCTCCACCTGGCTCATAGACAGCTGTTTTCTTGCTTTATTTGTACATGGTGGAAGGGGCAAGGGAGCTCTAGGAGGTCTTTTTTATGTAGGCATTAATCCCATTCATGAGGGCTCCGCCCTGATGAAGGGTCCCACCTGAAAATACCATCATATTGGGTGTTAGGGTTTAACATATGAATTTTGGGAGACATGATATTCTCTTTACAGCACCTGTTAATACAGATACACCTTACAACTTTTGTACATCAGAATTTTTATTTGTTTTATTCCTATTTATTCTGTTTGATTCTTGTTTACTTCTTTTTATTGAAGTATAGTTAACATGCAACATTAATTTTAGGTATATAACACAGTGATTCAACAATTCTATACATTATGCTGTGCTCATCGTAAGTGTAGTTAAAATCTGTCACCATACAACATTATTACAAGATTATTACAATATTATTGACTATATTTCCTCAGCTGTACTTTTCATCCATGTGACTTATTTATTTTACAACTGGAAGTTTGTACCTCTTAATCATCTTCACTTATTTCACCCATCCCCCCCCAAATGCTTTCCGTGTGGCAACCACCAGTTGGTTCTCTATTTATAATTGTTTCTGAATTTTGTTTGTGCATTTATTTGTTTTGTTTTTTAGATTCCTCATACAAGAGACATTATATAGTATTTGTCTTTCTCTGACTTCTTTCTTTTTTTTAAGCTTTTATTTATTTATTTTGAGAGACAGAGAGCACATTTGCCAGTAGGGGAGGGGCAGAGAGAGAAAGAGAGGGGAAGAGAGTGGGGGGGAGAGAGAGAGAATACCAAGCAGCCTCCGTGCTGTCAGTGCACAGCTCAATGTGGGGCTCCATCCCATGAACTGTGAGATCATGACCTGAACTGAAATCAAGAGTTGGACACTTAACCAACTAAGCCCCCCAAGCAACCCCTGACTTATTTCACTTAGCGTAATACCTGCTAGGGTCATCCATGTTGTCACAAATAGCAAGATCTCATTTTCTTGCTGCTAAGTTCATGTTCCTTGTGTGTGTGTGTGTGTGTGTGTGTGTGTGTGTGCGTACATTTTCTTTATCCATTAATCTATCAATGGACACTTAGGTTGCTTCCATATCTTTGCTATTGCAAATAATACTGCGATAAACATAGGGGTGAATTAGTGTTTTTGTTTCCTTTGGGTAAATACCCAGTAGTGCAATTACTGAATTGTATGGCGAGTCTACTTTTAACTTTTGAGCACACGCCATACTGTTTTCCACAGTGGCTGTACTAATTTACATGTCTACCAACAGTGCACAAAGTTTCCCTTTTCTTCACCTCTTTGCCAACACTTATTTCTTGTCTTTTTGATACTAGCCATTCTGACAAGTGTGAGGTGATATCTTACTGTGGTTTTGTTTTGCATTCCATATTGATTAGTGATGTTGTGCCTCTTTTCATGTGTCTGGTGGCCATCTGTATGTCTTCTTTGGAAAAATGTCTATTTAGGTTCTCTGCCCATTTTTAATCAGATTGTGTTTGGTATTGAGTTATTTGAGTTTTTTAATATATTTTGGACTATACAGTACTTTTGGATTACTGTAAAACCTTGGATTGCGAGTAAGTTGTGAGCGTTCTGTAAAATGAGCAAACATTTCTAATAAATTTTAACTTGATAAATGAGTGATGTCTTGCAATACGAGTAGTACATGATACTGAATGTCACATCATCACAACTGAGTCAATGGTTCTTGAAATTCACTTTGATATACAAATGCTTTGGATGACAAGCATGTTTCCAGAACAAATTATGCTCACAAACCAAGTTTTTACTGTATATAGTTTGCAAATATCTTATCCCATTAGTAAATTGCCCTTTTGTTTTGTTGATGCTTCCCTTCACTGTACAAACCTTTTTATTTTGGTGCAGTACTAAAACTTTATTTTTGTTTTTGTTTCCCTTGCCTGAGGAGACATAGCTAGAAAAGTTGCAAAGGCCTATGTCAAAGAGATTACTGCCTATGTTTTCTTTTAGAAGTTTTATGGTTTCAGGTCTGGTTTTTTTTTAATTATCTGTTTATTTTCAGATGGTCGTATATAGTAATTTCCACATTTGTAATATAGACCCAAACTGAGCAATGCATTATTTTATCCAGGTAGTGTAATACTAGGCTAAAGTATGCACATTTATTTGCCAGCCCATGGCCTTCTAATCAATTTTGCAGATTGTTGGTATAACTGCTTATGACAAACAGTACTGTAGATAGATGCAGAACAGAACAAATCTAATTTGACTACTATACTAGTCTATTAAATACTATCTGTAGATAAAGGCAGTGGTAATGATCCTCCAGATCTCTATCATATTACCACTTTGTTTTTTATAGAAATTTATGGCCTCCTTCTGAAATGGAATAAAAGCCAAGCATCATCTGACCGGTCTATCAGGCAAAGCACTATCAGTCTTCCCACTAATTCTGATAAGAATTCACTTTTTTTTTTTTCTGAAAAAATATCAGGTCATCTCAAGTTTTATCATGATTCAATGATGAGTAATCATTATTATGGCATATTGACTATTGACAAGTATGGTCTTATATGTAGTAATACCAAAGGTGAAATATTATACTGTCATAAAACTCATTGCTTCTAAGAAATAATTTAGTTTCCAGCAACAAGTTTTGTTTTGTTCTGTTTTAACCAGGTCCAGTGGAACTAAGCCTTCTAAAAAAATTATATTGCTATTTCATAACACTGTGCATATTAGCATGTGATCACAAGCAGTGGTAGGCAGAACCCATTGAGGAGCTAGGCCAGAAAAAAGTAAACTGTGTGATGTTCAGACGAGAAATTAAAATCAAATACAGTGTTGACTGATGGAATGAGTTTGGAATTCAGGTCTCTATCCAAGATAGAACAATCAAGATCCCAAAATCATTGACTCAGAATCTGTCCAACAATAAAGTCTGAGCAAATGCCCGGTCAGAAACAAAGTTTGCATACCAGCAAAGCTTTAGAATCAAGGGATCTTGAGGCACTTGGGTGGCTCAGTCAGGTGACCAACCTACCCTTGATTTCGGCTCAGGTTATGATCCCAGGATTGTGGGATCAAGCCCCACACCAGTTTCCATGCTGAGAATGGAACCCGTTTAAGATTTTCTCTCTCTCTCTCTCTCTCCCCCCCCCTCCCCACCTCATGTGCTCTCTCTCTCTCTAAAATAATAATTTAAAGAAGAATCAGGGGATCTTGATTGGATATAAAAAGAGTAGTATTACAAAAACATGAACCAGATTATTCATGTCTTCAGTGTGTCCCCATTGTACTTAGTATTCTAAATCCAAATTTATTACTGTATCTATTAGGCTTTGGTTATAAGAACAGGAATTCAGTCTATGAATTCCTCCTGGGAGGGTTGAATTTAGGAATTAGGGATTTTGTACAACCACTATAAGAGCTTGAGCAACAAGGGTCAAGGGAACTGCCATTGAAGGCTGGGGGGCTGACTCCAAAGGATGGCAAAATAATGTTCTCAAAAATCTCTGTTTATTGCTATGAATATAAAGCACTTCATTTTTAACATTGATCTTGCATCCTGAGACCTTGCTAAACACATGATTTTGTTGTAGTTATTTTTGGGATTTTCCATATATAGCAACATATCTGACAATAAAGACAGTTTCATTTCTTCCTTTCCAACATAAATGCCATTAGCCACCTGCCACCCAATGTTTTTTGTCTTGTGAGTCAGCCAACATTTTCTACAAAGAGGCAGGTAGTAAATATTTTAGGTTTAGCCAGTCACACATTCTCTATCACAACTACTCAACTCTGTTGTACCCAGAAAGCAGCTATCAACAAAAGGGAACAAGTGAGATACACAAAAAACAAAAAAAACAAAAAAAAAACCTTCACTCCCTTTCACTGGAAGTTTGCTGAGAGTTTTTACGTTGATGGTAGCTGGGTTTTGTCAAACACTTTTTCTGTGTCTCATGAGATGACAATATAATTTTTCACCTTTATTCTATTAATAAGTTGAATGAATTATAATCTAAAGTTTGTGTAAAACTGGTGTTTTTTATTTATACATTTGATATTATACACTAGTGAAGCTATCGGGCCTGGGATTTTTATTTGTAGGAACATTTTTAACTACTAAGTCAATTTCTACTTCTTATGTGTCTATTCACATTTTTTATTTCTTCTTGATTTAGTTTTATTAATTTCTATTTTTTATAATGTTTTAGTGAGTCACCAAATTCTGTGACAGATTTTTGGTCAAGTTGTTTCCATCAGTAAGTACTGATTTTAAAACCTTTAAAACTGCCACACACGCATACACACACATGCACACACAGACAACAAATGGCTGACAACACATTTTCCTTTCCTTCTGAAGGTTTTACAATGCCTCCTCTTTGATTCTTGATTTTGTCAGTTCATGTGTTTACCCATTTATTTTCTTGGCCACTCTAGTTAAAGTTTCCTAGTTTTGTTTTTCTTGCATTACCAATTTTGACTTTATTGATTATCTCTATTGTTTTTCAGTGTTCTACTTAATTGTTCTATTACATGTTAGTCCGTACTATTTCATTCCTTCTGCCTGCTTTGGGTTAAATTGATCTTTATCTAGTTTGTTAAGATACAAGTTTAGATTGTTGATTTTAGCATTTTTTTCTTTTTTAATATAGGTGTCTCAAGCTCTAAATTTTCCTCTAAACATTGATTTAAATGCACCCACAAAATTTTATTATGTTGTATTTCACTTTTGTTCAGATAAAAATATTGGCAATTTATCTGGTGATTAAATCGTTGACATCTAAGTTCTTACAAATGTGTGTAATTTTGAAATATTTGGCAATTTCTCCAATTTTTTCTTTTGTTGATTTATAATTTAACTACAATATGCTCATTTGATTTAATGCTTTTTAATTTATTGAAATTTTTTAAGGTCTAATATGGGGCCTATTTTTTAAAATGTCCCATATGTATTTTAAATGAATGTTTATTTTCCTGTCACGATGTGGAATGATTATTTGAATTTGAGTTAGGTAAATTTCATTCAGACTTGGTCAGATCTATGATATCCCTTCCAATTTTCTGCTCAATTGTTCTATTAATTTTTCAGATATAAGAATTAACTTCTCCAATGATTTGGTGAATTGTCTATTTCTCCTTTCAATTTTTTTCTGGTTTTGCTCTACTTATTTTATATCTATGTTAACTGTGTACACATTTATAATTACTATATATATTTATAATGTATTAATCTTCTTATATTAGGTAAAATCCCTCTGTCACATGTAATATTCTTGGCTTAATGTCTATTTTGTCTGACATGAAAATAACTACTCTAGGTCTCTTATGGTTATTTTTATGCAGTATTTTTTTCCATCCTTTTATTTTCTACCTATTTTTGTCGTGAATCTAAACTGTCTCTTATAGAGAGCAGATAGTTGGATCTTGATTTATTTATACAATCTGACAAGCTCTGCCTTTTGATAACAGCCCCTTTAGGAAAATTTTTTTTAACTTCTTTTTAATGTTTATTTATTTTTGAGAGAGACAGAGACAGAATGTGAGTGGGTTAGGGGCAGAGAGAGAGGGAGACACAGAATCTGAAGCAGGCTCCAGGCTCTGAGCTGTCAGCACAGAGCCTGATGCGGGGCTTGAACTCACGAGCTGTGAGATGGTGACCTGATCCAAAATCGGATGCTCAACCGACTGAGCCACCCAGGCGCCCCAGGAAAATTTTTAGCTATTATATTCTTCAAATCCAGAATTTCCATGTGGTTTCTCTTTTTATAGTTTTTAATCTCTTTATCAAGATCTCTATTTACTCAGCAAGTGTCATCATGCTGCTTTTTAATTCTTTAAACTTGTTTCCCTTAATTCTTTGAACATAATTATCATAGCTCCTTAGAAATCTTTATTTTCTACATTACAACATCTCGGCTAACTCACAGACAATCTCTAGTTGCTTCTTTTTCCTGATTAGGGTTACACTTCCTTGTTTCTTTTCCTTTCTTATAAACTTTTATTTAAACTAGCATTTTAGATACTGTTTTATATATTGTAAACGGTCCAGATTCTGATATTTCCTTCCTAGGGGTTGTAGTTGTTGCTGTTCATTTGTTTGTGTCACAAACATGCTATGAAGGCACACACATGAATTGTGTCGCTCCACAATGTCAGCTTTATTCTATCATAAAGTAATGTTAATATAAAATAACTATAAAGCAGTTTCAGGGCTCCAAACGCAATGATATTTCACTACATGTTTAACTTGGCTCCTTACACATGGCACAAAGCACAATAGCACAGTACAAGGTCACACAACAGGATACAAGGGGTAGGAAGTTAATGAACCAAATGCGAAGTCAGTCTGCAAGCCTACAAATGAGATGAGGCCTAGGTGCCCTCAAGGTCAGTTCTCACGCTGCTTATTATGTTCAAGCAGTGAGGAATCTCTGCTATGTCAGAGATCAACTGGGCAGATCCTTTGGTGGCAGTTGACATTCTGATGTGGTCAGACATGAAAGGGTCAGCGTCTGGAAAGGCTAACAGTTTGCCACAAAAATCCTCCCTTTTTAATAGGAATTTAGTCAATCTTGGGACTTGGCGGCTCTTCTCTGGTTCTGTTGGTTATCACTTCGGTTGTCAGGCCTGTGCTGGTTTCAGCAATATCTGGTCTTGGCTGCAATGCCCTGGGCTGCTTGTATCACTGCTTGACATAAGTCACTGCTTGAATTGAGTGACTCCATCTTGCTCTCTACAGTCTGTTTGATTATTTAGCAATCTGCCTGGATCAAATCTGTGGAATATATCTCACTTGCAGGATGTCACTGCTGATGTCTATACTCAGGGAGCTTTTTAAATTCTCATGTTAGTTTTTAAGATTGGCTTCCTAGGGACTGGTTCTATACCTGCATAGATTATGGCCATAGGTTGCACACACCTTCATCCAAGAAAGGTTTCCACCCTCTGCCCAAGGATCTGGGTACAGGTCGGGGAGGACATTAAAAGTTCAGCATTGTTCACGTATGCTCCAGGTTTCACTTTCCATCAGGCTCTCTTATGTACGATCTGTGTATGAACACACTCTCCCAGACCACCTGTGATTTGTGAAAAGTCTGTTGTCAATCTCCCATGAACATTTACATGGACTTCCGGTTACCCAGGGATGTGTAAAAAGCTAATCAAGCCCTCCTCTGGTTACCTCATTTCCTGGACGTCCTTGTTAAATTTTTGTCTAGGTCATTGTCTGCTGCTTGCTGTAGCCAGAATGACAACTTCAGACTAGCTGAGCTATTGGCCTTTCCTGGTGACTTGCCATGGAGATCACTGCTTTTATTGACAACACTGCTGAGCAGGGGTTTTCACCTTCCACTCCAAATCAAGAGAGACTCCTCCAAAAGTAAAGTTTCCGGTGCGTTGTGTCTAGTCTTCCTTCCCCATGTAGAATAAAATGCAGCATCCAAACTATGAGGCCAGGGGAAGAGCCCTAGGCAAGAATGCCACAGACTCCCACTGATCTCAACTGAAGTTCAGTAAATTTTTATGAATTAACACTTCTGACTTTGTTGCATGGCTTTGATAGATTTCCAGAACTCTAAAATGGCTGTTTTTTTTTTTTTAATATGAAATGTATTGTCAAATCAGTTTCCATACAACACCCAGTGCTCATCCAAAAGGTGCCCTCCTCGATACCCCTCGCCCACCCTCCCCTCCCTCCCACCCCCCATGAACCCTCAGTTTGTTCGCAGTTTTTAAGAGTCTCTGACAGTTTGCCTCCTTCCCTCTCTGTAACTTTTTTTCCCCCTTCCCCTCCCCCATGGTCTTCTGTTAAGTTTCTCAGGATCCACGTAAGAGTGAAAACCTATGGTATCGCTCTTTCTCTGTATGACTTATTTCCCTGTTTTTGACAGTATGTCCATTTTATAGTTGCTTTTTTGAGAATTTTCTGACCTCTTTATCTTGCCATACCAAAAGTTTCACCTCAGGCATGACTTTTTGCTCTAAGGTCAAAAGCTCTCTTATCTCCATATTACTTTTAAGCAAAGTACTGCTATGTTTATGGTTTTTCTACATTTAAATGGAGATACTGAGAGGAGCAATTTTCGCTTTCATTACCCAATTGAATGAGAACAACTCAGTGGCAAAAACAAGTACCAATTAGCTAAATGAAAAGTTCAAGCTGTGAATTTATCTTCAGGGCAAACTGCAATGATTTGAAGGGCAGCAGTGGGAGGCAAAATACACAAGCAAGACAAAATAGATACTCTGGAGGTGGGACCTGCCTTTGTTGCTCATTATAAATTACACATAGATTAACTGATTTTATATCCACATTTACAATATACAGTCATATAATTTATTTAGACTATAGTTTGGACTGAATGCAGGTCATTGAATTCATTTGAATAAGCTAATCTAAATGGATACTCATGGAATAGTTATCGAGTTTAATCCTTTTACTTAAGAGTATAACATGTTTAAGAAAAGTTTTTTTTAAATCTATCTGACATCCATTTAACATAATGAAAATGCTGCCTGGTAAAAAGCAAACCGAATTACATGCTTGTCAAGAAAATTAAAGATATACAATAATTCAGTTTTAAAAACTGACAATAATTAAAAGTTGAAGGGAAAGAAATTTTTACAACCTATTACTACCACATATTGTCAAAGGTGTAGAAACTCATGGGAACTCTCCCCATGCTGGTGGGAGAATAAATTACTACAGCCACTTTGGAGAACAATTCCATGTTACCTAATAAAGTCTTTAAAAGCACAATTATACAACCCAGTAATTCCACTTCTTCCAGGGAGATATAAACAAGAAAAGTCAATTAAAATAAATGCACTATATCTAAATGTATCAAAACAGGTTTAAAGTATAACAATTAGAAATAAACAAGTTGTAGAAAGATATTTAATATGATACTCTTATTTTGTTAGTGTATTTGTTTATGTATAGGAAGTTAATTTTAATATGATAAAGCAGACGAACTTATTACAAATTCATAGCGTAGGGTGACTCTGGGGAGGGCATGAGGAGTATATGGTACAGGGAAGGAGGAGAAAAAAGACTTCATAGCTCCCAGTAAAGATTTCTGAGTTTTAAAAAGATACGAAAATTTTGACCCTATTAATCATCACTAATAGTGCATGGTGTAACTAATATTTTTCTCTGTATTTCTAGCTTTTAATATATGTAGCTTTAAAAATATATATATGGTAAGATAATATCAAGAACAAATGGTGCTATCACACATAACTATTTGTTGTACCCATCTAAATTACCAGCTAATAGTAACAACTAATATGTTTCCAAAGCATTGCTTTGAGGAATATAGGTGAGTTATGGAATTTTCAATAAGTTCATCTTTACCAACTCCTCTATAGCACTTATTTAAAAAAATACTTTTTAATGTTTATTTATTGAGAGAAAGAGAGAGACACAGAGACAGAGCACGAGTGGGGGAAGAGCAGAGAGAGAGGGACACACAGAATCCAAAGCAGGTTCCAGGTTCTGAGATGTCAGCACAGAGCCCAATGCAGGGCTAGAACTCACGAACTGCAAGATCATGACCTGAGCTGAAGTCAGACACTTAACTGACTCAGCCACCTAAGCACCCAAGCCACCCAAGCACTTATAGTAATGCATTATTTACATTCAGCACGTAATTATTTGGGGGTACTCAACATGGTACAAAAGCATTTTCAGAGAGAATCCAATCAAAGTAAAAGTTGACATATGATTTCATCTTTAAAAAAATATGTCTTAACAAGAGTCTAGATGAATTATAGATTTCTCTTACTCCTCTAATATTTCAAAATGAAAAGCTGTACCACAGCCAGCATCCTTTTGGCTGACAATACAATTTGCCTTTAGTGCTCACACCTCATGAAATCCTACTGCATTGCCCTATCTAATCCCTGTTTCATAGCAGTACTATAATCCCCAAAACAAAATTTTTTGTGTCCAAAGAATTTAGAAGGCAATTTAAACATTTTGACATATTAAATAATAACTGTTTTGCTCTAAAGCATGATTCTTTTCACCTGGTCTGGAAGTCAGGAGACCTATGTCATAGCTCTGGATTTCTGTTTTGGAAATCTGAACAAATCTGGACCTTATCAACTAGGGAGCAAATAGGGGTGTGAGGCAGACTAGTAACTTTAATTCCCTTCCCAATATACAATATTTGCATCAACTTAGTTGAGCAAATCACTTAACATGGCTGCACTTTCAAGTTCCTTATCTTTAAAATACTAACTAGCCTACCAAGAAGAATTAGGATAAAGTTTAAAAAGATTATATATATAATATTATATATATATTTATATTTATGCAAATATTTAATATATAAATACTTATATATTTATATATAATATACATTATATATATTATATATAGATTTCTATATATACTGTTCCAAGTATACTATATATACATAGTATATGTATGTGTACATGTATATACGTATGTGTACATATATATGTATATGTACATATATATATATGTATACACACACACACACACACACACATATATATATAGTATACTTGAAACAGTGTCTGGTTTGTAACATATGCTGAGGTAAGTGTTTGCCATCATTATCATCATGACTATTTTTATTAGTGTCAGTAATAGTTTTAATAACCCAAAAACCTAGTTTTAATAAAAGTCATGAGAAACATTCACTATCTTTCAACAAATTCATGTAACTACTTTAAGCTGTCTATCTTTTTATGTAGATCAATGATACACAACCGAGGAACAAGATATTTAAGATAGCGATTATAATTACAGCACCTCAATTTCTCTGTGGAAGAAATATGCAAGACAAAAATATACAAATGCATTGAGTATGAAATTATAGTATGTTTCTAACAGAGGAAAGTATCTAAAGTTATAAGTAAATACACAAAGAGATTTATAAAACTGACATTCAACTTAAGTAATTAGTTTTATATTCCTTAACCACTTATTCCACTTCCAATACTAGAACCCTTCTCCTGTTACCTCTTATATAAGAACAAATTCCTTTCCCAAATTCGCAAATAATCTTTCTTCTTTCCTCTCAAATCACAGCCAGATGAAGGGATGACATTCTTATTCTTGTAAGAAAACTCAGTCTGACCAAATGCAGGAGGCAGAATCTTTCAACACAAGTAGCAAAGTACTATAATCCATTCCCATACTTTACAGTGTAGGCTGATTATAATCTGTATCAACAATTGTTTCCTTTAGACTCATTTAGTTATGTGACAGAGGCATTTCCTACACACTGTCTATCCATGTGCTCACCCATATTTCAGAACCCTCCTACAGTCTAGCCTTGTGTCATAGACCTAGTTCTGACCAACAGACTGTGCACAGAAATACTATGTATCCATTCCAGACTGAAGCATGTTTAAGCCAATATATAAACCTTTTGCTCTCCCTTTACCTTCTGTGGCAACAGAGGAATTCATTTATTGAGCTGAGAAAGCCACAAGGTTAAAACAGCCTAGATTTCTAAGTCTACCCTTAGAAGGGAGCATAACTGCAGACTTTATGTGAGAGAGAAATTAACTTGTATATGTTAAGACACAAAAATATCAGCTTGTTTTCTTAGCAGAACATAATCACTTGGAAGTGCTGTAAGTTGCCCATCTCCATGAGCTACTGGCAACTGTCATATAACAAGTTCACAGGTACATGGATGTCACGAACAAGTAGTGTTCTTTAAACAAAATATTTGGTCATGTTAAGATTATAGTAGCACAATGCTAAGGAAAAAGAGAAGGAGAAATTGGCAATTTCAGAAAGAAAATATTTATCCCAAGGTAATGACCACTCACTTCATATAAATCCTGTTTCCCTGCACAAATTTATATAAAATGTAAATATAAAAAAATATCTTGTATTTTTTTAAATGTTTAATTATATTTGAGAGAGAGAGAGGGAGCACAAGCAGGGGAGGGGCAGAGAGAGAGAGAGAGAGAGACACGGAGACAGAATCTGAAGCAGGCTCCAGGCTCTGAGCTGTCAGCACAGAGCCCGATGCGGGGCTCGAACCCACGAGCTGTGAGCTCATGACCTGAGCCAAAGCTGGATGCTTAACCGACTGAGCCACCCAGGTGCCCCCAAAATATCTCGTATTTGTAATGAAGATATCTATTCTTCTAAATATCAGTCTTCTTTCTAAGATCTCCAGATGAAAATTTAAAGATTTCAAAATTTACTTCAAGAAATACACTTTCCCATATACCCCTCTTCCACATTTACACTTGGATTGGGAATCAGTGGTATAAATGTGATTTAGAGGTAAGTGAGGAAAATAAATGGAAGAAAACAAATTAGATTACATAACTATGAGTTTTTCTTACTTATTGTTTTTCCCACCAAACTACAAAAGGATTTGTAGGTGTTTTAATGTTTCCTACAGAGAACTTCAGCACCAGATTAAAAGCAAGTGTGTGTTGGGGTCAGCAATCAATTATTCTATCCTAAAATAGCTTTTTAACAATTATCCTTTATAACAGTTTTCTGTTTTAAGTCCTAGTGATGAATTTTTTCATGATGTATCAAATGTGTAAGAACAAGAAACACTTTCCTTTAGATTTGCCGAAGGATATCTGTTATGATCTTTCTGTTACATATCATTCTTCACTCAGATCAAAATTTTCCAAGTAGAATCACAGTGATATTGTTTTTTTTTAATTTGCAAATTTAATATAGTTTGGAAAGGAAGAAAAAAAAAACAGAGAGGATAAGTTCCCAAACTCCTATCACTGTCATTTACTAAGAGGCTCTATATTATGATAAAAGCAATGTTCTATAAATTTACAAATAAGTTGTATGTAGGTCAATCAAATGACCAAGATGATGTTTTCTACCAACTTTGGCCATTCTACATGGTGACTTTAAGTTTTTAATGTTTATTTTTTATTTTAGAGAGAGAGAGCAGGGGAGGGGCAGAGAAAAGGGGAGACACGGAATCCAAAGCAGGCCCCAGGCTCCAAGCTGTCAGCACAAAACCTACTGCGAGGCTCAAACTCACTAACCATGAGATCATGACCTGAGCCAAAGTCAGATGCTTAACCAACTGAGCCACCCAGGTGCCCCTACAGGATGACTTTTAATGTATTTTATTTAATTTGATGTTATGAACATTTGGGGCATTGAAATTTCAAGTGTTTAGGGAAAAGGCATTTTTTTCATGATTTAAAAAAACAAAAAAAAACTTCTAAAGACTTCATTTCTACTAGTCCATTTTCAAAAGTATATAACATCAAAAGATTTTTGCTTCCAATAGACATCGAGTTTTCTGACAAGATCAATTCTACAATCTGCAAGTGACAATTTTCTCCTTATTTAAAGAAAGCAGTGCAAAATCATAATTTGTCTAATTAACATCCTTCCCTAGTTTGGCTGTCAATGCTGCTGCTATTAACTAGTACTTTGCTACCTCACCAACTCTTACCATCCCAGCAGGCTCTAGTGATGCTGAGCCACTTCCTAATTCTACTGCTCTTTTCAGGACCCTGTTCCAATATGGCTGCCCCCGCGCCCCACCCCCCCCCACCCCGCCCCACCACAGTAGTGCCACAATTGCTCTGATTTCTCAAAGATATTTCTTCTTAAGTAGAAGGGTTATTACAACCTCTTTATTTGGCACCAACAATAATAGCTTATCCTTTCAGAGTCATATGCCCCTTAGATAATGAGGTTTCATCATAGTCATGGTGTACTGGACAAAGAATAATTTGTGAGCCACTATTCTGTCACATGCCATGCTTTTCTCAACAACAATACCCAGAAGCAATCTCCAATCCCACTTTTCCAAAAGCTCTCTTGTTAAATGATGGAAGAACAAACTTGCATCTTGTCTTCATGTTCAAGCAACTAGGTCTAACCCAAATTTCCTTCAAAAAACTCCATGCGGTCAGGTGGCCCGCCATAGTTATAAGCAAGTCTTTACTATGCCTTCATTATGTATTCAATAAAATTTCAAATATAAGATATTTATGAATTATCTCAAATTCGGTCTATTTGCCAATGTTATTATAATTTTCCAAATATGGAAGATATATGTAACTATTTTGGGATTGCTATTGTGTGTCCTGTGAGTTTTGTGAGGATGGCATGAGGTAGTACATATAAAGAAATGTGCATTAAACATATAATAAACACTAAACACTAGTTTTCATTAATTATCAGTAGTTATTATTATCCAAATTCCACATATTATACTTTATATTGAAATAAATATCTAATTCCCCTCATTTACTCAAGTTTGAATAAGCCAAAAATGTATTCTTGTAAATTTCATTTTAGGCTTTATTTTAAATATCAAACCTTAAAAGAGCTAAGAAAGTGATTTATAAAGTATTTCTCAAATGCATGATATTATTATCTAAATTATCCTTAAAATTTCATTAAGTTATAGTATTTCTCCGTTGTACTGGTTGATTGGTAATTTCACAAAAGATAGATCACCTGAAATCTATGAATGTGACCTCATTTGGAAAAAACATCTCCCAGAATTAATTAAATTGAAGGCTTTGAGATTATCTGGATTAGGGTAGGTCCTAAATTCAATGACAAGTGTCCTTAAAAGAAAAGGGAGAGTATATGCAGGTATGAAAACAGAGGTAGAGATTTTAGTCATAAATCTACAAGCTGAGAAACACCAAGGATTGCCAGCAGCCAGACAGAGAGAGACACAGAGGGATTTTCCTTCAGAATGTGAAGAATCAATCCTACCAACATCTTGGCTTTAAACTTCAAGGCTCCAAAATTGTGCAAGAATACAATTATGTTGTTCTAAGCCACCAAGTTTGTAATAATTTGATACAACAGCCCTAGTAAACTAATAAAAAGTTTAGTTATTATAAATATCTTCATTATTATTATTATAGCTACCATTTATATAGAATCAATAGAATAAAGATATTCTATATCATACTTTATTCCACCAATCCCCCAAACTAACATAAAATGTATATAATATTATCCACATTTTACAGAGTGGAGAACAGATTCAGAAGGATAAAATAACTTACCCAAGCTTACCCAATAGTAGGCTACAAAATCAAGTTTCATACACAGGTACATCTGCCCCCCAAATCTCAATCCCACAAGATTTGCTCTTTTATTAAATGGGAGATGTCTTAATAAAGACCATAAGACAAGCCAACAGCTAACATCATGCTCAGTGATGAAGACCTAAAAGCTTTTCCTCTAAGCTCAGGAACACAAAGAAGCCCACTGTTGCCACTTTTATTCAACATAGTATTGGAAGAGCAAGTCAGAAAAAATTAGGCAAGAAAAAGAAATAAAAGGCATCCAAACTGGAAAATAACAAGTAAAATTTTACTATTTGCAGATGAAATGATATTTAGAGTTATTGAGCAAACCATAAAGACTCTACCAAGAAATTATTAAAACTAATAAACAAATTCAGTAAAGTTGCAGGCTACAAAATCAATATACAAATATCTGCTGCATTTCTGTAAACTAATAAGGAACTATCAGAGAAATTAAGAAAACAATCTCATTTAAAATTGCATTAAAACAAAATATCTAGGAATAAATTTAACCAAGGAAGTGAAAGATCTATATATCAAAAACTTTAAGACATTAAGAAAAGAAATTTAAAAAGACACAAACATGGGGCGCCTGGGTGGCTCAGTCAGTTGAGCGTCCGACTTTGGCTCAGGTCATGATCTCACGGTCTGTGAGTTGGAGCCCCGTGTCGGGCTCTGTGCTGACAGCTTGGAGCCTGGAGGCTGGAGCCTGCTTCAGATTCTGTGTCTCCCTCTCTCTCTGACCCTCCCCCATTCATGCTCTCTCTCTGTCTCAAAAATAAATAAACATTAAAAAAAAGACACAAACAAATGGAAAGATATTCTGTCTTCATGGACTGAAAGAATTAATATTGTTAAAAAGTCCATACGACCCAATGCAATCTATAGATTCAATGCAGTCCCTATCAAAATTACAATGCTATTTTTCACAATAATAGAATAAATAACCCTAAAATAAATATAGAACCACAAAAGACCTTAAATAGCCAAAGCAACCCTGAGAAAGAAGAACAAAGCTGGAGGCATCAGGCACCCTGATTTCAAACTACGTTGCAATGTTACTGTAATCAAAACATTATGGTATTGACACAAAAACAGACACATAGACCAACGGAACAGAATAGACATGCATGGTCAATTAATTTACACCAAAGGAACCAATAAACAAGTAGAGAAGGACAGTGGACAGTCTTTCCAATAAAGGGTATTCAGGCAAAAGAATTAAACTGGACCACTATCTTGTAACATATATATAAAATTAAAACAAGATAGATTAAATACTTAAACTTAAGACTTGACACTATAATACTCCTAGAAGAAAATATAGCCAGCATGCTCCCTGATATGTCTGGACAATGATTTTTTTTTTGGATCTGGTACCAAAAACAAAGGCAACAAAAGTAAAAATAAACAGTGGGACTGCATCAAACTGAAAAGATTCTGAACAGCAAAGCAAAAGTATCAACAGAATGAAAAGGCAACCTACCAAATGGGAGGGAAAAAAATGCAAGTTATATCTGACAAGAGGTTAATATCCAAAAATATAAAAGAAACTCATACAACCCATTTCAAAAATAATCTAATTTAAATGGACAGAGGATCTGAATAGGCATTTTACCAAAGGAGACATAAAGATGTCCAACACCCATGAAAAGGTGTTCAGCATCATTACTCATCAAAGAAATGCAAAACAAAACCACAATGAGATATCACCTCACACTTGTCAGAACGCTATTACTAAAAAGACAAGAAATAACAAGAGTTGGCTAGGATGTGGAAAAAGGAGAAAGAACCCTTGTGACTATTGGTGGGAATGTAAATTAGTGCTGCCATTATGACAAACTTTATGGAGGTTTCTCAAAATATTAAAAATAGAAATACCATACCATCCAGCAATTCCAATTATGGGTATGTGCCTGAGTGGTGACTATAGTTAATAATACTGTATTACAAAATTGAGAGTAGCTAAGAGAGCGGATCTTGAAAGTTCTCATCACAAGAAAACAAATTTTTATAATTATATAGGGTGACAGATGTTAATTGGACTATTGTGTTAATTATTTTGTAATCATATATACAAATATCAAATCGTTATATTGATACCTAAAATTAACATAATGCTGTATGTCAATTATATGTCAATAACATAATAATTAAAAACAATATAAATTAATGTTAGGTAATTTACAACTCCAAGATAATGAATGTTCAACCTGCGAATTACTTGTGAATGTAAACAGTAAGTCACACACTGCTTTCCCCCCCATACCCCTACCCAGTTTTTTCAGCTCATTTCATTTTTGTTCCATTCACACAGCAACCTACCTACAAAAGGACACTGATTCACAAATCCCTCTAACATCACTTAATTCCCTGGTAAAGACTTCCCTAGGGGTGCCTGGGTGGCTCAGTCGGTTGAGCATCCGACTTCAGCTCAGGTCACGATCTTGCAGTCCGTAAGTTCAAGCCCCGCGTCAGGCTCTGGGCTGATGGCCCAGAGCCTGGAGCCTGCTTCCGATTCTGTGTCTCCCTCTCTCTCTGCCCCTCCCCCGTTGATGCTCTCTCTCTGTCTCAAAAATAAATAAACGTTAAAAAAAATTAAAAAAAAAAGACTTCCCTAGACTCAGTTAATTTTGCACATGCACACATCTTATTTCCCAATATTTTTCCATTCTTACCAACTAACTTAAAAAATATTCTCCTCATGGCTCTCCCACCTCCATTTTTTTCCTCAATTGCTTATTCTCCATTCTTTAACAGTGATTTGATTAGGACTAAAAGAATTCTACCAATCCAAATTAGCCATAATCATATTACGGCTATACAATGGGTTGAATTGTGTCCCCCCACAACCTCCCAAATTCATACGTTGAAGCCCTAAACCCACTACCTTGGATGTGATTATATTTGTAAGTAGGGACTTTAAAGAGGTTATTGAGTTAAAATGAGGCTCTTTAAAATGAGGTGTCTAGGGAAACCTGGGTGGCTCAGTCAGTTAAGCCATTGACCCTTGGTTTCAGCTCAGGTTATGATCTCACAGTTCGTGAGTTCAAGGTCCGCATCGGGCTCTGCACTGACACTTATGGAGCCTGCTTGGGATTCTGTCTCCGTCTCTCTGTTCCCCTTCCCTGGTCTCTCTCTCTCTCTCTCTCTCTCTCTCTCTCTCTCTCTCTCAAAAATAAATAAATTTTAAAAATAAATAATAAAAAACATGTAAAATCTATAAAAATGCCCAGAAGTTCCTTTCAAAAACTTTACAGATTTCTCCAATTAATCTATAAACAAGTTCATTCTCCTTGAGCACATTTAAAATGCAAAGTAAATAAGAAATGATTATTTACTTAAGCTTAGTTTTCAGTTTTAATTCACACTTCTATAACTGAATTGTTTTCATCTATTTTCTATTTGACAAGATTTAAGCTAGATTATGGACTAAATTATTTTCTGAATTAGGTGGAAGACAAAAGGTCAATTATAACATTGTTGATTTGAAAAATATATTGTAAGTTTCAAATAACCATTTTACATCAAATTTTCAGAATATAACCAAATGTCATTTAGGAACTATCTTTTACCTTAGTGTGCATACATCTTGATACAAACTTACTAAATACCCTAGCATGCCTTAAAAGTATGCCAATTGTGCATAACATTTGACTAAATCTTTTATTACAAGGATCCTAGATGATTTTTTTATTGACATTCCTCTTAAGTCAGTACTGTTAAGAGGTACCTGGGTGGCTCAGTCAGTTAAGGGTCTGACTTCAGCTCAGGTCATGATCTCAAGGTTTGTGGGTTCAAGCCCTGCCTTGGGATTTCCGCTGACTGCTCAGAGCCTGAAGCCCACTTAGGATTCTGTGTCTCCCTCTCTCTGCCCCTCCCCTGCTTGCAATCTCTCTCTCTCTCTCTCTCTCTCCCAAGAATAAACAACATTTAAAACTAAAAAAAAAAAAAAAAATCAGTACTGTTAAGGATACAATTCAGTTAGAAGCTGTTTGGACAAATTGTACTCTGCTGTTAGTTTTTACTATTATCCTTTGTCTTATAGTAACTGAATTGTTCTCTGACCCTTTTTTCCTCACTCTTTTATCATGTACTACAGCCTTTGAAAGCACCATGGGCATTTGTTGGTAAGATATCTACTGACATCATCTAAGCTCCTCAAAATTGAGGGCCGAGTTTACTTCTTCCTATTTAATACCTAGATATATGTTTTCTTTCATGGTTTATCTATGGCATCATTAAATACCTTAATTGTCCTCATAAGGAAGTTGTTATCACTGGCACTAGTTATTGAGTAGTAAATTAACCTAGATGACATGTGAGCATATCACTACAGTTGCTCAAAAGTTTACAAAGTAAAGCTAAGTCAATTTCAAGTAATAGAGGAAAAGCTCTCTATATTTTCTTAAAGCCTGTCCTATTTACTCATTTTGACAAAAGCCTCCTCCTTACTGGTGTTATTAATCCCAAGAAACCAAAGGACAGAACATCAGGCAATCAAAATGTGGAAAGGATATGTTCTTATTCCTCTACCTGTGATTGATATTTTAATAGACACCTACTACTTTTGTGTCTTTCCGAGAATGCACTCAGATGTCACTTCTCAGCTGTCACCATGGTGTTTTGAAAAGCCACATATTGATTTAATTTCCATGCACTATAGTTTTCAGTAGTAGTGGAACTTCATTTTTCCTCCATGTTTTACATGAGTACATTTACATCCTCAGACAATGGAACTGCAGCTATGGTAATGATACCTGTCTCCGCACCATCTCAAAAACAAACTTGTGTAACTAAGAACAGGAGAAAATTTATGTTCAGATTATTGACATGTAAGTATATAGAATGCAAGACTACCATTAGTTACAAGTGGTTTATTACTTTCTTTTCTGAATAAATGTAAAGATGGTTAATTATATACTGAAAATATGGAACAATTTTTTATACCTTTTGAATGCTACTTTTTTCACATAATTACCTTTAAGTAAGACCAGCATCTTTATACTTCATTTGCTATAATAAATGTATACTCTCTGACATATTTTATATACCCTAAATACATTAAGTATTAAAACTTTGTCATTCATTTTCCTATTCTAAGATTTATGCAAGTGTAGAGGTTCAAAAGTGGTAAATTTTCACTATAATTCTTTTTTCAGACTATACCTCAAATCCAACACAGTCATTAAGCGCCCACAATATGCAAGGCACTATTCTAAGTCTCTAAAGGAATTAGAAATAATTAAGATATTGTTCCTATTCTCTGTGGCAGTAAAGCTGACATTACCTCACTGCTACTATGAAATAAATCTTATATGATATGGTATACCAATACTTGAAAATAGATGTTTTTAAGAAAATATTTAAGTGACTAAAATATCAAAAGGAAAATTACATAAAAGTAATTGAAGAATTTGTAAAATATATAGTCCCTAAAATTAACCAGTTTCAGGTAGTTTTACAGGTGAATTGCATGAGTTCATCAAAAAAAGAAATGCATGGGGCGCCTGGGTGGTTCAATCAGTTAAGCATCTGACTTCAGCCTGGGTCATGACCTCACAGTTCGTGGGTTCAAGTCCCGCATCAGGCTCTGTGCTGACAGCTCAGAGCCTGGAGCCTGCTTTGGATTCTGTGTCTCCCTCTCTCTCTGCCTCTCCCCTACTAGCATTTTGTCCCTTTCTCTCTCAAAAATAAATAATAAACGTTAAAAAAAAATTTTAAAGAAATGCATTACATGAAGAGATAAGGGGAGAAAAGCTATACAGTTAGTTATGGACATCGATGCTAAAAATATATTTTATAAACACGAATAGGTAGTCTTAATTTTTAAATGTCTTTAATAAATTAGGATAGAATGAAAATTCCTTAATATTTTTAAGTATATAAAAATAAAGAATAAACATTTGTCTTAATAAAACACACAAGGATTTCTGTCTAAAGTCAGTATCAACGTCAGTATCAATAGCCTCTATCATCAATATACTGAACAGTTTTCTTGAGGACTTAGGTGATGTAAAAATAAAGCAAAATAAAAAATATTTTTATAGTATAGGGAAAAAGTTTCACAATAATCATTATTTGTGGATTTTTTTAGAGTCTCTACCAAAAATTCCAGAATCAAGCTAGAAGTTAAAATAGCCATTTATAAGAGAAGATAAATAACTACCTTTAGTATATGTTATAGTCAGCCACGGTCCAGGAGCCCCTAGAGAACAATGACTTAGATAATCACTCATGGATGAGAGAGCCTCTGTGGAAGTCCAGTTTCCAGAGAAGTTACAGCACTCCAATGGAACAACAAAAACAAAAATTGTGTGTATGTTTATATATATTATATATATTATATATATATATATATTATATATATTATATATATTATATATATATATTATTATATAATATATATATATATGAGTTTGGATACCCTGGGGTGGGTAAGAGGAAGAATTTGACTTTATATTACTCTTGCCCTAAGATGGCATAGCTTAGGGCCAAGAAAGTTTTTCCTGGGCCCATGATTTTTCCCAGGGGAAAAGGGAGAGTGTGTGAGTGAGCACCCAGCTTCCCCAGATGTGTGGGACACTGCCAAAGAGGCTCATTTCACTCTCTAGCCATTAAGAGTAGCAAATCACAACTTATATGAGGTGGGGAAAGTGACAGATAGAACTCTCAGAGAACATCAAAGGGATGTCGATGCTAACTGTATCACTCATTCCATCAAGAAGGGCTTCTATGAGCTGCTGGGAATATCTCAGATCGCCCAAATGGCCCACAGGCACCCATAGTGCTCCACAGTGTGATGGAGCTGTGGCCAGCTCCCTGTGTATGCTTCCAACAGCAGTATGAGTGAGCTTTGTCAAACTAGGGAGCAAGAATAGTAAGTCAGCTGAATCTTCAGGCCAGAAGAAACCACAGACTTGAGCCTTAACCACACCTTTGGGGAAACAAAAAGGGTGGTCAGCACTGAGCCTTGTATATTGCTGTTCCAGAGAAGGCATATAAGCTTAAGAATTCTGCCACAAGATGAAGCAAGAAGCATGAAGCAGGTGTACCCACAGAATTTCCAGATAACCTCAGAATCTCAGCAAGGTTAACAGAATGTATCTCTTTCTCGAGACAGTAAAAACTAGAGAAGGTAACTGCTACTTCAAATGTGAAGAAAACAATGCAAAACCTCAAAGAACACAAAAAATCAAAGAATACTACCAAAGAATCACAATCTTCTGGTCACTGACAAGAGACTTCTGCAATTTACCAAAGATTTCAAAATAGCTATTTTGAGGAAGCTCCATGAGCTACAAAAAGACACAGGCAGACAATCCAATGACATCAAGAAAACAATACAGGAGGAAAAATGGGAAGTTTAACATAGAGATCAAAGAAATCATAAAAAAGAATCACACAAATTTTGGAGCTTAAGAACACAATGAATGAAATGAAAAATGCAGTAGTAAAGCAGTACCATCAATTGTGTTTCCCAAATTCCACACGAATGAAATCATATGATATTTGCCTTTCTCTGACTGATTTATTTTGCTTAGCATAATACAGTCTAGTTCCATCCACATTGTTCTAAATGGCAAGATTTCATTCTTTTTGATCACCGAGTAGTATTTCATTGTATGTGTATGTGTATATATGTATATATGTATATATATGTATATATGTGTATATATATGTATGTATGTATATATATGTATATATGTGTATATATGTGTGTGTGTGTGCATCTTCTTTATCCATTCATCAGTTGATGGACATTTGAGCTCTTTCCACACTTTGGATATTGTTGATGGTGACCATCAGACTTCATTTAGCAGAGGAAACAATCTATGAGATTGAAGACCAGACTTTGAAATTATCCACTCAGAGGGAAACAATGAAAAAAGAATGAAAAGGAGAGAAGAAAGCCTACTTGATCTATGAAACTTATAAGAAGGACAAATTTAGGAATTATTAGAGTCCCAGAAGGAGAAAAGACAAAAAAGGGAAAAAGAAAACTTATTTAAAGAAATAATGGCTGAGAACTTCCCAAATTGGGGGAGAACTTGGATATCCAAGTTCATGAAGCTTGTACACGATCAAACAAAATCAACTAAAAGAGACCTTGTCAAAGACACATTACAATCAAATGTGAACAAAGACAAAGAAAGAATCTTAAAAGCAACAGGAGAAAAAAGTTTATAACTTACAAGGGAACCTCCATAAGGCTATTAGCAGATTTTTCAGTAGAAATCTTACAGGATGGAAAAAAGTATGATATACTCAAAGTACTAAGAGGAAAAAAGAAAGAAAGAAAGAAAAAAAAACCTGCCAACCAAGAATACTTTACCAGGGTGTCTTTAAAAGAGTCCCTCAAGCTATAATGAAAGGATGTTAACAAGTAACATGAAAACATATGAGAACATACAACCCTTTGATAGTGGTAAGTAGATAATCAAATTTATAATACCTCAATACTGTGCTCTGGTATAACATGGTGGCATATTCACCACTTGAGTATAAAGTTTAAATGCTAAAAGTATTGAAAATAACTATAACTACAATAATTTGTTAATGAATAAACAACATAAAAATAGTTAAATTGTGACATTAAGAACATAAAAGGGGGAGTAAAGGGGTAGAGTTATATACGTATTGACGTTAATTTGCTAGCAGCATAAAATGGACTGTTATAAAGTGTCTAATATGAGCCTCATGGTAACTAAACAGGAAAAGCCTACATTAGAGTCACAAAAAATAAAGCAAACAGCATTAAGGCATACCACTACAGAAAATCATTTCACAAAGGATGGCAGCAAGAGGAAGAAAGGAACAAGGGACAGCAAAAAAGCCGTCAAACAATTAATAAAATGGCATTCATTGCAGGATACAAAATCAACATACAGAAATCAGTTGTGTTTCTATATACTAAAGACAAAACATCTGAAAAAAAATTAACTATGCCATTCACAATAATATCAAAACAATAAAATGCTTAGGAATAAACTTAGCTGAAAGTAAAAGATCTGTATAATAAACACTGCAAAATTTTAAGAAAAGAAACTGAAGAAAATGCAAATAAATGAAAAGATATCCCATGATCACAACTGGAACAATTAATGTTGTTAAAATGTCCTTACTACCCAAAGAAATCTACAGATTCAATGAAATCCCTATCACAATACCAATGGCATTTTTCACACAACTAGAACAAATAAGCATAAGCTTCAACCCTGAATAACCAAAGCAATCTTGAAAGAACAAAGCTGGAGATATCGTGCTCCCAGATTTCAAACTACAAAACTGTAGTTCAAAACAGTCTGGTACTGGGACAAAAGCAGGTACATTGAACAAATAGAGTCCAGAAATAACCGCACACATATAGGATACATTAATCTACAGAAAAGGAAGCAAGAATACACAACAGAAAATACAGTCTTTTAAATAGCATTGGGAAAACTGGACAGCCACATGCAAAACAATGAAACTGGACCACTATCTTACACTCTATACAAATTTCAGTCAAAATGGATTAAAGACTTGAATGTAAAATCTAAACTGTAAAATTTCTAGAAGAAAACATAGGTGATAAGCAACTTATTATTGGTCTTAGTGACTTTTATTTTTTGAACCTGACTCCCTCAGCAAGTGTGAAAAAAAGCAAAAATGAACTAAACTATTGGGACTAAAAGGCTTTTGCATAGCAAAGGAAGCCATCAACAAAATGAAAAGGCAACCTACTGAATGGGAGAAAATATTTTCACATGCTATATCTGATAAAGATCTAATATCCAAAATATATAAAGAACTCATACAACTCAATAGCAAAAGGAAAGAAAAACAGTCCAATTAAAAAATAGGCAGGAGATCTGAAAAGATATTTTTCCAAAGAAGACATAGAGATGGCCAAAAGACACATGAAAAGATGCTCTACATCACTAATCCTCAGGGAAATACAAAACAAAATCTCAACGAAACATCACCTCACACCTGTGAGAATAGCTAAAATAAAAAAGATAAAAAGTAAATGTTACCAAGAAATTGCAGAAAAAAGAACACTTATGCACTGTTGGTGGGAATGTAAATTGGTGCAGCCACTATGGAAAACAATATGAAGATTCCTCAAAAATTAAAAATGGAACTACCACATGATCCAGTAATTCCACTCATGGGTATTCATCTCAAGAAAATGAAAACACTAACTCAAAAAATATACACACCCCTATGTTCATTGAAGTATTATTTACAATAGCTAAGATATGGAAGCACCCTAAGTAACCAGCGATAGACGAATGGATAAAGAAGATGTGGTATGTATGTACAATGAAATATTAGCCAGACATAAAAAAAAGAATGAAATCTTACCATTTGCAGTAATATGGATGGATCTTGAGGGTTTTATACTAGGGGAAATAACTCAGAGAAAAACAAATATAATTTCACTCATGTGAAATCTAATAAACAAAATCAACAAAACAAAGCCAGACTCATAGATACAGAGAACAGACTAATGGTTGCCAGAGGAGAAGAGGCTGGGGGGAAGGGGGGAGAAATGAATGAAAAGGTAAAAACTCCCAATTATAAAACAAATAAATCCTGGGGGTGTAGGGTACATCATGGAGAATATAGTCAACAATATTGTGCTAACTTTGTATGGTGACAACCAGTAACTAGATTTATTATGGTAATCATTTCATATTATATATAACCTTCAAATCACTGTGTAGTACACATGAAACTTATGGGATACTCTATTCCAATTATACTTCCTTTAAAAAAGTTATTTATATTGTTCTTGCCATATATTCATACATTTGGAATTGTCACAAAATAAAATGTAACTTCGGCATTTAAAAAGGAGAAAATAGCTAAATATTTCTCAAGTTAATGCTGACAATATTGTACAGATGGCAGTTAAAATATAAGGGGGACATGAACTGAAAAAAAAACCTCCAAAAACAAGTATTTTTCCTGTAAATTATTCATATAAAATAATATTAACAATAGTCTAGCTTTTAAATAGAATGTTACATTCTTGCTATTTTTTACTGTTATGGTTAATAATGTGGTTTTATATTACATAGACTATTTTGTATGTACAAAATATCACACTGAAAAACTCTCTGATATCTCCCCCTAAAGTATACACTGAATGATGTAAATATAAAAATGCGGAATCCCCAACAAAATTGATGAACAGAATCTTCCCAAAAAACACAATTGCTGAGGGAGGGGCCAAGATGGCAGAGCAGCATGGGAATTCTCTGCCTCTCTCACCTTTGAAATACAGCTAGATCAGCACCAAACCATTTTGCACACCTCGAAAATTGATCTGAGGATTAACACAACAATCTGCATAATCTGAGGCACAGAACTCAGCAGGTACACAATGCAGAGAGGTGAACTGGGGAAGAGAGAAGCTGTGGAGGGAAGGGAGCTGTCTTTGCAGAGAGAGGACAGAGAAATGGGGGAGAATACAGGAAAAGCACACCCCCAAAAAATAGCTGGAGAGAAAGAGAAAGAGTGGAAACACCCACAAGTGACTGAACAAGAAAGGGAGAAAGGATAAAGGAGTCCAATACCATTAGGACTCTATAAACAGGAGAGCACAGAGTCAGAAATTCTGGAATTTAATACCTGGCAGTGCTCTAGTGGGAAAGGCAAATTCCCAGGAGCAGACAGTGAGGTCCGAGGGATCTGTGCTCCACAGGAGGAGAAGCAGTTCCCCTGCTAGGAGGCCATTTGGTAGAGGCCTTACGGCCACCCCATAGGCAAAGGTCCCAGCGGACCCCAGAGAACTGCCACGTTTGCTGGTGTTGGAACAAAGACACTAGGGTGCAGTGAAACCTGGTACCAGTTGTGTGTTGTGATTTACTATAATCCTGAACTGCTGCTGCTGTGTGATCGCGCAAACTTTTTCTGGGGCAAGCAGGCACCTGGCTACAATCTCTGAGCCTCAACAGCAGCGCAATTGCCTGAATGTTCCCAGATGCAAGCCAGCACCTGGCCATTGTTCTGCAAGACCCTCCCCCAGAGGTTCAGACTGGATCCAAGCTGCAGAGCCCTCAAAAGTAAGGGGTTTGGAAACACCATCTGAGATAAAATTTGGGAAGGAGGTGCTGCCTGGAAGGCTGACGGCTTGGACACAGACAGTGTAGAAGCAGGGACTGGACAGAAGCCAGAGACAAAGGAGGGGTGCTTGATTGCCAGTCAGTGAGAGCGCAGAACTCTGGTGCTAGAGACTGGGAAGCTAGGTGACGTCATTTTCACCTCTCCCATGCATGCACATGCTTGCACACGTGAACCACACCTATCAGCCCCAGTAAGCTAAGCAGCGCTAACTAGTGGAGCACAGAGCCATTACACCAAGCCCCTTCCAACTGCACCAACCAAGCACTCCCCGCTTGCTTAGTGTACAGACTAGGAAGTGCTTCATAGTTTGACTTCTAGGGGAAACTGGATGTAATTTCATTCACATTTCATTCTGTTCACTGGTCCATCTATTTTCTTTTCTTTTCTTTTCTTTTCTTATTCTTGGATACAGAAGGAGAAAACATTTATTTTTATTTTCTGTTTTTATAAAAATTTTAAAATTTTTATTATTTATTATTTCTTAAATTTTTATTTACTTTAAACAATAAATTAATAATATTTTATTATTATTAATGATATTAATATTATTAATTATTAATTAATAATAATGACTCGTTATTAATTAATTATTGATATTATTGATAATATATTAAAATATTATTGATAATTTATTATGATAATAAATTAATATTTATTATATTATTATATATTATATTATATATTACATATAATGTATATTATATTTATTATATATATTTATCATATATATTATATATTATATATATTTATATATATATTATATATATTTATTATATATATTTATATATTTATTATATATATTATATATTATTATATATATTATTAATATTATATTATATATTCATATATATATTTATTATATATACATTATATATAATTTATACATAATATATTATATTATATTATTACATATATTATATATTATATAATTCAATAATAAATATAAATAATAATAATAAATTAATAAAATTAAATTTTATTACTTATTTTTTAAACTTTTTATTATATTTTACTTTCTTCATTTCATTTTATTCTATTTTCTTATATATATTTTTAACTTTTAAATGTTTTCTTACTTTTTTCTTTTTTTTTCTGTTCTTTCTATTTTTTCTCTATTCCACCAAGCTTATTTCAACAACCAGACCAAAACACGCCTAAGATTGAGCCTCCTTTATTTGATTTTTGTGTTGTTTTAAATTTTTTAACTTTATTTATAATTTTATTATTTTTTTTTCTTCCTCCAAATTTTACTTCCTTAATATATAATAAATATTTTATTATAATAATGAGAAGAAAGCATAGTATCCCTTTCTGCAGAGATAAAAGAAGTAAAATCTAGTCAGGATGAAATTAAAAATGCTGTAATTGAGATGCAATCTCGAATTGATCCCATGGGGGCAAGAATAGATGAAGCAGAGCAGCAAAATAGCGATATAGAAGAAAAATTTATGGAGAACAATACAGCAGAACAAAAGAGGGAAACTAAGGTAAAAGATCACAATATAAGACTTAGAGAACTCAGTGACTCATTAAAAAGGGATGACATCCAAATTATGGAAGTCCCAGAAGATGAAGAGACAGAAAACGGGTAGAAGTTTTAAGTGAGCAAATCATAGTGGAAAACTTCCTAACGTGGGTAAAGACACAGACATCAAAATCCAGGAAGCACAGAGAACTCCCATTAGATTCAACAAAAACAACCATCAACAAGGCATATCATAGCCAAGTTCACAAAATACCCAGACAAGAAAAGAATTATGAAAGCAGCAAGAGAAAAAAAGTCCTTAACCTACAGGAGAATACAGATCAGGTTCACAGCAGACCTATCCACAGAAACTTGGCAGGCCAGAAAGGAGTGGCAGGATATATTCAACGTGCTGAATTGGAAAAATATGCAGCCAAGAATTCTTTATCCAGCAAGGCTGTTATTCAAAATAGAAGGAGAGATAAAGAGTTTCCCAGAAAAACAAAAACTAAAAGAGTTTGTGACCACTAAATCAGCCCTGCAAGAAATTTTAAGGGGGACTCTCTGAGGGCAGAAAAGATGAAACAAAACAAAAAAGACCAAAAGCAAATACTAGAAAGGACCAGAGAGCACCACCAGAAACTCCAACCGTACAGGCAACACAATAGCACTAAACTCAGATCTTTCAGAACTCACTCTAAATGTCAGTGGACTCAATGCTCCAATCAAAATACAGAGGATAACAGAATGGTTAAGAGAACAAGATCCATCTATGTGCTATTTACAAGAAACTCATTTCAGACCTAAAGTCACCTTCAGAATGAAAGTAAGGGGATGGAGAGCCATTTGTCATGCTAAAGGTTGCCAAAGTAAGCCAGAGTAGCCATACTTATATCAGACAATCTAGATTTTAAAATAAATATAACAAGAGATGAAGAAGGGCATGATATTATAATTAAGGGGTCTATCCACCATGATTCAACAATTGTAAACATTTATGCCCCCAACATGTATACATCCAAATATATTAATCTGTTAATCACAAACATAAAGACACTCATTGATAATAATACCATAATAGTAGGGGACTTCAACACCCCACTTAAAGCAATGGACAGATCATTTAAGCGAAAATCAACAAGGAAACAATGGCTTTGAATGACACACTGGACCGGATGGACTTAACAGATCTATTCAGAACATTTCATTCTAAAGCAGCAGAATACACATTCTCCTCAAATGCACATGGAACATTCTCCAGAATAGATCATATACTGGGACACAAATCAGCCCTCAACAAGCACAAAAAGACTGAGATCATACCGTGCATATTTTTAGAACACAATGCTATGAAAATCAAAATCAACCACAAGAAAAAATTTAGAAAGACAACGAATACTTGGAGATTAATGAACATCTTACCAAAGAATGAATTGGTTAACCAAAAGTTAAAGAAGAAATTAAAAAGTACATGGAAGCCAATGGAAATGATAACACCATAGCCCAAAACCTCTGGGATGCAGCAAAGGCGGCCATAAGAGAGAAGTAGATAGCAAACTAGGCCTTCCTAAAGAAGGAAGAAAGGTCTCAGGTATACCAGCTAACATTACACCTTAAAGAGCTAGGAAAAGAACAGCAAATAAAACCAAAACTAGCAGAAGATAGGAAATAATAAAGATTAGTGCAGTAATCAATGCTGTCGAAATGAAAAACAAAACAACACAGTAGAACAGACCAATGAAACCAGGAGCTGGTTCTTTGAAAGAATTAACAAAATTGATAAACCCCTAGCCAATCTGAGCAAAAAGGAAAAGGAAAGGACCCAAATAAATAAAATCACGAATGAGAAAGAATGAAATCTTGCCATTTGCAACAGCATGGATGGAACTGGAGGGTATTATGCTAAGTGAAATAAGTCAGTCAGAGAAAGACAGATAACATATGTTTTCACTCATATGTGGAATTTGAGAAACTTAACAGAAGATCATAGGGAAAGGGAAGGGGAAAAATAGTTTCAAACAGGGAGGCAAACCATAAGAGACTCTTAAATACAGAAAACAAACTAAGTGTTGATGGGGGGTGTGGAGAGGGGAAAATAGGCATCGGGCATTGAGGAGGGCACTTGTTGGGATGAGCACTGGGTATTGTATATAAGTGATGAATGATGGGAAACTACTCAAGAAGCCAAGAGCATACTTTATACACTGTATTTTAGCTAACTTGACAATAAATTATATTAAAAGAAGAAAAGAAAAGAAAAGAAAAGAAAAGAAAAGAAAAGAAAAGAAAAGAAAAGAAAAGAAAAAGGAAAGGATCCAAATAAATAAAATCAAGAATGAAAGAAGAGAGATCACAACCAACACTGCAGGAATACAAACAATAATCAGAGAATATTATGAGCAATTATATGCCAACAAATTGGGCAATCTGGAAGAAATAAATAAATTCCCAGAAATATATAAACTACCAAAATTGAAACAGAATGAAATAGAAAATTTTAACAGACCCATAACCAGTAAAGAAATTGAATTAGTAATCAAAAATCTCCCAAAAAACAAGAGTCCAGGGCCTGATGGCTTTCTGGGGGAATTCTACCAAACATTTAAAGAAGAGTTAACACCTATTCTTTTGAAACTGTTCCAGAGAATAGAAATGGAAGGAAAGCTTCCAAACTCATTCATGAGGCCAGCATTATCTTCATTCCAAAACCAGACAAAGACCCCACTAAAAAGGAGAACTACAGACCAATTTCCCTAACATGGATGCAAAAATCAGCCAAACAGATCCAACAATACATTAAAGGAATTATTCACCACGATCAAGTGGGACTTATTCCTGGGATGCAGGGCTGGTTCAATATTCACAAATCAATCAATGTGATACAACACATTAATAAAAGAAAGAATAGGAACCACATGATCCTCTCAATAGATACAGAGATAGAAATTGACAAAATACAGCATCCATTTTTGATAAAAACCCTCAATAAAATAGGGATAGAAGGATCATACCTCAAGATCATAAAAGCCATCTACAAAGGACCCACCACTAATATCATCCTCAGTGGGGAAAAACTAAGAACTTTCCCCCTAAGGTCAGGAACACGACAAGGATGTCCACTCTCACCACTGTTATTCAACATAATGTTGGAAGTGCTAGCCTCAGCAATCAGACAACACAAAGAAATAAAATGTAACCAAACTGGCAAGGAGGAAGTCAAACTTTGACTCTTTGCAGATGACATGATACTCTACGTGGAAAATCCAAAAGATTCCACCAAAAAACTGATAGAACTGATTCATGAGTTAAGCAAAGTCACAGGATATAAAATCAATGCACAGAAATTTGTTGTATTTCTATACACCAATGATGAAGCAGCAGAAAGAGAATTCAAGGAATCAATGCCATTTACACTTGTACCAAACCCGTAAAATACCTAGGAATAAATCTAACCAAAGAGGTGAAAAACCTATACACTGAAAATTATAGAAAGCTTATGAAAGAAATTGAAGAAGATGCAAAAAAATGGAAAAATGTTCCATGCTCATGGATTGGAGAAACAAATATTGTTAAAATGTCTATACTACCCAAATCTACATATTCAATGCAATCCTTATCAAAATAGCACCAGCATTCTTCACAGAGCTAGAACAAACAATCCTAAAATTTGTATGGAACCACAAAAGACCCCAAATAGCCAAAGCAATCCTGAAAAAGAAAACCAAAGCTGGAGGCATCACAATTCCAGACTCCAAGATGTATTACAAAGCTGTAATCATCAAGACAGTATGGTACTGGCACAAAAACAGACACTTAGATCAATGGAACAGAATAGATCACCCAGAAATAGACCCACAAACGTATGGCGAACTAATATTTGACAAAGCAGCAAAGAATATCCAATGGAACAAAGACAGTCTTTTTCAGCAAATGGTATTGGGAAAATTGGACAGCGACGTGCAGAAGAATGAATCGGACCACTTTCCTCCACCATACACAAAAATAAACTCAAAATGGATGAAAGGCCTAAATGTAAGACAGGAGGCTATCAAAATCCTAGAAGACAAAGCAGGCAAAAACCTCTTTGACCTCAGCTGCAGCAACTTCTTACTCAACATGTCTCTGGAGAGAACTATTAGGACCTTATCAAAACTAAAAGGCAACTGATGGAATGGGAGAAGATATTTTCAAGTGACATATCAGATAAATGGTTCGTATCTAAAATCTATAAAGAACTTATCAAATTTAACACCCAGAAAACAATTAACCCAGTGAAGAAATGGGTGAAAGACGTGAATGGACAATTTTCCAAAGAAGACATTCAGATGGCCAACAGACTCATGAAAAAATGCTCTACATCACTCATCCTCGGGGAACAAATCAAAACGACAATGAGATACCACCTCACACCTGACAGAATGGCTAAAATTAACAACTCAGGCAACAACAGACGTTGGCGAGGATGTGGGGAAAGAGGAACCCTTTTGCACTGCTAGTGGGAATGCACACTGGTGCAGCCACTCTGGAAAACAATATGGAGGTTCCTCAAAAATAACAATAGAACCACCCTACTACCCAGCAATTGTACTAGTAGGTATTTACCCAAGGGTTACAAGAGTGACGTTTTGGGGCGCCTGGGTGGGGCAGTCGGTTAAGCGTCCGACTTCAGCCAGGTCACGATCTTGCGGTCCGTGAGTTCGAGCCCCGCGTCAGGCTCTGGGCTGATGGCTCAGAGCCTGGAGCCTGTTTCCGATTCTGTGTCTCCCTCTCTCTCTGCCCCTCCCCCGTTCATGTTCTGTCTCTCTCTGTCCCAAAAATAAATAAACGTTGAAAAAAAAATTTAAAAAAAAAAAAGAGCGACATTTCAAAAGGGCACATGCACTACTGACAATAGCAGTGCTGCTGACAATAGCCAAAGTATGGAAAGAGCCCAAATGTCCATTGACAGATGAATGGATAAGGACATTACACACACACACACACACACACACACACACACACACACACACTGGAGTATTACTCAGCAATCAAAAAGAATGAAATCTTGCCACTTACAACTATGTGGATGGAACTAGAGGGTATCACACTAAACGAAATTAGTCAGAGAGAGAAAAATATCATATGACTTCACTCATGTGGAATTTAAGATACAAAACAGATGAATATAAGGGAAGGGAAGCAAAAATAATATAAAAACAGGTAGGGTCACAAAACATAAGCGACTCTTAAAAATAGAGAACAAAATGAGGGTTGGTAGAGGAGTTGTGGGTGGGGGCATGGACCACATGGGCAAGGTGCATTAAGGAAAACACTTGGGATGAGTTGAGCAGTGGGTGTTATATGTAGGGGATAAATCACTGAATTCTATTCCTGAAATCATTATTGCACTATATGCTAAGTAACTTGGGTATAAATAGAAAAACAAAACAAAACAAAACAAAACCAAAAACCCACAACTGGTTATTTCGACTTTTAAAATCACTTCAAGTTTCTCTAGTTTTTTATATGGTCATTTTGGATCTTTTATAAAATGCAATTCCATCCAAAGGGAAAGACAAAAAGATTAGATGAAGAGTTTTTAATAACTACTTTAAAAATAACTAATTATCAACGATTTCTGAAAAATGACAAAACAGTCAGCAAATAATGGTATCAGTGTATAATAGGCAATATGAAATTTATTATATGCACAAAAAACACCATTTATAAGGAACTTTATATTTCCCAAAGAATCATAATAGGTTTCATCAAAAAATACAACTATGTTGAATTGCCCCATACTTGTTTTATGATATAGTATTGATTTTAATCACCAGAATACAAACATAATAAGAACAAGTAATATTATTTTACTGTCTGTCTCCAGTACCTAGAACAATACCTGAGCAGATGTTCAAAATCAGTTTTGAATGAATAGATGAATTGTATCTGGAGATGATGCACTATAATCTTTTTAATGTTTGGGATACCTAAATGGTTGTAAGTCAGCTCCAGTTACCAAAATACACCGTGCTATATTTCAAATAACAATAAAAAAGAATTTGAAGTTTCTCCTTTTCATTCACAAAATTAATGGAGTTATGTAGGCGAAAAATAATTCTGTTTTTCATGGCCACTGTTCAATAATATTTCCATCTTTGTTCTTTTTAAAATTAAGTATTAGCCCATATAGAAGCAGAAGCCAGAAAGACATAAATTTGATATGTTCATTCTTGTTATGGATCAGAGCATGAGTGCCTTTGAGGAAAAGAAATTAAGTTACAAGGTGGTGTAGTAGTGGATTGTGGGAAGAGTGGAGAAGGACAAAGAGGCAGATTTTTAATCATAGGCTTTAATTTAAATCAGAAATTTCTGCTGAGAATTCCTTTGATAATTGCTTCTAATTTCTCTATCATTTGTCTTCTATGTTTTTAGCTATGTTCATTATGGGGAAGATTTTAAATTTAAAATAATTGTGCATACTGAATTCTCTATTGCCTCAATTTCCATTTCATTACATTCCTTTAATATTATAATGAACAATGTATTCTCATGCATCCAGTTATTAAGGAACATTTGACTAGTCAAATACAACTTTAGAAACCTTACATTCTATTATTTTGGTATTCTATTTTAATGCATTCTTATAGCTTTTATTGTTTTTATTATACCAGTTTTCAGATCTAATTAATTCTGCCAGCACAATACCTTGTTAAAATGCTTTGAGACAGTAAACAGTGGAGATGTATGCTGTGTGTGTGTGTGTGTGTGTGTGTGTGTGTGTGTGTGTATACTCAAACGGTTTGATTATTTTAAGTGAAGTGATTGGATGTTGATACCTTAAAATGAGTAAATTCATTCAAAACAGTTAAATCTGCTGTGTGCATTAAAAAAACTACAAGATCAAAATAAAAATATCGGGAGCTCCATACAACACTACTTTTTCCTAATAATATTCAAAAACAAGAAGTACATTTTATTTTGTACTCAGGAAGATTGTAATCCAGCTTCTAGTTACAAGGAATCACCCCTTATTTCTAGATAGTATGTTAATATTGGCTATCTATTGTATTAATATGTAAGTTCAGCCTAGATTAAAACTAGCTTACAAGGCAGACGTAAGTATCTAGGCTGATACATTAGATCTTCTCTTTAAAGTGACCAGCTGTCTAGGTTCCTTCTTTCTTGTGTTTACCACCCATCAAATATTATACTTTCCCTTTAAAGTGTAAACTGGAAGTTGCACACATGACTTCCACTCACATCCAAGTCAAAGACCTTTACCAATGACTATATCTAGCTGCAAAGGAGTCTGTTAAGGAGTGTTTATTCTAAGCAACTCTGGCCCATTGAAAACTTGAGAGAAGAAGAAGCAATCTCTGCCATAAGAGGTGAATACAATAAAAGCTCACAAATTCATAAAATTAGTTTACATTTAAAACTTCTGGGGGGGGGTGTGCCTGGGTGGCTCAGTTAGTAAAGTGTACAACTCTTGATATCCACTCAGGTGGTGATCTCATGGTTGTGAGATCAAGCCCCATGTCAGACTCTGAGCTGAGCACAGAGCCTGCTTGGGATTCTCTCTCTCCCTCTGTCACTGTCCTTACCCTGATGGCTCTCTCTCTCTCTCTCTCTCTCTCTCTCTCTCTCATTCTCTAAATAAATAAATAAATAAATAAATATTTTAAAAAAGAATTCTAGGGTCCCTAGGTGGCTCAGTTAAGCATCGGACTCTTGATTTCAGCTCAGGTCATGATTGATCCCTGGGTCATGGGATCAAGACCCACAATGGCTTTATGCTGAGCGTGGAGCCTATTTAAGATTCTCTGTCCCTCTCTCTGCCCCTTCCCCACTTTCACACATGCTTATGTACTAAATAAATAAATAAATAAATATTCCAGTTTGCAGCTGTATAATTCAGAATCTAGAGTCTCCATGTTAAGTGATCATAACTGAATTTCAAGAAGGAAGTAAGAATTAGGAAACGGGAACTTTTTTCAACACGGTTTTAAATCTTGCTCGAAGTAATATTAATTTAGTGGAGTCAGACTTTATTAAAATGTGCTATCCAAAAATATTTATCATTATGTTACATTGCTTTCCTGTGTTGGACACGGATGATCACCCAGCATCCTCTCTTCCTTTCTCCTCTTTCCTCAATTATCCCAGTTTAATTCACGTATTCACAGAGAAATCCTCTCTGTGTGTGTGTCACATACACGCACACATGACAAGAACAAAACACATAGCAGTTACCTCACAATCATAAAGAAAATCAACCTGTGTGTAAAGCTGATGTTGTAGGCAGCAGAGTGGAGAAGCTCAAAGAACTTGGATCCTTGATGAGAAGACTGAGCTGTTGAAGCAATCCACCTCGATGCCATCCCTGACAAAAAATAAATTTTCTTATTTTAAACCAGCTTAAGCCAATTTTTCAATCACTTGCTCCACAAAGCATCCTAACCGATTTATATTCCTAAACAATGCTCTTCACTACTTACAAAAGCAATGAGCAATATGATTTCTAGAATAAACACAATTCAGAAAGACAAAATTTTAACCCAAAATTGTCAAACTTACATGGAACAGTTTCATCTATATTCTGAGTGAATTTGGATAAGACTAAAATGATACAACTTAAGTTTTAGGTGATCAAGTCAAAATATTGCAATTTTGCAAAGCATTTGATTTTAATAAGAATTCACTAGAATCTGTATAATTTCTGATCTAACCATGTATCAATGTGACCCTGTGAAATTCAGTTGAGTACAGAAACACAGCCGTTAAATCAAACACACATACCTATTTGTCCAGCACCAAAAAATTGTTTTCCTGCTAAGATATGTCTACCAATGTATTTTTTTAATGCGTTTTTTGGTTTTGGTTTTTGTTTTTTCATGTGACTTATCTTTCCACAAAAAGAATCCCGGAAGCTTATCTATTTTCACAGGCTGGAAGTGCTGCATTATTTAAACGGAACTACAAATGTTCTCACTTTGCAACAGGAATTGTTCTTAAAGGGTCTTATAATAGTTAGATTCTATTGCAAACAAGCATTTATTTCCCTGACTAAAGGAAGGAACTATTGCACACTATCTGACTGGGATTTTTTCTCAGCCTTCTTTCTTTTCTGTGACTACTATTCGTGACTTATTTACAATTTATGCTTTCTATCACAAGATACATCATTATAATTGTCAGTCCCATTTAAGGTTTTGAAAGAGAGTGAAAGAGATAGATGTTTGAGACCTCTGAATAAGAAGTGAAGTAATATTAACATGGGATTGATTGAATGTCGGCTGCTTGACTAAAACAGATGATCGATGATTTCTAGGGGGAACACACTCTGGGCTGAGATGATGTTAACATAACTAAATAAGGCCTCCTAAAGAATAAAAAGAGACATATATGGGCTACTTACAACTTCACAGAGAACATAGTTCTCAGTTCAGCAATTCATCAGAAATTGGTTCCCTACCTATTAAAAGCAAGAGACAAAAAAAAAAAGCATTGATATATCCTAGCATCCTATATATGCTAGCAAATCATATAACCCAATGATGGTCTCATATTAAAACAAAAGAAAAAGTTGATAGTACAGCTTCTTAGTTTTACAAAGGATAAAAAAACAGAAATTGTAAATGTGGATAAAGGAGAAAACGATGCACTTTTTTGAACACATGGAAAGGTCACATGTGTTCCCTGTAAATAAATAAATGATGTAATGCATTTCACATGATTTAGTAATTCTTTCAGAAATTATCATGACAAAAAACCAATATTACAGTTGGTTAAGAGCATAAAACCAGAATACTGGGGTTTAAATCTTGGCCCTACCACTTATGATTGTGTGCCTTTAGACAAATTAATGAACATCTCTGATCCTCAATTTCCTCACCTGCAAGATGGGGATAATGATAATAATTGTAAAGACCTTATAGGGTTGTTAAAAGGATTAAAGAGCAAATATAGGTAATTATTTAGAGCAGTACATGTATTAAAAATGTAAACTATTATTAGCAATTCATACACATGAAAGTTGTCAATTCATTCTATACATGTAAGACACGTTAACTAAAAGCATACTTTTCTGTTTTTCTATTTCAAATTTTAATGGTCATACAAATACATGACACGTGATTCTATTAGATAGTCTTATTGACAGAAAAATTTAAACCTGCAGTCTGTTTTCTTATGTAAATATTGATTTCGTCCAGTATATATTTTTAAATAATGAATATACTGGTTGTATTCACAAAGTATAAACACCTCAGATATCTTAAACATTTTCTTTTAAATATATTCATTACATTTAACATATTCCAACCACTTATTTGGCACCTTATCAAAGATAAAAATAAATGTTATTTAACATATTTACATTTAACATATTCCAACCACTAGTTGAAAAATATTTTAAACTAGTATACTGAGTATTTTATTTTCCCTTAGTTTACATTATTTTAAAAAAACAACTATTTCTCTTTGACCTAAGTAAACAAAGAATTCATACATTTTAATCGCATTGCTCCCAAACTAATCTGCTCCCAAAATAATATGTATTGAAGACACCATGGTATTTCCATATAGCATGTGTTTCTCCACATACATAAGTCAAACATAATGACTTATGTATATTATGATGTTCATAAACATCAAATATTTATTACATACTAGCCAGATTGAGGGCATCACTTGGACTCCAGGTAATTTGCCAAAGAACTTTAGAACTGAAAGGACCTCAGAATATGTTGGACAGCACCCTCTTTTCACTGATGAAGAAACTGATTCCCATAAAATGACTCAAGAACAGAGAGAAGCCAAAGGCCACTGGCTTTGGGCAGGCAGAAATTTCAGATTCCTGTTCACTACATTCCACTGTTTAATATTTGCAGGGTCCCTGTCCTCAGGTTATGGCCAAGTTACTAAAAAACTTGCTTTTCTGTAGAACAGCAAGTGGATTTGATTCGAAAGGCATTGTTATTGAGACCTACAGAAGGTCCTGTCTTCAATTCTACTAAAGATACAATGCTATTAATAGACCAGAAAAAAAAAATTGGTGATATCCATAGTTCTATCTAAAGTTTGTGATAGAATCATTATGTTATCCTGATTAAAGAAATTGCTCTCCTTTGGTCAATCTGCCCCAGCTATTATCTGAGAACATGTAATCAAAAAGTGCTGGATAACATGTTCTAACAAGAAAAGATGTAGTTGTGCGTTATTAGAAGATGGTGGCTGAAAAAAAACAGTCAGAAAAAAATAAACTGCAATAAGATATTCTTGAATCCTCACGTATTTCTTGGAAGACTCACAATTTTAATCTTTTGGTCAATCAGAATATTTGTATTATCTATCTTCATTTTACTTCACATACAGTGACAATTAGAGAACAATCTTTTCTGAAGAGTAAAGAAAAGGGTTCAGCATCTACCTAATCAATCTTTTCTGTATAAAGACCAAACTGTAGAATTCGGTAGGAAATTTCACTTATTTTTCAACTGCTATTTTTAAGCTGAGCATTCTGATTAATTGCCTTAATATCCAATTATCTTTGTTAATATAAATTCAACCACAGAAAGGCCAATAATTAAAGAACACTTAAAATGGGGAGAATTTCCATACTTCCTTGACTCCAACTTGACAAAATGGTTTTTTGCTATTTTTAAGACCCATTTATATCTCTGTAATTATTCAAAGTAATATGCACACTTATATACAAATTTGGCAGAATATGAATGTTTCAATAATTTTAATATGCACAACTCTTTTGTTACTCTCCTCCTTCTTTGCCATACTAGACATACTGCCCCTTTCTTCATGGAATGTTTTAAACATTATGCCTTTGGTTCAAGGAAAAATAGGTGATATAGTTGTTGGTAATGATTCAGATTCTAGTTTTAATGGTAATCAATGTCAAATATGAAAAAATATAGGGAAAGTAGAGCTTACGCGAGGAAGTGGATTGGAGATTCCTCTAAATGTGAAATAGGAGAAGTCTGGGGATCCAGAGCAGGGAGGAGACTCACCTGTTAACCCTGGAAAAAATCTTGAGAGGGAGAGTAAGAGACCCAAGAGAGGAATGGCTATGTGGTCCATCTAAGAAGTTTGTACCAAAGGCACAAATCAGTCAACTGAACTGATGCTAGATTGACCAATGTTCTGTGACCTAAGCAAAATATAGAAGTAGCAAATAGCTGATAGACCAGCTATTTGCCAGACTATCCATTCTTAATGGTAATCAGTACTAATGGATGAATAATAATTGTAATTCCCTTCCTACCTCCAAACCATAGCACAATCCTTATTGAAGCTTGAGATGGAAAACCTTTGTTTCACCATCCACTGGGTGGTCAGGCTGTGCTTGATAGAGTATAACACGAGTGCAGCCAAGCTTAAAAGGCAAATAAATGACACCCAGGGAAGACACTAGTGCAATATTAAAGGTTGCTGAGAACAGATAATACACACACCAGTCCAAGTGGTACCGTATTTATTTGTAGCAAGAAAAGGAAGAAAGTGCACACAAATTCCAATCCTTTGCAATGCACTAGCTCCCCTCGGCCAACAAATCTATTCCATAGCTATCACAGGCAGCGTGACTGCACGCATCCCAATTTTTGCTGCAGTATAAGGACCCCAATCTTTCCCCTAGAGGATATGAAATACAGAAAATTCGAGGTGTGCCTGAGGGTCATTGAAGCGTGTCTTTCAGCAGAACAAAGGAGTGCATTGAGTTTGACACAGGGAAAGATATTCCCACACAAAGTCCAGCAAGGTAGTGTGGGTTCCCTATCTCTTGGTAAGGGATGTACTCCAGGCCAGAGGCCCATTCTTCTGGGCCAAGCTGGGACTGAAAGACTGCATGCAAGAGACTGTCTTTCTTAACAAGTTTCAACAAGTATAGCTAGATCATGACATCATCAATTTAAGTGCTTTTTAAATAAATACACATGACGTCTCCTGCTGAAAATAAACCTTCTGAACACACATTCAGAGACAGCTAACAACACCAACAACAAAATGGTTCCCTCCTCCGTCTTCTGTATTTGCTCTTACTCCTTTTTCTCTATCACCACGGTTTCCCCAGTTACAATTTAAAAAGCCATCCTAGTCTCCTACGCTTCATCAATCTTCTATCCAGTGTTTGTTCAACGTACATGGCTAAACTCTATTACAATGTGATGACCACTGAGCTCAAGCCCTTCACTGGGTGAGCTTGAGCCCCCACTTCAGGTAGGCCCCGCTCTCTCTCTCTTTCCCTCTCTCTCTCTCTCTGCCCCTCATGGGATTCTCTCTCTCTCCCTCTCTCTCTGCCCCTCGCTCACTTGAACTCCCTATCTCTCAAAATAAGTAATAATGATAAAAAATAAATAAAACACTGATTAGCTTTAAACAAATAAATATAAATATACTGTGATGACCATCTACCTGTATCTTACTTTTCTCATCATCCTTAACATCCTCACTTCTTCTCATTACTTCTACTTCTCACTACTTCTAGTCACTTCCTCTCACTAAATTCTCATTACTTCTTGACATCTTACAGTCTGCTTCAGTGGATAAGTGGATACTGAAAAACAATAACTAAAAATTACAAGTTAAAAAAAACAAAAAAACAAAAAAAAATTACAAGTTTCCCCCACTCTCTGAAAGTAGAGTGCTCCTATGAAACCTGTCATAAGCTGAAATGGCATAAAACGAAGAAGCAGTCACCATTGCATAAAAGTGAAAATTCTCTCTGGCTTTCTTTTGGGTTAGTGAAAGCAGATATTAATGTAGGTCTTTCACAGACGCGAACTCTAGGAAAGCAAGGGAAACCTGTACTTGTGTTTGTGCAAAAATTCCATTGATTATGTATGTCCCCATATTCTAATAATGTTTTACTTAATATCAGTGACTCTTTTGGATCGTCTCTTTTTCTTATTCTTTCTTCTTCATCCTGTTCTAATTTTCTAACTTTCCAAACGTACCCACACACACAGAGCTGTGTACCTACCCAAACATACGTGCACACAAACACATACATACACAAACACACAGAACTGGTTCATCCACTCTGACTTAGTGATTTACAACGACTATTTTTATGCACAAAAAAATAAGACTATTATAAATAATAATAGTGTCTTTAAATACATGATATAGGTTCACCATTTTACATAATTATATAGCCAGACAGGACAGATTGCTTAGTTGACTAAATTCAGAAAATAAATGGTTAAAATGCTGGTAGTTTAAAAATAGTTGTTTGCTATTTTATTGTGGGCTATTATAATTATTTGGAGAAACTACTCAAGCTGGTGGCAGTTACTAGTTATCAATAATTAATCCCCTCTGGGCTCTAAGGGATTAACCACTTCTTAACTTCCTCTTAACGGTTTATCTTGAGCTCTTTCGTTCTACATTTCCTTCACACACATGAGTCCTCTTTCTATCAAAGAGCAATATTAATCATACAAGAATAGAAAATATTCTCATTAAAGCCCTGAAGCTCATTAGGGAAGTTTAAGTTATTCTAACACTTCCCTGATATTGTTGGATCCATGTAGTGAAGAGTGCGGACTCTCCTGCCAGTTAATTGTCTTACATGAGCTGACCTAAAGACTGAAATGCATTTTCTGTGCTGAGTAGAAGATGGAGAGTTGTAGCTATTTTTACTAAAACAACTAATTAAAATTTTCTCTGCCAAAACACTATTTTTCCTTTAGTGCTATTACATTAGCACATGCTTGTAAGCATATTATAGATATGCTTCATTTTATACAACTGATGCATTTCTGAAAAGTCAAGGATATTTGGTACCTGTCTGAGGTGCAGAGAAGATTTCAGGCTAAAGGAAGCCTATGCAAAATAATTTGTTAAATAAAATATTCTGAGCTATACAGCTATCCTCAATGGATAAATTTTCTTCTAAAGTCATTGTGGGACACAAAAATAATATTCTGTAGAGCCTTGGCAAGACAAAGACTGCATTGTAAAAAAAAGGTAAGGAAAAAGGCAAAGAGTCAAAAGAAATACGACAGATTTGGCAATGTATGAATGCGGGCAGTGAAAGGAGAAAGTCTCACCTTCAGAATCAACTCACCTAACACTGATTGTCAAGGAATTTCAGAAGTCATCTGAAGTAATAGTGAACAATTAGGGAAGCTGTTTAAGAAAGAGAAAAAAGACGCTTATGTAGTCTACCCAAGTGGAAAGTATACCCATAAAAGATTCCCTCTCTCACTGAGTCAATGCAGTAGAAAAGGCATTCATGAAATTAACTAAAGTGAATATCAATTTTAAAGTTCTAAGTCTTTCAAACTAAAGAATAAATAGCATGATAAATGTGAACTTTTTTTAAGTTGCAGGGCAACCACTGGATTAAACACGCTAAACAAGTATAAATTTCCTCAAGCCTTTACTCCTCAGAATATAAGTATTTTAGAATATATAGTAAATCTTCAACAGAAAGGGTTTTTTCCAAATTTAAGTCACAGAAATTTCTGCTGAAAGGTTTTCTGGGATTAAAGATTAGAGCACCATAAATTACCATAAAGTTGTACTAAGATACAAATAAAAATTATATTAAAAATGACATTAGCAAAGTTCTGGTTGGTGTGCCAACCAAAAAGAAAAAAGAACAATTAGCTTTACTAATGCTAAAGCATTAAAAATTTAAAGCATTAAAAAATGTATGGATAGTGTCTTCTTCCTGACTGGCCTTGGTGCATTCTGTGTCAGCTGCTGATGACAAGATATCTTCAGGAAAGGCCAAAATTGGGCATCCTGCCTCCAACTTCAAAGCCATGGCTGTTATGCCAGATGGCCAGTTTAAAGACATCAGGGAAGGGGCGCCTGGGTGGCGCAGTCGGTTAAGCGTCCGACTTCAGCCAGGTCACGATCTCGCGGTCCGTGAGTTCGAGCCCCGCGTCGGGCTCTGGGCTGATGGCTCAGAGCCTGGAGCCTGGTTCCGATTCTGTGTCTCCCTCTCTCTCTGCCCCTCCCCCGTTCATGCTCTGTCTCTCTCTGTCCCAAAAATAAATAAACGTTGAAAAAAATTTAAAAAAAAACTTTAAAGACATCAGGGGAGGCACCTCAGTGGCTCAGTGGGTTAAGCATCCGGTTCCTGATTTCGGCTCAGGTCATGATCTCACCGTTCCAGGTTCTAGAGATCGAGTACCGCTGACAGCACAGAGGCTGCTTGGGATTTTCTCTCTGTCTCTCTCCCAGCTCCTTCCCTACTCACACTCTTTCTCTATCAAAATAAATAAACTTAGAAAAAGACATCAGCCTATCTGACTACAAAGGAAAATACGTTGTGTTCTTTTACACTCTTGGCTTCACCTTTGTGTGTCCTGCAGAGATCATTGCTTTCAGTTACAGGGCAGGAGAATTTAAGAAACTCAGCTGCTAAATGATTGGTGCATCTGTGGCTCTCATTTCTATTGCTTGGCGTGGATCATCACACCCAAGAAACAAAGAGAACTGGGACCCAAGAACATTCCCTTGGTATCAGAAGCCAAGCATGCCAGTGTCCAGGACAATGGAATCTTTTTTTTTTTTTTTTTTTTTTTTTTTGCTTTTCTTTTCATGTTTTTATTTAGATTCTAGTTTGTTAGCATACACGGTAAGATTGGTTTAAGGTGAAGAATCTAGTTTAATTTAGTAAAATTGGTTTCAGGTGAAGAATTTACTGGATCATTACTTACATACAACACCCAGTGCTCATCACAAGTGCCTTCCATTTAGCCCATCCCCTGCCAGTACTTGTTCTCTATAGTTAAGAGTCTCTATGGTTTGCTTCCCTCTCTTTTTTTTTTTCCCTTCCCTTATGTTCATCTGTTTTGTTTGTTAAATTCCACATATGAGTGAAATCATATGGTATTTGTCTTTCTCTGACTCTTATTTCACTTAGCATAATACATTCTAGCTCCATCCACATCGTTGCGAATTCCAAAGTTTCATTTTTTTAATGACCGAGTAATATTCCATTGTGTGTATGTGTATATATACATATATACATATACATATATATACATGTACATATACATATATATACATATATATCCCCTCTTATTTATCCATTCATTGGTCAATGGACATTTGGGATCTTTCTGTAGTTTGGCTATTCTTGATAATGCCGCTATAAACCCTGGGGTGCATGTGCCCTTTCAAATCTGTAATTGTATCCCTTAGGTAAATACCTAGTAATGCAATTGCTGATTTGTAGGGAGGCTCTATTTTTAATGTTTTGAGGCACCTCCATACTGTTTCTCAGAATGGCTGCACAGTTTTGCATTCCCACCAAATCATAAGACGGTTCCTCTTTTCCCACATCCTTGTCGACATCTCATTTTGTGTGTTGTTAATTTTAGCCATTCTGACAGGTGTGAGGTGGAATCTCATTGCAGTTTTGATTTGTTTTTCCCTGATGATGAGTAATATTGAGCATCTTTTCCTGTGTCTGTTGGCCATCTGAATGTCTTCTTTGGAAAAACATCTATTCGTGTCTTCTGCCCATTTCTTAACTGGATTGTTTGGCTGGTGCCTGTTGGGTTTGATAACTCCTTTATAGATTTGAATACTAACCCTTTTTCAGATATGTCATTTGCAAATACCTTCTCCATTCTGTAGGCTGCTTTTTGGTTTTGTTGTTTCCTTAGCTGTGCTACATTTTCTTTATCCATTTATCCATCAGTGGATATTTAGGTTGATTCTATGTCTTGGCACTCATAAATAATGCTGCAAAGAACAGAGGGGTGCATATATCTTTTTGAATTAGTGTTTCATTTTCTTTGGACACACACCAGAAGGGGAATTGCTGGATGGTATGGAATTTCTATTTTCAATTTTTCGAGAAACTTCCATACTGTTGTCATAGTAGCTACATGAATTTACATGCCTACCAACAGTGCACAAGGGTTCTCTTTTTTTCCACATCCTTGCCAAAACCTGCCATTATCTTCTTAGTAATAGCCATTCTGACAAGTATGAGGTGATATCTCATTGTGCTTTTGTTTTGCATTTCTCTGATATTCATCAGATATCAGATGATGCTTAGTTCCTTTGCATCTGTCTGTTGGCCATTTGTATGTCTTCTTTGGAAAAATGTCTGTTCATGTCTTCTGTCCATTTCTTCTGTGCAGAAGCTTTTTATCTTGATGAAGTCCCAACAGTTCATTTTGCTTCTGTTTCCCTTGCCTCCGGAAATGTGTCTAGTAAGAAGTTACTGCAGTTAAGGTCAAAGAGGTTGCTTCCTGTGTTCTTTCCTAGGATTTTGATGGTTTCCTGTCTCATAATTAGGTCTCTCATTCATTTTGAATTTATTTTTGTGTATGGTGTAAGAAAGTGGTTGAGTTTCATTCTTCTGTATGTTGTCACCCAGTTTTCCCAACACCATTTGTTGAAGAGACTATCTTTTTTTTCTACTGGATATTCTTTCCTGCTTTGTTGAAGATTAGTTGACCATATAGTTGTGAGTCCATTTCTGGATTTTCTATTCTGTTCCATTGATCTATGTGTCTATTTTTGTGCCAGTACCATACTGTCTCGATGACTATAACTTTGTAATATAATTGAAGTCCAGAATCATGATGCCTCCAGCTTTGCTTTGCTTTTTCAGGATTGCTTTGGCTATTCAGGGTCATTTGTGGCTCCATACAAATTTTAGGATGTGTAGCTCTGTCAAAACTGCTGGTGGTATTTTTATAGGGAATGCATTAAATGTGTAGGCTGCTTTGGGTAGTATAGACATTTTAACAATATTTTTCCATCCAATCCATGAGCATGGAATGTTTTTCCATTTCTTTATGTTCTCTTCAGTTTCTTTCATAAGTGTTCTATAGTTTTCAGAGTACACATCTTTTACCTCTTTGGTAAGGTTTATTTTTAGGTATCTTATTATTTGTGATCCAATTGTAAATGGGATTGATTCCTTGACTTCTTTTTCTGTTGCTTCATTATTGGTGTATAGAAATGCAACAGATTTCTTTACATTGATTTTATATCCTGTGACTTTGCCGAATTCATGTATTAGTTCTAGCAATTTTGTGGTAGAGACTTTTGAGTTTTCAACCTACCATATCATGTCATCTGCAAATAGTGAAAGTTTGACTTCTTCCTTGCTGACTTGGATGTCTTTTATTTCTTTTTTGTTGTCTGATTGCTGAGGCTAGGACTTCCAGTACTATGTTATATAACAATGTGAGAATGGACATTCCTATCTTGTTCCTGACCCTAGAGGCAAAGTTCTGTTTTTCCCCACTGAGGGTGATACTGGCTGTGGGTCTTTTGTATATGGCCTTTAGGACTATGGAATGTTAAAGCTGATGAATGTAACTTGTTCAGGGCCTCTCTATCATTGATGATAAAGGCATCCCTTGGCAAATCACTGTGAATGACTTCCTTCTGGAACACTCTATGGATAAGATTCTGAGACTAATTCAGGCCTTCAAGTTTACTGACACGCATGGGGAATTGTGCCCAAGGTTGCAAGACTGGCAGTGATATCATCAAGCCTGATGTCCAGAAGAGCAAAGAATATTTCTCCAAGCAGAAGTGAGTGCTGGGCCATTTTAGAGCCAGGCTGCAGTGGGTAACCATGAAGACAAGATTTCATTTGTACAATTGTCATGCTTAAAACATAAGACTTTAGGTTCAGTGCGGATGTGGTGTGGAACAGAACAGGCCTTTCCTGCAGGGGTTGGGAAGGCCGCCCTTTCTTCCTCTAGAGAGAGTGGCCTGAGCTGTGCTATGGGGCAGGACAACTGATGTGTATAGTAGTGGGGCATCACTTTAGATTATTTGTTGTTTCTATTAAACTCGAACTGAGGGGAAAAAAGAAATATATAGACAAATGAATTCTATATGGCTATTTGACATCCTTCAGATTAAAATTTGGATGAATGTATATAGTCACAAGCTTCTGTAGGATTGAGCATGAAAAAGAAACAATAGAAAAGGTCTACATCCCAAGTATCTTTGTAGCTTCCTTAGCATATTCAAAATATCAGATACTTTGGACAGTGTTCTTTACTATTTATATACATTGCTGCTTCATACAACATAGAAATTCCTATATCATAGTACGTGAACTACATTATAAAAGCTTCAAACTTTGCAATTACCACCTACAGACAGGATCCTATTTTAATAAACATATATAACCAATATGAATTGTGGTCTTAGGCCAGATTTTTTCCTTAAAACTCAGATTTTGATGTAAACACCTGAGTGGGTGATGAACAATGGAAATTTGAGGAGAAAGGATGAGGAGCTGATGAGTTCAGTTTTACCACATGGTACATTTAGGTGAAGATTTTCAGTAAGCAACTGAACTTGCATGTCTGACGTTCAAAAATAAGTTGAACTAAAGGTAAAGATTTGGGATTAACAAATGATAGAAACTGAAGCCAACAAAGTAGTGAAGATCATTCAGATGGACAATATGTAGTAATATGAGAAAACATCTAAGGGGAAAAAAACACCTTAAAGAAAAAAAACTCACGGGGTGCCTGAATGGCTTAGTTGGTTGAGTGTCCGACTTCAGCTCAGGTCATGATCTCATGGCTTGTGAGTTCCAGCCCTGTGGCAGGCTCTGTACTGAGCTGGGAGCCTGGAACCTGCTTTGGATTCAGAGTCTCCCTCTCTCTCTCTCTCTTGTGCTCTCTACTTGTGCTCTCTCTTTCTTTCTCTCTCTCTCAAAAATAAATAAACTTTAAAATAATTTTTTTAGAAATTCATTATTTAATGCTTAGCCAGACAAAAACAAGAATTCCTTATAGAATGACAATTTAACAAAGACTATTTTATATGAAAGTGCATCACATTATTGCCTTTCATCTTGAGTTTATTTTCTCAGTACTTGCAAATCACACACACACACACACACACACACACACAAATGCAGATTTCATAATTGTGGTTATGGTGCTATAATACCATAATAGAAAAAAATGTTTATGAAATATTTACTCTGTGCCAGACACTGTGCTAAGTGTTTTATATACATTAAATCACTTAATCTTCATAATAGTCTGTTCTAGTTATTTGTTGCCATTAATAAACTAAACCTAAACTTGGTGTTTTAAAAGAGCCATTTATTATATTTCATGATGAATGAAATCCGTTTAAAAAATCATATACGGTTAGAATTGGTGATACTGTTACTCCACAATGAGTCAGCTGATGTCACTATATGCTATTCAGCTGGTGGATGGGTTGTTCAGAAGAGTCCCAGAGGTTTAACACACATGTCAGGTGCCTTGGCTGGAATGGCTGGAAAGCTGAGTTCAGCTAGTATTGGTAACCCAAGCACCTACATGTGGTGTCTCCAGCAGGGTAGTCAAAATTTTTATATGATTGGCTAAGGACTCTGAGAGACAGTTTTTCAAGAGCAAGAATTCAAAAAGGGATGAGCAAACACTGCAGAGCTTCAGATCTCACTCCAAAAGTCCCAGAATCCCACTCCCATTGCAATCGATTCATTAAGGGCATCACAAAGGCCAACTTAGACTCAAAGAGATGAAAATTGAACATCACCCTCAAAGAGAAGGGTAGCAAAGTATTTATAGACATCTTTAATCTATCACAGAGCTCTATACGATAAATATGATTATCATTCCCTTTCATAGATGACAAAACTGAGTCCTCTGTGGTTGATAAATTGCCAGGATCCCATTGTTGGTAAGTAGTTAAACCAGTAATTAAAACATGGCAGTCCTAACTCCAGTGCCTTAGCCCTTAGCTGCTGTTCTAGAAATGGTTGATTATGTATCACATTTGAGGAGCTATTTTGGCTGTCAATCAGTAGATCTAACATAAATAGTAACACTGTAAAATCTTTGGTAATTTGAAAGGTGCTAAGTAAATTTTTAAAATATGTTTACATAGAGAGCGTTCATAGATGTAGCAGAGGATACAAAATGTACCAACCTATAACCCATAAAAAGTTTACGTTTTAGTGGAGAGAATGAGGATAACAACCTTGGTACAAAGTTGTTACTACATATTGTGAAGTGATCCCTGTAGAATAGTTCAGAAGTACAGGCTATCCCTGTAGCCATTCAGAAGTAGCAAATAGGCTGATTTGCACTGATTCTTTATATAGAATATGCTCTCTGCCATGACTGTCCTTCCAATCCACTGTGCAGGTGCATGACCACCTTTAAGTTCAAACTTTAATGTCACATCCTCCTGAAGACAATCCTCAATCTTCAAACTCTGTGCAAACTCTCTGCCCTTTGAACCTCTATTATACATTGTTTACATTTATCTCAGGATACTCAGCTCACCCTACTTTATATTAGTTATGTTTGCACTTGTATAGGCTCTCCTCTGTTAACCAGACCATTTGTTCTACTCATCTTTGTCCCTTCTTTAGTACACTGAATTTTAAAAATGAATCAATAATTATTTGTGAATTATGTTAAATGTAAATCTAGTAAGGATGTATTGAATAGCCATTTAATATTTACAGATGTTTAGTATATGCCAGAAACTAGGTACAGAAAGGTTAATAAAACATGGCCAATGCCAAGGATGTAGAGAAAGGGAAACTCTTTTGCACTATTGGTGGGAATGCAAACTGGTACGGTCACTCTGGAAAACAGTATGGAGGTTCTTCAAAAAGTTAAAAATAGAATTACCCAATTACCCAACAATTGCACTACTGGGCATTTACTGAAGGATACAAACATACAGATTGAAAGGGGTACATGCAACCCAATATTTATGGCAGCATTATCAATAATAGCCTAATTGTGGAAAGAGTCCAAATGTCCATCAACTGATGAATGGATAAATAAGTGGTACACACACACACACACACACATAACGGAATATTACTCAACCATCAAAAAATTAAATCCATATTTGCAGTCACATGGATGGAGCTAGAGTGTATTATGCTAAGCAAAATAAGTCAGTCCAAGAAAGACAAATACCATGTGATTTCACTCATATGTGGAATTAAGCAAAACAGATGAACATAGGAGAGGGGTAAAAAAAAGAGAGAGAGAGAGAAAGAGAGGGGGGAGGCAAACCCTAAGAGACTCCTAACTATAGAAAACAAACTGAGGGTTGATAGAGGGAGGTGGGTGGGGCATGGGGTAAATGGGTTATGAGCATTAAGGAGGGCACTTGTTGTGATGAGCACTGGGTGTTATATGTAAGTGATGAATCACTAAATTCTTCACCTGACACCAATTTTACCATATATGCTAACTAGAATTTAAATACAAACTTGAAATAAAAAAAAAAGAATTGTAAAAACAAACAAAGAACAAAACAGGGTCGATGCACTTACAAGAGTTGACTATGTAGTTATCTGTTAAATCTAAATCTAAAACTTAGAGTTCAAGGATTCACACAAGTACAGTTATTGAAAACCACAACAATGTCTTGAATTCAATTTAAACTGAGAGATTTACCTAACACAAATTTTAAACTTTTATTTTTTTACAATTTACAAAGGCCTAAACATTAAGATAATATTAAAACGGACAGTACATATTTTTTGTTCAATTAGGGGAAAAGCTCTTCCTCATCACCAAGCCATGTTATCTGCAATTTTTTTTAAAGCTCGGGGCTGAAAATAAATGCTAACATTGTACTAATATCTTTATAATATCAGCAATAGATCAATACCTTTATTAACAAAAGTATGTTACTTAAATCCTATTTCACCAATCCTTTGGATTTATCACCAATATATTTTATCATTAAGGTACTATATAAATTTAAAAATCTCTCCATCAAAACTTTTAGCATGATTAGTGAAAATGAAATCTTGGTGTTTTCAATTAACTATGATTTTGCAAATGAGGCTGTTTTTTTATTCTTTTTTCATTAAATCACCAATGGTAATTTTCTAACTTAAAAATGAATACCAAAAATTCAGGGAATGTTGCATACCTTTTGCACATAAAAAAATTCTTTCAGTGGACACGATCAACTCTAATTTATCCTCTTTAAATCAGTTAGAATTGAAAGTGACCCTCCATGAAGAACAGTTCCACAAATCAACCTCATCTTTCAAGCAAAAAAATATTTTTGTGTCCATTTCCCTCATCAGTGGACCTGCTCACCACTACTTCAAGCAACTTGCTTGCTCCTATCAAAATGAAACCTCAAGAAACTCAAGAACAAATTCAGCCAAATAGAATATAATGATTATAAAGTTTAAAGAGTCAGTTTCCAAGAGGTAGTTGAGTTTCAGAAAGGCAAACCCTTACACCAAAACAAATAATCTGTAATTGAGAAATTGAGGCATATGCTAGTAAGTAGGGATGATAATATGTGATAAGGAACTTCTTGGGTCTTGTTACACACACAGAAATCATGTTACATCAACAATATATTTGGTCAGAATATAAAACTAGAGAATAATTACTACCCTACACAAATGGACACCATTCTCTTTTCTTTCTAACTGTAAGGTATCTAATATTCAATCCCAGTTGAAGAATGAGTTATTAACCATAAAGAAAGCCTTTACAGTAAACCTCCCCTTAAAGGTTACCTGTACTCTAGATCATCTTAAAAGAGGACACATTAGAAAATATCTACTAAGCAATGCTGAAATTAAGCACTGATTCAGGAAGAAAGGAGATTAAAACGTTTTGATCTGCTAAGAACTATGTTTTTCATTGCAGCATTGGTAGTAGAAGCTGGTTTTTTCCCCTCTCAATAAAAGGAACTAGGAACAAATTCACAAGACATAGGCAAATCACAATTTTTAATATTGCTTCCTATCCTTCTGAGATCAAATCAGTTTTTTAAAAAGAGTAGGGAGGATCTTATTCAAAGAAAGATTATAATTTCTCACCATTATAGTCACAGTGTAATACTGCACACAGTCTGCAGAAAAATAAAAGTCATTATTATTTCTCCAGTTTAAGGGTCCATACAGAAATTATACCAATTCTTACCCTTTTCAGAAAAAAAAAACTGTATATAATCAGGAAGCCTTACCATGATCAATAGAAATAGCACACACCATAAGGCAGTCTGTTAGTTTGTCTACCAAATGTATTTTCCCTTTATTCCTAGACACAAAACTAAATGGAATTTTCTAGCCTCCTTTTTATAATGAAGTCATGTGGCTGTTTTTCTCCATAGAAGATAATGTGATATATGCCTGTTATGGACCTGAGTCTTGGGACCATGACTATACACCCACCATGTTGTCCTTCTCCTTATTATCAGCTGGGATTTACAGAGACTTGGTCTCTGCCATGCAGAGGATGACAGCTCTAGGGGATGACAGGGCAACCAGTGGGGAAAGAACCTGTATCTCTGAATAACCTCATAGAGCAGAGTTGAACCACTCAGTTTGAACTTTTATGTAAAGGAGAAATCATCTCATCTCATTTAACTTACTGAAACATTGTTCTCTTTAGTATAGCATCCTACTCTAACCCTAACTAATAGAGACCAATATTTCCTATCCACAGAAGCTATTCAAGAATTACTAGCATGAGTACTTTTCCTCGTTATTTTTTTAAAGTAATCTCAACACCCAAATTGGGGCTCAAACTCATGACCTCAAGATCTTCTTCTTTTTTCTTTTAAATATTTATTTCTTTTTGAGAGAGAGAGAGAGAGAGAGAGAGAGAGAGAGAGCACAAGATGGGGAGGGGCAGAGACAGAGAGAGAAGGAGACACAGAATCCAAGCAAGTTCCAAGGCTCTGAGCTGTCAGCACAGAGCCCGACACGGGGCTCGAATTCACAAACTATGAGATCATGACCTAAGCCAAAGTCAGACATTTAACCAACTGAGCCACCCACGTGCCCTCCAATTATTCTTGATCAATATAAGCCTGACTAATTGAGAGTGGCAAGGCATTCATATATCTAAGTACAAGCAAAAAGGCAACCCCACCAATATAATCCAAATATAGTAATAATACCTAAATTCAGCTGTATATAACCATGTTTCATGATTTGACTTTATATAAAAACTTGGAACTTCTGCATTACTTTAGGGCACAGTCTGGAGACCAATAAAGAAAAGACATATTACAAAGTGATGTTTGATTTTTTTTTATCATTTAAATAATTTTCAACAACTGCTTGAAAAGTTAATAACCAGTTTAGGCTTCTGTTTTGTTTTAGGGTTTATTTGATATACAGGTAAATTATTTCCAACTTAATTTATTATATTTCAGGAAATCCGGAAAATATCACTTCCCAACTTCCCAAAGTATGCCTTCCTTACTCAAAAATGCCCGGATTTCCTTTAATAGAGTGAAATGTCTAATAAAGGGAAGATAAGATTTGAGATAATCTTCTGAGGAGAAGGTAAAACAAATTGAATTTACATCCAGGTATAAATGATTGACTTCAGACATTCTTCTAAAAATAGTTTTTATTGAGGTGTCTGGCTGGCTTGTTTGGTAAAATGAATGACTCTTGATCTCAGGCTTGTAAGCTCAAGCCCCATCTTGGGTGTAGAGATTACTTCAAAATAAAATCTTAAAAAAAATTAAAAAGAAAAATAAAAAAAAGAAAAATAGTTTTTACTGAAAGATAGGGTACATGAAAAGTAGAAAGGAAAGAGGTAAGTCTTCAGGTAAAAAGGTATAACTCATCTATTTTCAGTTCCATCTAGAATTGATTGACTCTACTGCAAATAAAGTGATAGTAAAAAGAAAAGAAATCAACAGACAGACCAAATAATCATCCATAGATGGCAGGGACACAGCATTGTTAACAGGAGATATGCTATATCCACAGGTATGAATCAGTTTTATGTGTCAGCAGTTAACCACCTATTGTGTTTTTTTCTATGATTCATATAAGGAAATCAGTCTCCTCCCTGAAATTCACCCCACTTTCTCACTGATAAAAGAAATCATTTTGTTAAATTGACAGTGATCTAGGATCCTTCACATCTCTAAGCCAGCTTCCTCATCTGTAAAATAACAAAATAATACTATGTTATAGACTCATTTTAAGGTTAAAGAAAATTATATCTGTGGAGTGCCAACACAATTCGTACCATTCAGCGGGAATTCAATAATTTTTTGTTTTCTGTTTTCACTCTTTCATTATTATATAAAATGTGAAGTTCCTCAGGTACTTCCTTTGCCTAAGCCAAATACCAGAATCCGGCAAAAAATATTACACAATTACTATGAATGTACTAACCTTACTTTGCCAACTTTTCATTATAATAACAGTTAACATGTGAAGAATGCTTATGATTTTATGCCACAATCTTCAAAAGGTTTTATAGGTGCGGAAACTAAAATTCAAATGGGTTAGGAAACTTCTGAAGGTTACACAGCTAATAATTTGAAAAGATGGCATTTTCACTTGGAAAATTGAGTTCTCAAGCCCATACCTTTAATCACTATGTTGTACTGCCTCTCACTTTTGTTTTCATAATACCTGCCTGGACATAACATCGCATAGTCTTATTTTCATATTTACTGTCTAACCGTTCTTGAAAATACCCACTGTGACCTGTCTCTTTATAAACACTCTATTGTACATGGCCTTCTTATAATTTTCATTTCATTTATATTATTGACCTTAATATGTTTTACAAATATTGCCATAGTTAATCTGAATCAAGTTTCTTTTAAGTATAATGAAAAAGAGATTTAGAAATTATTAAACATTAGAGCCCAAGGGAAATTTTATTTTTTTTAAGTTTTTTTAAATTTATTTATTTTGAGAGAGAGACAGAGAGAACGGGTGGGGGAGGGGCAGAGAGAGGGAGAGGGAGAATCCCTTCATGGAAAGCAGGCTCCATGCTTTCAGCACAGAGCCCAATGTAGGGTTTAAACCCACAAACCATGAGATCATGACCTGAGCCAAAACCAAGAGTCAGATGCTTAACCAACTGAGCCACCCAGGTGCCCCTGAAGGGAATTTTTAAAAAGCTAAGTCTTGCTTCTAGATTGTGTAGGACTTGTAACCATTCAGAACATATTAAATGGTGAGTGTTTAAATCTCTTAGTGGTTCTACCTAGCCCATTATCTTCCAAAATTAATTATTTAAATTACACTTTTTTATGGTCATCTCCAAATCTCCTGAATTTAAGTCAGTGTTTTTTTTCCAGAAAAATATTGTCTTAATGAACAGTGGCATTCCTTATCACATAGCAAATCAAACAAAAGTAGAAATAGACTAGACTTTAATTATAACCTATGACTCATCCTATTTTATTTTAGCATTTTAAAGATTATCACTCCATTATCCTCTGGCGTCCACTGTATTTTTTTAGAAAAAAAATAGCTAATACCCTTATCTTGCCTTTATTAGCTCCTTGCAAAGTAATACATCTTTTTTTTTTTTTTCTAGCTGCTTTTTCTTTTTATCTGTAGTGTTCAGAAGTTTTATCCTCATTTGCCAGTTTTGTTTGGTTTTGCATTTATCCTATTTGGACTCAGCATTTCTTGCTTTGATATTTTAATCAATGTTGGAAATTTCTGCTGCACCATCTCTTTATTACTTCCTTCCCATCTTCGCTCTGATCATTTGCCTTTAGATCAGATCTTCATTATCAATATGGACTCTTTCAACGGCTTTCTAAATTTGCTCCCTGCCTCTAGTCTTTAAATATACCTCCCTCACATAATCATACTACTTTCACAATTAAAACACTCAGTTCCCGTAAGATAATGTCTAAAGTCCTCAGTAAATGTATCTGTAAGGTCCTCATGATATGATGCCTAGCAATATTTCAGTCATGTGTCCTGCTGTTTAACACTTCAACCTTAAACAACCTGTGACTGTTTGTAGTTTCCTATAAACTCATACTAGGTCTCAGTGATACATCTCTATTTTTCAACTCCCCTGAGACTCTTCTAAAATAAAAACAAAAATCCATAAAAATAGAATTAATATGTAACCAAGAAGAAGGTAAGAGAAATATAAGCAAATGAGAGAGAGCAACAAATTGCTAGAGGCTGGAAAGTGCAGAATAGAAATTTAACTAAGTGCAATTGAAAGGTAAGGCCTAGAAAACAAAGTCTTTAAAACAGAAAAGTCAATTGCTAACTGAAAGCATAGGAGGCTTGCCTTTTTTTTAAACAAGAAAGAAAAGTCAATTTCTAACCAAAATTACAGTAGAGCAGAGGGAAGTAAAGTTGTGTAAAAAGTCATGATTCCAATGTGGAAAATATACATCTTTGGCATGATTTTAAGTAAGTGATAGTTAAGAAAAGAGAATCCATTTCATCAGAGCACAGTACATGACCCAGCATAGTCATAAAAACATAAATGTACACAGTCAATTAATGCAGAAAAAGTGAAAAACTTGTTTACTGTTTCCTATCAAGTCACAATGATAACAATCTTAACAAAATAAAAATAATAGGGTAGCTGATAAGTGGTGGAGAATGACAAAGGTAAAAAGATGGAGGAAACAGCAGAAGTGATAATATCATCTCTTAACAATGTGTTGGGTCATTATTTATGAACACAAAAGTAACCTGTAGAAGTAATAAAATGATAAGTAACTCTAAAAGACACCAAGGAGGTCTAATCATATAATTTAGTGATATGGAGAAATCACCAAAAGAAATGCAAGCAAAAATATTTAAAACAGCTTACCCCTAGGAAACCAATTAGCCACTGAATAGAAATGGTTCTGTTTCTTTGATTACAAGATCTTCTAAATCATTTTATTATTGTTACATGTTCTTGTGTTCCATTTATAATTTTTTTCTAAATGTTTTGAAGAGAGAGCTTAGGTGGCATTAGGCTTTCCAGAAAGCCTTCCCTCAATCTGAAGATCCAAGTGGCTTTCCTGTGTGTTTCCATAGTACCCAACACATACCTCCAATGTGGCACTAATTTTAACATACACCTATGACTATGTGTCCATCTTTTCCATTAGAATCTGAGTTCTTTTGGAGTAGGAATTAAATTTTATTCATCACTCTACCCTCATCACCTCATACATTATCTGGTACAGGGTAAGTCATAATTATATGTTCACTTAGTGAATAAACTATCAACTGTGTTGGGTAATCAATTTTTTTAAGGAGGCTCTATACCCAACATGGGACCTGAACACACAAACCCAAGTTCAAGACTCCCATGCTCTACTGACTGAGCCAGCTAGGTGCCCCATATTGGGTAATCTATATTAAAGTCAATATTTCAATTCATTTATGGGAATTAATATAGATACTCATGAGATATGTAATCCTTTCCTTACCTCACTGCATATTTTAACTTTGTAATGACAATGAATGTAATAGAGATGTAAAGCCACATGTTTCCAAACCATCAGTATTTATCAGACACTGCAAGAAAACTTTAATCACAATATAATATTCAAAATTCTCACACCTACAATTTAAAATAAATCAAAAGTTGATTCTAAGTCTAACTGGTTTTAAATCAACTTACCAAGTTCAAAAATGTTAATATCTCTCACTAACTCACAGCATGCTACTATCAGCCTTAATTTTGTATTATTTCATAGAAATGTTGCAATTACAATTTAGTCCACGTTGATCAGCAAAAGTTAAAGGGCAAAATTAATTAACGGAAATAGTAAAGGGCAAAAGATTAATATGACGACACATCTAAAATGCTTACAGTAAGAGAGGCACTGTTATTTTGAGATTATCCACATTGACCTGCAAAAGAACAGAAGGAGAAATCTGTGAATAAAGCTGAATTTCAACAAACTAAATTGTATGTTAGCATTTTAAAAATAATTACTAAAAATGACAACCGCATTATAGATTTGAAACTTCTGACTAATAGACCCAACAATGACTAATGTATTACAAATAAGCTATGAAGAAAACTCCAAGTTGATGTGTGGATTTATATCAGAACGTCATATAAAACATATGACTAATTTTTTACTACAATGCATGAAAAGTTTTAGACACCATATAAAGCATGTAATCTATTTTAAGTTGTCAGGATTTTCTGGTGATATTTATTTTGAAAACTTAAGGAACAGTATAATATCCAAACAATTAATTCAGCATACTTGTAGAATATATGAGGACTTTAGATCAATCAGAGGTAAGTAGTTGATAACAATGAATATTCTTATCTTTTGGGGGATTTGTGTGACTTAACATAAATCAAATCCAGAAATAAAATCAGAGCACTGCCTTTGCTATTCATATACTTTCATCACTTACATCTCCCTTGCTCTGGGGAATAAATTTCTGAGTTAGACCCAGCAGGTGTTTTGAACTCCATTTCAGATAAAAGGAACATGAAAGAGATTAGAATGAGAAGCCCCACCTCACACAATTATTAAGTAACAGAATGGAGGCTAGGATTTGAATCTTCTGGTATTCAATGGTCTTTCCACTAAATGCTGGTTTCCAGTCCTTGTTCGCTACTAAAACATACGTATCCTATCAGGACTCAATTAAGAGCCATTTTGGAAAATACTGAAACCTGTGATGAGCCATTTTCAACCTAAGTCATTTATTTATTTATTTGTGTGTGTGTGTGTGTGTGTGTGTGTGTGTGTGTGCAAAAATGTGATTTTATTAAAGCACAGGGATAGGACCAGTGGGCAGAAAGAGCTGCCCTAAGTAATTTTTAAAGCCTCTCCCACTCCCCTATCCCAAGAAATGGCTGTGAGTAAATGGGAGAAATGATAGAAGCCTCATATAACACCTACGGCAATAATCTACACCTGCCCAATAAAGCAGTTAGGAGGGATGGTGAGTTCTAATAGGTTATGAAAGGAGTTTAAGAAACACATTTTTATAAGCTTTATTTAGAAGGCTACCTACAAAATCTTTATGTTTAAAATGATCTTTTCGATCAATTTGAAGAAGCACAAATGGAACTCTGTGTGTTATTTTAAAATTTAGCAAGTGTGTGTATGTGTGTGTATCTTTTGTTTGTATTTACTTGACTTGGTTACAGTTATATCTCCTTGAAATAATATATTTTACTTTTACCTAGAACGTTTTTTCTAACTACATTCTAGGAATATTAGAAAACAAAATTAGTATTTTGAACTAACTGTAAGCTATCTAGTATCTTTGATTCAAGCCATTTAGGTACCTTAAGATCCACATAACCCATGCCATCAAGCAGGCAAACATCTACACTATGTTTTCTCACCACTGTGGACTTTAATATTAATACCTCAGATCCATCAAGGCATTCCAAAATCATAAACACGTAACCCTCATATGGTGAACAGTAAAACCAGACGCTCTTCTGCATTCGGAGAATGGTTGATAATAGAAAAATAGGAACCAGTACAGGGAAAGAGTGTTCTTGTTTCCCAGAGTAAAGCAATTTGATTTAAAAAAAAAAGACTTCTGACCCCAAACAATGAAATTTCCTATTGGAAATAAATAGCCCCTTCATTCATGTCAGAAGACAGTTTCAAAAGAACAAGCTATGTAATAATTAAAAAGCAGACAACATGACCCCCTCAGTAGTCAGTACAGACACTACAGTGTCAGTGACAGCGTGAGTTCCACGGTGGAAGAGAAGCAACTATGGAAAGTCAAGGTTTAGAGGTTTAGAGGAGGAAGGTTTAGAGGAGGAAGCAGAGCAGGAGAGCAAATGTGATAGAAAGGCAGCCGGCACACAAAGAAAATCAACACAAAGAAAATAAAAAAACTACATTGTAAATATGGAGTTCACAGAGAAGTGGGGGGAATAGAGTGAGCATCAAGATTTAATAGTAATCAAATCTTATCCGAGTCCTACAGTACAGAGACCTGGATTTAACACCTATCTCCACCACCCATGCATGCTCTCAAATTAGTTACACAGCCTCAGTTTTCTCACCTGTAGTCTAAGGTGAAAAATAATCAAAGAAATAATAAAAACATTTACTTTATGGGTGCCATAAGTTTAAAAAGAGATAACAGCACAAAGGCAGCTATTAGCATTATTAATATAGCCAGAAATCATTGAGTCCCTTGTAGCATAATGAGAAATATGATAAAAGAAACCCAAAGCGGACAAAACATTGACTTAGCCACCCCTAAGTAGTGGTCGTAGCCATATGGTAGTGGTTGAGAGCATGGACTTAGGAACCAAACTGCCTGACGCTCTTACTTACCAAGGAACCTATGGCAAATTCCTTAATCTCTGTGCCCGTTTCCTCATCTGTAGACTAAGAACTATAAAACAACAACAACAACAACAACAACAACAAAACGGAATTATCATAGGGGTAGAGTAAATCGGTCTTTTAGAATAGTGACTGGCATTTATTGTCTTGAACAAATAAGTAAAGCATATCAATGCCTTCAAGAAGAGAAATTGGTGATCAAAATTAATGAATATGTTCTTAGTTGTTATCATTATTTAGCATACTCCATGAATTTATTTTTAAAGATTCGACACAGTGTGATTGATTTATTTTTAGTATCTTTGCCATTATTTTTGGTAGAACTAAGACCATAATCTATTTCTCCTAAGTATACCAGTATATTTCACTAGCATATAACATAAAATCTTTTTTTTAATTAAATAAGTAAGTAATTTAAGCAATCTCTACACTCAGCATGGGACCTGAACTCACAACCCTGAGATCAAGAATTGCATGTTCTTCCAGTGGACCCAGCCAGACACCCCGACCTCTTTTTTATTTTTTATTTTTTGAATTACTACAAATAATTTAAGACAAACCAATAGGTCTTTCGTTTTCAAACTGTGCTCTGCTGGAACCTGCCTTAAATCTCCTCCATGATTAAAACTGGCCTGCATTATAAGTATCAAAATTCCTCTTACTGTCAAACTGCAGTCTGTCAACCCATTGGTGGTTGGTACATCACTTAGAGGGTCCCAACCAGTAAGTTTTTAAATTGAATACAATAACAGAAAGCATCAGAGCGCATCACAAGTAGTAGGGGCATGAGTTCATAAATCTTTTCAGCTGCATAGGGGTGTTTATGTAGATACATGTATTTGTGATCTGGTTCATGATGTAAACTGTGTTTTTTACTATACTGGCCTCATAAAATGAATTTGGAAGTTTTCCTTCCTCTTCTATTTTTTTTGAAAAAGTTTGAGAATAGGAATTAATCTTTCCTTAAGTATTTGGTATGATTCATCTGTGAAGCCATCTAGTCCTGGACTTTTCTTTATTGGGGAGTTTTTTGATCACTGATTCTATTTCATTGCTGGTAATCAGTCCATTTAAATCTTCTATGTCTTCCAAAACTGATAAGTTATATGTTTCCAGGAATTTATACATTTTTTCCAGGTTGTAGTATATATGTAGTTCTTACTATGGAAATAGCATTCTTTCTAGGAGAGAGAATAATATTGAAAACTTAACCAAACTGGAATTAGTTAACCAAAGTGGTTAATGTATGACTCAGTAGGAATGAACCCTTCACGTGCAGTTTTTAACAAAGGAAACCTGAGAGAAGAGGAAATTATGAAGCATGGGTGTTCCGCATGAAATTGGGAGGGAGACTGATTGGGCAACATGGAACAACCATATGGCAGCATGGGGTGCTGAGCTGAATTGAGGAAGCCAATGGTCCCAAAGAGAAATACTGACTGGAGTGAATAATAAATTCCAACTTTGTTTTACAACTTTGTCCAGGGATCCTTTCTCCATGCCTACCTGTATACATCTAGATATAAAGCAAAGATATTAATTCTTGCCCTTTCCTCCCTCATTGGTGTGCCAGTAGATACAGCAACTACGGATATACTCTGAAATCAAAATAAATCACTGTGATGAGTTACCTTCGGCCCACCAGGAGCCAGAGATTATGACCACTTGACTTCCCCCTAACACTTTATATGATACAACATTGAGATCATCACCAAGCCGGTTTTAAAGAAAGACTAGTAATCTACTAATCTATTCTAAGAATTTACCACAGTACATAGCAGGTCATCAATGTGTGCTTTTCACTTTTCTCTCCTCCATCATATACTCCTTTCCCTTCTTACCAGCTTAAATTCCATGACCCATCATTACAATCACTTTTTCTTTATTCTATATACACTTCTCTGGAACCTCTGCAACTAACATGACTGGAAAAAAGCACACAGAATATAAACTAGTCTTATTATATTAAGTCATGAACATGAATCTCAAGTAGGTTTATAGTGCTGCCTAACAATCACGTTACATGTGCCTAGTCAGTTTGCTCTCCGGCTCACCTGCAGAAGGATTTCATACCTTATCCTTCCTCCTCACACTTCATGCACTTCCATTATCATCCTCAGTCTTAGCTGACCTTGCTTCTTAGTTCATTGAGAGAACCGAAGCAATCAAAGGAGAACATCCACAACTTTCTGTACCCATGCGACCCCTCCCATCTTGGGCTCTTGGTCCCATCTCATTTCCCCATTCAAAATCATGCCTTGAGCAAAGCCTTTCCTTTTTCTCCTGTATCATCAAATTCTCTCTCTCTAATGGACCACTTCTATAAACAATTAAACATATTTTTTCTCCCTTTGGAAAAACAAACAAACCAAAAACTCTCTCTTGGATCCATGTTCTCCTAACTAATGCCTCTTCTGTTTCTCTTTTAGCAAAACTGCTCAATAGATTGTCTACAGTCTCTCGAATTCTTCTCTATCCATTCATATTTTTAATGTTTATTTATTTTTGAGAGAGAGAGAGCAAGAAGGGGAATGACAGCGAGAGAGAGAGAGAGAGAGAGAGAGAGAGAAGACAGAAAATCCCAAGCAGGCCCCACAATGTCAGTGCAGAGCCCGATGCAGGTTTCAAAGTCATGAACCACAAGATCATGATGACCTGAGCCAAAATCAAGAGTCAGAGGTTTAACCAACTGAAACACCCAGGCATCCCTTCATTCATTTTTAATCATCACTCAAGAGACTTTCATCTCTACCATTGTAATGAATCTGTTCCCCTCATGGCCACCAATGACCTCCATTTTGCTAAGTCAAACTAATTTTCTGTCTTTATCTTACTGGGCCCACCAGCAGTGTTAATACAGTTGACCACACACACTCCTTTCCTTGGCTTTCAAGTCACTATGTACTCTTGATTTTTGTCTAACCTCAGCTACTGCTTTTTCTCACTCTCTTGTTCATTCCTTTTCTTCTTCCCAACCTGCTGAATTAGAGTCTGCTGAACTCAGTCCTTGGTCTTCTCTATATACTACTTTTTTTATATTAAATATAATTTATTGTCGAATTGGTTTCCATAAAACACCCAGTGCTCATCCCAACAGGTCCCCTCCTCAATGCCCATCACCCACTTTCCCCTCTCCCACACCCCCCATCAACCCTCAGCTTGTTCTCAGTATTTAAGAGTCTCTTATGGTTTGCTTCCCTCCCTCTCCGTAACTTTATTTCCCCCTTCCCCTAACCCATGGTCTTCTGTTAAGTTTCTCAGGATCCACATAAGAGTGAAAACATACGGTATCTGTCTTTCTCTGTATGACCTCTTTCACTTAGCATAATACCCTCCAGTTCCATCCATGTTGCTACAAATGGCCAGATTTCATTCTTTCTCATTGCCAAGTAGTATTCCATTGTATATATAAACCACATCTTCTTTATCCATTTGTCAGTTGATAGACATTTAGGCTCTTTCCATAATTTGGCTATTGTTGAAAGTGCTGCTATAAACATTGGGGTACAGGTTCCCCTATGCATCAGCACTCCTGCATCCTTTGGGTAAATTCATAGCAGTGCTATTGCTGGGTCATAGGGTAGATCTATTTTTAATTTTTTGAGGAGCCTCCACACTGTTTTCCAGAGTGGCTGCACCAGTTTGCATTCCCACCAACAGTGCAAGAGGGTTCCCATTTCTCCACATCCTTTCCAGCATCTAGTTTCCTGATTTGTTCATTTTAGCCAATCTGACCGGCATGAGGTGATATCTCAGTGTGGTTTTGATTTGTATTTCCCTGATGAGGAGTGACATTAAGCATCTTTTCATGTGTCTGTTGGCCATCTGAATGTCTTCTTTAGAAAAGTGTCTCTCATCCAGGCTTACTGGCTTTAAATATCTCCTATTCATGCTAAAAACTCACAATTTGTATCTCCATTCCAGACCTAATTCTGAACACTAATTCTGAAGACTCACATATTCAACTTTCATTTGACATTTCCATTTGGATGTCAACTACACATCTTAAACTTAACATAACCAAAAGCAATAATCTGGCCTTACTGGCTTTAAATATCTCCTATTCATGCTAAAAACTCACAATTTGTATTTCCATTCCAGACCTAATTCTGAACCTAATTCTGAAGACTCACATATTCAACCTTCATTTGACATTTCCATTTGGATGTCAACTACACATCTTAAACTTAACATAACCAAAAGCAATAATCTGATGTCATGTCCAAACCTGACGTCCCCAAAGCTTCCCCATTCTTAGTAAACAGAAACTCTAGCTTTCCCATTGTTCAAGCCAAATTTTTCTAATCAATGTTGGTGCCTATCTTTCTTTCACATCTCACGTTTATCCCATCAGGCAAATCTATAGGCTCTACCTGCAAAATATCTACAAAATTCAATCTTTTTTTTTTATCACCTTCACTGCTACTGACTTAGTCCAAGAACCCCATGACTCTCACCTGAATTTTTTCAATATCTTCTAACTTGTCTACTGTTTCCCACACTGACCCTCCATAGTTTATTCTCAGTAGGGTAGCAGGAGGAATTATTTTAAAGTGTTAGACTATATTATTCATCTGCTGAAAACCCTCCACCATGGTCTATCCATGCATCAATTTTACTCATATTAAAGTTGAAGTCCTTACAATAACCTACAACAGTCTACATAATACCCTGACTTCCGTTGTCTCCAATCCATTCAGTGTTTCTTTTCAGCTACACAGACCCTCCCTCCAATCTTCCTGTTATTTAAATATACCACATGCTTTAATTTCATGGTCTTGCATGAAAGGGGTATTCTTTCTGCCTAGAATATACTTTTCCCAGTTACCCACATAGCTCACTCTCTAAATCCCTTGATGTTTGTCCAAACATCACTTTTTATATGATAGGCAAGATTCTAAGAAGTCCCCAAGACTTCTGCCCCCTGGAATATACACACTATATAACTCACTTCCCTTGAGTGTGGGTGGATTTGTGAATATAAAGGAATATCACTCATGATTAAGTTTTTAAGCAGTTGACTGTCAGTTAATCAAGAGTTGTTATTCAGATTATGATATGTGGGCCTGTCCTAACCAGCCTTTTAAAGAAATTGAAGTGTCAAATAGACACTCTAGCTGGCCTCAAGGAAGACACAAACCACTGTGTTGTGAATAATTGCCCATCAGGGTCACATGCCTATAAAATGCAGGTGGCTTCAAGGAGTTGAGAGTGAATTCAGTCACAAGCTAGCAAGAAAACAGGAACTTCAGTCCTACAACCACCAGGAACTGAATTCTCCCAACAACCTGAATAACTTCGGAAGAAGACCCTGAGTTGTAGATGAGGACCATGAGAATGAGAACACAGTCAAAACATTGATATCAACCTTGTGAGGCTATGAGCCAAGGACCCAGGTAGCTTGTGCCTGAACTCTTGACCTGACCCACAGAAAATACAAAGTAATAAACTTGTGAAGTTTTAAGCCACTAAGTTTGTGGTAATTTTTGACAGCAATAGAAATCTAATACAATCAGTGGTTTCTCCTGGCTAATCTACTGAAAATTCTAACCACTCTCTTTTACATTCCTTATGCCCTCTATTCTCCATTACATTTTTCATGACACCGATTTATTTTGTTTATTGCCTCTCCAAATGGAATGTAAGCTCCACAAAAGCAAAGTTGTTTAACTGTCTTATTTACCATTTGTTCAACTACAGTTCCTGGCACATAGTAGAAGATATGTGTTGAAAGAATGAATAAAATTGTTAGATACATGAACAAAAAGACATAATAGTATTTCCCCCAGAATAATCAAATTAATCATTCATTTAATTTATGAGACTATGTATCCCAAACTTTAGCTAAATTTGAAGTTTAGTTAATACAACATGTTAGTATTCAACTTACCTCTGGATGTGTATGTTATTTTTTATTATTAAGAACAATGAAAAACTCCTTAAATTCATAAAGTTAACTACTAAAAGCAATAATGCAAATGGCAAATGTTTATTTTGGGCTTACTATTTCCCTATTACTTGTATAAGTATCTTCTCTATGAATTTAAAATATTTTATCCTCATAAAGACATCATGAGATAGTTACCATTATTGTTCTCATTTTACACTTAGTGAAACTAAAGCATGGAAAGGTTTAATCATTCATTCAAGGTCACATACCTAGAAAGTGATGGAATCAGACTCAAAGTATGGCAGTGTAACTTTAGAGCTTGAGTTTTTCAGCCACCATGCATTTAAACTTTGAGGTTTAAACCTCATTACGTTTTGAGCATCTGAATATACATAACATTTATATTTTTCTGTGGCCAAAAGCATAAATAAATTGAAAAGACCAATTAAAAATTGCGAAACATATTTGAGCCAGATGACAAAGGGTTAATAGACTTTCATAGAAAAGCCTTGTAAGTTAATAACAAAGGCACTATATTGCAATAAAAAAGACAAAACAGCATAAAAACAGACAAAAGACATAAAGATAACCCATAGAAGAAGCAAAAAAAAACATGTGAATAATACTTGAAAAAATTTATTCAACCTTGATGGGAGATTTAAAAAAACACATTAAAACAAGTTTTAAATATTATTCTTTTTCCTCTTAAACTGGCAAAAGTTCACATTTAAAAATGGTTCAATAAGATAGATACTTTCATAGATTGCCAGTGTGAGATACATTAGTGGATATATAATGAAGTATAATTGAATAATATGTGGCACTGTCTTTTAAAAACTCATACTGTGAGGGTTGATGGAGGGTGAGGGAGAGGGGAAAGTGGATGATGGGCATTGAGGAGGGCACTTGTTGGGATGAGCACTGGGTGTTGTATGGAAACCATACAATAAATGTGACAATAAATTATATTAAAAAAAAACTCATACTGTGAGATCCAAAAAATTTATCCCCTAAAAAAACTCTATTAAAAGGAAATAATCAGAGTTGTAGAGACATCTCAAGTCACTTTAATGATGAAAAATTAGAAACAACCTAAATGTGAATCAATGGTTATACTATTCATTGTCAATCCATAAATTATACAAACATGTTAGTCTATAAGTTAATAGTGGTTTTCAAAAACAAAATAGTGATGAGGAAATGCCCATGGCAAAACACTAAATGAAAAAAGTCAGAACACAAAGCATCCTCACAGGATGTTCCAAATTATTTAAATTGTACCATATAGTATTGGACCTTTATACACAGGAGAAGTCCTGGTTTTTAAAAATTATGTAAAATGATAACTGAAGTCACCACTGGGTTTGTTTCAATAGGTAATTTATACTGATTTTCTTCTTTATAATACACTGGGAAATTTTGTATAGCGAGTCTGTATTAAGCTAAAATCAGAAGGAAGCAAAACTTGTAAATTTTATAAAATAATTTATTTAAAAATATACATTTCTAACTCACATACAAAGACAGAAGAGACTTTAGATTCTTATAAGCTGCCCGAGTCCACAAGTTGCAGATAATGGCATGTCTGCCTAGTAGAAGACCATACCATAAGACTACACCATAATAACAAGACTGGAAAGTTCAACTCAGAAAAATCCTCCAAGGGAAGGATAAAACTTCTTGCACAACAACCCAGAATCAGTTTTATATTATGAAGCTTTTTTCCAAAACATGGACTATTTTTTTTTCTTTTCATACAAACATATTACTTAGAAACCCTGAGATTTCTCACAATTCCTATTAAGAATTAAAGATTTGGGGGGCACCTGGGTGGCTCAGTGGGTTAAGCTCCCGACTCCTGATTTCGACTCAGGTCATGATCTTACAGCTTGTGGGATCGGCCCCCGTCAAGCTCCGTGCTCACAGCTTGGGATTCTCTCTCCCTCTCTCTCTACCCCTCACCCAGCTCATGCTCACTCTTTCCCTCTCTCAAAATAAATAAGTTTTTAAAAAAGAAGAATTCAAGATTTTCCAGCAATGATTTTTTAGATGTCTGAGAACAGGCTGAAATCTATAATCGTCATATTACAAAGATTTTTTGATATCATAGTTGTTGGTTCTTTACAATGCTGCAGTCAATATGCATTTTTACTAGATGTATCTTCCCAAGAAGCTATATCGTCACTATACCTGAATCCATCTCAAAGCAGATAAAGAAGTACCACACTGCATGCAATTATGAGATGTAAACATTTTAATATCAATGAAGTATGGATGCATCTCACAATTTATGGCATGTCACAGATAATTTGCAGCACTTGTTTTTCTGTCTTTATGATCTATGAAACAATGGTGCACATTACAATGGACAATGTATTCAATTCAATTAAACAAACTAACCCTTCACTTCTCCCATTCAATCACTTCAAATTAATAATGTAAAGCCCTGATTATCTAAACACCAAACTGCCAAACTGTCTAAAATTTAAGACCATCTTCTAAGTTCAGAGCTCTTCTCACAAAGATAATAAACTACTTAACTTAACCAAAAATAATCGGTTTCTAGTGCAAAGAACAAGAAGGACACATATCAGTTTCATAGAGTCTGGGCAAGGAAAGTACCTATGCAGCTATATAGACATGTTACGTGACCTTTACAAGTTGGCCATGGATGATATAGAAAGGCTATTGATGCCTACGGCCAAAATATTTTGCACGTGCAGGGCCAGCTCTGGCTTAGACTGCAACTGAACAGCTAAGCTCCATAAGAAATATAAGAGTATGAAACCAACTAAACTTCCTATGTTCAATTAAGAGAGCTACAAGCTGCTTTCCTGACGAGTTTATACATCTCTGGCAGACGGCTCAGACCTGGCAGACCTGGGTGAGGGCTATGGCATTATTCCTGAGGAAGGACAGGCAACTTGTCGCAACCCTGGGTTCCTGAAAACGCACTCAGAAGCACTCTTCAACCAACACAACTTTCTTAAAAATTATATTTGTAATTAGGGGTGCCTGGGTGGCTCAGTTGGTTCAGTGTCCAACTTTGGCTCAGGTCATGACCTCGCAGTTCGCAAGTTCAAGCCCTGCCTCAGGATCTCTGCTGTCAGAATGGAGCCCACTTCAGATCCTCTGTCCCTTGTCTCTCTGCCCCTCCCCTACTTGTGCTCTCTCTCTGTCTCAAAGATAAATATTTTAAAAATTCTATGTGTAATTAATGCCAATCCTACTTTTTTATTTTGTTTTTGTTTTGTTTTGGTTCCAAACAAACTGTGTTTCACCTGGGACAAACACTTACTTCAAACAGACCGGTAGAGAAGAGAAGTCCAGGGGATTATACTTGCTTCATTGTGATTGATAGTTCTGCCCTATAGGAAAGGACAAACGTATTCCATTTGGCCAGTTGTATCTTTTAGAGATAATCTGTGGGAAAAAAGTAAAAGACATAGAAAGAAAACGTAATAAAAACAAAGGGAAAAAGAAAGACTGTAACAGAGCCCATCATCAAGGCCAGCAATAGCAGGGACTTCCGAGACAGCTATTACAGGGGGTGACAAGGTGGCAATCACCAGGCATTTTAACAGGAGAGAAGACTGTAATGGAATCAAAAGATGAAACATCTTTGCAGCTGAGAGATCCAGTCATCTGCATCAATTATTTTTATAGGCCCATACTATACTCATAGTAAATTTATGAATAAGTGAAAGAAAAACACTGAATATTTGTAGCCTACACAGACCCTATCTAACCTCTGATTATGCCTCTCTTAATCTTAATGCCAGCATTCTTAAATACATGAGATCATTACAGTGTGTTTATGGTAGGAAAGAGATATGGTAATACTATATTTCTTTAAAGAGCATTTTGCTTATTAATTTGTTTTAATGTTTAACTTTCCCAACTAAGAAGTGAGCTCAAGAAAGGCAGAGCATTGTTTTGTGATTTTCAGAGGTTTTTTTTGTCTCCTTTTTTCAATGCTGTATTCTCAGTACCAACAATAGTGCCTGGCATATATCATAATATACATAGTGGCTGATAGATGTTTGTGGAATGAATGAAAAGGGTACATATTATTTAGGAGCTTCATAAAATTAATCGTATCTTGATAACATTAAAAATAAAATATTTCATTTGCCGTAAGACTGAGTAATACAGCAAGTTCAGAAATTTACGGCCTAGTCTTCTGTCAGCTGAAGGGTATTTCAGCTTGATAATTAAAGAGAAGGTTTATACTTTCAAGAAGGCCTTCCAAATACGCCAGCACAAATACTTAAATAAAGTCAGATATACTCCTTCACAGCCCATCAGCAAATTCGTAGGATGTGAGGGCATGGACTATAAGTAGACACGGAGGGACTTGGGTTCTATTTCTCAGGGCTACAAAGGCCGTCTATAGGGTGGTTAATAAAGTTCCCATACCTCCTTTGAAGCCAGGGATGGGATGCACTGAGTTAGCACCGACGCAGAAGGCTAGCTAGCTCTTGTGGCTGAGTGCCAGTGGAGGGCAGCAGAGAGCTACTTGAGTGAAAATACCTTCAAGAGGAAGATTTAACAGCTCCCAGCTGAGAATAAGGTCCTTGGCCAGATCTACACCGCACTATTGACGAGGCAGCCCGCTTGGAAAACCTGACCACAGGGTAGCCAGCAAAAATGGAGTTCCCAAATACGTTAACATATGAAGCCAAGAAGCAAAGGAGATGGGCAGGAAACAACGCCAGGATACTGAGGATAATCTGGACTCCAGCTAAGCACAACTCATTGGAGCCATTGATTCAGATAGCGATCTCTCTCCAGAGCTGCTGAAACAGATGATGTCTCGCATTCATTCCAACTCCAAAATCTTACATCCCCAAGATCGTTAACGAGCATGTTTTAAGCACAATATTTTTGCAAAGAAGACCTCTCCTGTAGGAAATAGAAATAATATATTAAGAATATAACATTGTTATCATTAAGAGGATAAAATCATACGTGAAGGAAGATTAGCAAGCACAGAGTCTCTCTTGTTACAAGCGGTCCCTAGAATCCTCCAAAAGTTGAAACTTCTCACATATGTGTGGCGGAAACTTTGTGAGGCCTAACAAACAGTATCAGGTTCAATCAGTTACCCGGGTCTCACCGTGAGGGCCCCCACCCTAAGGACAACCAGGAGTAACATGCACCTCCTCCAAGGCCAGGATCCATGCTCCTTTTCTGTGTCTTCCTAGTGATGTGAGTTTAGGTCAGCTAGGTGACCTCTCTAGGTCAGTTTCCTCACTTCTATTTTATTTGTTTTTTAGTTTGAGAGAGAGAGAACATGTGAACGGGGGGGAGGGGGGAAGAGAGGCAAAAGAAGAGAGAGAGAGAGAGAGAGAGAAAAAATCTAAAACAGGCTCCATGCTTAGCAGGAGCCTGACACGGAACTCGATCCTCGACCCTGGGATCATGACCTGAGCTGAAACCAAGAGTTGGGCGCTCAACCGACTGAGCCACCCAGGAGCCCCAGTTTCCTCACCTCTAAAATAAAAAAGAATATCTATCTCTATTGGGTCTAAAGGAATTCACGGAAGAAAGCAAGCCTTGTTAATTTTATACAAATATGCAGTATTTTTATCGTCAGTCTGAGTGGTAGGAAAAGCAGGAAGATAACCTAGAGAACAACAGAAAAGCATCTAAAAACTAACCCTTTGGCAGATTCAGAATTTTCTTTGTAATGAACCTTGTTCTTTCTATTAATCCAGGTCAGGAGAGTTCCTCCTCACTGGAACTCATGTTAAATGATGAGTGTATTTGCATTATGGAGTAATATTTTCCTCCTGTTCACAGTCTTCTCCTTGCTAAATGTGTATAATGATGTTCCAAGCCAGATACAAGTGGGAGATATTTTACTGCCGCCTCCTGAAGGAATTTATTCATAGGGTCACAGAAGCCGGGAGGAAATGTGGGCTGTTTGCCGCCAGAATACTTTGGCTCTGGTCCCCCTTCCCCCCAAAATTAATAGCAATAATAATCATTACTCTAAGGATATGGGGACGTGTTAGAGAAACTCAAATACAGCTGCCTCAGCTTTGTGTTAGTTTAGTCCCATTCCTATGCTGTGATTTTTCTGGATGGACAGCAAGAGAGAGCTGAGTGCATACCAACGCCTGAATGAACATTAACTGGAAAATCTATGAGTTTTGTCGTTTATTTTCTTTTTTTTAAGTTTATTTATTTGGAAAGAGAGAGAGAGAGAGCAGGGGAGGAACACAGAGAGGGAGAGAGAGAATCCCAAGCAGGATCCGTGCCGTCAGCACAGAGCCTGCTGAGAGGCTCTAACTCACGAACCATGGGATCATGCCCTGAGCTGAAGCCAAGAGTCGGACGCTTAACTGACCGAGCCATCCAGGTGCCCCAATTTGTGTCATACTTTTAAATCAAACAAAGGAGAAGATGGGAGGGACATGACGAAGAAGATTTCGTCAGTTCTTTTAATTCTTACTTCTGGTGAGATGCCTAACTGGAAAATTCAGAACTGACACTGAAGGGTCACAAATGACAACAGGGGCAAAAACAGAGAGTCTTCCCGAATGAGGGTTCCTGGTTTATTGACTTATAGCTCTTTCCAGCTATAAGGGACAACGGAGAGTTCAACCTTCTCATTTCTATAGGAGGAAACTAAGGCCAAGAGAAGTTGGGTGACCAGTTCAGACTCTCCAAAGTATTAACTACAAGTCCAGTTATCTTATTAGTTTAAAATACTACATAGCTAAATAGCTAGCATGCCACTCGATGACCAAACCCCACAGTAAAGGCACAGAAATTGTTCAAAACTAAAATGGAATTAAAAAATTGGCCCTGTTAAAGTTACAAAACATGGATCTCTATATTCCAGTAGTCATCAGCTGCTTTGCTAATACGAAATTAAACATACTTATGCTTCAGTGAGTACGTGCACAAACTACACCCACACACATGGCCAATTTATAAAGTCAGAGGGAATGAGATGAATTCTTCTGTTACCTCTGTTTAAATTGTTAAATGCCAAGCAAATGCTAAAATTGTTATTCTGAAAAGTCCTGGGCCATTGCTAAGTCTCTGCCATTGTTAAGACCTCACCAGTGCCCAGATATTCCATTTAAGGAGATGGCGCCCATCTGGGAATGGGAATCCCATTTTTTCGAACTTCAAAACATCTTGAGCAAATATGATATAGGCAGAGAATATATGTGGTAACTTAAAGGAGGGGTTATCTTTAATATGTTTCCTGATATTGACTAAACAGCAATCTCGAATCAACTAAATGGTTGGTCCAGACCAAAGGAAATCTCAGGAATTTCTTCCTTTTCCAATTTTACTAAGTATTTATGTATTAATACATTTGATTATCATTTGGAAAATTGGTTCAATAAAGTACACTGCCCAAAAGTATTTTTTAGAACGTCTCCTGACATGGAATTTAAAACATTTTGAAGAATCTTCTTGCAATTGCTCTGCATGCAGACACCCGAGGTAAACGTCTTTTCCTCTCTCTCTATATTACTACCATAATATAAACTCAGTAAAACATCCTTTGATATCAAGAGAGTACTGTTTTCCAGACAATCAAGATTAATTAGAAAAACCACAGGTCTCTCTCCTGTGAAAATCCATTCCTCAGTAAACTATCCCACACCTTCATCACTACTATTGAGCGTTATGGTCACTAGATGTCGCTGCTGTCGTTTGAATCAGATTTTCTTCCAGCTTTCCAGAAAAAAAAAAAAAAATCTTATGGTTTTGGGAATTGTTTTTATTGTTGTTGCTATTTTGGTAAGTGGATGCTATTTTATATATTAATGAATGCAGATCACTTATGTCTTAGATGAAGAGAGAAAGAACCGGAAAGCTGAAGTAACTTGCCTAAGGATCCATAGGAAGAGACTGGTAGAACCAGAGGTGTAAAACTCTGCTCTCATGTCTATATAGGTTTTTAAAAACCAAAAATGTTCCTGATGGGAGCCATGAAGACAATAATCTTTTTAAACCAAAACCCAATGAGTAATACTTACTACATATAAAGTTAGTTTTGTTTTATTTTCTCCCCGATGGCCTTCTCCTTGGAAACTTGATACATGTGAATCATGAGAACACATGATTTTCCCAGGCCAGACTTTAAAAGAGTAAGAGAATATGACAAAAGCCATCACCTAGGTTCAGGCGATTCCTTCCTTCAGACAGTCTCCTCCATAAAGTTATTAAAACTAGACAAACGTCCACGATACGTAAACAATCCTATACAGAGAGCATCTCCAACCCAGCTTTCCAGCCATCAGAAAAGAAAACCAGTAGAGTTTTCTTCAGAAGGCTAGGGCTAAGAAGGATACAGAGGCAGCTGTGAATGCAGTCCTGAGCTGCTTTCACAGACTGAAGTGAGGAGGCCGAAAGGAAAGATGAAGGCAAGTTAACTGACGGAGGCAACCCAGTGCCGTGGCTGAAGCATCCATTTATTCCTCCTCCTGAGGGAAAACCAAAAATGTACAACCCCTTGGGTGGGTTGACAGGCAGGAGATAGAGGAGAGGGCTCTCACACTCTCGCTGAAACTTGTTGGACCCCCTTGTTGAGCCCCCAGAGGGGGAGGGAGGAATGGACGTGCCCTGAAAAGAAAAGAAAAAGGAGCCAGCATCGCGACCAGCCTTGGGAAAATCTCCACAGATGAGCATTTTTGTGCGTTAAGTGGCCCGCATTAGCAGCCTAAACACGTAGGGGAAGGCTAACATCGCCTGTTAATATGATGCGGGAGAGCAACGCTAGACCTGGCATTTGAGAGTGGAAGCGCCACTTTTCACCAAAAACCAAATGAAACATTTCTGAGGGTTTCAGTTCTTGGGGATTGGGTGGAGTGAGTTTTAGGGCGAGCCTCGTTCCCTGGGGCCAGGCATGTACTGGGTGATCAGTTTTAGAGGCTGGTTGTTTCATATAGTGTACACACTTATTTCAACTATCTTTAAAAAATAATAATAATGATGATAAAACGTCTTAGTCCGAGATTCTGAGGTCGCCTCTGGGAGAGGGGAAAGGAAGAGTCATCCCTGGGATGTCTCCTTCAAGCTCCAGCGTTGGGACTGAGAACAGACGAGGCGGTTCTGGAACTCTGCATGAAAATGGTCACCTCCACCCCTTTCGAGCCGCCTCTTTTCTCTGACACCCAGAGAGACCGGGATAGGGATAGGGGGAAGGGATGGGGTGGGGGGCGGGGAGAAGGCGGAAGGCAAAGGTGAGAGAAATCGAGGAAGAAAAAAAAAAGGAGAAGAAAAGGAGGGAAGGGGAAACTGATGAAATTAAACCCAATTGAACTCCAATTATTTACGAGTTTTCTTTCTCCCCCCAAACGAATTAACCTTGCTTGTTCCTTCCCTGCCTTTCTAGCAAACTTTCAGCTTGAACAGTGTTCTGGATACCTTAAAACAAAGCAAAACAAAACTTTGGACGGGTTGGGGGTTAGAAATGCCTGCAAGCCGGCGCTCCGATATCCACAGTTTGCTTGCTCGGGGATCAACCAGCCGTGGAGCGCACGGATCACCCTCGTTACTTTTCTTTCCCTAACCCCTTCGCCCTCCCTTAGCATCTCCTTTCTCCAAGACAGGAGTCGGAAGCAGCCAGGCAAGGACCGGGAGTGAGGTTGGCTTTTTCTGCGCAAGAAGCCGATAGGATCCACCGAAACTAAAATGCGGAAAGGCCCCTAGTCCCTGCGGGCCCAGCCTCAAATTTCCCCGCACACTGTGGAAGTTTCTCGAAACTCCGGGACTCGGTGTCAAGGCCTGGGGTTTCTCCCGGGGTGCTCCCCCCAGGCCACAGGGGTCACCCATCCAAACCTAGTCTCCCCTCTAATGCCTTTACCTCAGCACCTCAAGCAACCCGTTTGGAAAATCAAAGGACCCGTTGGGCTCGAAGAACTGATTAGAGAGAACCAGGATCTCAGATCTTCGTGTTTGGGGGTGCAGGGGAGCGTGGACTGAGGAAAAGTCGGGAAAAATCCCGCGGTAAGCAACTGGCCGAGAGAGGAATCCGGGCTGGTCTCTCCGAGAAAGCCCTAAAAAAGCATTGGCATGTGGTGGTGCCGGCATCAGGCGTTGCTTTAGGAGCCCCGAATTCAGGCTGCTCTAGACGAATTTTGGATAAAAAATGGATTATCGCTCCAGACCCAAATATTCCCTGACCTGTTTCCCAACGCGCTCTGGCGCTTTGCTGGGAGAGCACCGCGCCGCCGGAGACTTGGCGCTTCTGTCAATTGCACGGAGCAATTACTAAGAAAATATTGTGACGATGTTGTAGGGCGGAAAGGGATGTGAGGGGGTGTGGGAGGGGGAGGTAGTTTGGAGAGCGATTTGCAAAGGAATATTAAGTTTGATTCCCGAGGTCACCACGGGAAAACGGGTTGGCGTTGGGTGAGCTGCAGACCTCTTCCTCTAGGTGGCGAATGTTGGTACGCAACCACAGGCGGGTGCTGACTCCAAACACAGGATTAAGCTTCTTGCTGGCTTTAAAAAATAATAATAGTAATAATATAGAGGTGTGGGGCTGTTTTTCCCCCTTTTGGGTATTTATTTATTGTAGGGAAAAGTCATTGATTTTCCTAGGCAAACTGTGTTTCTCCTTCACTTGGTGGAAAATAAAAACTGTTTGAATAAATAAGTTATTTCTGAACATTTTGTTGTCAAAGTGTTAAATGTTCCCGTCATTTTTATTCAAACACTAACATGATTACAGCCAATTATATATTCACCAGTGTTCTTTATTTTAGAGTAATTGTACTTGTCACTAATAAAACAGAGGCATAATGGATCGCTACTGTTCTGGATTTTCAAGCAATTTTGTGTAATTTGATTGAATTATACATCTTATCTGCTACTTTTTTATTTTTATATTTGGGGATCCTATTTTCTTGAAAATTGCAGCTCTATGCTTGTTTTGTTGTTTCTCCAGTAACGTACACTTCGGTAACACTGATAAATAGAAAGAGTCCCTTTGAAATGTCAAAAATCAGCTGTTTCTTTCCCCACCCCTATCCCCACCCCCTCCCTGCACTTCAGCGCGGGGAAGACCTGAACTCTGGCTGCCAGGCAGTCTGAGCCAGTGGGTTCGCTTACCCGCAAAGTCCAACGCCAAGGCAAATTCCCCATTCACCCCAAAGGCAGCCGTCTCCCTGCCTGGAGTCTTTGGGGTTTTGTCTCTTTCCTGTAATGATACTGTTGGGTGTCTGGAGCTTTAAACATGCCAAGACAAGCCGACCATGGGTTCAGTTTATGTGGAATATGTATCAAGGGAAAGAGGAGGCACAGCACAGCCAAAAGATAAACTGTATACATTACTCCAATTACACAACCCCCAAATGTCCAATCTACCCAACCGCCACCACCCGGCAACCCCGACCCAGCCGTAATTGCAATTATCTGTCTACTGGCCTACGTTCTCCTTCGTTTCAGATACACCTAGAGAACTGGGATCGATAGTTTCTTCCTCCTTTTTTTAAAGACAATTTCAATTAAAAAAATACATTTAAAAGACACAAGCATCCACCCAGTGTTGACATATCTGAACAAACCAAGAAACAAACGTGACAGCAGGCAGACAGGACATAGGATTTTAAGAGACCATCTCTGCAAGTGAAGGAGCAGAGAATGTGCAGTTACTCTCCCAATAAATCCCTCCAGTTCCTAGGACACGACTCAAACGCCCCGCTAGGAGCTGCAGCTGCGAGAATGAGCCAAAGGCTCTGACAAGTGCCTTGTGTATGACCCAATATTTATCAATAACAACAACAACAACAAAATCAAGTGAAACCAAGGCTGGGGATTTTGAACTGCTTCTAAAGCCCTGGCGTGGATACGCACGTGGGCGAAAAACATCGCGGGAGATGAGTTGGCTCCATTTGTCCGCCCTGGGGAGCAATCTTGGGGCAAAATCCAGTGCTAATTGATCCCAACCAGCCACACTATCAGCTGAAAATGTTCAAGGAGACAAAGAATGGAGAGTGTGTGCTAAAGATACCTAAGCATTCTTCGAGTAAATCGCGGTGTGTGATCAATTGCGTGCGCGTGCATATAAACAGGCAAAGGGAACTACTTCTAATTAATGAGAAAAATAACGTTTCGTGTGTGACTCCGGACTTGTTTAAAATCTAGTGTCTCCCATCCTTTGCTTTGTGGTCGGGCTTGCAACTTCCTCCGGGAAAACCCGCGGGCCCAGTTTAGTGTTCCGAGCTGGAGAGCAGACGCTCAGCCCAATTAGGGGCCGTTTCTCTCATCTCCTGGGCTGTTTACTCCAAGGCCAAAGGGTAGGCCGCTTGGGCAGCGATCCCAGCGCAGCGTTGGGTGTCGCCGGCGGCCGCCGCGGCAGGAGTTGGGACAGCTTCGGAGCGAGTGCGGCGTCGCTCCGCTCCTAGACAGCGCGCAGCCGCCGCCTGCCAGCTTCACAGGCTGCTCTCCAAAGGAGCTGGGGCTTTTGCAGCGTTTCCGCTGCTTCGTGGCCTCCTCTGTCTTATCGAACAAGTTCGTGCCCCAAGGAGAAAAGAAAAGAGTGAGAGGAAAAAAAAAAGAAAGAAAGAAAAAGGAAAAGAAAGAAAGAAACCTCTTCGCCGTGGCGATTCGTAGTTCACACGCTCACGAGGCAAACTTGCCGGCTGGGCTTTTTTCATGAACAGTACTTGATCTCCTTCGTGCCTTAGGACAAACCCAGGAGGAAGATACTGAAATTGGTAAACAAGAATCTAGGATTGTTTTTAAAAGAAAAGTGACCCCCCCCCCACACTACCTTTGTTGTAGATTCTGAAACGGGGGGTCTGGTGGGTTTGTTCCCCCTGCTAACGGGAACTTGCTCCTGACGCCATTCTGCGTCTAGCTTACCCTGGCCGCTCCTTTCCTCCCTGCGCGCGGCTTCTTCCAAAGGGCAGGAGACAAATAGGGGTACAACTGCCCTCCCCGACTGGGTTCAACATCCCGTACACGTAACTGAATATGCGAATTAACTTCGCCTACACGAACCCTAGTCTTTTAAGTCGGATCTGTGCTTTATACAAATAATAGGCTTAAAACCATCAACTGGTCTCTCGCTCTCTTTTTTTTTCCGCGTTCACCGTAGCAGATGACCTCTTAGCCCAAAAAATACTGATCTGTGTGTGTGCTTCCGGTATGATGTGCAAACACGAGACATCTCGTCTGGAAAGGTAACTGTAAGGGGGGAAAATCCGGAAATGAAACCTAAAAGCAGGTCCTCTAAGCTTGACTGCGCTCGGCAGGCTCCAGCGACAAAGGAGCGCGGGGCAGGCGCGCGGGTGTGCGCTGGGAGGAGCGGTGCGCGGGCCCGGGAGCCGGGACTCGGCTACCGTCCTCTCCGGGAACTGCCAGGGTAGTACAGCCTCTAGGGGCGTGAGCGGGGGAGGGGGAAGATCCGGACCTTTGGGGAAACGCGGCTCCAATAGATTCTCCACCGCTGATAGGAGGGGGGAGGAGGAAGATCTTCGGGAACCGCAGTTCGAGAGCGAGAAGGCAGGTGGGTATGAGGTAGGCAGGAAGTCAAAACGGGCTCATTGGTTTGTCCATTTGGGGTTTTAGAAAGGGAGGTGATGTATTGGATTAGCAAATAGTTTGCTTTCTCCCATTTGACTTTCCCCAGGAGAAGAGGGACTGTGTGATGGGAGGGCTCTCTGCGTGCCTCCTGGCCTGCCCACCCCAGCGCTTGCAGTTTTTTTCTCTTCCCCCATTCCTTCACAGACTGTTAGCAGGTACGAGTGTGTTTTCTCAAACACACTCATCACTCTCCAATACGGACTTTGGGCTGTTCAGTGCTCCTCGTGTACCTTTGTGAGTTGACCACCTAAAACCCGAGACTGAGTAACAAACACCCATCCGTCTTCCCTCACAACGACTGGAGTTTGGAGGGCCCTTAGAAGGGTGCTTCAAAATAGAGCAGAGTGGATGCACCACATTCTCGGAAGACTCTAGAACACTTCCCAAAGTAGATTATTCAGGCTTCTACGGGAAATCAAACTGAAGCTCCAACTAATTAAGGAGAACAGTGACAGGATAGTTAGGAACTCAGCATTTTGAGGCCTGGAAGTTCTTCTTTCAGCCTGATATATATTTATGAAATCTTTCTTTTTCTCCCTCTTTTGGTGTCCCACTGATGGAAAATCCATTATCTTGTGTGCTGACTTTTGCCCAATCTCAATTCCTCCCTTTTCAGATAGACTCCAGAGTGAAAGCTAAAGACCTCCATCATACTCGTGTGCCATCCCCCCTCCAACTCTTTGTCTTTCTCTTTAGCGTTTCCTGACCCCTTTGAAGGATGAGCTGTGCCATTTCCTAGGGCAACTAGAGGAGAAAAGGGACCTCTCAGCGGGTTTGCCCAAAAAGGGGTGGGATCATTTCTCGCAGTTGGATCAGGTCAAGAAATGGAACATGCTTGCCCTCACCTCACACTACCAGGGACTCAACTCCTGAAAAGTGTCTACCCTCGAAGGTCTTGACCAGGCTGGCAAATAATGGGAAACAAGTAAGGGGTAGTGGGCATTTCATATTTATGAAAAACGTGTAGAATATTTGAAAGGTTCCGAGAGACTTTCTAAAAGTCCTTCGACCCTAGGGTGACACTATTGCATTGTTGATCTCTGTGTCTCGCTCTCCACAGGGTAATATTAGGAAGAAGCTACTCCCGAAGTGTATTATCTCCTGCAGTTCCTTTGGATGAATATGCACTTGCCTTCAGAGAGCCTGAAACCTCTGACGGGGCAAAAAAACAAAAACAAAAACAAAACCTGCCTGGGGAGTCCCAGGGGTCTCTGTTCAGGCCTTCTTCTTCTTCCTTTACCTTGGACTTTCTCACTTCCAAAGCTTCGGTAGCTTATGCCAGTTTAACATTTCGACTCTCAAATATGAGGCTCTCCCATAGTTTTTTTTTTTTTTTTTTCTCGAGGTTCTCAAGCAAAATTGCCTGTGCCACAATGTTATGATGGAAGGATGCTGAAATGACAGGCCTAGTAGACGCTTGTCTTAATCATCGGCTTCTTAATTTAGTTTTAGTGCAGTGTGTGCGCGCGCGCGCGCGTACGCGCACACACACAGGCTCGCACACATGTGCGCGCCCCCGGAGGTATTGGGGGTGCGCGCGTGCGTGCTGACAGCAGCCGCTTGACAACCTGCAGCTCCCTAATGAGTGACGAGGCAGGGCTGCTGCAGAAAAGTAACACTTCCCTGGTGTGAAGACCTCTTACTGAGAAGTTTAGTTCACTACTGTTCTCGCAAACCTAATCGTGTAACCTGTAACCAAAACCCACAGAACAAGGATACAAGACGCTAAAGAGTAACTTATAATCACTAAATGTTAGCACCATTACCTGCTGTTAGGAAGCGATTGCAGACCTCGCTCGTCAGTCTCTGGAAATACCTGGATGCCTCTGCACGAGTTCACTTGTTCCCAAACGTCACGGGGTCAGGGACTCCCTATGCATCTGCAGGAAGAGAGCTTTAGCCAGAGCTTGGTGCCACTCCAAGGACATTCTGTCCAGGGAGCCAAAAGCAAAGTGGATTTTAGGTAAAAATGGCCCTCCCTCCTTTAGCCAGCAGATACTAAGGGGAAAAAAAAAAGAAGTGAAAAAAACGACAGAAAGCGGGGGGAAAGCCCTTAAAGAAGACTTAATGTAACACCGCCAAATGGAAAAACTAAATGTGCTGCTTCCTACTCAGATGCAATAGGCTGTGGTGCCTTGGTTATTAATTAAAAGTAGACATGAAATCATCTAGTTCATATCCCAAGCAAGTCTTCTGTTGGGACTGCTCACTCTTTATGAGGCCTGTCCTCTTTTCGGGGGACGTGGTGGGGTAGGGACTGCAGACAGAGAAAGAAAGATATTTACCCTTTATACACCAGAAAATTACATTTGCTCTGACTTCTCTTTGATTCACCAACAGTGCACATTTATAGATGTTTGTGTGTGAGAGATCAAGATTAAGCTAATGATGAGAAACTAGTAGAATGATACAGAATTTGTTTTAGATCTCAGACCACTGGATGCCCTCTGTCTTCTGAAAGTAATCACAGAGACTGAGGTGGAAATACAGAATTGGGGCTTCATGTGTTTAGGACCGAGGTCCCGAGGTGGACTTGGGCAGCCCTTCAAATCCAATTTGCACCCAAATTGACCAGTAGGATTTACAAAGCTCCATCCAGGGACTTTCAACTTGCACAATGCTCTGCCCAAGAATCCCCTCCCCCTCCATTTCATCTAGTAGCAGTTCTAAAAAGAAGCCATTGCTGAGACAAATGTGGGCTGCTGAGTAAATACTGCATGTTTTGTTGAACAAGCCTACCCCCACACCTATATATTATACAGTACTCTATCTCACCATAAAGTCCAATTAAAATTATTAAAAGAATCATAAAAATCACTTCCCCCCAAATTGCAAATGACCTCTGTCATTAGGGAGACTAGATCTTTAGAGTGATTATATTAAACTGTAATCTATTCCTACACAAATATCCTATTTTGAAACTTGCATCCATGCAACCCTTAAAATAATATAACACATTCTTAATTTGCATGCACAATATTTTCCCAGTCAATATCAGCTCATGGCACATAAGACCAGATTACTACAGCCCTCATTAGCAGACCCGTTTTTGCTTTTTGAAAGTAAACAAAAGAAAAACTTATTTTCACCTGCTAAATTTTTATGCAAGATTACAAAACAATGCACACTCAGCTTTGACCTAAGAAACACCTTAAAACATTAAAAATTCATCAGTCAGTGCTGGTGTTGTATTCAAGGAATGCCCCTCCAGTTTGCTGCTGAGCTCAGATTTGAATAAAATGTCCAATGTTAACAAACAATACCCACGTTTGGCACTTTGTGTATTAAATTGATCAAACAGATTTTAGGAGGCACAATGCACAATTTGTACAGACCTGATTGAGTTAATATAATATCAGCAAATTTTACATCGAAATGATTCTGTTTCTTTTCTTTGTGTTTAAAACCAGCACAGATTACAAATTTTAATGATCTGAAAATGTTTGGTATACAAAATCATGCTTATTTCAGTATTAGCAAAAACACAAGAAATTTTTCAACACAAACACCCAGCTGTGTCTATTTTAAAAGCAGTTCAATGACAGCTTGCACTTATGAGCATGCAATCAGCTAATTTCGCTTTTTTTTCTTCTGTGTTAATCAACACTTTCCTTCCTGCATATCAGAGTACAAATAGTATAGTTACTCCACATCAGTAAATGTTTACGTAACCTGTCCTTTCCCAAGAATCCGGTTACACCGAATCATTTCACGCTAGACCGACTACGAAAACGTACCGGGCCGTCCACCTCAGAGGGAGCCCTTGTGTGCCATTATAAGTGGTGATGCGAAGGGGGGTTGTGGGGGGAGAAACGGGGAGGAGTAGGTGGAGGAATGGAGTGAGGGAGAGGAATAGATGGAGGAGGGGGGGTGCGAGCAGCAGGAGGGAGGAAGAGGGGAGGAGGGAGGAAAGTGCGTTGAGGAAAAGTAGGAATAACAGGCCTGAGGAGGGGAGTGAAAGGAGGAAAGCGGGCAGAAGGAGGAAGGCTCACAGAGCTCTCCAAACGGTCCACAAAGCCCATTAGCTCACCCGGCTCTAAGAAATTGGAGCTTAGAAGTCAATGTTTGGGGCCATGCCACTACCAACGTTGATAGCTGGGACCCTTGAACTTTCCCACATGTAAATAGAGCTTAAGGAAGGAAATCTGTAGAAATAGGGGTGGGATACATATAGTAGAAGGGTAGATGAGGTTAATCCAATGTTCCAGGTTTCTTTTTGGTATTCGTAATAGATATTTTAAAAATCACTAGCTATTTGTAATGGTCTGTTCTTCTCTTCAGAGTTTATTCTCTCTCTCTTCCTCGGGATTTCAAGGTAGGGAGTGGGGTGGGGAGAGTGGAATAACTCCACATTAACCTGAGCATTCTTGTTTTCATCAATTGCATCCTTCGTTTTAGAACTGAACTTTAACAACACACGTAGGCATCGTTTTTTCTTCCTTCCTTTTCTTAAATACTAAACCTGCCAGTTTGAGAGTGTATCAAAGTGAGTAAATGTTTATATTTTACGATTATTTATTTTACAGAGGAGGGGGAAAAGTGCGTCTCACTTATGCTTCTCCTCCACCTCCCTCTTCTGTAGGGCTACATCCTCCGTAAAATGTGGTATGTTTCGTACCCATGTGGGATGAAACAGCCTTTGATCAGTGTGCTCCGCACCAAATTCCAATCCCTGGGAAATGCTGGGCCTTAGCCCTGCCCCTGGCCACGGGATCCTTTTAAAGCCCCCGAATCACAATCTCCCCACTCACTTCAGCCCTCAACCGAACCTTCCCAGTTCTAAAGCCCAAGAAGCTGGGAGTGTGGGACCCACGCACCCAAGGCTTCTAGTTGCCTTCCATCTGCATTCAGGGTGGGAAAGGGCTGGCTTCAGCACGCGGTTATTTCAGCATTGAGGCCCGCACAAATCAAAAGCATTTGAGAAACGGAAAGAAAAAAAGAAAAGAGGGGAGTGAAAACAGGAAGGCTTAAAAAAAAAAAAAAAAAAAACAACGGAAAGAAATAGCCGCCCACCCTTATTTTCCCTCCAATGTCAACAAGCAAAATGAAACATTTCCAGGGTGATCGCTCGCGGCTACTCGCTTCCAATTCGGATTAGAAGCTGAGGAGACGCTGGAGCGGCGGCAAGGAGAAAACGACACCGAGTCACCCAGCGTGTGAGCGACGATCTGGAGCAGGAGAGAAGGGGAAGGAAGAGGCACATAGACATAGCATGTGTTACCTGGTTTATTTCGAGATTGTTTGGTATTGTTTTCTCTCTGAGCACCCCTCATTTCGGAAGGCTATCATAGGCGCCCACCACTGAGCCGCCCCCGCCCGCCGCCGCCGCAGCGCCAGGAGCCCCAGGCCCGGCTTCCCCGCGGCGCCCGAGCTCCGAGCTCGCCGCCGCCCGGCCGCAGGAACCGAGTAAGTAACCCCTGTTTGGCCCCGCGCTCGCCAGCGCACTTCCTCCTCCTCAGCCCTCCGTTCCCAAACCTCCTCCAGACCCTCCTCCCCCAAGGTGTAGGGCACCCCCCCTCCCCACGCCAGGGGTGGGCCTTCCCTCCCCAGCCATCCCAAGCCTCGCTGCAGTGTTACCTACAAGGGGCACAGTTTTCCTACGGACTCAGAAATGCCGGAGCCGGGCCTGCTGGGCCGACTCCGGAAAGTGGCGCCTCGCCGCCTCCTCCTCCTCCATTTCCTGCCCTCTCCTTGCATCCTCGCCCTGCACTCCCACTCTTCCCTCCACCACCGCTGCCGCCGCCGCCCCCCGCTTTTAAAAATAACATTGAATACAAACTTTAATCAATAACGACCCATATTGACGCTCAAACGAAAACAACCCAATACAGTGAGAAGGCAGCCGGAAACGGGAGCTATTTGCCCTAAGACGGGGGGGATTTCGGCTGAGCCGACCCGCGGGGTGGAGCGGGTGGAGGGGGCGCAGCGAAGGGCCGCGGCGCAGCGTGCTCCCGGCGGCGTATCCCTACGCGGCTTCGCGCGGCCGCGAGGCCCAGGCCCGCGGCAAGGGGGAGGCGAGCGCCGAGGGGGCGGGAGCCTGCGGGCGGGGCGGGGGTGGGTGGGCCCGCGTCCGCCGATTGGTCGACGGCAGGAGAGACGCTCCCGCACGCCGCCGGCTCTGATTGGCCCAGCGGTAGGAAAGGTTAAACCAAAAATTTTTTTACAGCCCTAGTGTGCGCCTGTAGCTCGGAAAATTAATTGTGGCTATAGCCGCCTCGATCGCTGTCTCCCCAGCCTCGCCGCGGCCGCTCCGGGACGCGCCCGCCCGCCGCCCGGCTCTCCCCCCCTTTGGGCTGCTGCTGCTGCTGCTGTGACTGCTGCTGCGAGAGGAGGAGGAGGAGGAAGCAGCAGAAGGGGGGGGGAGCGGGGGGTGGGGGGGAGACCAAGAAGTAGAGTTGGGAGCGAGGGAGCTTCACCCCCGGGGCGGTGGTTGTTTCTTTTTTTTTTTTTTTTCTCTTTCTTTCTTTTTTTCTTTTCCTTTTTTTTTTTTTTTTTTCTTCTAATTCCTGAGGGGTGGTTGCTGCTTTTGCTACATGACTTGCCAGCGCCGGAGCCTGCGGTCCAACTGCGCTACTGCCGGAGCGCTCAGTGCCACCGCCGCCGCCCGCGCCGCCCGCGCCCCGCTCGGCACCCACCGGTCGCAGCCGCCCGCCGCGCCGCTGTCCCGCTCCCGCGCCGCTGCCGCCGCCGCCGTTTCCCCCCCGACGACTGGGTGATGCTGGACATGGGAGATAGGAAAGAGGTGAAAATGATCCCCAAGTCCTCGTTCAGCATCAACAGCCTGGTGCCAGAGGCGGTCCAGAACGACAACCACCACGCGAGCCACGGCCACCACAACAGCCACCACCCCCAGCACCACCACCATCACCACCATCACCACCACCACCCGCCGCCGCCCGCCCCGCAACCGCCGCCGCCGCAGCAGCAGCAGCCGCCGCCGCCGCCGCCGCCCCAGGCACCGCAGCCCCCCCAGGCGCGGGGCGCCCCGGCAGCCGACGACGACAAGGGCCCCCAGCAGCTGCTGCTCCCGCCGCCGCCGCCGCCGCCGCCGGCCGCCGCCCTGGACGGGGCCAAAGCGGACGGGCTGGGCGGCAAGGGCGAGCCGGGCGGCGGGCCCGGGGAGCTGGCGCCCGTCGGGCCGGACGAGAAGGAGAAGGGCGCCGGCGCCGGGGGGGAGGAGAAGAAGGGGGCGGGCGAGGGCGGCAAGGACGGGGAGGGGGGCAAGGAGGGCGAGAAGAAGAACGGCAAGTACGAGAAGCCGCCGTTCAGCTACAACGCGCTCATCATGATGGCCATCCGGCAGAGCCCGGAGAAGCGGCTCACGCTCAACGGCATCTACGAGTTCATCATGAAGAACTTCCCCTACTACCGCGAGAACAAGCAGGGCTGGCAGAACTCCATCCGCCACAACCTGTCCCTCAACAAGTGCTTCGTGAAGGTGCCCCGCCACTACGACGACCCGGGCAAGGGCAACTACTGGATGCTGGACCCGTCGAGCGACGACGTGTTCATCGGCGGCACCACGGGCAAGCTGCGGCGCCGCTCCACCACGTCGCGGGCCAAGCTGGCCTTCAAGCGCGGGGCGCGCCTCACCTCCACCGGCCTCACCTTCATGGACCGCGCCGGCTCCCTCTACTGGCCCATGTCGCCCTTCCTGTCCCTGCACCACCCCCGCGCCAGCAGCACTTTGAGTTACAATGGCACCACGTCGGCCTACCCCAGCCACCCCATGCCCTACAGCTCCGTGTTGACTCAGAACTCGCTGGGCAACAACCACTCGTTCTCCACGGCCAACGGCCTGAGCGTGGACCGGCTGGTCAACGGGGAGATCCCGTACGCCACGCACCACCTCACGGCCGCCGCCCTCGCTGCCTCGGTGCCCTGCGGCCTGTCGGTGCCCTGCTCCGGGACCTACTCCCTCAACCCTTGCTCCGTCAACCTGCTCGCGGGCCAGACCAGTTACTTTTTCCCCCACGTCCCGCACCCGTCAATGACTTCGCAGAGCAGCACGTCCATGAGCGCCCGGGCCGCGTCGTCCTCCACATCTCCGCAGGCCCCCTCGACCCTGCCCTGTGAGTCTTTAAGACCCTCTTTGCCAAGTTTCACGACGGGACTGTCCGGGGGACTGTCTGATTATTTCACACATCAAAATCAGGGGTCTTCTTCCAACCCTTTAATACATTAACATCCCTGGGACCAGACTGTAAGTGAACGTTTTACACACATTTGCATTGTAAATGATAATTAAAAAATAAGTCCAGGTATTTTTTATTAAGCCCCCACCCCCCCCCCCCATTTCTGTACGTTTGTTCAGTCTTTAGGATTGTTTATTATTCTAACAAGGTGTGGAGTGTCAGCGAGGTGCAATGTGGGGAGAATACATTGTAGAATATAAGGTTTGGAAGTCAAAATTATAGTAGAATGTGTATCTAAATAGTGACTGCTTTGCCATTTCATTCAAACCTGACAAGTCTATCTCTAAGAGCCGCCAGATTTCCATGTGTGCAGTATTATAAGTTATCATGGATCTTTATGGTGGACGCAGACCTTGAGAACAACCTAAATTATGGGGAGAGTTTTAAAATGTTAAACTGTAATTTGTATTTAAGAAGCATTCGTAGTAAAGGTGCCCAAGAAATTATTTTGGCCATTTATTGTTTTGTCCTTTTCTTTAAAAAACTGTTTTTTTTTCTTTTGTTTACTTTTAGACCAAAGATTGGGTTCTAAAATGCACTTGGTATGCTAAGTATTAAAAAACAAAGCAAAAAAAAAAAAAACAAAAAAACAAAAAAAAAGGAAAGTTGTTTCAGTTGGCAGCACTGCCCATTCAAATGAATCGGAAGGGGACAAAATTAATGATTGCCTTCAGTTTGTGTTGTGTATATTTTGATGTATGTGGTCACTAACAGGTCACTTTTATTTTTTCTAAATGTAGTGAAATGTTAATACCTATTGTACTTATAGGTAAAACCTTGCAAATATGTAACCTGTGTTGCGCAAATGCCGCATCAATTTGAGTGATTGTTAATGTTGTCTTAAAATTTCTTGATTGTGATACTGTGGTCATATGCCCGTGTTTGTCACTTACAAAAATGTTTACTATGAACACACAGAAATAAAAAATAGGCTAAATTCATATATATCTTGATACTTTTGTCTCTTTTATTAAGTAGAGCTAATTTTTAAAAGACCATTAAAGTTCTAGGGAATTCAAAAGGCTTTTTCAGCCAACTAAAATTTAACTGCTCCTTTCATTTGAACCGAGACTTTAAAAATGAAAATAGTATTTTTTTCCATTGTGGAATCAAATTTTACAAGGAGCAGGCCTATTTAATAAACACTAGCTTTAAAGAAACTATAGGCTTTGCAGCTGATAATCTTCAAGTTTCTGTAGATATACAGCAAAAAAAAAAAAAAAACAACCAATAATTTACTTTTATGTGCATAGCTATTTACATTGTGTTTATTTTCAAATCAGTTGATAGAATGCTTTTTATATATTTTGTTTCAGGTATCTTGTTTATAGCATTTGGCAAATTATAAATAAATATATGTATATGGCTAGATAGAAGTAAATATAATGCACACATATGTAATATATATATAGACACACAGAGCCCTTCAGTTCAGGTACAATTTGCGCTATGAATGCTGCAAATATTTTTGTTTAAATATTTGTATTTATACTTTCTAAGTCAGCATTTATTTTTGTGGCTGTTTACCCACAATGAAAGAGTTCTAATAAAGATGTGCTGAAGTTGCAATATAGATTTGCTGAAGTGATCACCTGTTGTAATGACTTGCAGATCAATGTTTATATTTTATTTTTAATTATAACAACTTAAAATTCTAGATGTTCAGAAGACGTAAAATGCCTCTCTCTCCTTTTCTTTCATTTTTACAACATAGAGGTATTTAGTTGATTCCCTTTTAAATATGTCTGTATAATTTAATCTAGAGATTTGTTCCTTTTGCTTACAGTCATAATTTTGTTTTAACTTACAATATACATATGCATGCATATATGCATATATATCAATCTGAAACAAAAATGATAACATTTTTTGAATTGTTTCAGTATCCCAATTGCTATGACTCCAGAAAATAATTAGAAAACCTAAGTAAAAGATTTAGTAACTAATTGGATCCTGTGGAGAGTCTGTGGAGGACAAGTTGTTCATTTGTTACAATTGTATAGTCTGAAATGTGTTCTGCAGTAATGCAATAAGCTGGCTACTTCTTACAATGGGCCCAATGAAAAATAATCTGTCCCCAAGATGTTATCGGCAAACACTTAGAGAGTTGCTCAGGGAAAAAGAAGAAGAAGGAAAAAAAAAAAAAAAGCCTAGGAGAGAAGCAAGCTGACTCAAATAGATTGAAATAGGAATGCAGAATAGTTAATATTAGGGCATAGGGATGGGTGGGTTGTGGAAGGGAGAGACAGAGGGAGAGAAAGAAGAAAGGGAAAGAGGATCTTTAGTGGGGGCGGGAGCATCTCCCACTACCAAAAAGAAAGGAGAAAGAGAGAAATGCTATTTAAGAAAGAAAGTTAAAGTCCAGGAAAATTAAAAGATCTGGAACCAAATATACACAAATGGGAAATCGACTAAAATAGACCAAGACAGCTAGTTTAATTATCTCCTTAAAGCAGACTGGACATGATTTTATTTTCTTAGTTATGAGAGCAGTTTCACCAGAGGTCCAACTTTCTTGAAATGTAACATTTCTTCAGAATGAAGCATGAAAGAAAATTCCACAAATAAATTGTTTTAGAAACCAAATTTGTGGCTGATATTAAAAATAGTAGTAGAGTCCAAGTGAATGAGGTTAGGCAAGGGAAATCCCCCTTACATATTTGTGAACCAAAACAGCTCAAAGAAAAGCATGTGTTTAGACTGAAAAAGGTGATGATGTATTGTTTGCTTTTACCATGGATTTTATTTGTGGAAGTGAGAATGTACTGGCACAGAAGAAATAGTCTTTGGCCTATCAAAAGTTAAAAAGAAAGTTGAATTCTTCTATTGAGGCAAAGGGACATAGACATAGAAAAGTTCCTCCACGAGTTTTTTTTTTTTTTTCCTTCTGGCCATATTAAATAAGTATACTTATTTGTGATAAATGTTCATTTGCATGATTGAGAAATAGAATTTCAATGGCAAACTTTTCATTTTGAGGTCAAGCATAAAATTGACTTCTTTGAACTCACAGGAGCTAAGGACTGGAGTGGAAGTTCTATTCGGATACATCTCCAAGTTACATATATAATGGATGTGACTAGAAGAATAGCTTGTTGAATACGCTTACAAAATAGGGAGGGGGATATACAGAGAGAGAAATTTGTGAAGGCCTCCTGAAGCCCAGTATGAACATTTCATTTATCTCCGTCTGTCCTATCATCTCTCAATTTATCTTTTTCAAAAGCATACAGTATTCTAGCATGTCATTTAATAGTTTTTTTTTGCAAAAAGTTGGTTGTAATATTGTGTTGATATTTGTTGTCACCAACCTTTGCCAGTTAAAATTGGCTTATGCCAGAAAAACACTTCAAAACTTTTTGAAGCTTTTCTTCTTTAGACTTATAATTATTTTTAATGAGATGAAGGTTGCTCCTTTTGAGATTTTGGAACTGAAAATGATCATAACTTAAAACTCGAAACCCCAAATTGCAGTTTATCTCCAAGTTTCAGATATTTTGCTTGAATTTGTCTGGTATAAAGTTAATACAAATCATTAATATATAAAGCATTGAGAAAAGGATTTAAACTAGAGCAGGGAGAGAATTCTTCCAAATATGTTTCTTCAGCTTGTTACAAAATTGGGAATCAAGTGAACATGAAGTCCAGAACTAGCAAGATTGAGCACAAGTATCTTTATGGCCATGGAAGATTTCGTGTGGTTTATATGACTTGCATAAAATCAAGTGTAGAGAGACAAAAAGAAAATGAGTCATGTAGCATATTGGTATAGTTGTATATATTTAAGTTGGTGGATATTTCACCCAAATAGGTGGATAAATCAAATATATTTAGAGCTCTAAATATATAAATGTGGTTTTTAAAAACTGTGTTTCCTCCAACATTGTTGAGGAATTTGTGTTGAAATAATTTTGCTTTTGAGAAACTAATTTTATAAATAGCTGAAGTGGCTAGTTGTGTTTGGAAGTAAATGCCTGTTGGAGAAATAGGCTAACAAAGGGTGAAGGTGAAGATCATTAGAGGTTTTAGAGCTGGCTGAGACGGGTTGCTGGGGTTGTATAACTGTGCCTGGAGGGCGGGGTTCCTGTACATTCCTACTTCACCAGATAACCTGCCCCCAACACCACTGCAGCTTCTGCCAGACAGATGGAACTCTCCAGCGTGAAAATCTGCGCAGCCATTCCACCAAGCAGGGTAGGTGAAACTTGAATTAAGATTTTCCCCTCTTTTTTTTTTTTTTTTTCCCCTACTTGAAGCCAATTGAGGCCAGATCCTGGAGATATGGAAAGAATAGGGGTCATCTAGATTTTCCTTTCGCGCGTACACACGTCTGCACTCTTCCTAAGAACTACCTACCTGTAAGAGTTCAAAGGCGCTTTCATTCTAGATTTTCTGTTCCGTGTTTTTCTTTTGCGTGTTCTCATTCCAATCATCCCCCTTTCCCTTCCCTCCCTCTAGGGCCTCCCCTCCCCCCAACCACCAGCAGTTGAAATAATCCACCTCTTAGTTTTTGGCCCCCAAACCGACCTTTTCCCCACTCCAGCGGTCAGTTCGCCCAGACCTTGTCCTGAGGATGTAGGCCAAGGTGGTTCCGGGGAATATATGATGTATTGCTATGTTTGAGTCTCTTTTCTCCCTTCCGATTTCTATTTTTTTTTCCCCCCTTAACCTAAGACTGCCTGGTGTTGGCCGAAGGATGCTGAAGAAAAAGATTTAAGGACTGGGACGCTCTTACCCCAAGATTGGTAAGTGCAAGTGCTTTTCGGAGGGAGGAGAGCTATGCCAGACTGCTTTTGACTAACGCTTAAACCGCGACTTTGAGGTCGGGGGCTAAAAGTGCTCCTCCTCTTTTCTTGGAAAAAATTTCCTTAGCGGGCGCGCTATCAACAGAAGTAGCTGAGAGAATGCATGGTTTTTCCACGTCGGCAGAAAGTCACCAAGGATCCCTAAGTAAAGAGGATGAAGACGTGGCAAAGAGGGATGAAGAGAAAACGAGACGAATTTATAGGGAGGGGAGGGGTAGTGGGAGCCTGAAATCGGTCCCAAAGTGCAGAGTAGTTCAAATCGTGGAGACAGGATTTCTGAGTCTTGCCGCAGCTTCGAGAATACCCTAACGGACCTTTCTTAACGTTCAAACTCCTAGGTTATTTGTTCTCCCTATTTGAGACAAAGCTCTTTGCTCCAAAGCCAAGGACTTGCCTAATTCTAAAGTTCTTTTTTCTTTTCTTCTTCTTCTTCTTCTCCACCCCCTTCCCCTTGTTTTTTTTGGTAGATCGCCCCTCCTCCCCCTATTTCCACACTAACTTTGCCAAGCTCTCCCAGATCTGGCCCTCCGCCCCCAGCTCCTTGGCCTGGGTCAGGCGAGGGTCCCCGCGGGATTTAGCGGAGCTGCTTCAGGTACTGAGCGGCGGGCCGGGGGTGGGAGGCTTCCCCTCCGCCCGTTCGAAGGACGAAGGAAAAGAGCACCGTTCTGGGCTTGACTTGGTCCCTGCTGGGAATATCCCAGTTCCTGGCTTTGGGAATCTCAGGCAAATAATTGATTCTTAATGCACACTTAGGAGACGGCCGCGTAAGCTCGAGAGCCCGGCTGTCCCGAGAGTGTCTGCGAGCGCGCCAGACACAGGTTGGCTTCCTTCGCCGCGAATCCGGGGCCCTGGCCGCGGCTTCCTACTTGCCTTCCCCGTGCCTCCGGGACCCCCGGCTGAAGTCGGAGAAGGGCGCGGTGGCGGGAGTAGAAGCAGTCGCGGCAGGGACCCAGCGGCGTGGTCGTCTCGGGCTTTGGAATGGAGAAGCAAAGCGCTCCAGGCTGCTGAGTCCGGGCGGCGCTGGCGGCCGGTAGCCGGGGAGGAGAGGCGCTTCGGGGAGTGGCGGCGGCCGCGATTCCGGCGGAGGGGAAGCCCGACGCTGAGCGGGGAGCAACAAGGTGAGGGCGCTCTTGCCCAGGACAAGGAGAGCTGGGAGTCTGGTAGCTCACACAGGCTGGTGCCAGGGAAATCGACTCCACAGCCTTGGCTGGCGCGCTTCCCCACCTTTTCTCTCTTTATTCTTGTCCCTCCCTCCCCACCCCCTTTCCCCCTCAAAGTTGTTTCTTTTTGTTTACCTGGTGCGGTTTCAGATCTCAGCACGTATCTGCTAGTTGATAAAACTGTTTTCTTTGTAATAGACATCTTTTCTCTTCTCCACTCCCTACTCCTCTTCTATTTCGCTTTCTACCCCATTTTCCCTTCTGTCCAAGCCTGCGGTCCAAGGTGAAGGGTTCTTAAAGGAAAAGAGCTAGCCTGGGGATAGGAGTTTCCGTAACACTAAGGGTGGTCCTGGGTGGGAGACAGGGAGGCAGGGGTTTGGGTGGACAGAGGGCATCCCAAGTGTGCGGAAGATTCTCTGGCGGTGATCTTCAGCCTTGGAAAGAGGACGGGAAGAAAAGGACAGGCAGAATAGAGCTCGTCCACTTCCGACTGCCCCCCAAACCCCATAAGACTCAATTTCGGTGCTTTAACGCCATCCTCACCTGGCCCTCTGTCAAAACTTGAGGTAGGCAGAAATCTCGAAACTGTTGTGATCAGAAAAGGCATTTAAAATAATATCAAATAACTCAAAATTATGGCTGCGGGGGTGGGAGGGGAGCTAAAACGTCCCACGACCTTTGGGGGGTCTGTTGCTTAACACCTACAGTCCCCTCCCCGGTCTTTGGCCTCGCAGAAAAGCGCACGGGAGGAAAGCACTTTGCACATTGCGAGATTTGGAGATTTGTATCCGAATGAAAGAAAGTGTTCCGTTGTCAGACGTGTTTGGGTACTCATTTTCGCCTTAGGTTGAATTTTCCTACACGGCTAGCACTCCCTGAATTGGGGTTGTCTTCTTCAGTTTTATTTCCGCCCCCCCCCCGCCCCCCGTTCTGCTCCCCTTAGTGTCTCATTCTTTGAATCAGAATAGGTTTAAGGTGCAAACCTATCTTACTCCACGTCCAGTCAGTCCGTCAGTCCTTATGGCAAGACGTTGTTGATTTCATTGATTGGGCAGAAGGACCAAAAACTGTAGTGGAGTTAGAGAGAGTTGTTTCTCAGCCCTTTCATTTTCTCACTGCTCTGAAATTTAATGACCTGATCATTGTTGTTTGAAGTTAAATTATCTGTTAAATTAGCCCTAAACAATAACTGATGATATTTTCCATTTGGGTCTGGTTGCCCCTGGATGGGAAGGAGAGGAGTCAGAGAATCCTTGATCACATAGTAATATAATCAACACCCATATTTTGGTGCTATTATGTAAGAAAAATCACTTTCAAAGAAGCTGAATTTCATAACTAAGAAATTCTTTTAAAGGCCTGTGCTCTAGAAGGGCAACACTAATTCAAGAATGAATGTAAATAAGCATCTTTGTTGATTAAGAGAAAAATATGAACGCTGTATTTTCATTACTCTATAGAACCTAAATACTCAAAATCATCATACACTGGTTCTTGCTAATCTAAATGAATTCTGCCCTCCAAGGATAAATAGTCTCAAAAAGGAAATTTAGCGTTAAGCAAAATCTGAGCCATTCTAGATGTGAATTTCTAGAAATCCAAGGCATATTTATTTCTTTGAGTCAGACAGTGTTTTGCAATCATTGTATGAAACAATTTTGGAATAACGCAGATGCTTTTTCCCCTTTCTTGTTTCAGATTGCTTATATATACAGTCATAGGTGTGAGAGCCTCAGAGTATATTGAGGAAATTAAATTTTTATTATTTGTTTTAACAAAAGGCCCAAAGAATCTTTAAACCCAAAAGTATCACAGTAGTTGGAAAAATAAGCACTTGTAAAATAATAAGCACTACTGTGTTTTGTCTATTAAAATGTGCTGAATGAATAACAAGAGGCTATTATAAAGGTTGAAAAATGCACAGCAAGAACAAGGAAGTAATTTTATTATTCGATACTTTTATCATTAATAATGTCGTTTTAAAGTGTGACCGAGCCTTCTTAGAAAAAGTGGAGTACTTCTTCCACACCTTCAGAAATACTCGTCCTCTAGATGGAATAAAGTAGAATCTGATAGAACTGGCAGCAGGACTTGTTTATTTATTTATTTTTTTTCCAGGAGTAGTAATAGTAGTAGCAATAGTAAGAGTAGTAGAGTTGAGAATTTTACTTTTAATTATACGTTGCAAGCTCTGATTGCAGGTTGGAAGGCTAAAATCGATCACTCCTACATCGATAGTGTTGTCTATGACTGCATTGATTTGTGTTTATTTATGCAGAGATTTTCAGTTATTTACCTACATATTTCAGCATCTGCCTCTTGATTATTTTTGCAGGTTGGTTTTAATGAAACAGCTTACCTAGGAAACACATTTGACAGATCGATTTTAAGCCAACTTCATAGTGAATTATGGCAACCCAAAGAGTTTACAAAATTTCTTATGCGTACTTGCTTTTTAGCGATGAGAAACCTGTTTCTGATTAAAACCTCACGCTACCAGAACACGTCCATTCTCCTCCCCTCTTCACATATTGTATTGATATCTTTCAGTAAAATGGAAAAACAGATGATTTTATGATGTCAGATATGATAGAGTGAAACCGATGAATGAGCCTCGTCTTTCTTCTGTTGGCACGACTCGGTTTTTCTCATAACAATAAGGTGGCTGCTGGGTTTACTAAGGATGTAGATGAAAAATCAAGGAGCAGCAGGATTTGAATAAAGAAATGGTATTGTTTAAAAATATCTATTAACTTTAAGTTATTGGAGGGGCTTACTCATGATATTCCAGAGTTCTTCGGTATATATTAAATGCATATATACACTCATATATTCTATCATTTAGTGTATATGTGTGATTATACCTTAGGAATATAGGCATTTCTCTTGAACTAATAGCTCACATATGATTGTTATATATCACGTCTCATTTGAGCAAATACAACAACTAAAGATCACGGGTGGGGTGTGTCATTTGTAGGTACAAGACAATTGTGGGAGATTGAGATGCATTCGTGTTTGTTCTTATTCTCATCAACACAAAATGTTGAAAGATGACTTGGAAATTGGGGGGGGGGGGAGTAGCCTTATTTATCCAGGGCTATTTACTCCTCATTTTATAGGATTTTGCTTGCAATTTGGACAACCAATCTTCTTTTCCTAGTAATTTGGAATACACCTACCAAATATGGTTAACAGTCCTATTATTCGTTTCTTGCACCCCCCACTCCTGCCACCCCCTCCAGTATTTGAGAGGAATATAGAGAGTAAAAGTAACCGAGTTCTTTCTTGAGAACGAAAGGGCCTTGGGAGATGGAAAGGGACTTAATCTCTTCACCCTGGCGAATTTTCCTGAAACTACTTATCTGTAGCTTCCGCGATGTGAGAGGTGGAGCCTGGCAGTCCAGCGGCTGCAGGCGGAAGGTGGGCGAGCCTGGGGACCTCAAGCTTTGCAGAAGGTTGAAAGGAGGAGTGGAAAGAGAGATTTGAGTTTGTTTATTTGGTTTATTTTATGTTTCTGTCCTGTGCCAAGCCCTTGAAGTTAACACGGCGACATAGCCTTTTTAAGACCAAGCACTCTTGGCATTCTTTCGAGATTGAGATTCCAGAGCATCGGATGAACAGGACTTATAGCTAAGGCGTGCTCACCCACCCCTCCCTCCGTCTTTTTACGCACGCACCAGCTCGTCCTCACGTGCACGGGGTAGTGGACAGTGTTGACTTGAATTGCTCTCGCTTGCTCCAAGCCTTTCCTGTGAATGAACCCGAAAACACTCGACAGGTCGTGAATAATCGTTTTAATGAGTGTGCAAAGCGTGCGACGGAGTGCACCGAGCTGTCGGGTTAAACAAACAACTTGTACCCTGACCAAATCCGATTGTTAAAGTGCAAAGTGATGTCAGTACCATTTCCACTGCCCTTCGGAAAACCACAGATCTGACACGCGGGAGTCCAATTTTCCCCATTAAAGAAAAATAACAATATTTTCCAACCGTGTATGTGATCTTCTTTAATATTAATCTGAGCCAAAGGAAACCTCATTTGAGAGTCAGAGAAGCAGTCCTGTCATTGCTTCAAAAACAAACCAAAAGGGGAAAGGAAGAAATCAGAACAAATATAAAAAGTCTGAGGGTGGATTTCTTTTTGATAGCTCACGTGTCATTGCTGATCAATACTGTAAAAAACGTTACATATATAAAAAACTTTATAGCTCACTACAAGCATATTTCAAATTAACTGTTAGCTAACCAAGTGGGATTGGTAATTTGGTTCTGTACTAAGACTGAATCTCTGAACCTGTGAAAACTTTTTCTATTGAATATTTAACTAAAATATTTGCTGTTTATATATTGGCCTGTGAGAGAATGAAGGGATAAGTAGTTTCCACATTTATGCTCTCAAGGAAAACAGTTTGGAGGAAAGTAATGGGAAAGGAACCCTGATGGGCCACCATCTAAAACAATAACAAAAAGCACAAGTGAGGTCTTGAGGGATCACACACTCTTCCCTTTCTTTGCACCACTGCACTGGGGAAATATTTTTGTTTCTTTCCCATCCAGTTAAAAGAACTACTTGGAATCAGCCACACGTTCTCCTTTCCTTGTTCATTCTTTTATCTTCTTTCACCATTCCAAACCCCCAATACTACGTGAAGAGTACAAAAGCTAAATCTCAAAAGATGTGAAAGAAATCCCTTTTACATATCCTCTCTAAAAATTTTGTGAAGAGAAATGTGTAAAATGCTTCCCCTGACAGCCCCTGGTATACATCCAGGAGTCAAACAAAATGGCCAAGATGCTTGGAAATCAGTGTATTAGTTCCAAATAACCAGCTTCTTTAACTCGGTAACAATATAGGAAGATTAAGGTTTGTATTTTCATTGGATTAAGTATTATAGCGTATGTATTCTTCCTTATTAAAGACTGCAAATATATCATGTCCTACAGTCTGAAAAGTTATGTGTCCTCAGAATTGTAATCGGCTTGTAGAAATGAAATGTTAGGGATATGGTACGCTTGAGGATGGAAATTCAGCAGCACCCGCTCACTTAACTCCCGCTAGTCATGTTGTCATCTACATACCTTCCTTTCTGACCACCTACTTCACATGTGAATATGTTAATATACAACTGATGGCAATTAAATGGAAGAATCCGCCTAAAACATGTACCTGGGGTGTTGGATGGAGTAAGCAATTTCTATAGAAGTTATTGTAGTTTTGTCCATTATAGTTGCTAGTTTTTATATACCTGTGTTAATTTCACACCAGTTGGATAAAATAGAAGGTATTTCCATCATCAAAACTTGGAAAAGACAACCAGTAGTTTAGGACAGTGTTTTTGTTGATTTTGACTGTTATCTAGTGAATGTCTGTTTCTGAAAATCAATTCAGAATATCCTTTATTTTCTAGGAAATTTGACAAAAAATGACTATCAAAAACTAGGGGCTTGCATTTTTTATTGTTTTAAATATTTCTGGGCACACAACAGACTGTGCAGTTATTACCTAAACAGATTTCTTCTCTGTGGGCTGACTGAGTTGAGGAATTTTAGGAGTCACTGAAAGAGCCACATCCATTTCTGTTTTAAATGCACAAACAGTGAAGCTAGAGGGTGCGTCTGTTTTTGTGTGTATATATGTAGTTAAAGAACTACACTATCAAAACATTAATTATATTTGAAAGAGAGCAGAGAGCTTGTTGTGGAGAGAATTGCATTATTGAATTTATATTCCATGGAATCTGTCTGTGGAGAGGGCTGAAATTGTATACCTGTCTTATATGATGCACCCTCTTCAGTGAGGTGCATAACAAGAGCAAAGAGAGGCAAACTTGGAGGGGAGTGAGCTTAGGCATTTGGATGGTCCTCAGCAAGGAAATCCACGTGCAAATGCAAATCACATGAAGAATAAGCATGGGGTCTTTGTTCTCTGTCAACAAAAGCAAATATAGTATTTTTCCTCTATCAAGCAAATCACAGAATGATCGGAGCTGGATTTGGAGGAGGGGGGAGAGGTTGAGTGACTAAGAATATTTCAATTATCATATTTCTGATCCCCAAGTCCTGTTTATTTCACAGCTGCCAAATTTTATATCCAAAATTTAGCTTCTCTTCCTCCCAAATCCTACATTGCTATGAATCATCCCTGATCATTTTTAGTTTTTTGGCTTAATTACCAGTTTTCAGCTTTAAATTACCAATAAACTAATTAATCTGACTAATCTTTCTAAACTTCTGTTGAATAGTATAATAGCTGCAACAACAACAAAAATAAAATAACATACACGCAGCAATAATGACAGAAATAAAATGTTAATAATAATAAGGCAAACAATAATAGCAGAACCAATTTTAAAATAATCTCTCTGGTCGACAGGATGAAGATGGAATCCATTTCAGTCTGAAATGTGTTTCATGGCTGCAGTCGGGCATTCCTCTGATTTCTTGTTTCACTGGTTAGATGGACGATCCATTCCGGCCCAACTCAAGTATTCTAATAAAGACTCCCTTGGTCTAATATGGTAGGTCTTTTTAATAGCTCTAAGTACTTTCGTACCCATTCCTCCTCGTTCCTATAGGCAGGTCTCCCTTGGACACCATTCCCAAGTAAATCAGTCGGGGATGGAGACTGGGAACAGAGGCAGACATGTGAAGGGATTCTTGGGTAGAAAGACCTGGTGCCTCCAGGCTGGAGTTAAGCTGATAAATGGGCAAGTTGTCATATTGGGGAATCATGTTTACAGAGCTGAGGAGTTTGAGAAGGACAAAGTAACTGAGTCTAAGGAGAACACTGGCCCTGAGGAACTCAGCCCAAAGGGCAAGACACAAAAATTAGGAATTAGGTCCCCCCTGATGAACTCTTTTGACTCCTTGGGGCTGAAGGGACAGAAAGGGGACAATAAAGTGAGGGGAGTAAAAGTGAAAGGAGACCAGGTTGAAGATGTTAGTAACCAGTGGTTATCGGGCTAGTAAACTAAGCCTGTCTCCCACGGAGGAGGTAGGTACAGGTGCTTTTGCCAACTGTAAACCTGCCAAGGTTCACCGTTCAACGGGCAAGAACAGCTACCACCAGGTCCTGAGTCTAGGCTGTAAAGAATCTGCCAGTGAGTTTGTACCTGCAGGAATCTAACTCTCCTCTCAGCCAATTGTTCTCCCTGTCTCCTAAGTCCCAGTTGCTCCCCCAGCCTCAAGAAAAAGGAAATGAAAGGAAAAAAAAATCGGTGTGGAGGGAATGAGACTTAGTGTTTGTCAGGTAGATGTTGGGGTTAAAGCAGGTTGTTTGATAATTGCCTTCATTCGTGGAGGGGAAAGAAAGCTGGTTAGGAGATGAAGGGTGGGTTATAGGACAGGAAAGCAGAGACTGAGAGAGAAATTCCATAGCAGCCCAGCAGCTAAGGCCAAATGGAAACAGATCTCAGTTACAGAAGAACAGTTTGGGAGCAAGGAAGGGTGGTGGTTCAATGTTTTTGCTTTGTTCTGTTTCCCTGCAAATTAACGTAGCCCTGAAAATGTATGAGAGAACAAGATCTGCATGCCTTGTTAAAAAAAAAAAAAAAAAACGTTACAAAAGAAAAGCATAACTGTCAATCGCCAGTTTTGTCCTCTAGAAAACTTTTTTTCTTCAGTTACTGTCTTCAACCTCACGTATATGCACAGTTCATAACTAAACCAAACGGTAGTTGAAGAAAGGGAGGGGACAGCAAAGAAGGGCCGGCTTCCCTGCTGGTAGTACCGTGTGCATCTATCTCCTCACCCTTCACAGCAGGGAGGCTGAACAATCCTTTTCCGTGTCTGTCTGGTCTTGTCATTTTAAAAAGTATGAAAATATTCCGGGTCACGAGAATACTGTGTCACTAAAAATCGGCAATGAAGGAGGGGCTTTCATTTCTAGGGATAAATTCACTGGGGAGATTCTTACTCTGCAACGGGAGTAAGGCGACTTTGGCTGTGTATCGCTCTGCTCTTCAGTGGTACCCCAGGCTTTCTCCGTGCACTAATCAGAACCAATAACTACTAAGTTCACTCCAACTCTTCCAGAAGTACAGCTCTGCAACTTGAAATCAAACTGGAGTTTTCCATAGAAAATCCAATTCTAATTCAAGTCATATTTTAAGGAAAATAGTCTCAGTTACTGGGATTTTTATTTAAACTTTTCCTGTGATTCAGAGACAAGTGTTATTTGCTTCAGTAAGAAAATTAAAAGAAATCAATATTTCAGTGAAAAGGCCCTCAATCCTGTTGTATACATCCCCAAAGTATGGCTTTTAAGAATTTATTTTCAAACACTTTGGTTTTCCCTGTATATAACTGAGAGCCTCTGAGTCATTGGAGACATGCCTAACTAAAAGAAACTAAGTTAATACTTTTATAATGGGAATATCTGAAAGTAAAAATACAATAAAAGCAGTTATTTTACAGAGTGGTAAAAGTCATGCAGACATTTGCATGCACTCACTTTATGCACTTATTTAACAAAATTAATAGGCTTCCACATTCCGATATCTTGAAAACTCTTTAACCAACATAAACCAGATATTTAAATGCATATACATTTATATATATACGTTATATATACCATGTTGCGTGTAGTTCAAATATGTATGTTCATTTTTTATAAAAACTAAGAACTAAACAACTATTAGCATTTATAACTTCTTGACCACCAATAGTTGGGTTTTATTTATGATCTGTAAACAATGAAGGAAAGCCAGAACCACTGCATTCTGCTTAGACTGTATTAAGAAGCAAATAAAGGTTTCTTTCTGTTTAGGAGTGTACAAGAATAAGGAATTTAGGGATGAATGGAATTACGATCTATATAGGTTTTCAATAAACCAAGATGTAGTCATTTCCTCCTTTAAACATTAACATCCTACTATTAAAAGAAATATATACAGTTTCGAAGATAGGAGAGGTAAGCCCAAGTCAACTGATGATATTTTGAAAGGAATGGTTTCAAATGATGCTAACGGTTTTTTTTTTCCCCAACAAAGAACTTTTCAAGGCAGATACAGCCAGATCTGTTGCACCAGTGGCAAAGCAAATATTTTAGAAATGGGCTGTGGGGGGATTTAATGGACTGACACACTTTGAATATTTATGAAGAGTAATATTCCTTTGAAGAGGGTTGTGATTGTCTATCATGCTCCTTATCAATGGAGAGAAACAAGAGAGGGAGGTTTGGGGGAGGACATGTTCAAGCATCCTGACTATTGCTAATGGTGGAAGGATATGACCTGTGTAGAACAGGAAAGGATTCCATGCCCTGAGAGAAGCTGCAAAAGTCTATTGGTCCTGTCACGTTTAGTCTCTTTCAGGTACACACTTCAAAAACATATCCTTTCCACTAGGTTCTCATCTGCAGTTATGGCTCACAGACAGCAGCCAGTTTGTATTAAAGTGTAGTCCAATGCATCAATCCAGTTTCGAAAAGAAAACAACAGACAGGAAAAATAAAGGTACAGTCTTATCAATGAAATTCTCGTTGACAGTTGGAGAACAGGGAAGAGGGAGGATTCAAAACGGGGTGGTGGGAGGAGAGCAGTACTCTTTAGGTGAGTTTTGGGAAGATGCTAAGTAAAATGCTGTTCAGAAATTGGGATTAATCGAGCAGTTTAAATACAAATCTGCCGGAAATCATGCTCTGTGCGAATGAAAATGAAGGAATTTATGCATATTCTAATTTTCCCTCTTTGGCTGCTATTTTGGAGGAAGAGACTTCTTTTGCTGATGGTGGGACTTTTTTGTTCCGCACAGGAAATGTGTAAATGAACACAAATGTTATTTTTTTTCCTCCTTTCCATTTCTCTCCTCCATCCCTCCTCCCCCTTTCAACAACCATAACCTGTTAAGGTCCTCTCGGTTCTGTAGCCACAGATCCCAGAGTTTCTCCCCATTCCAGGATGTTAGGGTGCAAGAAGTGCAGGGGAGGGGGGGGGGGTTAGGGCTTCCCTGGGCCCCTAGACCTTTGGAAATTAACTTAGGAGCTTCCATTCCGCCTTTGGACATTCAAAGACAGTAGAGAGTGAGGAGTCGTGCGTTTAATGTGATGAAAATTCATCTCAAAAGCTATTTCCTCTCACGACTGAATTCTCAGTGAAACTGGGTTGAGGAGAGCTTAAAAGCGATCTTATAAATCAAGTTGTGAAGATCGGTTGACCTTCAGCGACAAGTCGAAACATTTTCCCTCTCCGGCCTTTGGGAACAAACAGTGCTGGTGCATTCCAATTATATTAAGACCAGCAAGAAACTCCCTGGCCAGCCTATTCTGATGTTAGTCGCCTAATGCTGAGATGAAGTCAAGTGGAACGCTGCGGTCGTTGTGTGGAATGTATAAGGGACTCCTGAGATGGTTCAACGAACCGCGTGGGGTGCAGGTAGGGGCGGGGGCGATTCGGTCCAAGGGGAGAGAAAGAGAGAGCGGGAGAGGGAGAGCTTGAGAGAGAGAGGAAACGACAGGTGCGGTCTTTCCTCCGGTTCCCGCAGTGGCAGGCCACGCTGAGAGCTTCAGAATCCATTCGGGGACCGGGTGGGTGGGTGGGTGGGGGGTGACATACTGAGACTCAGAGTTTCCACCTTCTTTTCTACCCTCTGAATAAAACTCCTGGAGCCAACGTCATTCTTAACACTTTAATTTGAAAAGAGCCCCGTGGGGCACTCACTCCCCACTCCCCCCCGCCCCAGGCTCCCTCAGCCGCCCGCACGGCGCCGCCCGAGCCCGGACGTCCGCGGAGCCGGAGCGCTTCGGGCCGGGTCACCTCCAGCCCCGCCGCTCCCGGCCCGGGCCTCGGAGAAGGAGGGCGGCGAGAACGAAGCCCCTCCCCTTCCCCCGTCCCCGCATCTTCAGGGCCCCCGTCGGAGCCCCGGTGCCCCAGAGTGACCGCTTTTCAACCGCCCGTCCGCCGGGACCGCGTCCCGCCTCCCACTCCAGGCTTCCGCTCTCAGGAAGGGGGCGCCGCTCGGCAAGCGCCAGGCAGGTCAGCATCCCCCCACGCCGCTCGCGTGACTCGAGGCTGAGTGCCCGTTCCCCTCCCCGTACGGGGGGTGCGGGGCGCCGATTCGGCCAGAAAAACGCGGGGAGGGGAGCGCGGCCCCTTCCCTGCGCAACTCACGCCAAGGTTACAGCCACGTTTTAGGAACCTCTTCGGAAAATCTCGAAAAAAAAAAAAAAATCCCCATTTTGCAGAAAGGCTGCTATGATGGGATGTCACCTTGTGGTCAGAGAAACCCCGGAGCGTTCTCGAACGCCCTCGGTTCTACGGTCAAACCCTGCTCAAGGCAGTTTCCCCCGCGCACACCGGAGCCTGCACTTCCGGTCCCCCTGTGGGGCCCTGAACCTCCGCAACCCGGGCACTTCCGCCCAGTCACGTGGCTGAGGGATCTTTGGAGGGCTGTCCTGTCTATGTTTCCGTAGCTACTGGGGTCCTCGCTTGCTCCCTTCGTTTCTCTAAATTCCGCACTTCCTTTCATTGCATTGCTTCCTTAAACCTAGCAGGAGGTGGGGAGTGCAGTGGAGGAGGGCTAGAGGTGGAGAGAAAAGGCCCATTGAAGGTAACCATTTTTTTTTTTTTTTTTTTTGCCTTTTCAGATCACCTACCCCTGAGTTCCCTGGACAAATTCACATCAGCAACTAAGACTTAGGCATCTTTTTTTTTTTCCACGCCGGGGCCTACGGCAGTATTTGTACTTAGTAGGCCTGCCATAAATGTTGAATTCCTGAATAAATACACTGTTTCTTTGGGCACACGGTGCTTAGAGTTAGTGGGTAGCCTCAGAAATCAGCTGACCTCTGACTTGTGATGTTTTGTTGAAGTCAGTTGAGAGCTTGATAGATAAATGGTTTTTACAGACATTTTGGAAGGAAGGAAATCAATGGAGACTTGTTGAAAATGTTTTCTTGGACCAAGTCATATGTACAAAGTTAAAATGCTGTGATTTTTAGAATTTGGGGGATTTTCAACCCTTCTGCAGCTCTTCCTTTCCATTCTGCTTTCTTTTTAAAGTTTTACTTTCTGTGGTGAGAGGTCAAGGTCTTATACAGTCAATCTCTTTATTTTCTAAGTTGATTTATTTATTTTGGAGAGAGACAGAGCAAGAGAGGGAGCATGAGCAGGGGAGGGGCAGAGAAATAGGGGGAGAGAGAGAATCCCAAGCAGGCTCCGTGCTGGCAGCACGGAGCCTGATGAGGGATCCGAACTCATGAACCAGGAGATCCTAACCTGAGCCCGAAACCAAGAGTGGGTCGCTTCACGAACTGAGCCTCCCAGGTGGCCCTGAAGTTAATCTCTTCTACCCAATTTGAGGCAGTAGCTAAGTAATTTATCTTTTGCTTTCCTGCTGTGTCATAGTTTAACCCTTGATTCACTCCTGCATTGTGTCTCCTGCATCATTGAACTGCAGTTGTTCTTTACAGTAACATTTGTTTTTAAATGCCATAAGAGCTTTAGAAACAGGAGAGAAATGTTATAGTTGTGAAGTTGTGAGACTGCAGTCAGTCAGCATATATTAAATGCATGTTCTAGTGAGCACCAGTTGTGTAACCCATAGACTAGTCCCTAGAGTAATGTCCCACTTTCATTGACTATAAAGTAGTGAAAATATATAATCAATAAGTTAATAACCATGAAAGTAATTTGAAAGGTTATAACTGCTAATCAAATTTAAAGCATATTTATTAGCATCATTATTAAGAGGCCTCAGAGGGATACAAATAAGACCTGTTCTTATCCTCTGGGAACTTACAATCTAGTTGAGCATAAGTAATGTGAGCATAAATTGGTAGAAATAGCTACTATGCAATATTCAGTGTCTGGCATATTGAAGACATTCAGTAAACAGTTGCCTCACATATTAACTTGCAGTCATGTCATTCTTCTAACAGGGATAATGATACTGATAAGAAATTAAGGAAGGATTAATTAGGAAAACAGTCATGGCGGAAATGAATTTGTCCTTTTTGTGTCACATAGGGAGATGGGTGTATGCAAGCCGTTTGCGTTTGTGGCGGTAAAGGTGGCATAAATGGAGAAGAAGAAAGATATTTGGTGAGATGGAGTTTGGTGGTAATTTGTAGGAAACCTTAAAGACCATGCAGAGGAGTTTGTATTTGGTAACAGAAGTGATACAGACCTATTGTGGCCCTATGAGCAGAGAGTGGCATTATTAAAGTTGAGAGTTATATTTAGGATGATTCTAGCCAGCAACCCAGTATAGGGAAAATTGAGGGAGAACGAGTAGGAAAAAAGAGTTTAATGCAGTTCTGGAATGGGATATTACTAGAGAGACAGAGTTATGGCTAGGCCCTTCCTCCCCAATTTTTATACAATGGAAATTACAGTGAAATGATAAAGTCAGTAATGAGCCTTGAATGGAACAAGAGCCACAGTACCCCTGAAATCATTCTTACCCCTTTATTCTTCATTGTTGGTGGCACTAGGAGATATTAGGTGTTGACTGATGGCAACTAATATCACGGTGCCTTCATCACCAATTAAGCTCAAGATATCTTTCTTACAGCATATTTACTCCTTATTCAGCTGTGGTGGTTCTCGACTGTCTCAGTTGGGTGTGATTTTGACACCCCCCACCCCACCCCCGGCACATTTGGCAATGTCTGAAGACATTTTTAGTTTTAACAACTAGGGGGCCACTACTGGCATGGGTAACTAGAAACCAGGGATAGATACTGCTAAACTCCTTACGAAGCATGGGAGAGCCCTCCCCCCACCCCCCCCAGCAATGAATTATCTGGTCCAAAGTGTCAATAGGGCTGATGTTGAGAAACCGTCCGTTATGGGAATGAAGCATGAGCTCTAACTCTGGAAAGCTACACAATGAGTCCCAGAACCTAACTTCTATTACATAACAATTTCAGATGACAAAATATGTTATTTGTTTAGTGAGTCAAATGTGCCTCTGAAAATGGCAGTGCTTCTGTCTAGCCCCGAAGCCTTAGAAATAGGAAAATCAGAAGGGTACCTGCTTGGATTTTTTACTTTTTATAAAACGGAGTTAGAAATCTTCCTCAAGGATTTGTCATCTAAATGTTATTTATTAAATTGATAAAATGTGCCTTTGGAGTTGCTTAGCAACTTATGGAAAGCTTGCTTTTTAGAAGTTCATTTGTTTGTTTAAAACTAGGGTAGGTTGCATATTATTAGCTACATTACATAAATCAACAAAGAAATGTACACTGAAAATGGAATAAGATGTTTCAACACATTTTCTGCTCTCCGTGTCTGGCAATTAAAACACTCTAATTGTCTGGTAGAATTGCGTGAAGTATTTGACAAACATTATTTATGTATGAAACTTCAACATAATATTGAGTATGTAAGGGAACCAAAGGGGAAAAATTAAGCAGGTTTGTCATAAAGTATGTGTTTATCGTAACCTTTCTTCTTCAAAAATCTTATCTACTAAGTACTTTTATCAGACACTAATTATACTCTTTCAGAAAAGAATTTCTCCAACACCCTTCAGTGCCTGCACCCTTTAATCATATCTCATTACATCTACCTAATCCATATCTTTTTCACATTGCCAGGGCTCATTAACAGTTTTAAAAGCCAATCTTGGACATTATTATTCCTTGTAATCGAGATGAAAATAATGCCAATAATATTTTATTTCTAAAATATAATGGATCATTTAAAATTTGTTCTGAAGCCATTTCTTCTTTAAATATTAATGAGAAATTAACTTTCAAACATGCATTAAGCTAGCAGGAATGGTGAGATGTGTCTGAAAACCCTGAAGCACCTTTTCGAAGGAGAAGTTATTTTTATAAGCTGTTTTAACAGTGGATCATCAGTCACTTTGAAGGGAAGTGATCCTTGATTAACAGTTGGCTGATATTGTGCTTCCACAGATGTGTAACAGCAATACAGGTGCCACCTATGAAACAGGACAGGTAATTCACTAGATCTGAGCACCTTCTTTTGCTGATTGAAAATATAAAAGTTTGAATGGGCTTTCATTTTTGTGTATTGCCCCATTTAATTGTAGACAAGACAAACCAAATGCCCCAATCAAATTGTGAACTATACGTGGGTACCATGTTTCCCATACATTTAAAGAAAAGATTGTATGGCTGGTTCTTTATTCTTTTTGATATCCCCTTTTTAGAAAAGGGAACCTGAGAGACAACTGGGTGGTTCAGTTGGTTAAGTGTCTGACTCTTGATCTTGGCCCAGGTCATGATCTCACAGTTCATGCTTGGAGTCTGCTTAGGATCCTCTCTCTTCCCCTCTCTGCCCCTCCCCACTTGTAAGCACATGCATTCTCTGTCTTTCATTCAAAATACATAAATACACTTAAAAAAAGAAAAGGAAACCATGGATCAGATTTGCAGTTACTTGATTAAAGTAGAGCCTCTTGATAATGACTTTTTAGTCAAATCCCGCCCCTTGGAGTATAGCTACATAGGACTAACACATTATTCTAAAAAATGAAAGTTTCCTCCATGGTTATAATTGAGTTTGAGATTCTTTCTTGAAGATAATTGTTGAGAGTCTTAGGAAAAGCTTCATGGTCCATTGTTTATTATGCATATACTATTAAGTCATAGTATTTGAAAAAGAAACACAAACCTAAAGTCATTGTTCCCCCAAACCCAGCTTTTGTACAAGCACCTCAAGCTGCTATTCAGTAGTAATGGAGATGTAATAGAGCTTTCATTTTTTTTTTTTTTCATTCATTAGTTCTGCCAGACTGTAATTAGCTCTTATTTTGGGTGTTTTATTAGATTTTTATTTTCTTCAGCTTTTTCTTTGGAGTGTATATATATATTTTTTTTCTTTTAGAGTTTTATGTTCTGATTTCTGTCCACTGATATGGTTCAGTTTGTTGTTGACTATAGGAAACTGTTAAGAAGAATCAAGTAAAACCATGATAGTTGGTGAGTTTTTTATGCTGTGTCTTATCTTTTACAGTTGCTAAAAGTAGAGTAAGATAATTGGAATTTTAGGATCTGCCACATTTTTTTGAAAAATTATTCTTGGCATTTTTTTCTTTCAAATTCTTTAAATTTCTTTGTTCATAATTTTTGGGGAGGGTAATTTTGCATATGCTCAATTATACACAACAATTTTTCATATGTTCTTTTTTTTTTTGTTTTTACTTTACCAAAATAGTTTAGAGTATTCAGATCTTACCAAACTTTTACAATGACACCACAGACGACGCTTACTTTAATGGAATTCCCCTCATTTTATTATCAATTCTAGTAAAAATAAAATTTGGTAAATGTAACAACATTCGATACCGCCACAACACTTATACAAATTAGAAGTCTGGTATTAATATCGTTTAAAGTTGTTTTTGCTTTTGTAACTTCATTTTTATATTTGTCTATTTATCTCTTATTATGAAGAAGTTTTGCCTTTTCTGTATTGATCACTTATTTTCTTGTCCTCTTCATGTTGTTTTTTTCAGAGGTTTCTCATTGGTCAGTACCATGGAGGTTGACAGTCTGATAGCCCCCTACACATCAAAGCATATCTACTCATCCGTGTGCTGTTGTCAATCCGAGGTTTCCAAATATGTGTTCTCCAACTCAAAGAAAAGTAGCCGGATCCAGGCATCTCCAGAGAAAGCTGCTTCAGCATTTTTCTTGGTTTTTGTTTTTGGAATACCTCTTTCTACAGGAGTCTCCAGACTCTAAAGTAATAGAATAGTTCCTAAGTCCATCCAGCTCTTTCCCATGTCTGAATTCTTGACCCTCTTTCCCACCCCCTGGCTCACAGATAAAAAAGAAACAACAGTAAAGGAATAAAAATTGTTCGTTTCTGTGTGACTGAATCATTCTAGTCTTGCAGCACCCTGGTGGGTTAATCAACTTTGTTATTGCCTTTACTATCTCCCACATACTTGTTTGTGGGAAAGTGCTCTTCTTGGCATTTGCCTCTTTGGAAAAAAGAACTCCAGGACGGTGGCACTAGACCTTGCTCTTGAAGTGCATGGCGTGGTGGCAGCATGAAGCCTGAACAAGCTTAGTTTTTCACTGATGGGGAGCAACTGGCATAGCACCACCTTTCCCTGCCATTGTATGGCAGCTTTGATGAATTCTGGGCCATACTTCCTTCCAGAATAACAGTTCTAGCTTAGCATGGGGTTTGGTAACTTCATAAAGAGAAACACGGTGCCTCCTGTAGGAGGTGTTTGGAGAGCTTTACCCCAGCAATCAAGATGTGTGTTAAGATGATTAACTGAATCCTGTGGATACACTGCTTGTACACCAAGTGAAAAAAAAAAAAAAAAAAAAAAAAAGAACAGCTGCTATTACTTATCCTCATAATTTCTCATCAATAGGAAGGAGTTTTCAGTGTGCATTATCTCATCCTGGAATGAATTCTTTCAATTCTTGTCATTTAAAAAAAATTATAGACAATTATGGGAGAGGTATTGGCAAAAAAAAAATTGAAATAAAGGACGCAAGATGAGGTTGCCTTTGGATGGTTGCATTTCAAGATCAACACAAAATAGATCAGTTCAAGGATGTGCAAAATTCTCTTAAAAGTACACATAAATTCTTGTGCAGCAGGGTTTGACATAAACTAATTGAAGGTATTGACATATCCACAGGAAGAATTTTAGCCATGAAATCAGATAACAGAGAAGTCAGAAGCAATATGGGCAAAGCCTACCCAAATATGGTTCAGAGATGAGGGACTGGCGCTTAATTCCATTGAGCCTCAGTCCCAAAGACCAGGCCATTCATACTATGAATGAATATCAGGCTATTTATACTTGATGCTATTAAATATTCTATCCACAAAAGTATTTTTATTCTTGAATCCATGTTTTTCAAGCAATATTACGATTATTATTTAGCTTCCAAAGTATCTCTGCTCCAAGGATATATATTAATCACATTAATTTCATATATATCATTTATAATGGCAGTTTAAGTTTAGGTGAGTAATTACTATATCCCAGGCCTTCAGTGAAGTTTTTTTTTAATTTAAATTATTCATCATAAATGAATAATTTGATTTGTGGGTTAAAACAGTAATGATTACTGTGCCTCTACCTTTAATAGATGGATTGTTTTAGCATGTTGATCAAATCAGGGTATAAGATACTCACTATGAGGGGCAGATCCAGGATTACAATATTTTGGCTAAAGTCAACTCTGTTGGCCTTTTCTGCGATGTACAAAATGAATATACAACTATATGATTCTGTTTGTGGGTAGGAAAGTAGTTGAAGGAAATTATCATTGCTCAAACAGTAGTTTTTTTGAAATCAAATATTACCCTGAATGCAATATTGTATGTTAATAGGGTAGCCCTGGAGTCAAAAAGACCTTTTGAATGCTGGGTTCACCAGTGGTTAGCCATGAGATCATCTTAACTTTCACGGACATCAGTTGCCTCTATAAAATGAGTATATTATCAAAATTCCTTCATAGGGTTACTTTGAAATTAAATGAGATAATTCATATTAAATGCTTAGCACTATGTTCAGTATGGTATGAAATGAATGGCAGCTAATGCTTTAAGCATTTATCAATAATATTAATATTATAATAAGCTGATATAAATTCAGCATATGACTGGGGAAGTAAGAGTTTGGCAGGGACCGACTGCAGAATACTTGAGATCATATACATTGACCCTTGAACAATGCAGGGGTCAGGGGCACCAACCCCGCCCAGTGCAGTCGAAAATCTGCGTGTAACTTTTGACTCCCCTAAAACTTGACTAAATACCCTACTGTTGACAGGGTGGATGCCTTACTGATAACATAAACAGTCAATTAACACATGTTTTATATGTTATATGTGTTATATATACTCTTTTCTTATAATAAGTAGGCTAGAGAAAAAATGTTAAGAAAATCTTAAGGAAGAGAAAATACATTTATAGCACTGTACTGTATTTATAAAAAAAAAAAAACACATATAAGTGGACCTGTGTAGTCCAAATCTGTGTTGTTTGAGGGTGAACTGTAGTTTCTAAAAACTATTCCTAATCTAATATTTACATCCAATACAATTGCCATCTTTTCCCTCCTCCAAAGTACCAAATTTTATTTTGTCCCCTGTAATTCTTATTATTCATAATATATGAGAAACAGATAAATTAATGAGTAACTTTCTAGCCTTTCCCAAGTTGCAGTGGCTTAATACTATAAAGATTTATTATTCCTTTGGGGCGCCTAGGTGCCTCAGTCATTTAAGCATCTGACTGTTGATCTCTGCTCGGGTCTTGATTTCAACGTTATGTGTTCAAGTGCCACGTTGGGTTCCACGCTTAAAAAAAAAAAAAATTACTCCTTTATGTTACATTCTAGTGTGGGTCAGAAAGATAGTGGGGGTGGGTCTTTGTTCCATCCAGTCACTCAGGGACCCAGTGGTGGCTCTCCCGTCTTCTTCCAGAGGCGTGGAGTCCTCCACTGGACACGCTGTAGTAGATAGGGCAGGAAGAAAGCTTGTTGAGGATTTTGAACAATAATACCTTACCACTGGCCCAAAGTCAGTCACATGGCCCAAGCTAATTGCAAGGGAGGTTTGGGAATGTAATTTAATTGCGCATTAAGGAAGAATATAAATGGGTTTGCTGAACATTCAGCATTATCTCTGCTTTACCAACCATCCAAACACTTCCACCAACAAAACTCTTATGATTCTTCTCTAACTTTTCATTAATTAAAGATGGTAAGGAACTTTTGCTTACAAAGTTTATTTGCACATAATTTTATAGAGCAAAATATCTCATATTAGAAAGGCTTTATCAACAAGGATTGGAATCTCGGAAGGCTTTCTATACCTTTTGCTAAGTTTTTTGTTCTATAGGAATTCTCTGGGTAACCTCGTGGAACATTTCTCCTACTTCATTTCTACTTACAGCTCATATATGTGAAGGAGATTATATCCTCAAATGAGCATTTTCCTTGCTTTTATCATCTTGTGTCATTATCTCAACGTTCTTTTATTATAGTTGTTATTGAGAGCATACTTTCAGATTTAGCATGGAGATTAACTGTAAAATAAGTAAATAGCAAATTGTTTTGTTAGAATGAAGTGTAAAAGTCAATGCTTTTAAGAGTTCTTTTTCATTGTTAACTGCTGATTCTAAGCGACTACAATACTCCAAAAAGTACAGATTGACAACCTTACATTTAAGAATTTTTTTTCTATGAAGAGTTGCTGTGACAGTAAACTTTACACATAGTACAAGCTTTGCTATGATACTTCAAAATATGACTTCTTCTAAAGTTTCACTTTACTGATGAAAGAATTCCTTATGTTAAAACCTATGTAGCACACAGATTCCCAGGCACTCTCCAAAAGACAGACTTTTAATGTTCTCTTGATGGTGCTTATTCTTCATGGCAAAAGAAAGAGAGTCAAACTCCCTATTTATTTTACACTTTATCCAACAAATCACAAATGACAGCAACTAGCACTCAACACTCACATTTTAGTAATGCTAATAATCTGTTGGAGACTGGCTGTGTATATTAAATGATTTCATTGCCACTATTAATACTATTTTGAAGGTATAAATATTTTAATTACTTTCTCATAATTAATATGTAATTGGTCTTATGTTTTGATATTTTTGATATTTTATTAGAAATCAAAATAAAAACTTACAGAAAAGAAATCAAACTATCCCTTATTATTCTTGTTTAATTAAAAGATATTTTTGTGACACTCATTTAGGTACATTCTTAAGTGGCCATTTTATTTTAAAAAAACTTTCTTTTTATCTTTTTAAACATTTTTTTTAAATAACTGTATTTTTTTAAGTGTATTTATTTTTGAGAGCTAGTGAGAGCAGAGGAGGGGCGGGGAGAGAGGGAGACAGAGGATCTGAAGTGGGCTCTGTGCTGACAGCAGAGAGCCTGGTGTGGGACTCGAACTCAGAACCAGGAGCCCATGACCTGAGCTGAAGTTAGCTGCTTAACTGACTGGGCCTCTTAGTCACCCCTTAAAGATTTTATTTTATTTATTTTTAAGAAGGCTCCATGCCCAATGCGGGACTCAGATTCAAGACCCTGAGATCAAGAGAGGCATGCTCGACTGACCGAGCTAGCCAGGTGCCCTTAAATGGCCGTTTTAGTAATTAAGTGGAGTTTAATAATGTCAAAGACTCAAACGTCAAAGACTGACATTCTTTGGATGATTATATATTTTTGCACAAACTTCTGTTTTTAATGGTTATTACATTAATTAGTAATTCTTACATGAAATATTTATTGTTTTTGAATTGCTTTTTTAATGCATTCTATAATTTTTCATATAATTACCTGTTTGCAAATTAAGAGGTTGTAGAATTGAAAATAACATCATAATTTTTGTTTCTATGATAGCCTAAGCAACTTTAGCCTTTATTAAAGAAATAAATGTAGAAAAACTAATACCCATAACTACATTAGTTCTCTGGAAAAGCATTTTTTTAATTGAACAATTCTGTGAGAGAAAATGTTTGAAAATATACATTAAAAAAGAAGAAAATGGCATTTTTCTTATTTTATTCAGTAGAAACAAGTTATTAAGTGTGGAGTTCTATAAGAACTATGATTAAATATTTTAGATGTTATGCATTATAAATTCAGTTGTCTTGCATTATGCATCATTGTATACAGCCTTTTATTAATTATATTGTTTGTATTATATAATTTGCTTTATATTTTAAAATAATGATTGTTGAAGATGAGGAAGCATTTACTGAGAAAATAATTTCAGTTATTTTAACCTTTATACAAGCATTCTAAAACTTTAATTTCATTTACTCTAGTAAATATGAACCTCTAGACAAGTTTCTAAGTTTCAGCGTACTTGGACATAGAAGTTATTGAATATTCATTTAAGAAATTATCACCTTGAATGCTGCATATTCTTTATGAGATTTCATATAATATATTAAGGATTGAAAAGGTTTAAGTGCTCTAGACTTGAAACTATTTTGTTCCTTTTGTTTCAAAACTTGAACTGTTATTTAAAAATTCTACATTTGCATCACCAAACTTTTACATTGTAGACCACAGACATTTGAGCTTAAGGTTTTATGCACATTTGACAAAAATAACTTTAGTCCTATAGTAGTTAAGCACAAATTGTTCAGCATTTGCAGTGGTAACATAAACGCTAATTATAGTTTATTGCCAAACCATTTAAGATTTTATGTACATGGACTTCAAGACATTTTTTTCCAAAACAGTTGTTACATTTCCCCTGTTTCCTGCATGGTGGATTTTGAATTTAGCATCTGACATGTTTTCTCAACTACTGGTTTATAATGAAAACATGTAGGTACTCGAGGGAATGTGTTAAAAGCAAAAATTCTATGATCCTTGAAAGGTAAGTGACAGCGCTGAGATTGTCACATCTGGATCAGAAATGTCTCATCTGTTTATCTATCTAAACAAACACAAATAAGATAATTAAGATCCTAACAAAGCATGTTTTGAAAAACAACTTATGGCTTTGATTAGGTCAGAACTCAGTGATTTTTTAAATTTTTCTTTGTTCCCACATGTGAGTCAAAATGGATTGACCTTCAACAATGAGTGCTTTTGAAGGATTACAGCAAATCTATTATTCCATATTTTGAAATTTGACAGTAAAATTAATTCTTGGCTTTCAACCATCATATATATATATATATGTATATATATATATATATATACACACATATGTATAATATACTTAAATATACATATTTATATACCTATACACATAAACACATGCATACGCACATATATAATCATTTACATTATAGTATGCCTAATTATTCATTTAAATTTACCTCACCATACTTTCACTCTTATTAGAATAAAGCTAATATATTTCAGAGTTGCAAACCCGTGGCTGTGAAAAATCAGTCACACACAAAAGGAAAATGAATCCCTCAGAAAATCACAATTGTTTACATGTAAAATAAGTTTTTAGCATCATAGTAAGCTGTTACTTGACTTTTAAATTTAGCTTTGTATGTACATTATTAAGTTAAAGAAGAAATTTTAATGTAAGCTAATATGTTCTAAATTGTATTCATTTTAACTCTTAAAAAGACCTATTTTGATATTCCTAAAACAGGAAATTAAAATATTTTGTTTATATTCCGATCAATTTTGAATTAATATAATCATACTCTCTTGTTCAGGTAGTAGTAAAGTAGTTGTTTAATTAAACATGTCATTTGTTTACACTGTAGTGTTTCAGAAATGCTAGTTCAAAAGATAGGATAAGGACTTCTATCAAACATTTCAATCTGACAAGTAAATTACATTTCTTCCACCATAAATAGGTAAGCAGAAAACCATAGCAGTGATGAAAAGACATATTCTTCTTACTCAGAGATATGATATGCAGTCTACAAAATAGGAGCTTTTCCAAACTTCAAGATTAAAACAAAACCTCAGCTTTTACTATTTAAAATATTATAAATTGATTCAAATACTTTTAGCATTTTAAATGGTATATTAAAATTGTCATTCCTTTTATTAGCCAACTCAAAAGGCAAAAAAAAAAATAGCAGGTGGATTTTGATAGGAAACTCTGGATAAAATGAAATCCATGAATTATTGGACACATATGAAGAATGAGAAGCCTCAGTCAATGCCATCTCAAGTGAAAACATTCACAATGTCTCCCATTTGCCAAAGCAGGCTGGGAAGAATTGTTTACATTTTTTACAATTTATATTTTGTTAAGTAGCCTTTGTTGTAATTTCACCTTTGCCTAGAATGTTTGTTGTTATAGCAATTACCATTGCTTTCACTATAGTAAAAGGCATCCTAACTTTTAGTTAAACTTATGAAATGAAAAAAAAGTCAATAAAAATTATGTATGCAAAGGAAAAATTTTATACAATGCTTAATTTGCAAAGAAATTTGGATAATTTTGTCAAGCCTTATGGAACTAGAGGACAGGTTTTATATTTTGGTTATCTTTTGTATAACTAGAGTATAATGACTGTTTTTCAGAAAATATTTCTGGTTTTTATTTTCTCATTGAAATGAAAACATTATATGGGAAAACTAAAATATTGCTAATAGTTATGAATGAATATGTAGGTCATCAGAACAAGGAAAATTGATAGTACTGTTACAAAACATAAACAATCTGATTTTCTGTTCTTTATTCAAAGTTCAGTTATCATGAACTTTTTAACTACGTTTTCAAAATTACTGAAATATTGTCTCTTTATTTTATGAATTCAAGGCAAATATAAACAGACATTTCTTCATTTTCTAATTGAATCTCTACATCCTTCTGTTAGGTTTTTAGAATTATTATGATAGGAATATTGATATTAACCAATATTTATTGAGTGATTATTATGTATAAGACACTTTACATATGTTTACTATTTGGATACATTTAGTCATCTCTCCATACACACACACACACACATACACATTGTTATGCCCACAATATACTTAAAATTTATTGAATAGATTAAAATTGTATATGAAAGAGAAATTAGGAACCAGTCTTTTACAATTAAGTTAACAAAAAGGGATGCTAACATGTGGTAAAACCAATCTGGTACTATTTTATGTTGGCAGTTATGTTTTTTTCTCTCCTCGGTGAACCACAAAGAAAGAAGATGGGTATGATTTTTACAGGGGTGAAATAGGTTGTCTGTCAGTTGGATTTAGGCGACAGTCTGTCTGCAAGCCGTAAGATGATCTGCAGAGCGCCAGAGGAAAGCAGGCAGGATTCCTGGCTTGCAAGAATAGATATTGATCTACCTTAGCCACCTAAACAATGCCTCACCTGTTTGCCTTGTCCATACCTTATTTTACGCAGTCTAATGCTTGTTTTGTTTGACTTTTCTTTTATTTCTCTGGATCTGAGCTTTGATACACTTTGGGGAGTACATAAACACAGTGTTGTACTTGAACATCACCATACTTCTGAGTCCTCTGGTGGTTTAGGACCACCCCTCCCTCTTGAATAGCTCTGTTATTGAAAATTATGAACCAGAGCTAAATTACGAGGCCTCATACAGAAGAGGTTGATCCACAGCCTAGTGTCCAATAACACTGAACGTGAGATGCTACTAATTACTGCCCTATGGACCTCGTTTAAAATTTCTTAAATTTCAGCTTGTAAAAGGCTTTATTATTATTAATTCTTTTTTTCCTCAACAGATAGTTGAAAGATAAGCCACTACAGTATTTAGAATTCTATCCATTTTTTGGAGCACAACTATGTTACTATGTACTGCCTCAAGCACTAATGAAATACAAAACTACATTCAGCTTCCCAGTAAACTATAATATAAATATTTTACCAGCACTTATTATTAGTTTGCCATTTCCTGCTGACAGCTATTCCAACTTTGCCAGCAGGCACTGGATCTCACAATTGTATTATGTTTTGAACAAATAGCGACAAACAAAAATTCTCACAAAATAAATGAACAAGATTTCCTGGGGAAAAAAAAAAAACTCTTCCAATGTTAAATGAGTATTTCTTTCAAACTCTGACATGTAATATTATTTAATTTGCATATTACACATTTCACTTTTTACTGGAAAACAATTAAGTTAACGAGGAACTAAATAATGTGCACTCAGGGATAATTTAATATTACTTGTTTGATTTTAAGAGTTTTTTTTTTTTTTTAACTTTTTTGCTGTTCTAGAGAAGCCCACATCCTAATGCTTATACTGACGATGGAGCACTCTGGTTTTCAAATGATACAGTGTAAAGACCAGCAGAGAATGGAGTCATCTTTTTGAGAACCACAAAATGAAAAGGTTCATGTAAAACTTTGTGACTTTTCTGTGCTGTCCAGGAAGACCGTAAAACTTAGCAACTAATGAAATATGAAAATGCTTAAAATATATCTTGGCTTTAAACTGGAATAACTTTCTACTAATGCTGCTTCTATCAGTGATAATCAGTAACCAGCAAATACATCCACTCCCTCGCCCTACCCTTGCTTCATTCCAGCTCACTAGGATAAAGCACCACCTTTGTTAAGTCAAACCCTTCAGTTATGCAAGCTTCGCCCACTTAACTGAATGTGGCTGGAGGAAAAAACAAAACAAAACATGAAACAATGCTGACTGATCTCACCCTAAGTTTGGGATCACTTTTCTTTTTACATTTTTTTTTTCTTAATGCTTATTTATTTTTCTGAGAGAGACACAGTGCAAGTGGAGGAGGGGGCAGAGAGAGTGGAAGGGAGGGACAGAATCCAAAGCAGGTTCCAGGTTCCAAGCTGTCAGCACAGGGCCTGACGCGAGACTTGAACTTTCGGACTGGCAGATCATGCCCTGGAGCTTGAACTGACTGACTGGGAGATCATGACCTGAGCCAAAGTCAGATGCTTAACCAATTGCGCCACCCAAGCGCCCCTGGGATTGCTTTCCTCAAGCAGGTCTTTAATTCTGTGTAGCACTCGTACTACATTTGCCTACTTCATTCATAAGATGCAGATGATGGTTTTACATCTTTTCTCCTCAGATCTCCAGCATGTCTTTCCTCATCGTCATCCTAAACTGCTGTCCATAATTTTTACCCCACTAAGAATGGAGCAAACAGCTCATTTCCATGAGCTCCTACTTCTGCATCTACTGACCTAACTACATTTGACTGTATTTGTGCAAATAGACTTGAACTTTTTATTACCATACACCTAGAAAAAGGCTAGCCCACTCTACGTGGGTACCAGATCGCATCCTTCTGCTCCCTACCCTATAACGTGAATCTAGCAATTCTCGCTGCGCTTCCTTGGACCCGCACATACTTCCCTCCATACCCGATGGTTCACACCAGTACACACACATGTTATTTCTCGCGCTTCTAAATAAACTCACTCTTGCCTCCGTTTCACTTTCTGTCTCATCCTCTTTACGATCTTCCCTCTTCTCTCATTCCTTTTAAAACAAAATTCCTTGAAAAAGAGTTTCCATATGCAGTTGCCAACCTCTCTCTCCCATCCTTTCTTTAAACCTAAACAGACTGTGTTGGCGTCAGAACTTCCCAGAAACGGCTTTGATCAAGTCGCCGGGAATTCCATGTGGCTAAATCAAATGGCCAATTCCCAGGCTTCATCTAACTTAAACTCTCATTAACATTTGACAAAATCGATCACCATCTCCTTCTTACCACATTGGGCTTTATTTGGCTTCCAAACTTACCATGTTGTTTTGCTTTATGTTTGTTTTGTTTTCCCACTTCTGGATGTTCTGTTAGGCGGTTTGACCAGAGTGAGGAGGCCTAAAGCAGATGCTGACCACACCCTCCCGCGTTAACAGCCACACCTTCAGAGCCACCTCTAAGAGCCAAGACACCAGGAGAGGCCTAGGCACGGCGCTGCCTCAAAAGCCGCAAGGGGACTTCTAAGAGCTGAGCATGCATCTAAAAGGTGCAGCTTGCCCTTAAGGCCACAGCCAAAGCTCATTCGAAACTCCTAAATATACAACACACGCAGAAATACAGTTATAGCACAATGCATCATGGGTAGGCACATGCGCTGAAGCCAAACTGTTAGGTAACCACCAGCTGTCAATCAAAAATGTCTATCATAGCCAAATTTACATATGCAGAAAGCGGGCGCAAAGAGATGCAGCTAGTGCTTCTCTCCTCCATTCCCTCTGTTCTGGCAGGAGCCTGGTTTCAGTCTGGAAAGTGTACCGTACTTACACGTAAGATACTCAGTAACCCTGTCTCCTTGTTCTTGTCTCGGGTCTCCAAATCTTTAGCATCTGGGACAAGACTCTAGCAGCCCAGTAACAGTTCCATCTCAGATTTGTTGTTATTTCCTCCCAGTTTCCCTGACTTGTAAACATCGCGGTGCCTCTGGGCTCAGAACTCACATCAATTCTTTTTTTGATCTTTAGTAATTACTTCGTTGAACTCATCCATCTCAAGGCTTTAATTGCCATTGATATGCTGGTTTAATATACAGATCTATGTTTGATATAACAATACAAAAATGTACAAATATATCATATAAAATATATTTGTATGTAAAATATATAAATACATTGTATATAGACCTATAAACATATTATATATAAATTGGCATAGGGGCGCCTGGGTGGCTCAGATGGTTAAGTGTCAGACTTCAGCTCAGGTCATGATCTCACAGTTGTGGGTTGGAGCCCTACGTCAGGCTCTGTGCTGACAGCTCAGAGCCTGGAACCTGCTTCTGTTTCTGTGCCTCCCTCTCTCTCTGCCCCACCCCCTCTCATGCTGTCTTTCTCTCTCTCAAAAATAAATAAACATTAAAAAAATTAAAAAAAAATTAAAAAACCAAATCGCATATAGATACAAGTGATTCAGATTCCTTTTGTGAATTACATTATTTACAGCTACCCACAAGGTACGTCCACTTGGATTGCAAATATACATCTTAAGTTTAACATGTCCAAACATGGTCTTTTCCCATAACCTACTCCTCACCCACTCTTTTCCTGTTCAGGGAAAGGCAACTCCATTCTACTAATTACACGAAATAAAATTCCTTAGCCTAGCCTTTGGCTGTTACCTCTCTTTCACATACGACATTCAATCTGTCAGTAATTTATGTAGGTGCTATTCTCAGAATGTATCCAAAGTCATCCATTCCTTGCCACCCTCACTGGCACAACTTGGGTCCAATCCATTCATCATATCTCACCTGGATTATTACGACTCTCTTCTGCCTCTGCTTCTGCCCTTGTCTCTCATTGATTGCACTCAACCAGTAGCCAGGAAATGTTCAACTCTAACTCAGGCAATCTCATTTTTCTGTTCAACTTCCTACTGTTTTACTATTTTAGTCAGGCTAAAAGCCAAAATCCTTGCAAAGATTATAAGGCCTTGCATGACCTGTGTTCTTCCTTATCCTTCTGACTTCATAATCACTTCCTCTCTTCCTCAAGCACTCTGACCTCTCTAGCCTACTAGCTGTTCCTCAAGTTATCAAAATTGCTCCTGTCACAGGACCTTTGCATTTCCTGTTCCCTTTGCTGGGAAAGATTTCCTTGCCGCCACCGTACACACATACAAAAAATGTGTTATATGGCACATCTATGCCCCACCTCCTTAACACAGATTTCAACGAGCCCTTCCCAGACTATATTACCAAAAATTTGATCCTTCTCCCATGATTCCCATGACTTCTCCCTGCTTTGTTTTTCTCCTTACCATTTAGCTAACATACTACATATTTTACTTATGTAACTTGTTTATTGTCCATCTTTCCCACTAGAATGCAAATTCCATCATGTCAGGGATTTTGTCTTCTTCATCTTATTTTGTCTATGATAAATCTCCAATGCTTAAAACATGCCCTGAGATAAGGTTGATGAGTAGTATCTGTTTAATGAATGAATGAATGATTTAGGGAAGGCTGTGTGAAGAAAATATTTTCTTAAATTTTAATTTTTTGTAATTATTTATAAATTGCATGATGTCTGACGAATTGAGGAAACAATTAATACTGTATGTTTATTCTCCGAGTCTTCTGATCTGACCTGCCAACTCTGTCATTGCACTTGTTAATTTCAAAGGCTCTGCTACCAGGCATACGATAGTTTAATCTTCTATGTCCTAGATGTCCCACTTGAAAAAGAATGCTAGTTAGTGGCTATTTATAAAATTCATTATGGATGAATGAGAGTAACTTAAAGTTACCTATTCTGGAATTTTAAAAATTACAATCAGAAGGAATGTATGATGATCTCCTTCCCTTCTGGTTCTTTGTATTGACTTTTCCTTTGGCCCAGTATGTTTTTACTCCTTCTTCAACTTTCCAATTTCTGTCCTTGAAGTCTCAGCTTAGATGTCACTTTCTTTATAAAATCTTCTCTTAATCACTTCCATCTCTGTAAATGGGGTTAAGGGCCATACTTACTTTGCTCTATCATGACACCACACATTGGTGAAAATGTTTATTTTTCAGTCTCTTATAATAAATAGACTTCAAATGAATTAAAGGCAAGGTGCTTGTCTTATTTTGTTATGCATATATCTCGCAAAACTCAATGCCTAAAATATGAACAAACATTTAACAATGGTCTAGTATTTTGGGTACTTCTGCCCTCTAGAGATAGGACATAATCAGTTCCACTGAGACTCCTGAGAGTATGAAACAGGTGCTGTGTCTGTTTTGTTCATGTTTGCATTTTGTGTCTGTGCATTATAAGTATTTAATACATGGTATTGAAAGCTATTCTATGTAGTGAAATTAATAATGAATATAGGCACAGATATACATATCATTGCTTCGTTTTTTAAAATGTTTTTTTTTAATTTTTTAAAAGTTTATTTATTTATTTATTTTGAGAGAGAGAGTATGCAAGCAGGGAAAGAGCAGAGGGAGAGAAAGAGAATCCTAAGCAGGCTCCACACTGTCAGTGCGATGCAGGGCTCAAACTCACAGGGCTGGAACTCATGGGGCTTGAACTAATGGGGCTCTAACTCATGGGGCTCAACCTCACAAACTGAACGGTGAGATTGTGACCTGAGCCAAAACAAGAACTGGACGCTTAACTAACTGAGTCACTCAGGCGCCCCAACATATCATTGCTTTCTACTGCCTGTTTTGGTCTTCAAGAATCGTCACCTGATAAATGCACTCTGTTAACACAGAAAAAGCATATCACACTGACCTAGGTTTTGGGTAGTTTCCTTTACAAAAATCTTTATCTTTTTAGATTCTTGTTTTCTTTTAAAAACTTGAGAATATCTTTCATGACAAAGTTGTGTTCCTCTAGGACATTTTGAAGAAGATCTTTTTCCCAAAAGTCAATTTGCAGAAGGCTGATTTGGAGTTTGTTTCTTTTAACTCTTCAGTGTTAGCAGTCAAGTTTTTGTTTTGTCATCATAATAGCATTTTAAGTAATGTCCAATTGCTTTTATGTCAGCTTCCTATTTGCATATGTAGACTAAGGGGCAGAAAGTGGAGGACACCGAGCAGAGAGTGTGGAGAAACGGAGGAGCACTCAAACTTCATATTTCACCAGCTTCATATTATTTGCACGATACAAAAACAAGCATATTACTCAAATACAAGAACTGGATTGGCTCTTGTTCTAGTCTCAAGTGCAAGATAATTGCCAAGTGAATCAAAATTCCTCCCCACCCGCAACAATCACTTTCCATATCTCTATCCTAAAAATATAATAACTTTTATTGAAAGAATATTCTGACCCACTGATTGAAAATATCTGTAAATCACATATATATAATAAAGGACGTGTGTCTGCAATATGTAAAAAGCTCTTATGATTCAACAATAAAAAGTAACTCAATTTAAAGACAGACAAAAGATTTGAATAGATGCTTCTCTAAAGGAGTATTCGAAAGGCCAATGATCCTCTGGAAAGATGCCCAACAACATTAGTCACTAGGGAAACGCAAATCAAAACCACTATGAGATACCACTTCACACCTATGAAGGTGGCTCAAATACAAAAGGTGGACAGTAACCAGTGTGGATGAACGTGAGGAGAAATTGGGACTCTGATACGTTGCTGGGGGAATGGTAAAATGGTACACTTTGTAAAACAATTTGGCAACTCTTCAAAATGTGACCTTTGTCTCTTTCCTGAGTTTGATTCCCTGGTTGTGGATTGCTAGAGGCCACTTCCTTGAGGCACTGTCCTGGAGTTGGTGAAAAGCAGTTCCTTCAATAGCTTCCTGAGAAAGACCAACTAGAAGGTAAATGATTTGAGACATGACCTGGAAAGACTATACTCTGTTCTCACACTTGATTGATAGGCTGGTAGGAAATAAGTTTTTCTCAGTATTTTTGTTATTTTCCCCTCGTTTTCCACTTTCTATTCAGTGATGCTATTGAGCTGTTGAGTCCTATTTATATGACTTTGGCTGTTGTTTGTTTACTTGTTTATACTACAAAATATAATTAATTCTCCTAATTCCTTTCAGGCAGGTCTACTTATTCCAAGTGAAGTGGAACAAATTCTACAATGATGGAGAATGTAGGATAGTTTAAAATCCAACTTAGTCGTCTAGACAATGTATATTGCTCAATGGATTTGTCCAATAAAATTAATTCGACTTTTCTAATTTTTGCTAGCTTTATTGGAATTTCTTTTGATACACCTTAGATGACATCTTAATTCCACTTAAAATGGTGGTCAGATGGCACTTAACACATGGTGGGGTATCATTAACTAAAATGAAATCCTTTTTCTGTAAAACATGTTTTTCTTTAAAGTTCTGACAAAGTCATTCTAAGAAGAAAAAAAAAGCTTTCAACTGCCAAAGTAAAGTGATCAGGGAACAGGAGATTAGAGCAAATACTAAAAAGGGAAGATAATTTGTGAACTGACAACCCATTTATTTATATTTACCAGATAATTACTTCACCTCCTGCAACACTTTGATTATGAAATAAAGGATGGAGGAAATTAAGTGGATTAATTCAGTCAACAAAAGTGTCAGTTTTTATTTAAATTGTTTCCAGAGATTTTCAGTCAGGTGGGTAGGTGAAAAGATACTCTCTATCCTTCTGCCCTGGGAGGATGTCAGAATCTCAGCAATGGCAGTTGAGAATATAGGGCTGCGTTCGGAAGGGAAGAAGGGATGTGCGTATATTTTGTAAGAGTCCCTAGGGGATTCAGATATACCTCCATGCTGGTTTAACCAGTGCAAGCTTGTATTTCCACTTTACAGTAGCCACTTCACTCCGTCTCTCAATTGCCTTTTATCTACCTAGTCCTGCTATTACTTCCCCCTTCTCTCCATTTTCGGAAGGGAAACGAATTGTGATAAAGTGAGACATTTTGTGGTGAAGAGGATACAGTTTTACTACCTTTAAAACATTTCAAAAAGCAATACAATTAGCTAAGCACTTATGTTTTATTAGTAATAGCAAGCAAAATTAATAAGTAAATTCAACTAAAAATGATTATGTGTCAGAGTGTATAGTTTTTACATTGACATTTCACATAATCTGACTTTGCTTAGAAGAGAAATCACTCGGCTGTTAAAATTACTTTTAAAGAGCTGTCAAAATTGGAAAACCTGCTGTCAAAAATATGATGAGAAAAGTTTAAAAATGGTAAAGTATGTTGACTTAGATAAAAAAATATTACCTTCATGAAGGAAAACTTGAATATTTATCATGATCTTCAAAAGGGATGACTTTTTCTCCCTGAAACTGGACATCTTTGTTTTAAAAATTATATCTTGACAAGTGAAGGATACCATTTATATTGTACCACAATGAGAACACGTCTGGGTGATAGAAAATGTTAAAATATTAATGCTATGATTCTTCTTACTATTATTTATTTTGCCTCATTTTTAACTGAAGAGAACTTTTAACCCTTGTCCTGGTTTTCAGCTTCTTGGAGTTCTTACACATGTATTGACCAAACAAACACATTTTAACTAATAGCAGAAGAGTGCAAATATATGCTTTCTGGAAAGCATGGTGATATTTTTATATTTTCATTCTACCTATTCAAATTATAAGAAAAAAATGTTATCTCCCGTAGGTCAGATGCTCATTATGCACCACTGAGAGTTTGAAGTGCAAATGGTTAATTTTGAGACTTCACATTAATCTTTCAGTTAAAGATTGATCCTTCTGTCCCTATCATAATATAATTCAAGACACATAAATTTGTTTGAGGGCCTTGGAACTGAGGAAAGATAGATTAGTAAAACCAAGCCTCTTTTAAACTCTTTCCATTTTACTTTGAGTGAAATCTGTCAGTAATGTAAACCTCAAGGAGTTGAACTTCTCTTTGAACTAGTCACTAGGATTCTCCAGAATATGTTAAACATTTGATTATCAGTTCTTTATAAAAATGAGTAAGGGCTTGTATTTAGGTGAATAAAATATATGAATATGAAATAAAACACAAGATTTCCCCTTATTTTTCTGCCTACATAAATAAGACAGAGTTGGTAGGCTGAGTAACTGTTTTGTCCACTTCTTACTGCTATGTGACCTTAGTTTTGCCTGTTTTTCCATATGTAAAATATAAATTGTAGCTATCCCCCTCTGACACATTCACAAAAGTCTTATGAGGATTAGTATACAAATGATTGAAAAGCGCTTTGTAGATATAAATGTTTGAGCAGCTCTGTTGTATAAAGAAGAAAAATAAAGATAACAACTCTAACGGAGGGGATTATCTGAGCTAGAATTGCCGAAGGAAAAAAAATTTCCCTGCAGAAAGAATTACTCAGTACAATTGTCCATGATGAGCAAAGAATATCGTTTTATGGTAGTTACTATTTTATTGTTAAGTGAAATAATTTAGGGCTGGCTAGTAGATACCCTAATATTTACATAATCTTTTATTGTCTCTAGATGTAACCATCAAAATTTTTAAAAATTGAATTTCACACACTGCATATATATATATTCTAAAACATACAAGCTTAAGCAATAAAGATACTTACAAACATTGAGATGCATGATAGAAGTGTAATTTCATAGCATCAACTTGAAATGCCAGAATAATTTTACGAGATGTCAACTATATAGAAAATTAAGTGCGAGGCTTGTAAATTTACACATATTTGAATCTGAATATATAAAACTTATTGTGCTTAGAATAATGTTGATATACCCTTATTATACATGTGCATAAGAAACTATAAATTTAGAACTCTAACTGGTAATCCAAAATAGAGTATGTGTACATTGAAGAAAAGTTTGTGTTGCTATGGGAACTTTGGCTTTGTTTACATTATATTGCAAACTATATTATGTGCCTTGGTTCACCTTAATGACTACCTTCATATATTGCTAATTATACTATTTTCCCTCATTCACTCTGATGATTAACTCCTTAAGGTTAATACTGCTCATCTTTATTGAGTTAGTTCATATTTTTCTCGAATACAGAAATATGAACTTACATTTACCTTCATTTGTGAAAATTGCATTATGCATGTCACCATCACCTGTTCATTACATTAAGTAAAAGGAGTTTTAGCTTTTATGAAATTTGCAAAATTACATTTATGAAAATTATAAGCTTGACCTTGTTTGCCTATAGATACAACATGTGCCAAATTGTAGAAAATAAATTTGTGAACATTTTCTGTTTTGAATATAAAAATGTATAATTTCCTGGAACGCCTAGGTGGTTCAGTCGGTTAAGCGTCCGATTTTGGCTCAGGTCATGCTCTTGCAGTTCGTGAGTTCGAGCCCCATGTTGGACTCTGCGCTGATGGCTCAGAGCCTGGAGCCTGCTTCGGATTCTGTGTCTCCCTCTTGCTCTCTACCCCTCCCCAGCTCACACTCAAAAATAAATAAACATTAAAAAAATGTTTTTAAACGTATAAGTTCCTTATTGAGAATTTCTTCTAACATTTTAAAAGAGGAAATCGAGGCCATTAAAAAAAAAGTTCACATGTTCAATGTATAGGCAAAGACATGATGAAATATTCATTATGTGTATGCAGAATTCCTGCTGAGTTAGTAGGACTATATAGAGCTAGTTAGTAATGAATGTGTTAAATCATAAATATACCTATAGAGCCTATATTGAATCTCAAGGCTTTGGTTACCTTTCCACATTTTCCAATTAAAAAACTTGAATTTCAGAAAAATTTTAGAATGGAAACTATGTATGGATTATTTCAATTCTGATAAACTGGGGTTGCTATCTTTCTTCAGAAATGGTCCCTGGGTTTCTATCATGTGCTAGATGTGTGCTGGGCGTGGGTGTTCATGGTAATATAGGTAAGCTCTCATAAGTTTAGAAATATGCAAGAAGCAATTACAATATAGTCTTTCAGATCCTGTATTTTATGAAGCTGTTGCAAAATCCCTTGGGATTTTTTGGGGGGCCTTTAGTAGCGTATTTATTTGAGATGCTACATGAGGTAGTCCCTGAGCTACAAAAGGTAAAAGAACATTCTCTTATTACAAGTTGATAAAAGTAAAAGGTAAAACATTTTTCACAACAGCGTGAACCACATACTCAGAAAGAGCTATGGGTTTGCTATAAATAACCTCATTCCCAGTCCCCTATGGCTACTTTTATAACTTTATACAGATAATGAATTAAGTTAAAATGCACTATTATATACACACTTACATATATAGCATATAATATAAAATATAAAATGCGCTATAATATTTGGTAAATTTCAGGACCAGTATTCTTAGTACCCCATAATACACATTTTATCATTTATTTTATTATTTAAAAAAATGTTTATTCATTTATTTTGAGGGAGAGAGAGAGGGAGAGGAGAAAGAGAGCACATTCAAGGGGAGGGCAGCAGAGAGGAGAGAGAGAATCCTGAGTGGACCCCATACTGTCAGTGCACAGCCTGACCCAGTGTTTGATCTCAAGAACCTGAGCTGAAATCAAGAGTTGGTCACTTAACTGAGTGCACATCTTCATTCTAATATCCAAAAGAAGGAAGACTTGCAAGTAGACATTTCAAACAAAACCACAGCTACAAAGTTCTACTTTTTTTTTTTTAAGTAGGCTTCATGTCCAGTGGGGAGCCCACTGCAGGGCTTGAGCTCATGACTTTGAGATCAAGACCTGAGGTGAGATCAAGAATTGAATGCCTAACTGACTGAGCCACTCAGGCATCCCTACAAAATTTGACTCTTGATAGCATTTACCCTTTGGGGAAGTCTTTTAATCTTCAAAGGATAAAAGCAGAGAATAGAATTATATACGCTGAAGGGGTTCAGAACAAGTCTCCCCAAAATGCGCCACTTAGGCATGTGGATTATTTTGAGCTAAAGGCAATCAAGACCCAAAAACTCAAGAAAACTTTTTCCTTCTCCCTTAAACTACCCCCAAAAATATTTATATAAGGGGTCTGGCCCAGAGAAAGATCTATTACCAAGGGATAACATATCTAAATGACCTATCCGTATGGCAGGACAGACATCTAATTATTACATATCTGCTCTTCTTATTCTGTGAATCATCCTTCTACCCTTTGAAGCCCCCAGCCTCTATCTCATCCCTTTACTCAAGATGGCATATAAGCCTCAACCGCCTGACTTGTTCCCAGTCTCAAATTTTTCTGGGATCTCCATTTGTATGTAATTAAATTTGTTTTTCTCCCATTAATCTATTTTATGTTAATTTGATTATTAGACCAGCCAAAAAGATAGAATGGTAGAAGAAAAAATTTTTTGTCCCCAACAACACAGAAATCCATAATGTAAAGGCCATAAAACTTTGCAGCACAGGAGCGCCTGGCTGGCTCAGTCGGTAGAGCATATGACTCTTGGTCTCACGGTTGTAGGTTCGAGCCCCACGTTGCATGCAGAGATTAGTCAAAAATAAAATCTTAAAAAAAACCGCAAGATTTGCAGCACAGTGAGAAGGTGTCTCTGTTCCTTCTCATTGTATAGAAAGTATGTGAATTGTGTTGCCCAACTCTTGTCACGTTCTGTTCTGTTCCTCAAATACAGAGAAGCTATGCTTCCAACTGGAGTATCTGCAGAGTTACAGACTGTCAAAGGGAACAAGTCAGCAGCAAAATCTTTGAAATTGTCCAAGTGGGACTCCAGTTGTCTTTAAGGATGTAGAGGCAGATGAGTCCTTAACTGTTGATGTTGTAGTGATAGATTCTGGTGTGGAAAGTAACTTTTGGTGGCTTACATGGATTATCCGATGAAAATGTGATATCCAGAAAAACCACACCACCTTCACACACAGAGGCTGGTGGACCAAGTATAGTTAACTTCCATTCATAAATGTTGTCTGCTTTAGGACCAGCATGGCAGTTGGGAGGAGAAACATGGATGACTTCGGTTAGCTCCTTCTGAAGTCTTTTCACACAACTGGTGGGTAATTTAGCAGTGGTTTTCCTAGACAGTTTGGTGTTTTTGTGTTTTGTTTGTTTTGTTTTTCCTGCTGGGTGACAGAAGATATTCCTTCTTGTTGTCCTTCAGGCAATGGAACAGCTAGATCTCTCTGATGTGCCTCTGAACTACCATTGCCAGTGCTGGGGCTCTCATCATTGGATCGTTGCCTATCACTGGACATCTTGGTGAAGTTATTCCTTGGAAAATTCGACTGCTCATCTGGCCTGTTCATACAGTCCTACAGTGTGGGATGAGGAGAGGGGGAAAAAAACCTTCCTTAAAGAAATACAGGCAGCTGGGAGTGGGGGTTGAAGGAATAGAAAAAAAAAAAAAGAAGCCAAGGAGATTTGGGCTGGGGAGTGTGGCAAATTGAAAGGAGGGGGGATTGTGTCCCCTAGGAATTTTTTAAAGGATAATTATTTTTTTAAGGGCATGGCCATTGATGATGTTTGCAGGCAGGCTGGTTTAGGTCAAGAAGCAGGGATTTGTGGAGATAAGTTTATATACGATACCAGAGTGATGGATATACAACATTTTGCCTTTGTCAAAACCCCTAAGACTTTTTATAGCACCAGAATGAATTTTATTGTGTGCAAATAAAAAAGCAATTTAGAAGATTGGGAGAGCTCAGAATGTAAGACATACTGTCACACAGGGATCTGACTATATGACATTAACAAAACAACCTCACTGCAGGGATAGGGAGAAAAGGTTCTGGCCTAAGTAAGTTTGGGAATGAGTGGATTCTGTAAGACCAAAGGCAAAGGAACTGCACATAAGCAAATATAACTTCAGTTAATATTTGTTTTCCATAAAGGTATGAGCTCAAGTACACTCTGAAGCCACTATGCAAGTATACTATGAGGGCTGCAAAGTAACAAATTTCCAACTCCATCACTATCTGTATTTGTGGTGTCATCTTACTGTAATGGAGATAACTTTCTTCCTGTCTGCCTGTCTCTACTTTTTCTTCCTTCCTTCCTTCCTTCCTTCCTTCCTTCCTTCCTTCCTTCCTTCCTTCCTTCCTTCTTTTTCTATCATCTTATCTCTCTCTCTCTCTCCATCTATCATCTATTTATCAATCTATCATCTATCTATTTCACATCTTTCATCAGTATGGACTTACAGATTCTATTCTAATCATTGGGTTATACTCTATTACTACGTTATTTATTTTGATTTTCAAATTGTTCCAAATTTGGCCAACAGGAGACCCTATAGCTTAGCTTCTGTGTCTTCTTGACATTTGTTCTTATCCTTTATTTATTTATTTTTTTGAATACTATCCCCCTTACACAATAAAATGTTCTAGACTCATTTTGTACTTTTCTTGACTCACCTTTGGTGATTTTTTTGTGGCAGTAGATATGCTCATTATTGGTGTATTATTGCCTCCAGACCCTTTCAACAGAGCTATGATATGCATATATACATGAAATTAAGAGTGCATACTGATGCTTTCAATTGCAAACCAAACCTACAGGGTTTTTCTATATTTGTATCTCTGTTCTTTCACAGGGAAAACCCTGACTCACAACAACATTAACTCATTTGTTCAATTATCTATACACAGAATAACAAATGTACTAAGAATTCAAAATCTGTTAGTTCTTTGCTTTCCCTAGATTGACAGTATATAGTCAAAGTATTGTGTTCAAAAATTACTTGTATTATTATATTTTCCTTCCTTAGTGTATTTATGTCCTTTATTTGAAATACTGTTGGGTTAATTTTGTTGGGGGGGGGTTGCATTTAGTTTTAGGTATTTCCTCCCCTTCTTGTTAAATGTTAATTTGATTTAAATTTTTGATTATGTAGAATACTTCCAAATAGAAACTATTTTAAAAAGGTATACTCAGAACAGTGTCACTCTATCCCAAATCCCTTCCATCTGATTCTTTCCACTCTGCATATAGATAATCAGTTTTATTGTTCTCTGGTTTATATTTCATGTTTTTATTTTCCAAAAACAAACAGATTTTAATATGTTTTCTATTATATTTACCCTGTTCAAAGTACTGTGTGTTTTCTCTATCCTGTATAGATTCTGACTGACACACTTTTATTGCAGTGTATCTTCAAATAATATGCTATTTCCCTCCTATAATTTTTATGGTACATAAAATTTTATTTCTATCTAAAATTTTAAATGAGTTTTTAACATTTGTCTTAAACACTCTTTTCCTTTACAGAAATTAAATGTTTTATGCCTAACCCATTGTTAATTTCTTCTAGGGAATTTATCTTTGCAGATATTGTATTTGTCTAGAAGTTTTATATTTTTGTTATGTATTTCATGCTTTGTCTCATTATGTTCATGTTACTCTTCAAATTCTTGAGTATACTTTTTGATACCTATTTTAAAGTCAGTTTATGCTAATATTTTCATCTTTATCATTTATGGTTTTTTTTGTGTTGATTGATTTATCTTTTTAAAAAAATGTTTATTTACTTTTGAGAGAGAGAGAGAGAGAGAGAGAGAGAGAGAGACGGAGCAGGAGTGGGGGAGTGGCAGAGAGAGAGGGAGACACAGAATCCAAAGCAGGCTCCAGGATCCAAGCTGTCAGCACAGAGCCAGATGCCGGGCTCGAAGCCACGAACCATGAGATCATGATCAAAGCCAAAGTCAGATGCTTAACCAACTGAGCCACCCTGGTGCCCCTGACTTATTTATGTTTTAACTAAGGATTTAATTTTCTTTCCTTCTCACATGTGTAACAATATTTTATTGAAATGCTGTACATTATAAATTTCATGTTGCTGAGCGTTGTATTTTTAAATTTTCCTTCAAGTTGTTATTTGTTATTATCTAACTTTATTCTGCCAAGCAGTTAAGTTACTTACAGTTCAGTGTTATCCAATTAGGGCTTTCTTGGAAGCTGTGGTAGGGTTAGTTTGGGACAGTCTTTGCATTAGGCCTAGTTTAGCTCTCTTGGTGTCTCTATTGAATGTTCTAGGTGGTCGGTGAGGAATCTACATTCTGACTTTTGGGAACTTGAGCTTTCACACCCCTTTGTGATTTCTGGGAATTGTTTGACATATAGGTCCCTGTTCTTATTTGCCTTGAGCTATGAAAGTATGACTGAACTCTGCTTGGGAGCTACCTCCTCACAACAGGGCCCAGCAAGTTCTTCCAAGCAGAAATCATTGATTATAAAGCTCACCTAACTTTTTCTCTACTGTTGGTGATTAAAGCCTGTTGTACAATGTCTAAAAACCCTTCATTTGTATTTTCCCATTTTTCTAGTTGATAATGGTAGGTGGTAAGTCCTGTACTGTTTCCTCCATCATGGTAGAAACATAAACCCCTACAGTCATCTGAATTCTGTCTTTAATGGTGGCTATCTCTTTCCTTTAGGGCTTCTATTTTTTTTGGTGGAACTTTTTGAGATTTAATGTTACAGGGTCATCTTCCTACGGATATTCCATAACTTTTCTTTTCTTTTCTTTCTTTTCTTTTCCTTTTAATCTCACATGACTTTGGTAATCTTATTCATTGATTTGGAAACTCTAGACTCTGAGTGTCTCCCAATTTAGCAAAATTGGAAAGGTGAGAGTTTTAATTTTTTTTGATGTCTAATTTTTTGATGTTTAATTTTATTTTTTTCTTAAGTGTCATACTTTAATGCCTTTATGCAGTTGCACTTTACAAAATGGAACATACATCTTGAATGTATTGTGGATGCTGTATGATCAGTGGTATGAGATGATAAAATTATGGGATCAAAGAGTCCAAAGGGATGTTGGTAATGTAGTACATAATCAGGTTGAATATCCTGTCAAAAATGAAGGAGAGTGTCAAGGATGGTATTGAAGAGGGAACTGAGATGTTAGAGTTGAGTGACTACTTGGAAACTCAGAAGCATGCAGAAGACAGTTATCCACATGACACAATTAATCCAGGCCAGGTAAGGGGCAAACATACCATGCCAATGACAAGAGAAGCTCAGAACTTGGAGAAAGCCTCTTATATTTTCCCACCATAGTAAGAACTAACAGCACCTTAGCCAGTGTGGGGCCAACACAGGTGTGTATTGATATATGGCTAACACTCCTGGGCAATAGTGCTGTGCTAAGCACACTGGGGGTTTCAAAGAGTTTGCCTATACCTGTGTCCATGATGGAGAAAGGTTTTGACAGTATCTTTTTATTTCTCTCTCTCTCTTTATTTTGCTGTTCCATGGTACCAATAAGCTTTATACTTCTAGATTATGGATATAAGTTAACTGCCTTTATGCATAATTCCCAGACCAACACAGTCATACAGGATTTTTACCTTTGTGAAATTGCTCAGGAAGATTATTTGAAATTCATGGCAAGAACATCCTACGTGGGGAAGATCTTTATAAGATTTTTCAAAATTCACGGGAACAGTAACCCAAATAAGAGAAACATCTATAAGATCCTAGAAGATATGTCCATAATTTAGAAGACCAGTACACTTTTAGAAGAAGGAAACAGAATATTATAGTTGAAGTTTAGAAGCTTTAGGAAGAAAGTCTGTAATTGCAGTGTGATTCCCTAAGAATGGTATTTTAGAGGACGAGTTTACAGCTACCTTTAGACAATGTGAAAAAAGCTCACAAGTAACCTCCCAAGAGATGACATTGAAGGGAGTGGGGTACCAAGACAGATATTATAACTTTAATGAGTTTAAGTATTACATCTATTTATGTTTAAAGTATTCACCTCTTTAAAGTAATGTGATAAAAGTATAACATAATAGGAAAATACATCCTATTTTAGAAGTACAGCAAAGCAGGCTGCCCAATGCAAAATTGTGAGTGAGATCATTTGAAGCTGAGAAAATATAAATACAGTATGAGCCCACATACCATGAAAAGTTAACAAATAGGGAAGAGAAGCAGCGGGGGAAACCCCAGGGCATTTAATCTTATTTTATGGTGGCATTCATGTACTGAAAAGAGTGAAAGAACAGCCCCCACACTTCCAGAAGTGAGTCAGTTTCATGTCTCAAGCTGATTATAAACCATTCAAGGGCGGCAGCCTCCCACAGCTGACTTTAACCGTGATTAGAATAGAAGATGGTGGCTAGTTTGGGCATACCATATGTACTCTGAAGCCTCAAAGCCCAATAGTCAGGTAAACTCAGTTTCTCTTGGACTAAAACATTGGCTTACAAATAACTTTCCATCAACATATTGTGTAAAAGACAGCTCGTCAACTGGCTAACCATATATGCTTAAACCATGACCAATACTATTTGGCATACACTTGACATTCTAGACCAATTTCAAAAGTTTAGGAATTCCATTGTAATTTCAAACCCTTTCAACTCTCCATCCTTATTGCCATCATGAAGAACAGTATTGCTTCTGATGGATGTGGATCATACTGTTCTACACAAATTCCCAGTTTTGTGAGAGAATCAGAATTTGTATCAAACAGTATGGATCCAGGACTGTTATGGTCTAGGAGGGGAGAAAACTTTCTAGTTGATGTCATTGTTTTTAGTGACAAAACATTGCATGGGGATGCTTTTAAAAACATTACAAAAATATTTTTTTTTCTTTCCTAATTGCAAACAGGATCTCATATTTACAGATCTCCTTTTAATCCTTTCTGAACAGCTCACTTAGAATACACATAATAAGGGATTAAAACAGAAAGAAGAAAGAAAGAAGTCTGCTTTGCAGAATGGAAAGACTTTCTACATTTTCCCTTAACTGAAAACAGAAGTCCTGAAACTTGCTTGAGGTGTTCTCATTTCTGCTACATATTTTCAAGCATTGAGACTCAGCAGTGAAACTGCCTTTCCTGCTGTTGAAGTTACATGACCAACTTTGATTAAAACAATTGTGAGTGTATCAGAGCCACAAGATAGTATGTTCTCTGCCATGTGGAAGACGATGAAAACAATAGACATTGGACATTCTACATTCCGGCACATAGAACAGGTTATTCAAATTACAGAGCGTTGCAGGCTATAATTTAAGAAAAGTTGTTTTTGCTTCTTCACAGAATTACTATTTTATTTAAAACAAAATGTGGAAATATTTCCCAGTATCATTTGTGGCCACTTGACACCAAACATGAAGTATTCTTATTTAATTGTGTGAAAATTCATTGAAAGCATGACAGGTTGAATTTAAGAGAAACAGAAGTTAGTTTTTCAAACTATTAGCTTTTTTTCTGAGCTCAATTTGACCTACTAAATCTGCTTTAAAAAATGATAAATCTGAAACAGGTGTAGTGAAAAATTCGGAAAGAAACATCCTTTCTCCCCATGCTTATTGAAGTGCAAACCAACTAAAAGAACCTAGTGATATTCAAATGGAAATTTCAAATTCTGAAGGTGTGTAACATTATATGGGGGTTACATGTACTGGTTTTTCATAGTATCTCCTTAATTTTGTTCTCAGACGAACATATCTAAAAATAAGGAGATTTACACCCCCAGCTATCCCATCTATATCCCACTAACTTGACAATAATGTATATAATGGGATCTACTCCGACACAAATCCACTTTTCCTTTTTCCTGGGAGGAGGTTTATAGCAGAATTAAATTTTAACTTATTTTCCTTGCAAAGTAAAAAAGTAAGAATGGTCGCTATACCACTTCATATTCCTCCCAAAGAAAAATAAATAAAGCACCTAATTAATCCAGGACAAGTAATCCAGGATTCACATAAGTGGCACTACACATTTCTGAAATGTCCTCCAAACTAAAGGTTTATAATGAGTGAGACAAGAAATTATAATTCACTCTATCAAAAATCTGAAGAGGGAGGGAATATTTTTGCTATGCACAAGCTGAATCAAGTTAATGAGGCATCTAACATTGCAAAAAGAACGTTGTCTATAAATAAATTCAGTCTGATTGGGATGTATTAGTTGTCTGATAATATTCTGTAGCCTACAGATGCTTTGGGTAGAATGTAGATTTCTTAAAAAAGAAAGGCGAATGGAATTACTTCTGTATAGCTCCAGGTCAATTCTTGTAAGTGGCATTAAAAGAAAATTTTCCCTTTAAAACATGACCTAACATTCAGGATATTTCCAACGTAATACATTTCACAGAAGACAAAATGTATTCTCAGTGAAATCTACTTGAAACTTGGAATTTGGGGAAAGTATCTCCCCACTCACTCATGTTTTTTTTCCATTGAAATTAGCATGTTAAGGTGATACTCATAGGCTGCGTATGTAAACTCTAGAGGCTAAAACGAGGATATAATTAGATTAGAATCTCAGCTACTGTTCAGCCTATTCCTACAACCTTGTACACGGAGTTATTCTTATTGTTGAGGGGATTGTACTTTTATTAATGAGCACCTGTGTCTGCCAGCTGTCTCTACAGAGTGGTATGCATCACATTGGAAGTTCAGGTTTTCAGGAACTTGTTTTTTATAGGATTGCATGGTGTAGAGGTAGAATACATTGTATGTTGGCTAACCCTTTTCTTTCCCTTCAGGGACCTCTTGATTTGTTCATGTACTCACATGTGTGACACCAAAGATATGTCCTCTTGAAAACATTCAGTAAAAATTCACTTCCCCCACTTTTATCCTACTGAAATTGCTTTTAAACAATTCAAAAATGTATGTACATTTTTACCTAAAAAAGCTCAAAGAGTGGGGAAATGTACAAAGTGAAAAACAGAAGTCCCCTCCTACCTTTCCACAAACCTAGTCCTCACTTGTTAAAATTTTCTATTTTTAGGGCTTTCTTGTGTATTAAAAAATGTAAAATTCTATGAATTATCAGGGAGTTTCTTTATTTTATTGACAGATTTTGTAGGTTTTGACTTGGAATTCTGGGAATTATATAGCCTTTTTGGTGATGAATTTTTTTCCTTTAGTTTTTATTCTTTTTTAAATTTCGTATTAGAGTCAGAATGAGAAGTATAATATCTTTATGCTGACATCTTTTATTGAAAGTTACTTTGCTTCGTATTCTTTTACATGATTGTCCTTATTCTGCCTTAATTGCAAAATTATTTTTTTGTCATACAAAAGTTCTTTCTTGCTACACCTACTTCTTCATTTAATCATTTTTCTTCCTCCAATTTTTTTCAAATGGAACCCTACAATCGTAGGATTGAAAGAGACCTTTAACATATGCAATCCAGCCTTTGCTGTGGTATTCTCCATAATTGTTTTACAATCCCTGCTTGAAAACAGACAAGAAACTTCCTACCTCCTTACAAGTCCGTTTTATTGTCTGCTTTTCTGTCACTACCATTCCTTTGCTCCTAGTTACACCTTCCTGAACCTTACAAAGTAAGTCTAATTCATTTTCTGGTACCACTGCAAACATGTGAAGGCTTGTGTCTTGTTTTCTAATCATAAATTTTCTAGATGTCTGGGTAAAACATGTCAAGTTCTTTCGAGCATTTATAAATGCCATAGCTTTCCATCTTTTCAGGGTTTTGATTCACTCCACAAATCATGTATCGAGGTGTTACTATGTGAAGAGTCCATGCTAGATGCCTTACAGTGACTATCAGTTGATCTCAACCTTGAAAGAGCTTATCTCGGTCACTATCCATTTCTAGGAGTGAAAGGGGGTCAAAAAGTGTAAAGAAGCACATGTTTATCAAAACATTATGTGAATAAAGAGGATTGTGACCAAATAAGTTTAATGTTGGGCTAACATTTCAGTGGATTCTGATTCTATTGGGAACAAAAATCCAAATTTCTTTTGGTAGCCCATTAATTCCTGCACAATCTGGCCCTTGCTGGCTTCTGGCCCTTTGCCTCTTATGGCTTTCATGTCACTGCTACCTGTCAGCCATACCAGCCTAATGTAAGTTCTTCTAACAAGCCAGTTTTTTTTTTCTTGCCCTGGGGTCCTTGGATATGCTCTTTCTTTTGCCTCAAATGCCCTGAACTTTGTCAGGGTTCAATATATATTTGTTAAAGGAATGAATGAATGAATAAATGAACAAATGAATGAATAAATAAATACTTTTCCCTTCAAATCTTGGACCTCTCAAAGCTTTAAGTATGCAAATATATAACTCAAATTTCTAGGAGGGTGGTATGTAACGATTCCCAAATTTATCTGATCATAGATTTTTTTCATGGAGGGACTAATTTATCATGCACATATTTTGAGAGTTATGGTAGGATAAAAATAGGATTTGAATCCTGGCTGGCACCAATTAATTTATGTGATCTTGGGCAAGATACTTATATTTCTCATAATCTCCTATTTGTGACTCTGTGGGAGACCAGTAAAGAGTCAACTTCTATTTCTCCAGGTTCTGGTAAAAAAGGAGTAAACAAGGAAGTACCAGATGGAAATTAAAACGTTTTATCTCTAATGGGTATCAGTGGGAGGATAGAGCTTAATATGAATGACAAATGAAACTATGAAGTGAATCCCAGTCACAGGCACTGATGGACCATTTCAAGGCACACAGTTTTTCCATTAATGAAGTATATTATCTGTGGCAAGAGGAAATGATCCATAGGATGCCCCAGCCTAAGTGAAACATAAGATGGGAAGGCATAGAGAACTCCCAAGAGGGGAAAACAAGAAAAAACTCTGCAAGGTGTGCCTAGGTAAGCTTTCTGAAATTGTTAATCAAATTAAGAAAGTCTTCTGCCTGGTGTGTCACATCATTGGAAGGAAGGAAAGGTAGAAATGGAGACTAAACATTTTATTCTAATACTTGTTTCCTCATCTGTAAAATGTTGACACTACCTATCACATGTTGTGAAAAGTAAATAAGGACCTGGGATAATCTACAGTGACTACTTTCAGAAAGTCAGATCCCTTTCCTTCCTTTTTTATGTGTTCAAACACGTCTTCCCATTTTACACATTCAAATACCTCATCAGAGGATTGAGCACTTGAAACCTTTAAACTCAGCTCCACCTATCTAATACGGAATTTGAACGAGTCTTAAAAGGAAGTAGATTAGAAGCCATTATTGTAATGTCTAGAATTTTGCAACTTTCCATAGATCTTGTATCTGGTCTCCCTAATACAGTACAGACCCTAGGCACATAAGTCTCAACTAAGAGAGAGCTTTTCCTCAGCCTCCTCTGGGCTTACTCAGTCCAAACAATTTGACTTCCATCTTTATACCTTTTTAAAAAAGTTTATTTATTTATTTTTGAGAGAGAGGAAGAGACAGCACACATGCAAGTGGTGGGGAGGGGCAGAGAGAGAGAGGAGAGAAACAATCCCAAGTATGAAGGACTCGATCCCACCAACCCAACAGTGAAATCATGAACTGAGCTGAAATCAAGAGCCTGACGCTTAATCAGCTGAGCCACCCAGGTACCCCTCCATCTTTCTATCTTGCTTAGTGTACCCTTCTAGAATTAGAGATTTGTCCTGACTACTTTTATTATTGAAATGTAGCCTTGATCTGCTTAAACTACATATGAATTATGGAAGATTTTTTTAGAAGAAAGTGATATGATTCAACTATGATTTTTGACTGGTAACTATAAGAGTGCTAGTGGATAGGTGCTGCTGGTGAAAAGATCTATTCAAAAGTTACCTGTTCAGAAAGACTTTGCTGACCATTTCAAATAAAATAATCATATCTCTTAAATCACATTCACCATCCTACTCTGCTTTCTTTTTTTAAAAAAATTATTGAGAAACAAGATATTTTATTTACTTTAGTTTCTTTACATTATAATCTGAGAATGTATTATTTGATTTTTTTCCTTGTTTATTATCTCCTCTCATAGAAAGACATGAGGGCAGAGGCTTTGTCTTGCCTAGCGTGTTATCTCTAGAACTGAAGAGTACCTGAGGTATAATACGTGTTCAATAATATTGGTTCAGTAAAAGAATGATTGGAAAGAGAAGATTGGAAAGAAGTGACAGTGGAGGACAGAATATGTACCTGCAATCAGCTTATTGCCTCTCAGCTCCAAATTCATCCCTCAAAACCTGCAGCTGTACCTTCTTTTTCTACCACAGTCTTGTGGAAGAAGCCTTCAGTCCAAGTTTGCAATTCTTTAGGTACTCCCCCCATAGCCCTAAGAAGAATTGTAGAATTTTCTTACATCTTTTATCAGAGATTAATAATTATTTATGTTAAACTTCTGCTTGAACCAGTATGTTGTTTCTATCTCCTGGTTAGACCCAGACTGATTCAGAATGGGGATAAGAATTTGGATGGGTCTCAGGAGGTAGACCCTTGAAGATGGGATTTTGAGATTGTTTGGCTATGCCCTTGAGCTTGAGCACAGTGCTGAGCATTTTTGTCAATGGGAAATGGATGCTAGTAATCCATGACTTATCATGGCATCACAGTTAATTAAGCTACCAACTGTGGTTGATTGTAATGAAGTGCCAACTGAAGCACATTTCTTGGGAACTTGAGTGGCTGTTACACTTGACCAGATGGAAGTAATGAATCCTATAATGACTAGAATGTGGGATGAAATATTTTCGTGTGTACTTGAGCACTTATATAGAGAAAATAACCATCTTAGCTTCATTATTTCTAAACTTAACTTACAACTTCATAACCAGAGAGTTTCTCCTAAAAATATATTATTTCTTGTAGCCACATGACTGATATTCGTGTAAATGAAATGCAAAATGTTATTGGGTGAGTTGCTGAATTATAACGACAGGTAAACCCACACACTTGCTAAGTTTCTCATGTGAAAATGGAAAAGAATAAAACTCTGAAACTTGCAATAGGGACATCTGGTTGGATCTAAATGAACAGACAATCTTGGATCCACATGCCATTCTGAGACTCTCTTGTCAGTGTAAGTAGCTTGCTCTCAAAACCTTGTGATAATCATATTTGAACAGATGCCTTGAAAGGGGACGCTTCTTCTTAAGATCCACCTCAACTACCCTCTGTTGCCATTAAACCCAGAACTAATGTCAAATCTCAGCATTCTCCATGTTGGGTTTTCTCATCCTCAGCACTATTGACATTTTGAACTGGATAATTCTTCCTTATGTGGGCGGTCCTGTGCCTTGTAGGATATGTAGCAATATTGTGGGTGTCTACCCACTAGACTGTACAATAAAAAAATCTACCCAGTTGCACAATAAAAAAAAAATGTCTGCAGCAATTGCCAAATGTCTCTGGGAGAAAAATTACCACCAGTTGGGAATCACCACTCTAGGGCAAATAGTTACACAATATGAACTAGGAAGATACAGCTTACATACCAAAGAAATCACAAGACTTTGTTAATATCTGTCAGCAAAAGCCTAGGATACATGTGCATTCTGAGGTATTAGACCCAGGAAGGCATAATATAACACCGATTTTATTGGTATTATTTATAAGAAATTAAAATTGAACGTGTTAGCTAATGCAGCAGGAGATGTTTCTAACAACTTGCTTGGGTTGACTGAAACTTGGACTCAATATTGGCCTACATTTAAAGAGACTGTGATTCTAGAACCTCTCTGGAAGGATGTGTAGGGAAGGATCCAAAAGTTAATGGAGACAGGAAAGTTGGACTTGATTTATCATGCACCATTTATACACCCATCTTCTAATACGTTCCATGAGAAATCCTAGAGGACATTTGCTTCACTGAGACATTAATATTAGTAAGAGAAGTACCTGCATCCTTGAAAAACTCTAAGGTTGGTCTCCTTTTGTAGACCAGATACGACTGTACGGGATCCCACAATGAGATGGGTTCTCCAATTTCATTGGGGATGAACTGACTCCAGAATAGCAGAAGCTAAATGGCCACACTTCATTGTCAAAGACAAAGTGATCATGTCAAGTGCTAAAGGTCAGGAAGGCATCCTAGAAATAAGAGTGCATTTTCTCATACAGATCTTTGCAAGTGGCCAATTTATCACAGAGTCTCTAAGAATGAAATGAATAGAATTGGAGCCTCCAGGAAATCCAGGAAAAAAAAATATTCTGTGAGAAATAGTTTTCTATTGGGTCCTGGGTGGCTCAGTCAGTTAAGTATCTGACTTCGGCTCAGGTCATGATCTCATGGTTTGTGGGTTCAAGGCCCGCATCAGGCTCAGAGCCTGGAGCCTGCTTTGGATTCTGTGTCTCCCTCTCTGTCTGCACCTCCCTGCACCTGCACTCTCTCTCTCCTATAAAATATAAATAAACATTAATGTTTTTTAAAAAAGAAATACTTTTCTAAATATACTACAAAATAAAATATATTATGATTTGGGGAAATTGATAAAAGTGTAGGGAAAAAATGATTGATCCAAGTGTTTGGAATATTCTACTTTGAGAAACAGAGCTTTAGTAACCTGAATACATTTCCATAGGTATAGACACACTCTGTGGTATAGTGAATAACATGTGTTACAATATAATAGCATATAATATATAATAATATATCATATATATAATAGCATATATATATTGTTTTGTTCTTATAATTTATTTGCATATATATAAGATTATACACATTTATGTGTAATAAGATTTTCAAACTTTTAATAAAAGTTAAGTATGTTACTGCTTCTTAAGTGTCTTTATTGGAAGGTTGGGAGAATTTGAAGAGGGTACTGAAATGAATAAACTTTAAAAAACATCAATAAACTGAAAATGTATTATTTGGAGTGTTTCTAGTGTTAGCATCAGAAACAGGAAGAAAACAGAGGGCATAACTTAAGGAATTTATTTAATAATAATTCTGGTAGTGACTGTTGCTTCGAAAGCTTCTCATTTCTAGTTTGAAACCTCAATTAAGGGAAGGAAAATTTTTGCTTAATCTTAGAAAGTGTTGATAAAATTAACAAAACATTATGGTATGGGTTAAAAAGCTCACACCTTTATCAGTATCAGATTCAGAAAAGAGCAGAAGCTGCTTATGTAGGAACTTTCAGTGGATGATAACATATGCCACTTGGAATGCGAATGCATGGGATTAAGGAAGTCAAGAAAAGTGCAAGTTCATTCACATCACCAGAAGTTGAAGTTTGGAAACTGATCATGTCAGTGAATGAGACAAACAATAGATTTGAGCGGGGGAAGGAAAAATATATTTAATTCTCTGAGGCAAATGCCCATTTGAAATGTATTCAAAATCAAACCATCCCCACAAGAAATTAAAAAATATATGGAAACAAATGAAAATTAAAATACAACAATCCAAATGCTTTGGGATGCAGCAAAGGCAATCCTGAGAGGAAAATACATTGCAATCCAGGCCTATCTGAAGAAACGAGAAAAATCCCAAATACAAAATCTAATAGCACACCTAAAGGAAATAGAAGCAGAACATCAAAGACACCCCAAACCCAGCAGAAGAAGAGGAATAATAAAGATTAGAGCAAAAATAATCAATATAGAATCTAAAAAAACAGTACAGCAGATCAATGAAACCAAGAGTTGGTTTTTTGAAAAAAATAAAAAAAATTGATAAGCCTCTAGCCACCTTCTGAAAAAAGAAAAGGGAGAGGACCCAAATAGATAAAATCATAAATAAAAATGGAATTGTTACAAATGATCCCTCAGAAATACAAGGAATTATCAGGGAATACTATGAAAAATTATATGCCAACAAACTGGACAACCTGGAAGAAATGGACAAATTCCTAAGCACCCACACACTTCCAAAACTCAAACAGGAAGAAATAGAAAATTTGAACAGACCCATAACCAGCGAAGAAATTGAGTCAGTTATCAAAAATCTCCCAACAAATAAGAGTCCAGGACCAGATGGCTTCCCGGGGAATTCTACCAGACATTTAAAGCAGAGATAATACCTATCCTTCTCAAGCTGTTCCAAAAAATAGCAAGAGAAGGAAAACTTCCAGACTCATTCTATGAAGTCAGCATTACTTTGATTCCCGAACCAAACAGAGACCTAGCAAGAAAAGAGAACTACAGGCCAATATCCCTGATGAATATGGATGCAAAAATTCTCAACAAGATACTAGCAAATCAAATTCAACAGCATATAAAAGAATTATTCGCCATGATCAAGTGGGATTCATTCCTGGGATGCAGGGCTGTTTTAATATTCACAAATCAATCAATGTGATACATTACATTAATAAAAGAAAAGATAAGAACCATATGATCCTGTCAATTGATGCAGAAAAAGCATTTGACAAAATTCAGCATCCTTTCTTAATAAAAACCCTTGAGAGAGTCGGGATAGAAGGAACATACTTAAACATCTCAAAAGCCATTTATGAAAAGCCCACAGCTAGTATCATCCTCAATGGGGAAAAACTGAGAGCTTTCCCCCTGAGATCAGGAACACAACAGGGATGTCCACTCTCACCACTGTTGTTTAACATAGTGTTGGAAGTTCTAGCATCAGCTCAGACAACAAAAGGAAATCAAAGGCATTAAAATTGGCAAAGATGAAGTCAAGCTTGCACTTTTTGCAGATGACATGATACTATACATGGAAAACCTGCCAGACTCCACCAAAATTCTGCTAGAACTGATACATGAATTCAGCAAAGTTTCAGGATACAAAATCATTATACACTAATAATGAAGCAACAGAAAGACAAATAAAGAAACTGATCCCACTCACAATTGCACCAAGAATCATAAAATACCTAGGAATAAACCTAACCAAAGATGTAAAAGATCTGTATGCTGGAAACTATAGAAAGCTTATGAAGGAAATTGAAGAAGATGCAAAGAAATGGAAAAACATTCCATGCTCATGGATTGGAAGAATAAATATTGTTAAAATGTCAATACTACCCAGAGCAATCCACACATTCAATGCAATCCCAATCAAAATTGCACCAGCATTCCTTTTGAAGCTAGAACAAGCAATCCTAAAATTTGTATGGAGCCACATAAGTCCCCGAATAGCCTAAGTAATTTTGAAGATGAAGATTAAAGCGGGAGGCATCACAATCCCAGACTTTAACCTCTACTACAAAGCTGTAATCATCAAGACAGCATGGTATTGGCACAAAAACAGACACATAGACCAATGGAATAGAATAGAATAGAGACTCCAGAATTGGCCCCACAAAAGTATGGCCAACTAATCTTTGACAAAGAAGGAAAGAGCATCCAATGGAAAAAAGACAGTCACTTTAACAAATGGTGCTGGGAGAAGGGGATAGCAACATGCAGAAGGATGAAACTAGACCACTTTCTTACACCATTCACAAAAACAAACTCAAAATGGATGAAGGACCTGAATGTGAGGCAGGAAAACATCAAAACCCTAGAAGAGAAAACAGGAAAAAAACCTCTCTGACCTCAGTCGCAGCAGTTTCTTACTTGACACATCTCCAAAGGCAAGGGAATTAAAAGCAAAAATGAACTATTGGGACTTCATCAAGATAAAAAGCTTCTACACTGCAAAGGAAACAATCAACAAAACTAAAAGGCAACCGATGGAATGGGAAAAGATATTTGCAAATGATATATCAGATAAAGGGCTAGTATCCAATATCTAGGGGCGTCTGGGTGGCTCAGTCCATTAGGCATCCAACTTTGGCTCAGGTCATGATCTCACAGTCCGTGAGTTCAAGCCCTGTGTCGGGCTCTGTGCTGACAGCTCAGAGCCTGGAGCCTGCTTCAGATTCTGTGTCTCCCTCTCTTTGACCCCACCCCCACCCCCTTCATGCTCTGTCTCTCTCTGTCTCAAAAATAAATAAACATTAAAAAAAATCCAAAATCTATAAAGAACTAACCACAATTCCACACCCGAAAAACAAATAATCCAGTGAAAAAATGGGCAGAAAACATGAATAGACACTTTTCTAAAGAAGACATCCAGATGGCCAACAGACACACAAAAAGATGCTCAACGTCACTCCTCATCAGGGAAATACAAATCAAAACCACATGGAAATACCACCTCACGCCGGACAGAATGGCTAAAATGAACAAATAAGGAGACTATAGGTGCTGGCGAGGATGTGGAGAAACGGGAAACCTCCTGCACTGTTGGTGGGAAGGCAAATTGGTGCAGCTGCCCTGGAAAACAGTGTGAAGGTTCCAAAAAATTAAAAAATAGATCTATCCTACGACCCAGCAATAACACTGCTATGAATTTACCCATGGGATACAGGAGTGCTGATGCATAGGGCCACTTGTACCCCAATGTTTATAGCAGCACTTTTAACAATAGCCAAATTACAGAAAGATCCTAAATGTCCATCAACTGACGAATGGATAAAGAAGATGTGGTTTATATATATACAATGGAATACTACTTGACAATGAGAAAGACTGAAATATGGCCATTTGTAGCAATGTGGATGGACCTGGAAAGTGTTACGCCAAGTGAAATAAGTCAGGCAGAGAAAGACAGATACCATATATTTTCACCCATATGTGGATCCTGAGAAACTCAACAGAAGACCAGGGGGAAGGACAAAGGCGTAAAAAAAGTTACAGAGAGGGAAGGAGGCAAACCATGGGAGACTCTTAGATACTGAGAATAAACTGAGGGTTGATGGGGTGTGGGGAGGAGGGGAAAGTGGGTGATGAACACTGAGGAGGCACCTGTTGGGATGAGCACTGGGTATTGTATGGAAACCAATTTGACAATGAATTTCATAAAAAAAAAACATCCCCTTAATTATCTTGCAGGTTTTTACAATATTAACCACTTTGCCTGTTTTTTTTTTTTTGCTTATGACTTCTCTATGATGAGACTAATATTAATTCATAACTTTTTTTTTTCAATAGAGGAAACTGATACCAGTCTGTTGGTACAATGACATGTACATACAAATCAATGCAATGTCATGTTTTAATGCAAAAAAAAAAATCTTGGTGTACATACCCTGTGAAAATCTGACACCTCATTATTTTTCTCTCTCTTTTTTGTTTGTCTTTTTAAATAATAAATACTTTCAAGGTTTTGACAAAAGAAAGTCCTAAGGCTCTTGACTAGCCAAAGACAATTCAGAGCAATTATTACCTGCTTGGACCTTAACATTCTCAAGGCTAGCAACTGATGCTTTACCTTCCCAAGTCATTTTTATTAAAAAATGCTCCAACCATAAGATTTCCAAAATCTCTATAACAAGCACAAGAGCAAGGTTTTGAAGTGAAAAAAACCAGTTGAGGTGATTTTTCTTTTTCTTTCTTTTTTTGGAGGTATGCGTGTGTATGTTTTATTTAGCACACTGGGACAACATGGTCTTCTAATTTTTTATTCCTTTCCAATTTTTTAAAGAAAGTAAGAGTTTTAGTTTCCATATACAAATATAGAAAAATGAAACTTTTAGTTTTAATATACAAATATATTTAGATAAAATACCTTCTAAAAATAATCCCTCCTTTCCTTATTTCTTGCCTCATGAGTTGTTTGTTTTCTTTTTCTAAATATGAACTCTCGTATCCTTTTGTTAACCAAGTATAGGCTAAAACCAATTCTTGTGTTTCCATTTGTGTGACAAGCAAGGTTTTGCTTTTCCTGAAGCATATGTAGACCAATGTATGTAGGGAGAGGAAATCGAAAGAATGGGGCCAGTAAAGAAGAGGACAGAAGACTGAGAGAAGAGATGGGGGAGCCGATAATTGTACGCAGCATGCAGAAACCAGCTTCAAATTGGTGAAGCAAAGAATAACGGGTATGTGAGTTCAAGATAAAGAGAGATAGTTTCTTTCCAAAAGATGGTATGCCTTTTGTTGACATACACAGGTTATCCAGAACTGCTGTTAGTATAGAGTTAAATAAAGCCCCATCCATGATACCCTCCTTCCCCTTACCATGAATTTTTGTGGGTGCCTTTGAAATTTCTCTTTAAACTATTTAGCTGTCTCCAAATGACTTTGTCTATTAAAGTGTCTATGCTTTAATGTGTTTGAAGAAAAAATACAGAGGATTAAGATATTTAATTCAGCCAAATTATATGATATGTAAATTCTTTGAAGTTTCTTTGTAGACACTTAGACTGTCTTCAAATAACTTGACCTTTTAAGTGTTCAGCATTTAAAGAGTTAAATGGAAAAAATGCTTACAAATTGAAGTTACTCCAATTATATGATCTATTATTTCAAAAACATATTAGGTCTTCAGATACTCTGTATTCTTCAGGTGACACATTAAACATCTCTCCCTTTAATACTTATACAGAGACTATTATGCACTGAGAGAGAGAGAGACAGACAGAGAGAGAGAGAGGTTTTTTTTTTTTTTTTTTTTTGCTTTAAACAACTCTACTAGTCCAACTAAGTAAGATGGTGTTATGAGAGTTACATAGTATATCATGGGGGTTGCAGCACACATGGCTGGAAGCCTCCAGAGTCTCTAGTGGGAGGCATGTGGCTGAGGAGGTCTCTGCTTTGTTCTCTGTTGGTCTAGTGAAGCTGGTCTGACTCCCTTCCCTCCCTTCTTAGTGCCTAATATTCTCAGGTCGTCTTTATCTTTTTTTTTTTTTTTAACGTTTTATTTATTTTTGAGACAGAGACAGAGCATGAATGGGGGAGGGGCAGAGAGAGAGGGAGACATAGAATCGGAAGCAGGCTCCAGGCTCTGAGCCATCAGCCCAGAGCCTGACGCGGGGCTCGAACTCACAGACCGCGAGATCGTGACCTGAGCTGAAGTCGGACGCTTAACCGACTGAGCCACCCAGGCGCCCCTCTCAAGTCGTCTTTAAAGTTCCTGCATGCTCCTGGCCAACTTGCCATCCAGCAACTTGACTTTAATAAGGATTTTTATTTTTGAAAAGGCAGATGAAAGCTGGGTGGATGTTTTACTTATAGACCTTAAATACCTGTGCTGGTATCTGTTGGAGTGTTTTGATAAAATAAATTTCTCTTTTTAAAAAAATTTTGTTTTAAGTAGGCTCCATGCCCAACGTGGGGCTTGAACTCACGATCCTGAACTTAAGAGTTGTATGCTCTACCAACTGAGCCAGCCAGGTACTGCTGCTTTTGTGCTTTAGAAAAAAAATATTGTGGTGTAGGCAAATTTTAGAAAAGAATTTTAGTGGAAAGACAGTTTTGGCTTATAGAAAAGAGGTTTTGGTTGCTAGTAATAGCTGAACTAAAAGCCAGACATGAGAGTGAGACACACATATGCTGGAAGTTAATTGGCAGTTACCTGATAGAATGGAAAACTTGGGAATAATCAAGCAAAGAAAACAATAATTCTTGATAGGTAGGTTTGAATTTTTCCACACCTTTTAGAAAATATTTAGAAGTTCATATTTGAAACAAAAAGAAGTTGAAAACCACTGTGGCTTTCTAAGAGAGGGAATGATGTTATCCAAACAACACTTATAGAAGATTATTCTAGCAGCTGTGTTGGACTTCTTTAGTTGCCTTTCAGTTTATTGCCTGATTGCAAGTAACATTTTAAAATATGGCAGAAGAAACATATGGGAAGTTGATCTAAAATGTCTCATCTGTAAAAAGCCATAACATACTGGTAAAATATATTGTATATATATATTTTATTTTAAGACAAATTAAACATTTGAATAATCTGATTATAATCTATGTCCCTCAGAATAAAGAGGTACCCCAGTCAGTGTTTCTGCGAAATTTCTTCTTGAATTACATGTATAATAAATAAATTATGTTCTCAAATATGCTCCAAACATTGAGCAGGTGCCTGATGTAGACCTCTTTTCCATTTCAAAGCAGTGAAATTTCTTGAATTACTTTCCATGTATTCATTTATAGGGAAATACCATAGGAATAATTTTGCTTTACTTGAGTCCTCCTCACAATTTTGGAAATGACTTTTCTGAGTCTGGATAGGAATACAATTTATGGAGGTCTATTTGATTAAATGTATTTGCACCTTTGAAAATGTTTACAACTATTGGTATGGGGTGAATTGTGTACCCTCAAAAGTTCATTGTTGAAGTCCTAATCCACAGTACCTATAATTTGACTATATTCAGAGATAGGACTTTTTTTTTTTTAACTTTAGAGAGATAAAGGATTAGTGAGGGAGAGGGGCAAGGGAGAGAGAGAGAGAAGAGAGAGAATCTTAAGCAGGCCCAATGCTCAGTGTGGAACCCAACTTGGGGCTCGATCCCATGACCCCGGGATCATGACCTGAGCCAAAATCAAGAGTTGGGCAATTAACTGACTGAGCCAATCAGGCACCCCATAGATAGGTTCTTTAGAGGGCAATTAAGTTAAAGTGAGGTCATTAGGGTAAGCCCTAATACAATATGACTGGCGCCTTTATGAAAAGAGGAAATTTGGTCACATATATAAAGGAAAGGTAAAATGAAGATATAGGAAGAAGATGGCCATCTACAAGCCAAAGAGATGGACCTGGAACAGATCCCTCCCTCACAGCCCTCAGGAGGAACGAACCTGGTAGACACTTTGATTCGCAGATTTCCAGCTTCCCATATTGTGAGACAATACACTTCTGTTGTTTAAGCCATATGGTCTGTGGTGTTTGTTTTGGCAGCCCTAGAAAAGTAATAGAATTCTATAATCCCAATTCTAAAATTTTCTAAATAAATATGAAGGGAATCAAACAGAAGTTTATGTTTTTTTTAAACGTCTGTTTGTTTATTTATTTATTTATTTATTTATTGTGTGTGTGTGTGTGTGTGTGTGTGTGTGTGTGTAAGAGAGAGCGAGAGAGAGAGAGCGAGCCTGTACAGCCTTATGCGGAGCTCGATCTTACAAACCATGAGTTCACGACCTGAGCCACAATCAAAAGTTGGTCACTTAACCGACTGAGCCAGACAGATGCCTCCAGGATTTTATGTTAACAAAATTTATTACAGTGCTATTTAGAATACTGAAAAGTGAAATTAACTCAATAAAGTAATGGTTATATGATTTCTGATACAAACTTATAACACCATTAAAATATTTTAAAAGATGAGGTGCCTGGGTGGCTCAGTTGATTAAACATCCCAGTCTTGACTTTTGGCTCAGGTCATGATATCATGCTTTGTAAGACTGAGCCCCACATAGGGCTGTGTTCTGGCAGCATGAAGCCTGCTTGGGATTCTCTCTCTCCCTCTCTCTCAAAATAAATAAATAAACCTAAAAGGATAATTTTTAAGGAATGCTTAATGACATAGGAAAATGATCATAAAAAATGTAAACGAAAAAGCAGTTGACTACATTATTTACACTATGATCCTATTTAGTGAAAATAAAATGATTGCATTTATTCAGACAAAAGAGTAGAAATAAATCTATCAAAACATAACATGTTAATTGGAATTATCTCTTAGTGGTGACATTTATTTTCTTCTCTTTCTCTTTCTGCATTTTTTGTGTATCTACTGGAAAATGTATTTTTAACATTATAAAATATTCTTATTTATATAAATAGAAATAGAAAAAATAAATTAATATTGAAGTAATTATTATTGCTCTTTTTAAAGATTTTTTTAATTTATTTATTTTTATTTATTTATTTATTTATTTATTTATTTATTTTTAAATTTTTTTTTAATGTTTTATTTATTTTTGAGACAGAGAGAGACAGAGCATGAATGGAGGAAGAGCAGAGAGAGGGAGACACAGAATCCAAAGCAGGCTCCAGGCTCCGAGCTGTCAGCACAGAGCCCGACGCGGGGCTCGAACCCACGAACCGTGAGATCATGACCTGAGCTGAAGTCGGACGCTTAACCGACTGAGCCACCCAGGCGCCCCAAGATTTTTTTTATTTTTAAGTAATCTCTACACCCAATGTGGGGGCTCAAACTTTCAACCCTGAGATCAAGAGTCGCATGCTATACCAACTGAGCCAGCCAGGTGTCCTATAATTACTATTGTTTTATCTTAAAGTTCAGTGAATCTCTCTCCTGCCATCTGCAGTCTTCAACCTCAAGCAGGGAATTTTAAAATTTCAGGTGCTGTCCTGTTTAGCTTCAGAGTTTTCATTTCTTCCTTTGTTTCTTTGTTTCTTTCTTTGTTTCTTTCTGTTTTTTTTAAAGAGAATCAGCCTTTTATTTTGTATTTTATTTATTTATTTATTTTAAATTTTATTTTAGAGAGAGAGGGAGTATGCAAGTGACGAAGAAGGGGAGAGGGGGAAGGGGAGGGAGGGAGACAGAGAGAGAGACAGAGAGAGAGAGAGAGAGAGAGAGAGTGAATCTGAAGGAGGCTCCACACTCAGCATGGAGCCTGACACGGGGCTAGATCCCACGACCCTGGGATCATGACTTGAGGTGAAATCAAGAGTCAGACGCTCAACCGACCCTGGGATCATGACTTGAGGTGAAATCAAGAGTCAGACGCTCAACTAACTGAGCAACTCAGATGCCTCTAGAATTTTCATTTCTTATAATTTCTATTTCTCTCCTGAGATTCTCCATCTGTTGACTTCTGAGCATATTTTTTTTCCTTAACTTCTTGAACCTATTAATAATAGGTGCTTCAAAGTCATTGTTTGTTGATTACTATGTTTGGCTATTTTTGCCACTCACTTTTGGTCATTTTTTTAATCTACTAATTTTTTATAACATGTTCCACATGTTATTTTGGTGACTGTACACAGGAGAAAGGGGAATATGCATACATTTTGAGGAATTTTAGATACAGGGTATGAGTTGACATTGATATTTGGAAACTTAAAGTTCCATCAAGTTTCCTCCTTTAGGATGGAGACTTAAGGGTGGCATGTAATAAATGAGATCCTAGCCTAAAGTCAAACTCATAATGTTTTCACTATGCTTGTAGACCCATCCAGGACTCATTTCCCAAGTCTCTTAATGTATAATTTGAATTGATATACTATCCTTGGCAGTTGGAATAATCTCTATGTTTGTTCTCTGGTCTGTTGGATAAGAGCTGTAACAGTGGAGAAGGCCAAGTAGAAACCTCTGAAACATTCTATGCCGTCTCCTCTCCACCAAAATAGTAAACTAAAAACAATATCATACTTTGTGGGAGATGATAGAGATTAATGCAACAATTAAAGACCTAAAAGATGCATGTGTAATTGTCCCTGTCATTATTTAACTAGCCAGGTTGACTCTTATAGAAATCAGATGGGTGCTAGAAAATGACTGTAAATCTCAATTGTAGGTTCCATGCTAGGGTTGGTATGATTGTTAGAATAGATGAATAAGGTCTCAAGTACATGGTGCATGGCTAAAAATTTACCAAAGGCATCCTTTCCTGCCTTACTTTGCAAAGAAAATCATACATAGTTTGCATTCATATGTGATAGGCAGTAATACTGATTTACTGTTTTGTCTCAGTAATGCTGAGACTGTTAATGCTCCCACCCAATGACATGAAATAGTCCAAAAACACCTTGACTGCTTGGACATCTCACAGACCATGATTGAATTACATCAGTTACATCATAATGATTGGTCCAGATATATACAAGATGACTAATAACAGGAGACATTGGTAAGACACTTATGTTTCAGAGGGTGAAATCTTATGAAGATTCAGGGACCACTTCAGAGTGGTCAGGAGCATGTCACAATTGCCCTCTGAAGAGAAAGAAAAATTCCTGAATATTCCAATGCCTACCACAAGGTAGGAAGTACATCACCTCGCAGGCCTCTTTTGGTTCTATGGGCAATAGATTTCACATATAGGTATATTTTCCTGGTCTATATACTGGGTGACACAGAAGGCTATCACCTTTGAGTGTGGTCTGGTGCATTAAGGGTTGTCAAATGAGTCCGAACTGTGGTACAATCTCCCCTGCCACTCAGATCATATGATCTGGCAGACAGACTCTATAATTTTGGAGGTATACTATGCAGTATGGACTTTATGGAAAGCCCCAGTAGAAAAAAATCATACTGCCATGGGCTAAGATCTTGCCATTCACCACAGAAAATTATATGACTTTGGGGAAACATTTGCTGTCATGTTACTGAGTCCTGGTAGAAACAGAACATTTGACCATGGGGCATTAAATGACCATGCATCTGGAATTGCCCAATATGAGTTGGGCCCATCAAGTCATAAAGTAAGATGAGTCTAGAATCAGTTCATTATACACTGGCAATGGTGAATCTGGAATTGAGCCTGAGCAGGACTAGGGGGCACAAGAAAGCTGCATGAATGAGCAGATTTTCACACTAACCACCATAGTTGTCCATCTCTCAGCCTTTACTTATGGCTACATGGGGAGAAGGTGTTCATACCACCAGCCGAAGAGGAGAAAAAAAGTCAGAGGGATTATTTTGCTCGTTGAATTTATCAGCAAATTCTTCCATAGAAGCACCATATTTTTTAACTACATAGATAAGCAACCCTATTGTTGATACAGCAGAGAAGGTCTCTGCAGTAATCACATATATTTCTTTGGAAAGAAAACATAAGATAAGCTCAGTACCAAGCACACAGGGTGCTGTTGCACCAGTTTTGGGCAGAGGAACTGGAAGAATTCCTTGGGATCAGCACAAATGAACTTTTCCTCCATTTTTAGGAAAAAAGTTATAGAGGGACATGATTTGGCTGCCCTGTGTGAAAGATCCTTGTTGCCTGCAAAACCGGGACGGCGAATGCTGTTTTCTTCAAACAGGGGCCACTGTGGCAGCCACAGTAAGCACCACCCAGGATAGTACGGTCAGTGAAGGTCCATGCAGCAGTCTTCAGTCTTCATGTCCTAGTGATAGGTTTCCATCCAACACATCCAGGATGCAATTGAGCTGGATAAGTCACAGCAGACCCTGGCTCAAAAGCACCATTACCTTTTTGATGTCCAGGGGGAAAAATAATCTGCTATGGCATTGGACCTTACTTACGAAGAATGGCTGCATAGAGTAAACAAGGAAGGAAAGAATTGCCTAAACTATCATACCTCTGTGCAGAACATGATATGTCAAAAGGAACGAGAGCACATGACAAACTGGGGGGAGAAGCATGTGGAGCAGAGCACCTATACACAGCAGGAAAAGAGACAATTGTTAAGCGTATTGCAGATCTACAGCAGCTGACAGAGAGGGTTCCAGCACAGCCGGCTCTGAAAATGTATCTACCCCAATGGAGACAGCTAGAAGCAATTGACCAAGGAAACCCGCCCACACGACAAAATCTTTCTGTATTGCTCTCTACTGAAGTTACACTTAACCTTTCCTAAAAATGAAAAGTTTGAGTTTCCTATAGTGAGAGAATTGAAACAATCTGTTGTACAGTGGGGGTGGTTTGCATCCTTATTGCTCTGTGTTTTGAATTGTTCCATGATCACTTTTGAATAAATAGTTCATTTTTAATAAAATTTGTTGCCTGACTGAAAAAACAAAAAGCCAGAGTATGTAGTTTTCAGATGGGTTTATTTGATATGTGAGTATAAGTTGAAAATAAGTAGTAAAGTCACATTCAGAAGTAGCCTTGAAAAAGAGTGAAAAAGCAACACCTACTCAGTGGGCAGAGCAACAAGCCACGTACCTTGCCATTCACTGTGTGTGGAATAAATTACATGGGATGAGAATCTAGAGATTTGGGGAAGTGACCTCACCTTGTGGACTAATTAAAAAACTGGAGACCAGTCTGGGGGAGAAGCATGTGGATGGATATATAATTAGGGGTATGGAGTGTGAAGATTCTTGAATCTTATGTTAATGACTATCAGAAAGCATCTAACATGAAGTAGACACTGAGCAGTAGACAAAATGACTCACCTACTGAAAAACAGGCTTTGTCACTAGATGCTCCAGAACTGGTGTGATAGGCAAATGAATAGAGCAGTCACACTGGCAGAAGTGGAGGCTACATAATACTGGTACAAAAGCACGTACTTCCACTTACTAAAGACAATCTATGCTGTTATTGTCTCTGAATATCCAGTATGTCAGTAACAGGGACCAGTGCTAAGCTCTCCATATGTCTCTATTCCTTGAGGAAACTAAGTAGTCACATGATGGCAAGTCAACTACACTGGGCTCCTTCCATCTTGAAAGGCCAAGAGTTCATCTTCCAGGGATCCATATCTAATCTAGGAATATGTCTGCTTTTCCTGCCTTCAGAGCCTCAGTCAATACCACTATACAAGGACAATTGAATGCTTAATCCATAGACATGGAATCACACAGTAAAACATTTGACTAGGAAAGCTACTTTATATCAGAAATGTGGGAGTAGGCTCATGACCATGAGATCCATTGGTTATATTATACATTCCATCATCCAGAAGCAGTTGGTCTCAGAGATTACTAAATTGGCCTTATAAATGCATAGCTTATGCACCAGTTTGGAGGCAACACTATAGAAGTTAGAGTGCCATCCTTCAGATTGCAACATATGCACTAAATCAGGGGCTTATATAAATTATATATAGATATGTAAATACACATATCTATACACATATCTATCTATCTACCTATATATCTATGGAGAGAGAGAGAGAGAGAGAGAGAGTGCGAGTGAGAGAGCGCTCACAAAGTTCTCCCCAAGATAACTCAACCATGGCATATGAAATGTTAAATGTAGGTCAAGCAGAAGAGAATCTTGAAAATAGCTTTTGTGTATGACTTTGGGTTCATCTTTGACTTCTCTGGCACCTCACCTTTGTGGTTACCAAATCCTGTCAATGCTTCCTCAGTTTGCCTCTCTTCATTCTTGCTGCCACTTTCCTCATTAAATCTCATGTAGCTAAAGCCTTTAGCTCAGTCGTTCACAACCTTTTTTGGCACAACGCAGTCATTGATTTAGTGGTGTTCTCACACATTAGTATTTTTTAAAGTTCCCAAGGTAACTCCAAAGTGCAAAGTTGAGAAACATTGTTAGTTGTCTTCTTTGCCTCTGGCCTCTACCTTCTTTAAACCCTGTTTCACAATAATGATTTACCTTTCTAGCACACTGATTTTTAAATATAATTATTCTGTTTAAAGCATTTATATTACTTTCAATAGCCAAAAAAATTCCAAACGCTTTAAAATTATATTTAAAATCTTCAAGCTTCTGAATTTAATCAGTGCTTTCAGTTTAATATGTTCTCTTGCACAGTCTGGGGTTCAGACTGGAGCACTTACCACTGCTGGAATATGCCATTCATTTGCTTGCTTAGTCTATACCACTGATTCTCATACTCCGTGTGCATTATAGAGTATGGAGAAGAGCTTATTAAAATGCAGATTCCAAGTTTCTGTACTGCATTGTGACCTAGAATGGTCCAGAGGACCTTGCTGCTACAAAACAACAACTTACTTGATAAAAATCTTAGTTTACTATGTATTGCTGAGGTCATAGGAAATAAGGGAATTGCTTAGGGCACCTCTTACAGGTGGGAAAAGAGTCTGTTTGCTGAATCTGAAGTGGAGTCAATGAGCAGCAAGCCAACGAGAACCATGAAACTTCCCTGTAGGTAAATACGAGTATTAGCTCTGTCATTAGGAAAGTCTTGAACAAGCCTCAAGGAAACACTGCTGAAGCCTAGGCCCTTGCATTATCTAGCGGCTCTCAAAAGAAATTTACGTGGTTCCAGGGGGTTAGACTCCTTGTCAATAGGAGCTAACTTTCAAATTTGAAACTTAAAATTAATCTCCTGCTTAAAAATTAAATGTTAATTTGATGAAGGAGAGAAGATAGGATTGGTACTGTGAAGAAACTTAAGCTTCAATAGTATAAAGAAAGAAATACAATCTAACAGGAAAAGCTGAATGCTCATGACATGTTATAGTTTCACAGAGGTATCTACAATTCTCACAAATTAAGATAGAACAAACATGAAATTTTAAAATATCCCCAAGCATGGAAGAAAACAAGCCATTGTGCATAAGTCAGTAGAAATAACCAATAATAGATTTGTTCCCAGAGATTTCAGATATTGTCATTCTTAGGATCAAAATATAAAACTTCTGCAAGATTTCACTCCTTTTTATGGCTGAGTAATATTCCATTGTGTGTATGTATGTAACATATCTTCTTTATCCATTCATCTATGGATGGACACTTGGGTTGCTTCCATATCTTGGCTACTGTAAATGATGCTGCAATAAAAATAGCAGTGCATATATCTTTTTGATTTAGTGTTTTCATTTTCTTTTGGTAAATACCCAGTAGTGGAATTACTGGATCATTTCATTTGTGATATTAGTAATTTGTGTTTTATCTCCTTTTTTCTTGGTTAGCCTGGCTAAAGACACATTTTATTAATATTTTTCAAATAATTAGCATTTATAGATTTTCTGCATTAATTTCCTGTTTTCAACTTCATTGATTTATGCTCTAATTTTCATTATTGCTCTTCTATTGGTTTGGATTTTATTTGCTCTCCTTTTTCTAGTTTCCTTATATGGAAGCTTAAATTATTGGTTTTAGATTTTTCTTTTCTTCTAATCTATGCATTCAGTGCTATGCATTTTCCTCTGAGCCCTGCTTTGGCTGCATTCCACCAAATTTTCCAAGTTCTATTTTTAATTTTTAACTTAATTTTACTATACTCATATATGCTGAGAAATGTAGAGTCTTTATTTTCCTTTTTCACAAACTTCTATTTCTAGAGCTGATCTGATTTTTATATATGGTCCAAACTTTGCTGGGTGTTGAACAACAAAAAATTAAAAAAAAAAATTTAAAAATCCGTGAGCTTAATCTATTCCAATAATTAAATGAATTTCTTTAAGTGTATGTTTTATTTCTACTCTGTTGTATCAGTAAATACTCTTTTTTTTACATTTTTTTTTTTTACCAACGGGGGGGGGCAGGCAAATTTTCATTGTTATGATGGAGCCTAGGATTTTTAAAACTAGTGTAGTGAGACCCTTCTGTCTTGGTATTCTCTGAATCTTCCCTGGATTGGCTGGGAATAGTTAGTCTAATCTTCTCTTTAGATGAGGGCCTTCTGAGTCCAGGTGGTTCCATTCCTGGGTATTCCTTCAGCCCTATGTTAATGAATCTTGCCACTGGTATAACTCATGACCTGGTCTTTGTGCTTGATAAAGACCTACCATTTCTCCCTGGACAAACCAAGCTCCACCTCAGCTTTTGCTAGTGGTGTAGACCTCTCTAAGTCTATGTCACATCTTCCATTCAGCTTCTGGTCTATGATGACTACACCATACCCTATATTGTGGGGGTATATTGAATCTTATTACAGAGACTCACTTGTAGGTTTCTAAATATCCATTTATCCCCTGTTCATGCTCTGTCTCTCTCTGTCTCAAAAATAAATAAACGCTAAAAAAAATGTAAAAAAAAATGGGGCGCCTGGGTGGCTCAGTCGGTTAAGCGTCCGACTTCGGCTCAGGTCATGATCTCACGGTCCATGAGTTCGAGCCCCGTGTCGGGCTCTGTGCTGACAGCTCAGAGTCTGGAGACCGTTTCAGATTCTGTGTCTCCCTCTCTCTCTGCCCCTCCCCTGTTCATGCTCTGTCTCTCTCTGTCTCAAAAATAAATAAACATTAAAAAGAAATTTAAAAAAATCCATTTAACTTCTTTGTCCTTATGCAAAAGTTATGCTAAGTCCTGAGTACTTTCCATATTACACAGTCGCTGAAAATGACTCTGAGACCCTTTCTCTATTTCCAAGCAGTGCTATCAAGTTTTCTTTGATATGGACATCTCCATACTGGCATGAGGACAGCCTTTCACTCCATTTGTTCCCAAGTTGGATGATAGGTAGAAACCCCAGAGAGTTTGGTTAGCTGATAACATCCATAGAAACTGTATTTCAGTATTTTGTATGCTAATATCACAGAGGGTATAATATTTTTAACAGTTTAATATACTTTTCTCAGTTCATCTAATATTTGGACCCTTGCCCAAAGATAAAAGAAGACACAGGTATGATCACCTCCTTTGTCTTGCTTAATTCACCTTCTTCACTCCATCATCTATCTTTGCCAGAAGGTGCAGATATATTCAGAGTTTCCTTGTACCTTATAGTGAACTCTGTGTTCAAACTGGCAGGACTGTCTCTTGAAAAATCAAAAGATAAAATGGAATAGTTAAGAAAAAGCTTTTCTTTCTTTTAAAGTCTTGGTTTCAAACCAACTTCAATACTTTAAAATAGTTTTCAGATGATTTGGAGTTAATTTTATTTTGGATATCTTAGCTGCAAATTACAGTTCTTATTCCTCATTCCTCTTTTTCTATTCATCCCCCTTCCATACTTCCTGCAGATGATTGCCTTGGTTCTCCTGGAAAGAGATCATCTGCAGAAAAGTACAAAAGAGAATACTTGAAAGTAATTTTTAAAAATATCACTCTCTGTCGTTTAGACAAAATACTCAAGTTTATGTTCCCTGGATATTATTAGCCCTCTAGTCTTTATAGCCAGGATGGAGGGAAAAGAAGTTTTGGTCATGTCACCATATATTTTAAGTCTGAGAACTAATAATTTTTATTGACTTACATCGCTTTAAATCAGCTCACTGTGACCCATCATACTTTGTGCTAGAAAAAAAAAAATCAAAGGCTTTTCAAATCAATTGTCTTAAGAATCAACTCTGAAAGTGGAGAAAAATCATTAATCAATTTATATAGAATGAGAGAGAAGTCTAGTGGTTATGGCACATTCAGGACATAGAAGGTATGCCACTCACAATACGTATGATCTCAAACCAGTTATTTATTTGTACCTCAATTTTCTCATCTGAAAAATGGGGATAATTTAAGAGGATTAAATTAGTTTGAGAGAATCTCTGTGAAGCACTTAGAACAGACTGCACATAATATGATTATACCATCTTATACTAAATAATAGCATTATTTAAAGAGTACAGTACAGTGATTCAGTATAGGCTTTGTAGTTTGCAGGCCTGGGTTTTAATTCTACTTAAATTTTAAAATTTAAAGGGGCATCTGGGTGGCTCAGTTGGTTAAGCATCCGACTCGGCTCAGGTCATGATCTCACAATTTGCGATTTGAGCCCCGCGTAGGGCTCTGTGCTGACAGTGTGGAACCTGGAGCCTGCTTCAGATTCTGTCTGTCTGTCTCTCTCTGCTCTTCCTCCCTTCTCAAAAATAAATAAAACATTAAAAAAATTCTAAAATTTAGGTAATTTGGGATGAGTTGTTTCACCTCACGAAGACCTGTCGTTTCTCATCTATAAAAGAGGATTAGTAACAGAATCAACTTCCTGGATTCTTTATAGGAATTTATATAACATATGTAAAGTTCCAACCAAGTAGCTGTGTGTCAACTACTACCCTAATTCAGCTAATGACAAAAATTGTAACAGAGTTTATGAGAGAAAACCTGTTAAATCTGTTTTTAAACTGTTCTAAACTAAGAGCTGGAAGATAACTATACAAAATTGAATGAACAATTGTTACACCCATATCTACAAATCCAATAGAAGAGCTGCTGTAGAGTTATGTGTTTTTTTTTAGATAATATAGTCTCTATGTGGTTTATTTTACCTGTATGTGAAAGAAAGGCTCTTAAAGACCAGATCAAATTTTTGCATTTATCTTCTTAAAGCAGCAACCTAGCCCAGCTGGCATTCTGGGACTCCTTCCATCTTTGGTTTGACTTGATGATTCAGTGAAGTACATACTGTTCTTGCATCAGAAGTAGCAGTGTTAATTCTATTATGCCAAATACTTTCACAGTAGCTCAGCCTGACTTCCCTGTACGATTGCTTATTGCAGAGTCACTGAAGCAGCTGGTGGAAAAGTCCATGTCGATCCCTTTGAGACCTGTGCCTTTGGAAAACATTCTAAGTTGTTCTGCATTTCAAGGAGCAAGTAACATGGTACAAAACTACCAGGGACTCTCCATTTGTTCTTCATTGGCTTGTAGGAACCCCACAGAAAGTTCTTTAGCATCCTAGACTTAGGTTGACCATATAATTTTTCATCCAAGGAACACTCTTGAGAGTGAAAGGGGACACAGTTAATAATTAAGATGGGACAACAAATGTAAAACGGGCCTATTCTGAGTGAATGGTGTTGTGTGGACACTCTGTTGGACTCCACAGTCTCTGATCCTGTTCTTTTTTAGTTCAGTTTCAAACCTGAATAGCCCTGTTCCTCTGCCTGCTGTGAACTGTGGAAGAATGTCCCCAAATAGCTTGTAACTAGTTTTTGTTTCCCTGCTACAGCATTGCTTTTGCTACTGCAAGAGAGTATTAATATTTCTCCTTGGTTCTCATCAGCTTGCCCCAAACTTGCCTCATTTCAAAGACAATGCCTTGGGTATCTTCCAATAGACATGTATTTGTTCATTTCACAGGTATTTTATTGAGTGCTGATTTTGAAGTAGGGGCTATTTAAGGTGTAGGGAAATAATGCACAGGAGTGATAATGTGCCTGCCTTATGGAGTGTATGTTCAATTGGACAGACACAATACATGACCAATAATAGGATACATATTTTAGGTAGTGAAAGTTACAATGAAGAACATAAAACAGATAGGGTTATCTGTGTGAAAGGAGACCATTTTAGATAGGTTGAACTCTGAGGGCCTCTGAGACCTGAAAGATAAGGAGTCAGGTATACAGATGCAATCATATAGAGGGAAGAGGAATCATCTAGAGGAAAAACGAACAGGAAGTGTAAACATACCCAAGTAAGCATAATCTTAAAATGTGCTACGGCGATCAGTGTGTCAAGGTAAAGAGAGTGAGTAGAAGAATGCTGAGGGTCAGATCATTTCTGGCTATGTAGGCAGGCCAGGTTATAGGATCTGAGGTCTTTAAAAAATTGTTTAATGTTGATTTATTTATTTTTGAGAGAGAGAGAGAGAGAGAGAGAGAGAACTAGCGGGGGAGGGGCAGAGAGAGAGGGAGACACAGAATTGGAAGCAGGCTCCAGGCTCTGAGCTCAGCACAGTGCCCAATGTGGAGCTCGAACCCATGAGCTGTGAGATTATGACCTGAGCTGAAGTTGGACACTTAACCAACCGAGCCACCCAGGAGCCCCGGATCTGAGGTCTTTGTTCTAATTTCAGTTGAAAAAAAAAAAACCAAAAACCAAAAAAAAAAAAAAAACCATTGAAAAGTTTTAAGCATGTGAGTGGCATAATCTGGTGTTACTCTTTGAAAGATCACTCTGGTTTTCAGGAAGAGATACATTGTGCGACATGAAAGTTCAGGGTGATCAGGTAAAACACAGACTCTTAAATACAGACAGAAAACAAACCATGGGTTGCCAGGAGGGGAGGTGGCTGGGGGAGGATGGGTGATGGGGATTAAGGAGTACACTTAACCTGATGAGCACTGAGTAATGTACAGAATTGTTGAATCATATTGCACACCTGAAACTAACATAACACTGTATGTTAATTATACTTGAAAAAAAGTACTGGGTGGCTCAGTCAGTTGAGCGTCTGACTTTAGCTCAGGTCATGATCTTGTGCTTGTGGATTTGAGCACCATGGTGGGCTCTGTGCTGACAGCTTAGAACCTGGAGCCTTTCTGGATTCTGTGTCTCCCTCTCTCTCTGCCCCTCCCCTGCTCACGCTCTTTCTCATAAAATAAAATGTTAAAAAAATTAAAAAAAAACCCTACTACGTAGTAACCCTAGTAAGAGATTGGAAGTTTAAACTAGGATGGTAGTAATGAAGATGGTAAAAATGGCCCAATTAAAGAAATATTTTGGATGTAATGCTTACAGGTACAAGTGGTGAGAAGTGGAAGGAAAGATGACAGCTACATTTTCAGTATGGGTGAATGAAATGCCAGTTAACTAAGACAGGGAAGTGTGCGTGTGTGTGTGTGTGTGTGTGTGTGTGAACAAGCACATGTGCTCACACTAGAGGGAAATCCAGGCCTACTATGTTTCCACTTCTGCATCTATCTTTGTAGACTTAGAGGAGATGTACCCATTCTAATCTCTGTTACAAAACTTATTATATATAAAAAAGAAGAAACTACCATCCACGTGTCTTTCCCTCATAAGCAACTTTGCCGGCATCCTGTTTCAAAGATTCGAAATTTCTTCATTTTTTATAATTGCACCACAGTCTTTGGAATTTGAACAGCCTAATAATTGCTAACTCAATGCAAATCTAGTCTCTCTTTCTCTCTCTTTCTCCCTCATGCACCCCCCCCCCCACACACAATCCTTTGACTCATATTTTTTATTAACAAATGTTCAGGATTATTTGCTCAGATAATCCCTTATGTTTACCATTTCCAAAGTCTATTTCAACTATTTGAATTGAAGATACCTCAGCTCTTTAATTCAATAGCCTAGAATAAGGTGTCTACTCCTTTTTTTAAAAAAAAAAAAATAAACACTCATTTTACATATAATTGTTAACACAATCTCTGTCATTTGTTTCCACAATACTTCCTCAGCACTTTCCTGCTCTTGTTCAGGGCTTTCCAAACAAGAATGTCTCAACCTCACTCTTGTTTGGACTATTGATTGACTATGCCATAATCATTCTCACCTTCTTTATTGATATCTGACTAGTTGTGTGTGGTGATGTGATTAGTAAAAAACTACAGGAGTGGACTTTCTTATAGTTAGGAGCACAGTATGGTTCAAAAAGGTATAAATGGAAGTCATAGGGTGAGTCTTTCATAAAAGTTCCTCCAAAGGGACAGAGAAAATGGCCCAACCAATTATTTCTGTTTCTTTTGGCTTGGAATACAGTCCCAATACCTTTGGCTGAAGATACATTGTGATTATGAGTTCTAGAGTTTCAGATTACAAATCATGGAGTAGAAAGAAGGAAGACCTGATACATCAATGATGTTTTGGAGTTTCTGATTCATAGCTCTCAGGACTGTAACTCTTTCTAGCTGATACATATGCCTTCAAGATCACCTGCCACCTGATGATCTCCTCCAGCTCTTCTCATAAACAAACTTTTATTCTTCTGTATGGAATCTTTACTGTAGGAAAACAAGTCTTTCTATTCGCTGCACATTTTATGTTTGTGTCTGTTCCTGAGTCTCGGCACGTGCCATTGTTGTTTGCATCTATGTAGCCAACGTTGGATGGAGACCTCATAAGGGCAGGCACAGGGTTGGAATCCTTTGCATATCAACCAAGTTCTGTACTGTGTATAGTGCCTTGCACACTGAAGGCATTCAATATGTGTTGAATGACATTTAATTCCCTTCTGGTGAGCTTATTTAGTCCCTCTTCTTTCTATTAAATAGTTCTCAATTACTTAAAAGGCTGGCTTAAAACTAATATTTTCTGGAAAGCTTTTCATGATTAATCCCACCTGATTATGACTACACCTCCACTTGGAATTTTCTTGGTACATATGCAACTCTGGCTAATAAAAGTGTATACCCAAGCCTTCTCGATGTATGTCCTGGTTTTCCAATATATACTAAAGTGCTCTGTGGACAGGAATCTTGTACTCTCCCTTCCCATTTGGACTATTCCCATATAAAATCTGATTTGTGTTCTGTTATACAGAACCTAATAAAAAGTGTTGACTAAACTGGAAATTCACTTGGGCCAATCTCCTCCCAGGTATTATAAATCTGTCCCCATCCAAAGGAATAGCTTCCTATAAAAAGAATCAGATACTTCTAGAATCAGATACAGTAATTAAAATTTACAAACAACTAGCTCAATATGACTTGGGAATTAAGAATTAATTTCATTCTAAGTGACAACTATGGTATTATTATGCTTTGAATGAGATAAATATATGTATACCCTATGTAAATATTTATTATTCTCGTTAGTTTGTTATAAAATTCTGTAGGATACATCACCCACACTGATGACACCTATATTAATTGGAAGGTATATTCTTTGCATGAAGAATAAAACAACTAAATAGAATTATGTGTTTGATATTCAGGAATAAAATCATTTTTGAAAACATTAGTGAATGAATGAGAATAAGCTGAAAAGGCACAAATCATTCACTTTGCTCAGTATGATCACAAATACATTATGGTCTGTAATACTCTTTATTCACAGACAATTGATCATTAACTTACTTCAATTTTCTGAAGTCACTTGAACTAAGGGCAGCTACAAATTTCAGCACATTACAGGATACATCTAATTCACTGGTTTGAACATTTTCAAAGAAAAAGGTGCAGTATAATGCAGAAAAAAGGAAATTGAGGGAACAAAACATAATTTCCACTTAACGAAAATCTAAAGGTTAAATAGATGAGAACTAAAGATTTGAATTCACTTCCCAGAACAGTGCCTTCTTACCAAAATAAACTTGAGATGACCACTTAACTGCAAAGAAAAGTCAACAAGACATTAGATAGTCATTAATCATCCTAAATAAACAGTACTTTTAAAGTGTCTGATTGGCATTGTAGGCATACATTCTGTCCTTAGAAATACGCCTCAGATTTCTACCATATACCTACATAGCTTAATTCAATGCCTGACCACTCTAGGATTTAAAATGAGAACACACTTTGGTAAAAACAGATTCTGAATCTAAGAAGAGACCAAAGCAGCCATGTGTGGACTTTCTCCTAGTTTCAGTGTGAATTTTTTTAAATCTATTAATGAGTTCCTAGAAATTTGAAATATTTGGTTATTTTTAGCTAATGCTACATATAATTAGTTTCAAAGTTTGTTTTAACAAATTATATCTTAGTCTATTTCTTAGTATAGATTTCCATGGTAAATATAAGGGCATGCTATTTGCTTACTCAAATCAGTCACAGAATTGAAACTTTATATTTTAGGCAATTTCTGAATGACATGAGTTGATTAGTACTCTCCCATAAATTTATAGCAATCATGCCTTTTATAGCATTCTTCTTATATTTATTTTCATGTTTCCTAATGTTTCATAGAATTCTATCCTTCATAGGCTTACCAAAAAAGAAAAAGGCAATTCTTGGGATTTTACCTTTTTTTCTCTCCTAAAATATCAAATCTCTTTTTAAGAACAGCAGCATGCAACATCCAAATATCTGGCATCCAATGCCGGTTAAGGTTTTGTTTAGTTTTTTATTCCTATTCACCTCATTTCCCATTAAAAGGCACCATAAATATACCACGTGCAACAATTTGTGTTTTTTTAAGATTTTTAAAATGAAAAAAAAATTATTTTGAGGGGGCGAGAGAGTGAGAGTGTGAGTGCTAGTGGGGGAGGGGAAGAGAGAGAGAGAAGAAGAGAGAGAATTCCAAGCAGGCTCTGTGTAGTCAGCGCAGTGCACAAAGAGGGGCTCGATATTACCAACTGTGAGATCATGACCTGAGCTGAAATCAAGAGTTGGACACTTAACTGACTGAGCCACCCAGGTGCCCCCATGTGCAACAATTTGTAATTGCAATACACTGACCTGAAAAACCAATAAATATCATTACCATAAATGACAAGAATTGGTATGTTGTTATACCATATATTGGCAATTTATATACTGAAAGTGTCAGTTTATTTAATTTAATGAATATTTACTGAATACCAAATACATGTTTAATGTTGGTTAAAGGTTAAATGAGACATTTATCTTGTTTTCACGATCCCACGATCTAGCCAATGAAACATAGATCCCCACATATGTGTTTACAAGCCCTGTAAAGAATACTCTTTTAAAATGAAACGTTAAGATCTAGTCTAAAGAGTATTGAGTTCTTTTTTTTTTTTTTTAATTTTTTTTTTCAACGTTTATTTATTTTTGGGGCAGAGAGAGACAGAGCATGAACGGGGGAGGGGCAGAGAGAGAGGGAGACACAGAATCGGAAACAGGCTCCAGGCTCTGAGCCATCAGCCCAGAGCCCGACGCGGGGCTCGACGCGGGGCTCGACGCGGGGCTCGACGCGGGGCTCGACGCGGGGCTCGACGCGGGGCTCGACGCGGGGCTCGAACTCACGGACCGTGAGATCGTGACCTGGCTGAAGTCGGATGCTTAACCGACTGCACCACCCAGGCACCCCAAGAGTATTGAGTTCTAACTTTGGCTTAGTCATCAATTATTTGTCTAAAAAGTAATCCTCAATTTTCTTGCATGTAATAAACATAATATTTGTCCTCAACATCCTTAAAAAAGTTAATCAATGTATTGAATGTTTAAGGATAGAGTTCAACATCAAATAACATGAATCGACTCACAGGAAAAAGAGAATATTGATACACAAATTATTCATATCATTATGTATGCAATATTATTGTATGCCTTAATTACTATTTTAATACATGCAAGTCAAGTAATATATGCAATAATGCAAATCATTGCTATCCACAATGGAAGGGTAAGCCACTGTCTAGCATTTAGCAGTAGTTATTTTCGTTGAATCAAGTTTGTAGGGAATCTTCACAAAAATGTTGACAAACGCTTTAAGTTTCCGAAAAAATAGAAATGGAAATAATTGGGCTGCCATATGTAAATGAGATATGACAGGGAAGCACAAAAAAGCAACAGGGAATGCAACCGTATCAACCAAATATCTGTGATACATTCTTTCTAATGAATAACATGGAGTTTTATTATATGAACAAAACTGAGTGTAAATCTTGTAGTTATTGAGTAAACATAGATGGCTGCCATTGTGACATATACATTGAGTGGCACATGTGTGATTTCCTTATTTTCTTTTTCCATGCGTTATTCTTAATTAAAAGTGCCATGAAGCACTTACAGCATTTACATTATTTTAAGGGGACACACATGTGGAAGAGCTGGCCATTTTAAAAATTATTTTGTTATTGCCATGTCATGCAAATGCCTTGTTCTGTAATTTTATTTTAAATTCCCCAATTGAATTTGTTTATGAAAACCAAGAAGCAAAAGGTTCTGTTTGCGGAAATAGAAAGGAATGTACATGAGGGGCAGAGTGTGTTTTGCTTGGCAGTTCTTTTGCTACCATTTTGTTTTTGTTTTTAGTGCTGGAGGGCAGCAAATTGGCAGGTGTAAATAAGGCTGTAGCTAGTTTCATACTGTATTTACAATCAGTTATTGTGGGTTAAAATGTCTGTAGTGCATAGGGAATTAGGCACACAACTTCTGTTAAGAACGAGGGAAGCTTATGATCTAATTTCAGACATTGCCTGAACATACTGCTTCTACCTAATCTTGTAATAATTTCCACCAACTCTCATAAAGTGAACACAAATGGATTATTTCATACTTGCACAATGTTTGAAATTTTGAACATATATTTTTATATCTAAAATTCTAATATAGCATAAAATTTGCCATAATGACAAAAACTGGTAGTTAAGAAATGAATATTCATCTACAACTAACTTGAGAAAAGAAGAGAGCGATTCCTTAGTTTAAATGATGATTTGTTTTATGGAATCCATACAGCATATTGTTACAACTTTTAATTTTTTAAAACAGCAAATAGCTATTTGCCTATCGAATGTGATGCAAAATGGTATCATTTTATGATATAGTTTACACTTTACTAGGATTTGCATGTACCACATGTCAAATCATGTCCTAGAAACATAGCAACCACTAGCGGAGAAAGCCTAATGTCACATGATTACATAGAACACAAAGGTTCTAATGTTTGTGCAGATAATGCTTTTTAATAAAGAATCTCCATGTCAAGGAAAGGAAAGCAAGAATAGTTTTATAAAAGATTTAGAGTGGACCTTATTTTCATGATCCACCGACCTGTAACAACTTTTTTGAAAGCTCCCGGAAACATGAATTCCCCATGTCTCTATATTTGCTCTGTACTTTCAGACAAAGAGCCAAGACAATTTTGACTTTGAAGAGGAAGAGTAGAAAAGATGATAGAGAGGGGTATGAAATAAATAATAAATAAATAAGTGACTGCTGAATAAAACAATTAGTTTTGCCCCAGGCTTCTGCAATAGCTTATGAATTCTTACCAGCATTAGTTTACAGCTGTAACTTCAGGATATAATAAGAGATTGAATCTTATACAGGCAATGAAACAGATGATCAAATTCACAAGGGATTGTGTCAGGCTTTTTCCAGTACTAAAGAAACATATTAATCCTTGTCACTGTTTTCAGAAACGCTGTGACAGAAATAAACCTGTACTGTAACTTGGCCCTTTTAATGAGCTTCTGGAGTGTGGGCTTTCCACTCAGCACCTGAAAAACACAACAAAACACCTTTTATATTAAAGATGTGAGGTTTGCTGCTGGCTAAATTTGTACACAGAAGTCTATAAACCAGTGCTCAGCCAGCTGGGAAGCAAGAAAGCAAATTCAGATTCTGCCATGAACTTCACAGACCAATTATCTACTTGGAATCATGGGAGTTTAACAAACAAATACCAGCCCCTGCTGAGCCTTTTCAGGCCAGCAGCTTATGGGTGATTCAGTTGCATCCGAGGCTTTTAGACTGATCAATTCTTAATCACAAAGCGCAAAAATTATTCTCAGACTCATGTCAGTTTCTTTGGACACGTTTGTTAACAATCTGCTTCAAATCATTTTTTTAAAAGAAACTGCAGACACTGTTTTTATTGACTCCCCACTTGTAAAATGTTTATAGCTTGTTAATTTATATTTACCCCTTTACTTTTGCCTGCAAATCAACATCACTTAGCACAGTTTGGTTACACTTTGTCCAAAGGAAATTACAGAAGCCTGCTATGGGGCTAAAATGAAGGAAAGCTGCGGAAAATCAATACACTGCTGATTAAACAGATCGTAGCAAATTCACGGCTGTATGCTACAGCATGGAGACATCAGTGTGATGCCTATCTAGCAGTTAATGTGCTTTCAGTCAGGTGAAGAAAATTTCAGAATAAGGCAAAATCACTCAGAAAAACAAGAACTACCTAACACAAGAATGTGTGTGCTTATATGAAACCTACATTTTGTGTCAAGTAGTATTTCACTTGAGGAATAAAGAGGACATATTTATTTTGTGAAATAAAGCAGTGTGGCATCTATATTATGACATTTACCCTTTGTGTTACGAAAAGACCTAATGCCATTGCAAGATACCACCTATTAGCTACAAGTCAAATATTTGGTTTTTCTTTTTATGAAATAGTAGGTTTTAATCAACGTTTTCTTGTGTAATTTTCAATTCGACAACAATAGAAATGACTGAAAGGTGGATTCTTTGTAGAGGTTGTCCAAAGTACCAATGATCTCTGATGAAAATATTCTAAGCAATTCAAAAAGAATCACTTAATTTCCAATTTTAGAGTAGAAGAATAAACATGAAATAAATCAGGCATAAACAGGGGATTCAGTTCATACATAATTAATTTTCTTAATGTGTTGGGAATAGATAATCTTAACACAACATAGTTGGAAAGACCAACAGTTGTTTGTACGTCATAAAGGCAGCATTAGGGTTACAGGGAAGAACTAAGGTATCCTGACGAAAGCAAAGGTACCCTGGGTTAAAGCATAAACTTTCATTTCCATGCTATCCAATTCTTGGGCTCTGCAAAGCAAATACTTTGAAGACTGTAGGAAAATATGCTTATCCCAAAGACTGTGTAAGAGGTGGTACCTACTTTAATCCAACTTGAAGAAGTACACGCTGTACCGTATCGCATGTAAAGTAAGGAAATGAGAAACAAACAAACAAAAGTTTAAATACAATCTTTCTGAGAGAGTGTCATAGAAGAAATTTTGTTTCAACCTCTTGTTATGCTTTTTACTTGGCATACACATTTATCTATTTAGAGTATTGTGATGCTATTGCAAGATGTTTTTTTCTTTTTCAAATAGATAAACTAGGGTAGAATTTATGGCTCCCCTTACTATTGTTCATTCAGGAAACCTATAGCTTTGATATGTTATGGTATCCTGGAAGATAAATTTCAGTAGTAAATCCTTATACTGAAAAATATACTCGAGAAAATTATGTTCCATACACAAAAGCCAACTTAAGTTTCAATCTCTGTTGTTTTTAATTCTCTCTTTTTCAAAATATCAAAGTCTTTCAAATGGTAACATGGTTAAGTTCTTTGCCAAATCCCATGTGTTAAAATGAAGGTGTTTTTGAGTCATCAAAGCTTATAAAAAGACCTTTAACAAGTAAACAGCTTTTCTCTTTTTTTTTTTTTTTAACTGGAAGATGTGGTATAAGAAAACACATTCATGGACACCATATGTGAACCAAGTTCCATCCCAAGATTTTGAGATTTTTGAGAATTCCTAGAAAATGAGAGATTTAAATTTATAGTCTGAAGAGGCTCACTCAGTGACACTATTTTCATACTGATATATGTGTATGACTTATACTGACTCATACTGATTTATATGTACATATAAAACTCAAGGTGTCATGTTTTGATTATTCTATTTAAAATCTTTGGTAATCTTGCTTAGGAAAAAAAAGAGGCCATCAGGATTTCAGGAGTATGAAAAATAATCATTATTTCAGTATCGTCACTGTAATGTAAACATTAACTTACTTTTTTCGTATTGTGGGAAGCGGTCAACTTGTTTCACAAGTCAGTATCAAGAGCAGAGATCATTTCTACTTAAATAATCATGATTTTGTGACATTGGGAGAATAAAGCAATGGGGACCAGTAGAAAGAGCAAGTGTTTTAGAAAATATAGAACAACCCTTGTATTTGCTACACACATCGGTATGCTAGGTTGATTGTGCCCTTGAGTATGTGTTTTGAGATTTTTCTTTCCTGGTGGCATGGAAGGAAAACTACATTGAGGTGACAGAAGAGCAGGAGATAATGGACAGACTGAATGATGCAAGTATAAACTTCTGAGCGAAAATTATTTTCTAAGTCTCGCAGTTTCTGTAGATACTTTCACATTTTTGTAGTTCCAATAAGCTAACAAATGGCTGTTTGTAAACATGCTTTACTTTATTTAAAGTCCACGCACTGCACGAATCTGAGAGTTGGCAAGGGTTTGAATACCCTTTGGTACAGACCCACTTTTTCTTCTTAATACATGGTAATTTATCGCCAGTAAGTATATGATCCCTCTGGAAAAAAAAATTGATGCACATTGCTCTCTAGACTATAATTTCAGTGTTCATGATATTAATCTTTAATTAAATTACAGTTATTTTAGAAATCTATATCTTTCATTAAATTATACCATGCCCTTAAAGAAGAAATGACTATGGCACTATTAAACCATGTTTAAAAATGTACCACTGAATTTTGCATGCTGTCTGTCATCCCCAAAGTATGACTAACTAGGCTTAAGAAATGACTAGAAAGTCAACTGAAAAATTGCCAAGTAAAACTGTTTGGCTCTTTAAAGAACTGTGCATTAAAATTTTGGACACTTTCTCTATTAAATCTAAATATACTTCTTATAGTACATACAGTATTACATTTCTAAATTAATTGCCATAGTCCCATTTGTTAAAGAATTTCACTCCACGTGAAAAGCAAAGTCTCACTAGATGTGAATTTTACACTGTGCTAGATCAATCCCAATACCAGTAAATGGATATTATTAAACAGCATGGGGTAGTGCAAACTGGGAAAGAAAACTTGTAGTGTGCTGCCTTTGAGCAGACCTGGCTTGCATGCTGTGACAGGGCAATTGTCGACATGCTTTTTCATGCCAATCTGCAGCTTTTTCAACTCTAGATGCTATGGCAACCAGGGTTTAACAGACTAAGCAGCTAACAAGCTTCCCTGATGGAATTGTCTGGTTGTGTGATTGCCTTGTCTTAGGGAAAATATAAAATAGAATGAAGACGCTTGTGGACATTTGTCAACCTGATTATAATTTGGACAGTTGAATCATAATTGTCTGTTGTGTGCTGTGCAGCAGTGACATGTGCTATTTTCCACGTCCCTTGCAGGGCACACCACTACATTCCCGCATAGGCTACGTTTCCCTTGGGAACAATGGGTCCTGGTTGCTGTGGGTTCGGTGCAACATGGCGGTCCGCATCTCACACCAGATCATCTGGGAAAGAAGGGAACAGTGAACAGCTCTAATGGTGTTTTTTTTCTTTCTCTTTGAAAAGGCTTGTGTTTGATTTGAACTATATTTGTATGAATATAATGAACACAAGTTGATGTGGAAAGAGATTTCTCTCTTATAAAATGTTCGTGCTCATAGGGTAAGTTGTAGATCAAAATATGCAGGTGAATTAATTTGTTATTTATGATTGGGCATAATTTTAGTTCTTTGGGAATATTGATTTTTTAAATTTGCAACCACTTAAACATGTATTTGTGTCACCAATCATATGCATAATTTAAAACACTGAGGAAATAATCAAGCTTCTCTGATAGAATGGTCTTGTTTTAATACTGCCTTGTCCTATTGAAAATGAATAGAAGATACCCTCTTTATTGTTTGAAATGATTAAAAGCCTACTAATACAATTTCAGTCTCTTTAAACAGTCAAAGGCATTGTATTTTCCACATCATTTGATGCCAAATCCTTACTTTTTTTCTTGAAAAGGATACATGTTTTAAAAAATTAAAATCCTAAGAACAAACATTTCAAATTAAATGTGAATTCTCATAGAACAAAACGTAGGTTTCCATTTTATAGACAAATAAAATTAGCTATTTTGCAAGACAACTTCACTAATTATTTTATAGAACATTGCGAAATAGATTATTTCGTACTTGGAAAAAATCAATATTAGATCATGAGGATCAAAATTTGAGGATATTTTCAGTATGCTCTGAATGAGTTGAGGTTTAAGTATAAGCTGATTGTAAGAAGATTTTGGCTAGTACATAGAAAGGATGCCAATGATTATGTTAGCATATTCGTCATGGACAGATCTCACCAACCACAGAGTTCTGCCAGGTTTTTTGTTTTCTTATTTATATTTTGAAATACTTCAAACTGATGCCCTTGCTTTGAGACACCAAGGCCTTTAGGAAAAGTAGGGTTTTCCCTTCCTCTATTTTGGAAGAATGGGTAGCAATCCAAGCTGCCTTTTAAAACAACCTTCAATGTCACAGACAATGACATGCCTAGATGGTGCAAATCCGAAAACAGGTTTGTTTCTAGTTTCAGAGACCTATTCTTTTTCCTAAACAGAAAGATCTCAGCGTGAAAACACCTTCTTCTCTGATGAGAGTGGTGCACCCAAGAAGGGTGAGGAGTGAAATTGGGAACATTTCACTCTCTTCATAAAGAACCTTGTCTAGCCCAAGTTATAAAAAAATATTTTTGCAGAGTTACAGTGTACCAAAATTAATAAGCTATGAATTATTGCCATAAAACTGAATTTTATATGAATCAGTCTTCACAAAAATAGCCTTTATTTACTAGACTACCAAGGTCTTACCCTCTAATTCCTAGTTTTGAAATTAGGCTCTTTTTTTAGTCACCTCTGTGCCTGCCTCCTTCCTGTGGGCAGCTAGTGTGGCACTGTTTCCTGCATTTCCCTGAAGAATGTGACATTTTCTTTATCTAATAGGGAGCTTAGGTTGAGTCACATGCTACCTTAATGTCATCTGAAATTAAGGAAAATCATATGTTTTCAGTGGAATGAGAATTTGATTCTACTTTTTCTTTTGAATATCAAGGATTCAGATTGGATAGATTTTACTTTGGGATTCATTAAAACTCTTTTTTATTCAATAGATTCAAACGTACAACATGTTAGATGGTACCTACTTTTTTTTTTCCCCCAAATTGATGGCCCCTACTTTGGAGTTTAAAGAACTACGCTTGAAACTAAAGTAATTCCTTCAGTCACTACAAACCAGAGGTGAGAGTCAGGATGCTTTATGTTAGTTTGATGACAGCTTTCCAGAAGATAAAGAAATTATGGTTCAAGGTGCAACTATTTTCCTTCCTGTTTAGGAAAGAAAGGCATTCAAGGATATGATATGTCCTTAGTTACTAAAGTAAATTTCAGCAATGTTCAAAGGTCACCCTTACTTTGTGAAACATTTTATAGCTATAAAATGTGCTTTGTACTGTCTTGCATTATTATCTATCATCTGAAACAGTCAAAGACTGACAAGCCCATTTTAAAGCTTAGAATAAAGTGAAAACCTTGAGTTTATGTATTTACTAAAAGAGGCATGTATTTTTAAATGTTTTTCTTCTTTATTCCTAAATTTCACCAAGAATCATATGCCATCGGTTCTGTAGCATTAAGGTCGATTCTCCACTTTGAAAGGCACCATGAAGCTACACCATCCACGCAATCTTTTACCAAGGCTTTTTGGTGAAAAACATTATCATTCTCCTATTAAACTCAGGCGCCAAATTAGGTCGTTTACAATGAAAACATTATTGGAAGTCATTAATGTTTTAGTATAAATTAGTTTCAACCATTATCATCTTGGTGATATTACCAAAGTTCCACTTTGGAGTTCAGTAGAGGGCTACCTCAAACTTCTTACTCAGCCCTATATATCTCTATGCAAAATTCACATCCTGAGGGACAACAGGGGTGGGGATGGCAGACAAAGGCAGCAATAGTGCTGGTGTGCTACTATTCTTAAGCAGCTTATGTGTACCTGACTTCTGTCAAGTAAGCAAAGATGAAAAAAAGAAGTGAAACTCGTTTCTGGAAACAAGTGAATCTCCTCCTTGAGTAAGTCAGAAGGGGAGTTGGAGGAAGAGATAAAGTGTGCAAGAACAAGTATGCACTAAGACCTAGCAGCACTCGAATATTTTTCCAAATGTGACTATTCTCATGGTCACAGGCAAGGAACGTGATGGTTAGATTTTGAGTAATCTTTCCCATGAGGCAGAGTTGGACTGCAGTGAAATTCCCTTGGATTACTAGACCTCTATCCACCTCTATATTGTGGAAACTTGTGACTTTAAAATTTTCCCTAAGTTCCACATTTTTTTCCCATAATCGATGAGTGCATATTTGAAATGGATTTTTGTTTTGTGTAAAATTTTCAGTTGCACTAAGCTTTCTAAAATATATCATATGGAGAAAAGTTATTTTCCTAGAGTGTAGAGTAAGCTTTCTCAGCTACATACTGCTGTTTAGCCCCTTGGCACATTCTCTCAAACATAGGAATTTCAACCCTTGTTGAAGAGTTGGGTATATCAGTGAAACTAACTAATTGGGTAAAGCATCTTTGTGAAAATTCTGATCAGCAATTCACGCATTTGGAGTGATATTGGAGGACACTGTAGGGAGATGGGGGGATACTGAGGACAGAGGTCTGGAGAGGCAGGGAGCATGATCACTCTAGGACATGTACATAGAAGTAGCTACCAGCCTGTCTTTTCTGGTGAGGGCATTCTGTTCATATTACCTCAGAATGATTAACAGTTATATATCTTCAATCAGACTCAGAAATATTGAAGCAGCCTTCAACATTTCTAGCTCTGAAATTTACCTACGTACATTTGGCCCCTTTCACAGATTCTTCTCCCTTTGAAATGAGTGGGGTTTAAAAATAAAATCTTTATTATTGCTAAAAAAATTCACTGAAAAACCCGTGGGAAATTATTTTAAAATATCATCTAGTTTTTACAGTGGTATTTTTTGTTGTTTTTAACTTTCAAAACTTTTTCCTCCTAAAGAACAAAAACAAAATTAATATAATAATAATGGTACTAAGCATAAACATGTTAATGAAAATAGGTAACATTACTCAGCATTTACTATGTTCTGGGTTTTCTTTTTTTTTTTTTTTTAACATTTATTTATTTTTGAGACAGAGAGAGACAGAGCATGAACGGGGGAGGGTCAGAGAGAGGGAGACACAGAATCTGAAACAAGCTCCAGGCTCTGAGCAGTCAGCACAGAGCCTGACGCGGGGCTCGAACTCACAGACCGCGAGATCGTGACCTGAGCCAAAGTCAGACGCCTAACCGACTGAGCCACCCAGGCGCTCCTGGGTTTTCTTTTTAAATACTGTAAAGTAATTTAATCCTCCCAAGAACCTTAAGAGGAAGGTATTATTTCTAATATATAGATTATGAAACTGGGACATTAGAAAAGTTACTGATTGCTCTATGCCACACATTCATAAGTATAAACCTGGCATTTTAATCCAGTATATCTGACTACGGCACCAAAACTCTTAAATATCTTCTTTAAACAAAATTTTTTAATGTTTATTTTATTTTTGAGAGAGAGAGAGAGAGAGAGAGAGAGAGAGAGAGAGAGAGAGAGAGAGAGCAGGGGAGGGGCAGAGACAGAGAGAGACACAGAATCCGAAGCAGGCTCCAGGCTCTGAGCTGTCAGCACAGAGACCGATGTGGGGCTTGAATTCACGAACTGCAAGATCATGACCTGAGCCAAAGTCAGATGCTTAACCGACTGAGCCACCCAGGCGCCCCTTCCAGTGCCAGAACTCAGAAATCTTCCTTGGTAATTCAAAAGCTGTATTCTAATACTAGGCACTTGTGAGTAGGTTTCATTACATGCATTTACTACCAATATTACACGCGATGAAGATGGCAAAATGTGTCCTGACATTATTTGATCGTGTGTCCTCGATGCTTAAAGGCACTTTGCAAAGTTCTTAACAGAGTGCGGTTTAGGAAAGTCAATCCTAAAACTCTATCAGTATAATTATACTTATGTGGCATGATGGTAATACCCACAATGTTCTTGCTAGTGTGCTAGGTGCTTTAGTGAGGCTAACACCAACACCATGAAGCAGGTATCAGTATCACTATTTACACATAACACTGAGGCATAAAGAAAATTTCACGGTAAGTAACTTGAAGTGGGTTTCTAACCAAAATATATCTGAAGACACAGCTTTCTCCCAAGGTTTATTAACCTAAGGTCATTTATATTGTAGAATTCACAAATGGTGGAATCAAGAATTTAAACCTTTCTCCAATCCTATTGGTGGCAAAGTTAAAAGGAGAGGTTATTCCACTAGCGACTTCATAGAGATAGTGTGGATTCAGACTCTTACCTTTACCCCATAGTAGGGGTGGCAATTGACATATAACATGCTAAAAAATACTATTTACCTTTATTATGTACTGATGTTGTTCTGGAGCCTAAACCCTGTTGTTGAAAGAAATTAATTTTAGTTAGTTAATTATAGGTAGCTCATTTCTTCCAGTTTAAAACAGTTGTAATGGTTGTAAAACATGTCCATGTATTCTTTTGAAGGTATACTTCTCTCTTCAGAAGGTGGAACCTAATTCCCTTTCCCTGAATGTGGGCTCACCTAGTGACTTGCTTCTAACATGAAGAGTATGGTGGAACTGACAATGTGTATCTCCCGAGATTAAGACATAAAGGTATTGTAGTTTCCTCTTTGCTCTTTCTTCTGGTGTCACTCACTTTGAGGGAAGCCAAGTGCCATGTTATGAGGATACTCAAAAGCCATAGAAAGACCCATGTGGCAAGGAACTGAGGCTGTTAGCCAATAGTTAGTGAGAAGTGAGGCCTCCTGCCAACAGCCATGTGAATGAGCTTGGAAGCAGACCCTGAAGCCCGAATCAAGACTTCAGAAGACAGAAGCTTTGGCTGACATTTTGTTTGCAATCTTATGTGAGACCCAGAGCCAGAAACACCCAGCTAAGCCATTCTGAAAGTACTGAGCCATATATATTTTGAGATAATAAATGTTTGTTGTTTTAAATCACTAAGTTTTGGTATAATTTGTTGTACAGCAATACATAATTAATAGCATAGTATCTGTAAGGTAACAGTTTAAATTCAAACTACCTGATAGGTTTAGCTCTCCCAACTTCCTCAGAGTCTCTCATTCTCTACCTACCAAGATGGAAGCCTTCGAGAGGAAATTTTTAAAAAGGACGTGTTTTGTACCATTCTCTAAGGCTCTGCTCCTTTTGCTGAGAGGACCCTCTTTCTACCTGGACACCTTTTTTCAATAGAGTCCACTGAGGGACTGGTTCAATTTCAACATTGCTCTGGAATCTACTCTTGATTGTGAACTTGATCGTCACACACATACAATCTTTGCAGTGCCCCTAGTCCCCCTCTGATCTATTTGTATTTTCAGCTTTTGAGGACATGAAAGCTTTGGATGCCCTACATATCAGGTATGGGCTCCAAGGACCTGATGCTCTGTCCCACAGATTGTCCCTCACCTGTAGTGCTTGAAGTACCATACTTTCACTGCCCCATTTGATGTAGAATCTGGTTAAGATTCTTGAAGCTTTCTGAGGCTTCATCCTGAGGACATAGGACCAAATTCTTTCACTGAGAATCCCTTAAATTTTTCTTTTTTAAAAAAATATTTATTTTTGAGAGAGAGAGAGAAAGAGAGACAGAGAGAGAGCAGGGGAGGAGCAGAGAGAGAGGGAGACACAGAATCTGAAGCAGGCTCCAGGCTCCAAGCTATCAGCACAGAGCCCGACACAGGGCTCAAACTCATGAACAGTGAGATTATGACCTGAGTGGTCAGGTGACTGGGTGACTGAGCCACCCAGGTGCCCCCAAATTTTCTTCATAATATGTGAGATACTGGAAACAGCCTAAATACCCACACATAGGAAAGTAGTTGAATAAACTATGGTACATCTACATAATGGAGCACTATACATCTATAAATAAGAATGAGAAAGGCCTTTTTAGGATATATTGTTCTGTGATCAAAGCAAAAAGTGCACCTGGGTGGCTCAGTAGGTTAAGCATTCTGCTCAGGTCATGATCTCATGGCTCCTGAGTTAGAGCCCCTCGTTGGGTTCTATGCTGACAGCTCAGAGACTGGAGCCTGCTTCAGATACTGTGTCTCCCTCTCTCTCTGCCCCTCTGCCTCTTGCACTCTGTCTCTCTCTCTCTCAAAAATAAATAAACATTTAAAAAAATAAATAAAAAATAAAGCAAAAAGCATCTATAGTATATGACCATCTAAGCCAGAAAGAAGTGTAAGAATATACGTGCATCTGCTCATTTGTGGAAAAGACATATAGGAAGGATAAAACAGAAACGAAAATGATTGGTCACATATAGGGGTGTATGTAATGGGAACATGGCATAGAGTTGAAGAAGACACAATACTTTCACGAATATATATTTTTATAGCTTTTCCTCTTAGAATAACGGTATTGTTTGAATACCTCCCAAATAAATAAGTGATAAAATAAACCAGGCTGTGAGTAGAACCCAAAATGGAAACAAACAGTACCAAATGAACCTCATTGTATTATAAATGAGTAAAATAACCACACCAAAGAGGGTGGGGATAAAGGAAGGAATGTAAGTAACTTCAGAAGGCAGTATTTTGACTAAATATGGTAAAATTAAAAACAAGAAAAAAACCCCAAGCTTTCCACAAACAGTATACTCTGTACAGTAAATTTGTTTGTAACATGGATATACATTAGCAATTCCAAAACTATTTTATGTTCATACTAAGTTTGAATGAACGAGCAGATATGTTGTTTACAACACAGCCATGTTTTTCACTGTCAGAGAAAGAGGTAATGAAAATGAGGAAAGACTGAAATGAACCCTGTCATGTTAAATTAGAATAAAAGGCATCAGTATGAATTCATATTTTTTAATATAGATACAGCTAGATACAGAAATAAACAGGTGTATTCATGTGTTAACTTACATAAACATATTTCCTAGGTCCTGTTCTCCTAGAGGGCCTAGAAACCATGACACCCCCAGTAGCATTGAGCACACTTAGAATTTAGATCTTGAACTGCAAATATCATTTCCCAATGAAAGGGACCAGGGCTCCTTGGAGAAGTAGCTGATGCCAGAAAGGACCAGGGCAGGGAAAATGGAAGATGAGACTGGAACATTTTAAGGTAACAGAAACTACTCATAAAATGATGGAGGCCTCTCAAAAAGCCCACAAAAAACAAGTGTGAAGAGGTCCCGATGGCCACAGTTGGCCAATTTCAGAACAACCCAAATAATGGTAGGTTTGAATTTGAACCTCTAGATTACAATAGTTATCCGTGACTCCACACAGATATAAATATGTAAATGGAAAAGTAAATAGAAGAGAGTACTCTCTTTTATAGTAGAGTACATATTAACAAATCTACAAGGAATAAGGGAAATAGAAAATTACCATTAAACAAACACCACAGTAATATTTGTTGTAACTACCCATCTGTATACATGTTGTCCAAACCAACAGCTAAAATTAGTGAGTGATGAGAAATAGAGTATTTACATCATTTAAAAGTATTTCCTCGCAATATACTTACTAACTACAAAGTGAAAATATTAAGATTACAATGAAACTTGGCAGACACAATCTCGCCATGTGATCAGAGTTAACATTATTTGTAACAAGATATAATACCATGATATATCCCTTTATATGAGGTATTGAAAAGGATATAACATCCCTTCAGTTTTAGTTTTGGCAAAGAAAAAAATAGAAGAAAGCATAAAATAAAAATTGAGGGACATTCTAAAAAATAACTGGCACATACTTTCAAAAAGTGTTGAGAACCTGAAATACGGAGTAACTGTCACAGATTGAATGACCCTAAAGTGAAATGACAACTAAATGTAATAGAGGACCTTGGATTGTACCTTGGGCCAGAAAAAAAAAATAGGGAAAAACTGGCAAAATTCTAATAAGGACTGTATGTTAGTTAATGATCTGTTATCAACATTAGTTCATTGGTGTTAATAATTAAATTACATCTATATAAGACAATCACATTTGGGAAGTTGGGTGAAGAGTATACAAGAATTCTTTGTACTGTTTGTGCAATTCTTCTTTAAGTCTAAATAATTTTTTAATGTTAAAAAAAACTTGGCAGAAGTTAAACTCTAGTGAATTTGCTTCAGCTAAAATAATCCAAGTATTTTGGGAGAATGCTTTCAACATATGTCAAGGTTAGTTAGTTCCAATGGTCTGAAAAACAGTATCATGTCAACTGAAGTTAATAATAATTTCAGACCACCACAAGTTAAACCAGTGTTCTGGCCAAATTGAAATAAATACCCTATGTTAATCAGCAGCCCCCCAACCCCCTGCCACACACACACATACACACACGTGCCCTCTGTTATATACCACTCCTGGCTCCCTCCACTCTCTGGGAGAATAGGGGAATGGTAAGAAAGGATGTTAATAACTGACTTAATGCCTTTTTCTTCATTATGTCTTTATTTCTTAACTTCCTTTCCTTTTAAGGCCATTCATTTTTCAATTCCACAGAAACAGACTCCTTTCATACCCTGCTCCTTCCTTACATGGCATTTACTCACATTATCCTTTACCGGGACAAAGTGACAAAAGTGTTGCAGGGAGACTCAGATATGAGTGCCTCTCAAGATTCATGGAGATATACTTAGATTACCCCTAGCATACTTACAGACTGTTCTATACATTCTAATATGTGAGTATCCTCCTGAGTTGGTTCCCTGAAGTTTATCTTCCTGGTTACATTGTCAAGTCCTTGGCAGCCAGACTGAGATCTTACACATCATGTGCATCCCCCATAGCATGCAACAAATACTAACTCACCAGTGCATATTTTGTTGACAGATTGAAGTAGATCAATCACAAATCATTTTGAGTATGGTATTAAAGAAGTGTGGAGGACCAATCTATGAAGAGCAAAGTCCATGGTTCAACTTCCTGCTTATTTTCGAAAGGTTTGTCAATCCTATGGAAAAGTTTGCCCATCGTCCACTTTGAGTTTGGCTCTTTATAAAGATTTTCAGCTATGGAAAGGCATCAGACATACCCTCTGTTTAAAGATCATACATATTAAAAATAACTTCACTATCTTCTTTGGGAAGATGACAAATATGCTGTAGTTTGAGGGCATCTGGTTGAAAAAGCTACTCATGACCTGAAGCTATTCATGCTTCAAAAATTTTCTGAAAAAAATTAAAAAAAAAAAACCACTATTTCTATCCTAAGAATTCTAGCTCCATCTTTTGAAATGTGAGCAATTTAAAGAATTTTTTATTTAAATCCAAGATGGGATCAAGAAGTGACTGTGGACAAATAGAGTAACACATGTGAAGATTTAAAAGCATACAATATTTGAGTTTGTTGAGAAATCAAAGACTTAGAGTCAAATACATAGGCATTTTGGCTGGTACGGAAAAGAGAGAAATATGAAAATGTTTACTGTAAAATGCCAGGATGTAATTTTCTAAGTTTTATAACTTTTAAAGTGTGACTTTTTTGTGCATCCTGAGATGCTAAGAATGGACTTATATTTTTTACAGGATTAAATATTTTTAATCTTATTGAAAATTCTATATTCACACTGAACAGAAATGGTGAACTATTTGCTGGAAATAAGAGGACATCTCATTTTGAAGGAATCGGTTACTTTTACAAGCAGTCTTGAGAACAATGCTTTTTGTTTAATAAAAACTTATTTTTTTCTAAGATTACATCATAGGTGGGCAATAGGGATGTTTTTCAATTTTCCTTATTTTGAAGTTACAGTTTACTGTAAAAAACACAACTTTCAGACAACTTAATTTAGGATAAATTATTGCAATTTGGATATTTATTGTATTATAAAAGACAAAATTGTTAACTACTTATGAATTCTCTCGCCCAATTATGGGTGGTTATGCTTGAGAAAAAGAAAAACATTTTAACAATATTTGTTCTTCCAATTAATGAACATGGAATGTTTTCTGTTTCTTTTTGTCTTTTTTCAATTTCTTTCATAAGCTTTCTATAGTTTTCAGCATACAGATCTTTTTTACCTCATTGGTTAGGTTTATTCCTAGAGATTTGATAGTTTTTGGTACAATTGTAAATAGGATCAATTCCTTGATTTCTTTTTATGTTGCTTCATTATTGGTGTATAGAAATGCAAACTATTTCTGTACACTGATTTTTATCTTATGACTCTGCTGAATTCATATACCAGTTCTAGTAGTCTTTTGGTGATCTTTTGGATTTTCCATGTACAGTATCATGTCATCTGCAAAGAGTGAAAGTTTGACTTCTTTGCCAATCTGGATAATTTTATTTCATTTTGTTATCTGATTGCTGAGGCTAGGACTTTTAACACTATGTTTAGCAACAGGGGTGAGAATGGACATCTCTGTTGTGTTCCTCTTCTTAGGAGGAAAGCTCTCAGTTTTTCCCCATTGAAGATGATATTAGCTGTGGGCTTTTCATATATGGCTTTTATGATGTTACCATATGCAGCCCAGGCATGAATCCCACTTGATCAAATGTCAATACTACTCAAGGCAATCTACATATTCAATGTACTCTCTATCAAAATAACACCAGCATTCTCACAGAGCTAGAACAAGCCATCCTAAGCCTTATTCTAAGCCGTCCTAAGCTAGAACAAGCCATCCTAGAACATCCATCCTTTTGTATGTAACCCCAAAAGACCCAAATAGCCAAAGTAACGTGGAAAAACAAAACCAAAGCTGGAGGCATCACAATCCTGGATTTAAACCTGTATTACAAAGCTGTAATCATCAAGACAGTATGGTATTGGCACAAAAAATACACACATAGATCAACGGAATAGAATAGAGAATGCAGAAATAGACCCACAGATATAACCTTCAACAAAGCAGGAAAGAGAATCCAATGGAAAAAAGACAGTCTCTTTAGCAAATGCTGCTGGGAGAACTGGACAGTGACATGCTGAAGAATGAAACAGGACCACTTTCTTACACCATACACAAAAATAAACTCAAAATGGATGAAACACCTAAATGTGAGACAGGAAACCATCAAAATCCTACAGGAGAAAACAGGCAGCAACCTCTTTGAGTTGGTGGCAGCAACTTCTTACTGGACATGTCTCTAGAGGCAAGGGAAATGAAAGCAAAATGAACCACTAGGACCTCATCAAAATACATTCTTCATAACAAAGGAAACAATCAACAAAACTAAAAGGCAGCCTATGGAATTAGGAGAAGATATCTCAAATGACATATCAGATAAAGGAGTAGCATTCAAAAATCCATAAAGAACTAACCAAACTGAACACCCCCAAATAAATAATCCAGTGAAGAAATGGGCAAAAGACATGAATAGGTACTTTTCCAAAGAAGACATCCAGATAGCCAAGAGACATATGAAAAGATACTCAACATCACTCATCCTCAGGGAAATACAAATCAAAACCACATGAGATATCACCTCACACCACTCAGAATGGCTAAAATTAACTCAGAAAACAACAGATATTGGCAAGGATGAGGAGAAAGGGGAAGCCTTTTGTGCTACTGGTGGGAATGCAAACTGGTGCAGCCACTTTGGAAAACAGGATGGGGCTTCCTCAAAAAATTAAAAATGGAACTACTCTATAACCCAGTAATTGCACTACTAAGAATTTATCCAAAGAATACAAAAATGCTGATTCAAAGGGGCACATGCACCCCAATGTTTATAGCAGCACTATCATCAATAGTTAAATTATGGAAAGAGCCCAAATATCCATCAACTGATGAATGGATTAAGAAGATGTGGTGTGTGTATACACACACACACACACACACACACACACACACACACACACACAATGGAATACTACTCAGTGATGAAAAAGAATGAAATCTTGTCATTTGTAACAACATGGATTGAACTAGAGGGTATTATGCTAAGGGAAATAAGTCAGTCAGAGAAAGACAGGTATCATATGATTTCACTCATATGTGGAATTTGAGAAACTCAACAGATGAACACAGGGGAAGGGAAGGTAAAATAAGATAAAAAAAGAGGAGGAGGGAAGCCATAAGAGACTCTTAAACACAGAGAACAAACTGAGGATTGCTGGAAGGGGGAGGGCGGGTGAGAGGGTGGGCTAAATGGGTGATGGGCATTAAGGAAGGCACTTTTTGAGATGAGCACTGGGTGTTATATGTAAGAGATGAATCACTGGGTTTGACTCCTGAAGCCAAGACTACATTGTATGTTAACTAACTTGAATATAAACTTAAAAAGAGAAAAAAAAGGAAAATATATTTTAGCTTTACTGGATATTATTTGTGTATGAGATTAACAATGTCAATCCTAGAACTATTATTAGGTTCTTCAACTGAGAGACACAGTTCTTCTACTTGTATCTTTGGTAGCCATTTGAATGTTCATCAAATTTTTTATTGCTAAATGTTATAATAGCAACATCTAACATTATTAACATTATTTCGTACATTCAAGAAAAAATCTGCTCTTACTGTGCGTAGACTTAGGAACAGATGGATTGTTACGATGTTGAGGTAACAATATATAGTAGTAGTGTAATTAAACAGCAAGGGGACATATTTGGGCAGCAGCAGAATCTGAAAATCAATAAATTACTCGCCATATTCCTAGCTGGCAAAACAAGTGTACTCTTGTAGAAATTGATCAAGGAGCTTATACACAAGATAGAAAGAAGTAATGAAAAGATAACATTGTTTACATAATATAACTAGCATACACTAAGAGCTTACTTTGTGCCGAAACTATGTTAAGTCCTTTTCATACATGAGCTTGTCTAATATTTTATATGGTCCTAATATAACAGGAGTTACTTTCAAAGAGTTCTCTGAAAAAACACATTTGTTTCATGATTTTGTTTCACTGTTAACAGAAGTAGCCATAGAATATTTTTTCAGTGTAATTCTTTTATACAATGTTTAAGTTATCCACTCTGTATTTGAGAGTTAGGTTTTAATTTTCAATGAATCTGTTCAAGATTGAATTCTTTCTTGTGTTTTTAAAAATTAATTTTCTAAAATGATAATTTCTGCATAAACATTTTTGATTGGAATGTCTACTTTTAATGTTCAAGAAATAAATAAAACAATATGTTGGATTTGCTGTTTATCAAAATTTAGAGAAAAAAGTACACAAAATTACATGTTCAAAGTAACTAAGTCCCCCCCCAAATAAGTTCAGCTTATAAAAGTTGAATCAAAGTTTAATGGGGAATCATAAATAATAGCATCAATATCTTCATTTTCAATAATAACAATAAAGGTAGAAATGTGTCTTATATTCCTAAAACCTCTTTAATTTTGAAAGGTTTAGTCATCCTGCCTCAAATTGCAAGAATTTGTATGCTCCCTCTAATTATTTTTATATAAGCTTTCGCTTGACTGTTAATATACTATATGTATTATATACGATGCAAATGTACATATAATAATTACAAGCAACAATGATTGGTTTTAATTTCCGAGCGCTTCTGAGGTAAAATATGCCATTAAACAATTATAATCTGAAGATAGCTTTGTGATATTATAGATACCAAAATTCTCCTTTCATGCAAGAGTATTTCCCTGCACTATCTGCTCCACTCAGTATGTTATTTCCTAGTTTGTGAGTATTAGCAAAAATGTTGTACTGAGTTAAGTGGGTATCTGATTTACTCTGGTAAGAAAATATATACTTGAAAAGGTAGGAGATGATGAAGCCAAACATGTTAAAAGTGATAACTAGCTTGCATTTCAGTGCTTAAGATATGCCAGGCACTGCTCAAAACACTTTACATGGATTTTATCAGTTAAAGCTAATCTTCTTTGGTCGTTAATGTCATCATCATCATCTCATTTTATAAATAAGGGAAAGTACTTAGAGAGGTGAGGCAATTTTCCCAAGGTGACACATAGTAAAAATGCTAGAGCAGGATTTAAATCCAAGCATTCTAGCTCTAGAGTGTGTACTACAATATTAACATCTTATTGAATATTTGCCATATAAAGTCATTCTAAGGATCAGATGAGATACACTCAAGTTACCATCTAGAGTCTCTGCTTATGTTACTGTGGGATAAGGGGCAACTTAAAACTGAAGGTAGGTTCTGAAAGGGTTGATCACTTATTTCAAACAAGTTTCATTCATACCAATAGGGACATTTTTTCCATCAGTAGATGATAGCATTAGGACAGCTTTTCAAAATGGTAGTTTTGGTGAAGGGGGTCTGGGATAGGCTGAGCAGGGAGATTCAACAAACTCCAGTGGTGCAGGATACGTTGACTTTAGTGTATAGGCTATGCCAGCAATCAGAATTAGTCTGTATTCTTCCTCGGATTTGGGTCTGCCTGCTTTAGACTAGATCAATCAAAACAATGGGAAATTTTAGGAGGACATTTCAGATCTGCTAATTCTGGACCCGTTTCTTGGCAATAGTACGGTATCTAGTGTTGTATTCAAAATGTGTAACTTCAGTGCTAACTTCAGTGTGTAACTTCAGTAAACTCCCTCTTCAAACTGTCCTATTTTACTCCTCAGGGTTTCTTTCCTGAAACTAGTTGTGCATCTGAATAATACAAATAACTTCAGAGTGTAATTTGCTGACATTAATAATTCATGCACTGCAGGTGTGTTAGCAAAGAAAAATCAGTTAGCAACAAGTTTTGAGGTTTGGGGACTTGACAACATGATAAACACCCATCGAAAGGTCTTGGTCATATGTTTAAAAATCTACAGTAGAACCCCTCCAGCAGGGTAGTTTACTCTCCAGGTACTGGGCCCAGGCTTAATTTAGGATATACATTCAGATTCATTGCCCTGCAGGCCACATGTCTGATCTCTTCTGAGAGCAGGACTAGAGTCTTCATATTTGGTTGAACATAGATGGCAGTAAGGGAAGGAGCATAGCCACGTATGTAATGGTGTGTGGAGGAACGTGGAAACGTACTCAAGATCTATTCAGGAAAGAGGTATACAAACACTCTTCCGAGATCACATGCGGGAGTGTCTGAAATATCTTAAAGCTCAGTAATAAAAGATGATGGAAAAGTCTTGGGCTGATTCTCGGTTTGTGAAAAACAGGGCTTGCCAAATTCCACCCACTCTGTGGCAGTCTTCCCAAATCAATAAGTTGTGTTTCTATAAGTAGGAATTCATTACCACTGCCATTAAATACATTCTTGCTGAAACTTGGGAAGATGGACTTGTAATCTTGAGATTGAGATTCAAAAATGATTGAATTTGATGACACTTTAAAATTACAACTTTAATTAACACACTAGTCTCTCAGTATCAAGACTTATGTATGTTTTTTATTCATTTATGTTGTGTCAATACTATCAACGCTAGTAAATAATAAATATGTTAGCAACAGCAAATAAAGCAAAAGTAAATAAATAGTTGATAACTTAAATAGGTCTGTAATTAGTTTGATGATATAAGAAGGCAAAAGGAAGTACCCAATATTACCTTCATTTTCTATATTTTCACTATAGATGAATCAGTTTCATATTATTAATATGAGTCATTTATTAAAGATATCATAAGGTTTGTAAGTGAATGTATGTGATAGACATTTCTTTTTTTTTTTTAAATATTTTATTTATTTTTAAGACAGAGAGAGACAGAGCATGAGTGGGGATGGGGCAGAGAGAGAGGGAGACACAGAATCTGAAGCAGGCTCCAGGCTCTGAGCTGTCAGCACAGAGCCCAACGCGGGGCTTGAACTCATGAACTGTGAGGTCATGACCTGAGCTGAAGTCGGACGCCCAACCGACTGAGCCATCCAGGCACCCCGATAGACATTTCTTAATGGAAAGATTTATATTTCTTATTTAACATTTGGCAAGAAGTGGCCATTTGATTTTCTAAGCGTCAAGTGGGTTCTCTTTGAGAAATATTCTGTTTGTACACCAAGGAAAAAACCTTGAAATTTAAAATGTAAATTTAAAAAATCCTAATGTAGGATTGGAATAGTTCATGTCAACGAAATCAGACCAATTCAATCAGTCAGTCAACAGACACCTGAAGTGCACACATTGTTTCCAGGCACTGATTACGATGATAGGAAAGGGACAGTCTGTGAGGGCCAAGGCCCCTACCTCTGTGGAGCTGGTAATATAGACTCTCTGGCTATTAGATCTACTTTTCCTTTAAGTAGGAGTAAAATAAGGATTTGTAGGCCTTAAAATACACACTATTTAATAAATAGCATGGATTGTATACTGAAAAAGATATTTGAGACTTTTTGAATTACACTTTCTTTGGGTATATTGATGCCATGGAAAGAGTGAACTTATACAAACTTCTCATCTTATAATTGTAAAAACAATGGCAGTATTAAAACATCTATGTAACATTATATAGAAAATTAAGTGTGTGAATATGATTTTCATCATTTGAAAATTCAACTTGTCCTTGATTTTCTGAAGTAGCTGGTGTACAATGAGCCCATGCAATATCAATGTGCTCAGTGATCGAGAAGATGGTAATTGTGTACTAAGGGAATTTAGACTGTATTTTGATGATGTGGTCAATTACTTGGCCTTTGTGAACATTCATGGAATAATTGGTTTTATTTAATAAGTCCATTTATGGAAATAGCCACTGTTGAACACTGGTGCTTATCAAAAAGCATTTTTCCTTGAAGAGATTGCACATGTAAAGCACCAAACTACCAATTAATGTAATTTGTTTAGAGCTATTTTTCCTTCTGTACCATCAAGGCATTAGCTATCAAAGGTGAATGGTACAATATCTAGCCCAAAATGGGTTGTATGGCTATCCCAACAACTTAAACAAAGAGTGTAGAAGGGAACACATGTGTTGCATTTACCCAGATTCTTCCCTTAACTGAAGCTTTTAAACTAAGATTGATAGAAAACAGTGTTTAGGAAGAAATAATGCATACTGATTTATATAAAATGCTATTCGCTGTATTTTTCTTTTTGTATTAGCTTTAATGAATAGATATGCCTTTTTATTTTGTGGTACCCTACCATTAAATGATACCATCATTTTTTTTCTGCCTAAATAAATTCAAATTCTTGTCACCCACTATCTGTACAGCAAGATTTGAGACATTATTCCTAATTGAGATTTTTACTGAATATCTTTTAAAGATAAATTTGTTTTATTCTTTCACCCCACTATTTAAAAGGATTTTCACATTTTTATCTTCTAAAGGAATTGTCAATGAGAAACTAAAACTGCATAGACTATACATTAAAATCACTTTAGTTTTTAAGCTGTCATGAACTGTTTCAAAAAATGCTAAGTTGCTATTGTTTAATGTCTGTCATTTTATAATGCTTTAGAAGTTATCTATCCTGTAAAATTATTAACTGATGCTAAAATTGCCTTGTAAGTATTAGGACAATAGCAATTTTGTAACAGCTGGGACACTGCCAATGTAAGATAAGTACATTTTGCTCTGTACATTCATAAAGTGCTTTGAAATGGTTTGTAACTGATGGATGGATGCATTTTCTAAGTGTAGAAAGCAATATTTTGTAGAAGGAAATGGCTTGAAAGCTGACACACATGCATGCAAATGCCATTCTCTTCAGTAAGTAATTTGCTTTTTCTTTCAAAAGCATAAATGGCATAGTTAGACACATTATTTTGTATATTGCACATAACAATACAAGATGCACAAAAACAGCAAGTACAAAACATTTCATATTGATAGAAGAACCCATGGCTGTGGTATATGATTAGCATAAATGTATACACACTGAAGTAATGCCTTCAGGATTAAAAAGTGAGACTGAAAAAAAAAAAAGGAAAGTTCTACTAAACTTCAGGAATGACAATATTTATTATGTTTTCCCTCTTTAACTTCATTGTGCTACTTGATTGGAAGGCTAGATCACTTTCAATGGATATATTTTCCTTAACGTGCTAAATATTAATCACAGTGCCTCTGCAAGGTTACAGAGCTATCATATTGTTCTGCTTACCTACTTAGGATGGTTAACATTTTTCAGCTTTTAAAAAATAAAAGTCAACAACAACCTTTCCTATAAGTGTTCATATAGGACTAGTTTTTGTCAAGTTAAAATTGTTCTGTGGCTTGAATTTGATATTAAAATTTTTTTTTTAAATATAGTTACTGTTGGGGGCATCTGGGTGGCTCAGTTGGTTAAGCGGCCCACTTTTGCTCAGGTCATGATCTCGAGATTCGTGAGTTCGAGTCCCGTGTCCGGCTCTGTGCTGACAGCTGAGCCTGGAGCCTGCTTCGGATTCTGTGTCTTCCTCTCTCTCTCTCTCTCTCTCTCTCTGCCCATATTCTGCTTGTGCTTTCTCTCTCTCTCTCTCAAAAAAAATAAACTTAAATAAAAAATAATATAGTTACTATTGTATCCTGAGTACCTAGAATAGACTGACAGAAAGTATGTAACAAATATTTGTACTGTGAATTTCTGAAAGTCTGTACAAGGAAGACCAAATTTGAACTGAAGTGTCTTTCAGAGACCCTTCATTTAAAACATCCCTTATCAACTCTGCGGTTGTTAAAGAACACAAACTTTGGAGCCAAGTTGGTTGGGTTTGAGTCCTAGAATCAACATCATTAGTCTTCTGAACTTAGGCCAGCCTTCACACTTTGCTAACCGCTAGCATCCTGCTATACATAACATGAAAAAAGTACCATCTACTTCTCAAACTTGTTATGAGGAGTAAATCCATAAAAAAGTGCTTTTGCACAGTGTTAGGCACTTAGCCTTTGATAAATTATAGCTTTTGCATATGAAATTATTATTGTCACATCTCCACCATGAACCACATTACCATTTTGTTTGCCGGATCAATATAGATTTAGCTCAGTTTGGGGCACCCGAGGGGCTCAGTTGGTTAGGTGTCGGACTCTTGATTTTGGCTCAGGTCATGATCTCCTGGGTCCTGAGTTTGAACCCCACATCCCTGCTTGAGATTCTCTGCTTCTCCTCTCTCTGCCCCTCCCCTGCTCTCGCTCTCTCGTGCTCTCAAAATAAGTAAACTTAAAAAAATAGAATTATCTCAGTTCTTTCAAATGTCTTCAGTTTCTTCCTTGCTTTGGACAATTTCTGTGAAAACCAATTATATTAACTTGACTCATTAATGGGAGATGCATATAATTAGAGAGGAAACCATACCCTCAAATTTTACCATGCTTTTAATCTTGTTTTACTGAATCAAATTTTTTTCCTCTTTGATACATGTTTCATTCAACATGTTCAATGGAAATGTAGAAATTAATAAAACCTATTGGTTTGGGTAGTCTTTTGGAGGATAGTCAGGCAAAATTTCCAATTCGCACTTTGAGATGTGCCCCTTGTTAGGTACTTTTCTCAGAAATCAGATATTAGAGCACCTGGACATCTTTGGGTCCATTGATCAGTAGGAGATGTTATAAAGCATGAATTGATTAATTGACCTGCAACTTAGTGAAATTCTCTACCTTTTCATAAGGTGCATTCATTATTCACCTGAAAGATTTTGTCACAAAGATATGGCAGAGGAATGCTTTTAGGCCACAGCTGTTCACATCTGAGTTATTTCCACTTGAGATCTTTGATGGGACTCCTTGACTGGATAGACTCCCGACAGAAGAATGGAAAGAAATCTTACAGGCCAATTTTGAAGACTTAAAATTGTGTGGATTTTGTAAAACATGTAGCTTATTAAATTGCTACAATGTTTCAGGCTTAATAAATTTTCTTTTATTTATACAGTATCTTAATTTGCTTTGTTATGCCTTCAACTTTTGCTGAAGAAATTTATACATACAGTTTCAGTTGGAGCTGTGCCACTTGGTGTTTATGATATCACATGTGTTCATTGCCACAGTACTCCCCCAAATTCTTCATGTGTAAAAATGACACAAGAACATTTTCCTAACTAACTTTATATCAGATGGAGGTCATATACATTCATTACCATAAGCCCAAAGCTCCTTAGGAAATATCAAGGTTTTTAGTGACATCTCTGATTATGGTCCTAGAGATGCGATCTCTTACTTTTTCTCTTATTGGTATGGATCCACTGAGGAATGGTGTACTGGTCTGCGGGCCATCTTCTCTCTTTAGCCAATTCATTTGATACAAAGATCACATCCTCCTTACAGATTTTAAGATTTTTCATCTCAAACTCCTGTCATGCATAGCCTAAGTTTTGTGGGTATTTATATCTTATAACCAGCTATTGGCAGACTTTGGACATAGTTATCCTATTACTGATACTTTTTATACTCTGTCATCTTGTGGATAAATCTACTGGAACAACATAAGTTTGTTCACACCTTTTCTTTACTTTTGAGTCCATAAGCGGGGAGTGCCTTTGGGATAACTTATAATAATGCAGTTTAAACCCTTAATTATTAATGTTTATATAAGACCTTTTACTGCCATGTAAGTGTTGACAAGAAGTTTAATGGCAGATGTTCTAGTGAGATAAACTAGTTTTGTGTTCTTTTATCCCTCGTCTTTATGTTATATGACTCAATACCACTTTTTTAAATTAAAAAATACCATTGTTGTATGCTTTGGATAAATGGCTACTATAAAAGAGGAAAACAGGCATTCGTCTATATCCTGTCCTTAAGATCTTAATTATCACAAATTTGCAGAGCTCCGACTTACAAGCTGATCCTGTTCTATATGTATTTCCAGAAAAAAAAAATAGTTAAGAAATATAAAGCTACCAAATTGCTATTTTTTACTCAAAAATATATCTTGAAACTGTTTTATTAGGCACATAGTTCTGCTTCATTTTGACTCCTGTACAGTGTGATAGGTTAAAAAAATAGGGGCATCGCAAATAAATTATTAAGCTTATTTATTTGAGAGAGAGACAGAGAGAGACTGAAAGTGAGAGAGAGCACACACAAGCAGGGGAGGGGCAGAGAGAGGATCCCAAGCAGGATCCACCCTATGAGCATGGAGGAACCATGAAAACATGACCTGAGTTGAAATCAAGAGTTGAATGCTTAACTTGAACCAACTGAGTCACCCAGGCACCCCTGCCATTCCTCTATTGATAGACATTTAGGTTATTTACAATTTGGGGCTACAATGCTACAGTGAACATCCTCATATGTCACCTCTTGTGTGTAAGTGTTGCTTTTCCTTTAGGGTGTATAAAAAAACGTTTACTAGTTTGCACAGATTCTGTCAAACTGACCTTTCAATATATACTCTTGTATTTGGTACGACATAGTACTTATTTCCAGTATTAGACATACTGGACTCCAACTTTTTAATTCTTACTAACCTGACAATGAGTTAAGATACCCTCTCTGTATGATTTTAACTTATATTTCTCCTTTTATCATTAACTTTATCACCTTTCATATATTTATTTATAATTGATATTTATTCTGTGATTTTCCTATTCACATTATTTGCATATTTTTCTGTGTTATTTTGTCCTGTTCATTCATAGGGTGGCCTCTTATTCAGTTGCATATCTTTAGTGTTGGATTATGTGTCTTGTCTTTTTTTAAATTTTTTTATTTTAGAGAACATGAAAGTGGGGGAGAGTGGCAGAAGGGGGAGAGAGAGAATCTTACACAGTCTCTATCCCAAAACTCTGGGATCATGACCTGAGCTGAAATCAAGAGTTGAACGCTCAGTGATGGAGCTCAACTCACTGAGCCACCCATGTTATTTTCAACGTTGATAAAAACTGGTGTCCTGTTAAGCCATATACAATGCCTTTAATTTGTAAGGTATAATTGAATTCTCTGCACTTCAGGACTTGGTTAAAGCTTGATTTTGTGATAAAATATGTTTGGAAACTTAGTATTAAATATTTAATCCCTTTCATTACTTATAGGCACCTTAAATTTTATCTGTAGATTATGCTAGTCCTTCAGAGATTTCTGTGTAGGTTCCAGTCTTTTGACTATAGTGGCCTGAACTGAAGGCAATTATAAATTTTTTAAAAAGGTCCTGTAAAAGGTATTACTTTAATGTTATAATTGTAACATCTGTAGAAAAATTATAGCTATTGTTCATCCGGTCATACTGTCAAGTTTATGGCACTAACAGTAAAACTATTTCTCAAATCTTGTTATGAGAAATAAATATATATTTTCTGAATAATTGATTTTTAAAAAGTGCCCTTTGTTTACTTTGTTTTCTTCTTTATACCAGCTGCCAGAAATCTAAGAGCAAATTTATAGCCCATCAGAATATAGGTATGCTAATAATTGCCTTGGACCTAATATATCTTTTGAAGTTTTTATACTTTGTTATTTTTTTACAATTATTTTCCCTGTATCTTACTTCCTTGCTTTTTAAACAGCATATTGCATATGCAATTGTAAAAAATGAATTTTATGTAAGGATGTAGATACAATCTGCTTTTAAACAGTTACTATAGCGAAATTCATCATCTATTGTGCCAAAGCTTTAAAGGCTTGGTTCATGTTTAAATTTCATATCATACAAAAGAAGGAAATAGGCTCAATTATTAAATAGAAAACTATAAAACAAAGGATAATCTTGTTCATACATCTAGTATATTTGCTTTTTAATGATATGTTAGTAAAGGATTAAAAAAAGTGGCTAAGTTTGTGTTTGTTGATGTCATGAAACATGACTAATAGAATCATTTTGTTGGGGCACCAGGGTGGCTGTTGGTTGAGTGAGAGTCTGACTTCAGCTCAGATCATGATCTCACAGTTCATAGGTTCAATCCCTGCATCGGGCTCTGTGCTGACAGCTCAGAGCCTGGAGCCTGCTTCAGATTCTGTGTCTCCCTCTCTCTCTGCCCCTCTACCACTGTACACGTGCACTCTCTCTCAAAAATAAACATTAAAAAGTTAAAAAGAAATCATTTTGTGATAGAGCTATTTTCTTTCATAAACATGTTGGCCCAGTTATTTTTTAACAAAATAGTATTTTATGAGTAAAAGTATGAAATTCAACATATTAATAAATAATAATGACTTGTAGTAATAGAAAATTGATGTTACAACTAGTTATAGATGATTTTTGGGGATTGAATTGTATTCCCCTAAAACATATGTCAAATCCTAAATTCTAGTACTTGTGAAGGCAACCTTATTTAGAAACAGGGTAATTGTAGAGGTAAACAAGTTAGGATGAGGTCATAATGGATTACTGGAGTACTTATGACAAGGGAAGTCTGGACACAGATACGTGGAAGAATGCCATAGGAATACAGAGGCAGAGATAGGAGTGATACATCCACAAGCCAAGGAATGCCAAGGATTCCAACCACCAGAAGCTAGGAAGAGACAAGGAAGGATCTTCCTCTAGAGACTCTGTAGAGGGCATGGTCCTGTCAACAATTTGATTTTGGACTTGTAGCCTCTAGACTTGTGAGAAAATAAGTATCTGCTGCTTTGAGCCATTTAAGTTTCTGGTAATGTGTTATGGCCATCCTAGGAAACTCCTAAAATGGTCATTATTTCTGGACATAATAATATTATGATCTAATGTCTAAGAGAGAACATATCAGGGACTTTGTGTTCTCCATTTCATTTCTATGTGAGATCATAAAAGATGCATGTTTGTGAATAATGAGTCTAAAATGTTAAATTCTGATACATACAAATGTCAATTACACTGGAAATTTGGAAGAAACTTTGAAGAGGAAAATTTATTCCACGAGCAAATGTCAAAAGAGCTTCAATGTTCAAATTATAAAGAATATATTAGGAAAATATGTAAATTCAGGTCAGGAGAGTATCTGATCTCAAGAAATGAAGGTTAATTGTCATATTTTTAAAAAGTGAATATTGCACTTTTAATGCTAATAAGGGTTTTGTTCATAATATGACAAAAATAATTTACCTTATTTGTCCATTATTTGTAGCTCTGTGTTGACATTAAAAAAAAATCACAGAAGCTTTTCTTTACTTTCAATTGACTGTTTTAAGAGATTATTATTTTTTCACTTAATCATTAGGGTCCAAAAGGCTGTCATTGGCTATTCTTAAATTAAATATCATAAGTGCAGTTCTACCATTATGTAAGTAAGGAACTGCATTGCCTTATGACTGACAAAGTCTATATTTGAATGACCTTTATTACTTCTGAAAGATTGATGCTCTTGGGCCGATTTAAAGAAACCAATTTAAAGAAGCATCACTGGTTACTACATGTGATAATAGCTTTTGGAAAGAAAATAAATAGTATTTATTAGTTGTTAGTTTCACAGTATAGAAGTAGTATAAACTTTTGTGATCATATATGAAGCCAGCTTGGATAGATGATCTTATCACTTTGGTAAGAATGGAATTTTTACATTCAGGATTGTTTCTGTTTCCCTAAAAATTCATGTGAGACATGCCATCGTTGAATTTTTGCCTCAGGTACTTTTAAGTTCTCCACAACGCATCTCAGCCATAAAACCCACTAATCAAATTAGGTGGGAGAAGACAAGTTTCCCCTGGCTTGATCTTGAGTTGTATTCGTGACGATTAATCATTGCACAACACGCATGAGGTCACTGGAAAAATGTCATACTCATAGTCCACCATTTAGGTTCAAAGAGAGGAGTAACTTCAGAGTAATGGTCCAGCAAGAATACCTTTACAAATGGTTCATAGTAAGAAGCCTAATTTCTTTAGAATGTATCAGTGAATAATAGTTTTCTTTCTTCTTTGGGATTTTCAGCTATTTTCTCTACTGAGATGTTTATTACTTTTGGATGCTTTCATATTCGTACCTAGTTTATTAACAGTTTTTGCATAATTTTATTGGAGGAAGGTTTATTATAAAAGTGATTCTGGCCCATGTTATATTAGTATCTTATATTTGTGTAGCACTTAGAGATTTCAAAGTGTTAATTACTCTGCTACCAAATTTGATGTTTTTTTTCTTTTTGTGGTGAGTTCTTAGAGATTCATAGTTGAGAAATAATTTAGAGTAGATACTAGATTGTCCACAGTCTGAATTACTTAACATTTCTGACTTAATGGGATAAATAACAAAACCAAAAGCTACAGATGATACACTTAAAGGCCACTCATTGCACTATCTGTAAATTTAACTTCAGTTTAAAAAATCGACATGTGAAGATTTCCTATGTTTTAACAAAAATTTGATACGCAAAACTGAGAGATAAAAATTTCCAAATATTATCATTTATTACATATTCCCAAACACTGTATAAATGGTCTGATTTCCTTGCAACATATGCCATTCTGAAATAATAGAGACATTTGCCTGCAAAATAGCAATTACTGCAATTATTTTCATGGAGAGACTTAGGAAAGTACTTAACATGTCTCCAGCTTCGTTTTTCGTGCTCTCTCTTGGTGCTCCCATATCACCAAACTACACTCTTACATTCGTTTATTCTTTTATTCTTTCTGTATCATCACATGCCTTAACGTTACTGTTATGGAACTTACTATGCAATAACCTTGTCTTTAAATACTCAACTTTTAGGCACTCTCCATGTTCAATATTTTCCTTTTTACCCTTCAGGGGATGTTTCTCAGTCTGTATCTTATTTTTATCTCTCAGCAGAATTCAATGTGGATGACTACTCCCTCCTCTGAAGAAAATTCATCCCTACTGAAACACCACTATGTCCTGATTTTCCTTTTGCCCCCTTCGCCAAATTCTTTCTTACTAGCTTCTATACCAATTTCTCAGTTTTTCAATTCTACTTCTCAACCATCTGATAACTTCATCTTGGGACTCCTCTTATCTACCCATGAACTTTGGGGACAGACACCCTGCGTTCAAATTCCAGACTTGACACTTATCAGCTGCACAAATTTGGGCAAACACATGTTTGTGTTTCAGGTTTATTATCTGTAAAATGGGGGTAATAACAGGACCTGCTTCATAGGGTTACTGTATTAAATGAGATAATATAAACAAAATGCTTAGGACAGTACTCACACTTAAGCGCAGTGTAAGTACTAGAGATGCTTATACTTTCTCCTCAGAATATTTTCCCTAATGTCATGGCTTTAGTACTATTTCTGCTCTGGTAACAACCAAGTTTATATTTTCTCTAAACTTTGCACACAGATTTCCAATACATATGCTTAACTGTAGTTTGATATTTCCACTTGTATGTCAAAAAGCATATTAAACTTCACATGTACAAAAGGGAAATCTTGAGGTCTTTCTTTCAACAAATTTCATGCCCTGTTTTTACACTACCATCCATTTGTTCAAGTAAACACGCTTGGAGTCATTTTTCTTCATGCTTTTCTTTCTCTTACTTCCACATTCATTCCATCAGCAATTTCTATTTGTTCTACCCTAGTAAATAGTTTGAAGCCATCCATGCCTCTCAATCTTTATTGCAATCTGCCTAGTCAAAGCGACCAGCACCTCTTGCCCAGCATTGTGTAATAGCAAGTCCTCCTCTTTCCACTCCTGTCCTTTTGCAATTCATCTGTATATACCTGCTCTAATAAGCCCTCTGCAACACAGACTATAATACAACTCTGTGCTGACCACATGGTACAGGTTCAATTGATACTTACTGGAAGAGTGAGTTAATGTGCTATTAATTGGGTGGCATAGAATCTTAGTGGTTTAAAAAAATCAAATATCATCTCAGGATTAAGAGCTTACTATGAATCAAAGAACAGAGTATTATGAGACAGAATAACCCAGAGATAGGAGATACACTTAAAACAAGATGGCTAAGGAAGTTCACTCTTAGCAGGTGTATTTTAAAGTTTGTTTGTCGGTTTAGAGAGAGAGAAAGAGAGAGAGGGAGAGAGAGAAAGAGAGAGAGGGAGAGAGAGAAAGAGAGAGAGATCATGAGCAGGGGAGGGGCAGAGAGAGACGGAGAGAGAGAAAATCCCAAGCAGGCTCTACACTGGTAGCACAGAGCCCAACATGGGGCTCAAACTCAAGAACTGTGAGATCATGACCTGAGCCGAAATCAAGACTCTGCTGCTAAACCAACTGAGCTACCCTGGTGACCCTGAGCAGGTATATTTTAAATAGACACTCGTACACTGAGCAAGAGCTTCATGTCACCGGTGAAGACTGTATGCAAAGAACTCCAGGCAGAGGATCTCTGGGAGGGGAATCTCTTCCCCATTTCACAAAACTCGGATGATCAGTGTGCCTGAAGCTGTGTAAGGAAGAGGAATAACTTTGGAAATTAGTCAGGGAACAGTTCTTGCTGGACCTTAGTCTGGTAATTGGTAGTGATTTTTTATTAGCTACACTGAGACCACCGGCCGATTTTAAGGAGGGGCATTATACAGTCCAATTTATGTTTGTTAAAGATAAGGGACTGGTTTCTTTGTGGAAATACTGGAAGGAAATGAGTGAAAACAAGGATACTATTGAAGTAGGCCAAAAGAGAGGACAGTCACAGTGGGGATACATTTTGGAGATAAAATCAGGTATCAAGAGCACTTGCTGATGTATGGCCGTGAAGAATGGGGAAAGGGAGCAATTAAGGATGATTTCCATGTCTCTTTGAGTTACTGTGTAGAAATTGATGCCAGTTAACGATTTGGGTAGTGAGAAGTTACATATTTGACAATGGAGTTAAAAGTTTACATTAGAGATACAGATTTGGAAATAATGAAGATTTAGATGGCACTTATGACCAAGGACATAATTGAAATGTCCTTGAAAGAAAGTAGTGAGGAAAGAGAGGAGGAACTCCAGTTTTTAAAGCTTGATAGAAAGGGGCTATCAAGAACGTTACCTCATTTGCCATATTATCTCTCTCCACCAATTTCTTGCATGGTAACACTGTCATAATCTGCTTGGCATACTCCATCATTTGTAACATAAAAAATGCTACCTCTCCTGCTACCTCTACTTTAAACAAGGAGTATTATTTAACCAACATTTATCAAGTGATTATTAATACCGAAGGTACTTTAATATGTGTGAATGCATTATCCCAGTCAACACTCATTAAAACAACTCTGTGAGGGAGATACCATTATACTGTTTTAAAGATGAGAAACCTACAGGGTGCCTGGGTGGCTCATTTGGTTGGGGTTCTGACTCTATTTCAGCTCAGGTCATGATCTCAGCGTTCATTGAGATGGAGCCCTGCATCAGGCTCTGCACTGACAGTGCCTGAACCTACTTGGGATTCTGTCTCTCTCTCTCTCTGCCCCTCCCCTGTCCACGTTCTCTCTCTTCCTCTCTGAATAAATAAACATTTAAAAAAAAAGTTTAAAGATGAGAAACCTCAAGTAACTTACAACTGGTTACCAATGGAAGTAGAAGATGAACCCAGACGGTTAGCTGTTAAAGTCTATGGATGTAATTTCTACATTGTGTTTTATATATAGCTGGAATTTTATCTTCACAGTATAGTGCATTTTGTATGTGTACATTAGTAAAAATATGACAAAAGTTAATAGGAAACTAAACAGAAATTCATACCTCTTTTGTTCTTTGTCTTTCTCCTTTAGAAAATATGAGCAAGTTGAAGGTAGAATTCATGGGTTACCAAATTTTACAGCTTCCAGGCCACCATGGTGTCTGACGTATAGCAGACATTATACAGATATGCGTCTGTGATTATATGAATACCGATCCGCGATTTTGAGGGCTAAGTCTTATAAAATTTTAAGTTCCTCCGCTTAATCTCTTGTTTGCATACCCATGTACTCACTTGCTCAAAAAAGAGGTGGGATCCAATCTTCATACATGGAATTTGGAACCTAAGCTCTGAATGAGTTTGTTAGACGTATGCTTGGCTGTGTGCATCTTCTCTCCACCAAAATTCCTTTTTCAAAGATTACATCACCGAAATATCATGCTGGCTGTTTATTAAATTAGTTTATGTAATTTGTTCTAAGTTGTTATTTCATGCAATTTGTTCAAGCCTATCTTTTTTTTTCTGGATTCCCCACCATTTTGAAGTAGTCTTCTATTACTAAGAATTTAATTTCATGCTGCTCTCAAGTATCTTGAATGGAGACCAAAATGTGTGTGACTTCTGGAATGGTAAAATACTAATTTTGTATAATTCACCAAAGATAACTGTGTTAAATGTTCCTTGCTGTAAAAATGCAAGAGAAAAAAAGATAAAGAAATATTCTTTTTAAGTAATACTCAGCAAACCACCTTTTATTGTTAGAATTATGAAAGAATATAGCTTAAAATGGACTAGAATTATTACTGAATTAAAAGATAAATTGTCTCTATTTTAACAATGACTGGTTTTGTGCTTCAGAAAAGTTGACATCATTACAATGTTTTTCTTTGTCAGGCAATTTCCAGTTTCTGTTATTAAGAAGCTTTCATTGCTTTGACACACTTTCCAAAATGCATACTGTTTTCCCATATAATTGAAACCAAAACATTCTAAAACAAAATGTTTCCATGCAATGCAACATTTTACAATAACTAGGTTGTATCTATTATTCAAAATGTACAGAGCAACAACTTTTTCTATTTTATTTGCAGGACACATTTGCTTCCTTCCCTTCTCCCAGGTAGGTATAAAAAGATCTAAGCTGGGATGCATTGTTAGTGGGCTCTTTTTGGATACTCAAAGAAATAACTGACAGAAATTTTATACTCCTCAGAAGGGGTTTTGATTTGGAAATAAATTTTAAATTGAACAATCTCATTTTTACCTACTCTCTTTTGATACCTAAGAATATATACTTGGCAGTCAAACTTCGTCATAATCATTCACCCCCAAAATGTACCATACATTTACCATACAATACATTTACCATAACCTAACCATTTTCTTTTTCTTTTTCACATGCCATCAAGTTCACTTTTAGTTATTTTTTCCAGAATAGTTATTTGTGTTTTTTTTTTTTTACTTTTTAAAAATTTTAATTCGAGTTAGTTAACATACAGTGTAGTCTTGGCTTCAGAAATAGAGCCCAGTGATTCATCTCTTATCTGTAACACCCAGGGCTGATCCCAAAAAGTCTTTTCCTTAGTTTCCATCACCAATTTAACCCATCCCCCCATCCACGTCTCCTTCAGCAACCCTCAGTTTTTTCTCTGTGTTTCAGAGTCTCTTTGGTTTGCCTTCCTCTGTGTTTTTACCATACTTTTCCTTCCCTTACCCTGTGTTCATCTGTTGTGTTTCTCAAATTCCACATATGAGTGAAGTCATATGATACCTGCCTTCTCTGACTGACTTATCTCGCTTAGTATAATACTCTAGTTCTACCCAGATTGTTGCAAACGGCAAGATTTCGTTCTTTTTCATCACTGAGTAGTATTATATTGTGTGTACACCACATCTTCTTTATCCATTCATCAGTCGATGGACATTTGGGCTCTTTCCGTAATGTGGCTATTAACCATTGTATAAAGATACTTTGTATCTGGCAGGAGGTGAGGCACTTCTGATGTTATATATCCTCTAAATAACTACACCCCAGCCAGTTCTACCACCAGGGATAATATAAGAGATAAAGTGATTTTATATTTGTGGCCACCTGGCTGACCACTTGCTTACCTTCATTTTTTAAATTTTTATTTATTTATTTTTTACATCTAGATTGATTCGCTTACCTTTAAACTAGCTCTCCTATTCAGTGCACAAAAGGACAGATAGATGTACATTCCCTAACTTATTACTTGCTATTCCAACTCCGTTTCTTTTACTTCTGTGGAACTTACCTCTCACCCTCACTATGAACTTTAGCTGCTCCATTTGTGCAATCTATTGTTCTACTTTTGCTTAACTGGAAGCTTTACCACAATCAACACTTCAAAGAAACTCACAGCATGATCAAATATATTATCTCTTTGATTTAGTGTTTCCAGACTTATTACGATTACCAGCATTACCTCAAATAATCTCTTCCTTCCATGTGTTATACTCCATGCCCAAGTTTGATGGCTATATTTAAGAATATTATTAACCAGAGGTAGAAAGTCCACTGTAAGTATATGTTAACTTTATCTTGATCTACATCAGAACAATTATATTTTTCTCAGAAAGCTTTTTATTCCCCACCAAATTTTCCACTACAGTGAGTTCAAAATTTTGCATAACCTTAAAAAAAAAATCAAGCTTATATTGGTTCTTATCATAGGCAACAAATTCTCATCTCCTATTTTAAAAATCAAAGACACTGAAGTAGACTCTGCCATTTTCTACCCTCCCTTTATTAAAATATATGCATGTCTAACTATGATTCCTATTTCATATTTTTTTCTAAGAAAAGGTTTTCCTTCTCCTTCATGAGCTTGACCATTTCTGTGCACTCTTGCTATATCCCCTTTAGTTTCCTTGTGCATTATTTTATTTATTTATTTACTTAATTCATTTTGAGAGAGACAGAGAGAGAGAGGGAGGGAGGGAGGGAGAAGGTGCACGTGCACAGGCAACCAGGAGAGAAGCAGAGAGAGGGGTAGAGACAGAGAACCCCAAGCAGGTTCTGCATTGCCAGCACAGAGTCCAACGTGGGAGATCATGACCGGACCTGAAATCAAGAGACAGACGCTTAACCAACTGAGCACTGGGGCGTTCCTCCCTTGTGAATTATTTTCTTTCATTGTGTCATCAGTCTTTCCCCATTGGATCATCTCCTTTTGTCTACAAGAGACTAAAGCATCTTCCCGGCTAAAAATACTCCTGTTTCTTCCACTGTCCTCTTTTCCACACACAATTGTCTTTCTTTCCTACCATTCTTTAGAAACTGCTTTCTGGAAAGTGACCAATGACTTCTCTGGAATATTTCCTCTTTGGCCAACCTGCTATCCATGTTTTATCTTCCCTTGGCTTTCTAATACCACCTCATCCAACCTCTCTGGTAATTATTGTTACTCCTTTTTTGTATCTTTTTCTGTCTTGTCCTTTACAATAGATGCTTACCATAAGTCTGTTCTGAGCCCTCCACTCTTTTTTTCAATGCTTTCTTGTTTCTTTACATATTGTTCTCATGTATATTTATCATGTTTATGTGCATCATCTCTAAATCGCTATCCAAGTCTAAATGCCAGGTGAGACGCTCCAGCTATTTGCTGAACATATTACATATCTGCTTAAGGCCTTTAATTTTTGAAAGCATTAAAGGTCTTCTATTATCTTCCCACAACATGACTGCTCTTCACATCACAGTAAGTAGCCCCTTCATGCACTTGACACGTTTAGTTAAATTTAACAATTTTGCCTTTCGGCAAACACTTGTTTTGCTAAACAAGTGTTTTTCATCATTTTCTATTTGTTCCTGAATCATCTTCTCTCTGTGGGCTCTTCATGGGTGAGCCCATGTGCCTCCTACCTTGAATTCTCCCTGACTGGGATGAGATATTCCCTTCCTCTGGAAGCTCAGTGTTTTCTTACCTTCTTCTTGTTTGTGACCTACACACGATAGTCAAATCTCAAAGTTGGTGTAAAGAGAGATTAACAGTTTTACTCTCTGAGTTCTACTGGTGTTTTAGCTATTTGTGTTTTGAATTCGGCCTCCAGCCCAGCGACTCCTAGAGTCTACAAAAGGAATTTTCTTACCCAAGTTTACATTCCTCCAAAGTTTCTGACATAGTGCTTTTTCACCTCCTACAGAGACATTTAACATAAATATACAGGATATATAAATATTAAGTTTGCTACACATGAACCTTTTATCATTGAGGTTAGAAAAGCTGACCTTGTCTTCTCTCTCCTCATTCTCACTTAGGGCACAAATTCTGCATATTCCTGTAAATTTGCTGTTTTATTACTCTCCTGCTTACCACTGGGAATGTTGTCAAAATACACCTACCTATTTCCCTTTCCATTAAAAAACTCTGGATATAGACTCTTAAATACAGAGAACAAACTGAGGGTTCATGGGGGTGGTAGGCGAGAGGGGGAAATGGGTGATGGACATTGAGGAGGACACTTGTTGGGATGAGCACTGGGTGTTGTATGGAAGCCATGAATCATGGGAATCTACCCCCAAAACCAAGAGCACACTGTACACACTGAATGTTAGCCAATTTGACAATAAATTATATTAAAAAAACACAACTCTGGATTTAAATATGCAGTTAACTGACTGTGTTATCAAATTTTTCAAATGGAAGAAAAAATCTTCCAAAACATTTTTAACTGATTGGTGTTCACTGAGTTCTGCAAAGGGATGGGTGTATCTGTTTTCTTCCAGTAGTACACGTTATGGGTGGAAATACTATTTATTTTTTAGGTGGGTACACTATCATAAGGTTTAATTTAGAAATTTAAAGAGCTTGGTAAATGGTCCCTTGAAGCCAACAGATTCTTAAGAAATGTGGAGTGGCCAGTGTTAGCTACAGTGTCAAAGAAGCAACAGGAAAATGCCTATTAGAGACCAGTAATCATATGGTTTATTACAGGCTTAAAAGAAAGTAATTACATAAGAAAGGATTTACAGAAATGCTAAGATAATGTATTTCTAATTGAAATAAATGTAGTAATAATCCTCAAGGTATGAATATTAAGATCGCTTACTGACAGAAATAGATCTCCAAAGAAAGTGTGGATGTTCTTTTTTAAATGTAACCTTCTGCAGAAGTTATCTTATAGATTTCTGTAGTTCATGTGGGAGAAAATACCAAATAACCTGGAGTACATTAAGAACAAATGATGAAACAATTTCAATCTGAGACAGACAAATCACAAGGAATTTGATTTTGATCAACCTACTCTTATATTTGCCAGTGAGTGTAAGCATTGTGATTATTAGACTTTATTTGGAATAATTCCTGGAGTCATTTAGGTCGTTAAGAAATTAAAATAAAATTCAGTGTACCCTGCCTGTGAAAAAAACCAAATCATTCTTTATTTTTTCCAATGGGACAATTTCTAGGAAGTTGGGTTATGTTCACATTGACCTTATAACAAAAATCTTATTTTTCAAATTATCCTTAAAAGTGAGGTGCTTAAAACTTTTAATAACTGATAGTATTCTTTGGGGAACTGTGCTAAACACACAAGAGTATGATAAATTGATGACACAGTGGTCTTTGTGGTCATAGTGGAGCTTGATTTCAAATATTATATTTCCTAATTTTTAAATGTTCCTAGGGCCCATTTCCTTATCCAGCTTTCATTCCTTGTAACATTTTAGGACACTTTAACTATTGCTATTTTGTAGACATTAATAGGACTGCAGTGAGGTACATTTAAATAAAGTTATAGATCGAGGATGCTTAAATATCCCCTTGACCGAGGATGAAAGAGATTTAATGAAATGGTTAAGAATTACCTTTACTCACCATTTTGCCTTATCTGTGTAGATCAGGCCTATGTGAGATAGGTATCCTTAAATATTAGCTCAGGGCAGTGATTAAGTGCAGGTAAGTCTGTGTTGGATTCATTTCTTGGCTCTGACACTTATTAGCTGTTTGGACTTGAGAATGTTTCTTAACCCCTCATGTTTCAAATTTTCTTATCTGTACCTTTGTGGTAATAGCACCTATCTAGCCAGATAAGTTATACGTGTCTGATGCATTCTAGCCACTTGAGGTGTTAACTGTTTGTTGTAATCAAGAGGGAAATTAACTAGACATTTGATTAATTCTCTAATTCAAGAAATATTTATTGTAATTTGTGTTAATACTAGATACTATTTTAGGCACTGTCTCTACCCTCAAGAACCTCCTAGTTTGCAAGAGAAATTGGCCAAGGGGCACCTGGGTGGCTCACTCAGTTAAGCATCTGACTCTTGGTTTTGGCTCAGGTCATGATCTGGCAGTTTCATGAGTTTGAGCCCGGAGTCAGGCTCTGCAATGGCAGTGTGGAGCCTGCTTGGGATTCTCTCTCTCTCCTCTCTCTCTGCCCCTCCCCAACTCATGCTGTCTTTGTCTCTCTCAAAATAAATAAATAAACTTATTTTTTTTTAAATGGCCAAGTTATAACAAGATGCAATTAAATGCTAAATAAAAGCTGCTCAAGGTATTATGGCAGGACAAAAAGATTTGACCACAAAAGAATTCACATTAATAGCAACAGGAAATGCACTAGAGGATCAGAATTTGGCAAAACTGACATCAATAAATGGAAAAAAAGTAACCAAAACATTCTTTAAAGAGTAGTTTTGACAACTTACATATATTTTCTTGTGAGAAAAGAGAAAAAGGGACTAAAAGTCCATAGCTTAAGTAATAATGGCTCTGATTATTATTAATTTATGTAATTTCTACTTTAATAGAAAAAAGGTTTTAAAAAAATTTATAAATAGTAGGCAAGTATTTTAGATTCAAATCACATACACCATATTCTTCTCCTATACATATAGTCTTACATACTGTGGCAGGTGGTTAAAAATTATTCTGTTGCATTCCTACCTACGGATACATAGCATTATAATGCAGATTTGCTTTCACTTCTTTCAAACACCTTCAAATCCCACAGGGCAGAGCAAAATTTTCAGTGGTCATTATTGCACTTGCTTTATAATCACCACCACTCCTACTGCTTATTGAAACAAGTGCCAGTAAAAAAATACATAAATATCAGAGTAATTAAATGTTTTATATCGCTAATAATTTACATTCCTTTCTCCTTTCTTGGAAAAAGAAATAATGTGCCTGTTGTTTCCTAAGATTCTGAATGACGGTTGTTGCATGATACACATACTTGCTGACATGGTCCTAAACTTAGAGCCGTGTGAATACATTTCTGGTCTTTATTAAACCTGTTCAAAGGAGTTTAGCTCAAAGATACGTAAATGACTCCTGCTAGCCATTTCATTCCCTTCAAATATGACATTTGATTGGGGATCCAACTAATTATACCTCAGTCTAAGATGAGATAATTTTTCTTGGTTTATGATTATGAAAAATAATCCCACATTTCCCCCAAAAAACAGAGATAAGATTTGGGTGATGAGGTTGTATGGCTTAGTCATTTGAACTTAATTTGGACTTCAAATATATTTCAACACACAAAATTTAAAGCTATAAATACATTGTCTGAGAAGAATTATCTCAAAATGCTCAGGAGGTACAAGTCATTACATTTGACAAAACTTAAAGCTTTGAGAATTTAAATAAGTTTTGAATTTCACAGCAACATTTTTGGGGGCCAAACCTAAAGCCTAAGATATTTTTAAGTTTTTAGAAAAAAGCTCAACTGGGTATTGTATGTAAGTGATGAATCACTAAATTCTATTCCTGAAACAATATTACACTATATTTTAACTAACTCGAATTAAAAAAAAATTAAAAAGAAAAAAGAAAAAAGCTCACTGCCTAACACATTCTAGCGATCCACTCATCACATACTTGATTTTCTGGATTTTTTGTTTGCTTGTTTCACACATGTACTCAGCATTCACAATGAGAATATATAAGGAATTTACATTGTACATATAGAACTGAAAATATATGGTTGACCTGATGTAGGAAAGTTTTGTTAGGATGAGAGCAGTGATTACACTTTATTAAGACGTGAGGCAGATTATTTCATTGAAAAATCAACACTGTTGTCGGACATTCAGATCCCTGGACTGCAGTTAAAATTGTAGTATAGTTTCACAGGGTTTTACTAGCTGAATAAACTTGCGCTATATGAATTAGCTTGTTTGTACAAGTGATAAATCTACCTTTTATTTTATCTTTGGAGATGGCTCTGGAAGGAAAGGCTATATATTTCGTGAGATAATATGGAATAAAAATAGCAGCATATTTTTATGATCTCTGAGAACAAAAAGAGAAAACAAGATGGAGATCTAGCCAACGACTTATAACAGCATGGTATCTGTAAGAAAAAAATCTGTTAGTGGTAACAACTGAATCATAACTTGAATATAAATGTTTGACTTAGTTTCTCTGTTCAATTTATAGGACATTTTGTGGGTGGGTGACACTAGTCTTTTAGTTGTAATTATTTTTTAGCAAGTGCTAAGTCAATGGAATTCATTGTATTTACTTTTTAAATTTCAGTAAAAGGCAGTTGAAAATTACACATAAAACTTCAGTGAATAATTTCAGTCCTCTTTAGCTCTGGCAATCATTAAATTGAGTAAGTAAGGGGATTTAGGAATTAGAGATTAATGTTATCAGCCATTTCCTTACTACTGCTTATGTGAACATAAAATATTACTGTACATATTCTAGAAACAATAGGAAATGATTTTGCAGGAAATGGCAGAGGTTTGACAATGCAGGTGACTCCTCCTAAACTTCTCTACCCCATTCCAGAAATACAACAAATACTTAACATCCTAAAATGAAAAAAAAAAAAAAACAAAACTATAACCAATCCCCAGAAAATTAACCTTAACAAATGCAAAGTTTGAAAATCCGACTCTCAGGTTTCTCTAACTACAAATCATTATCATACCAGAAGAGAGACGATGAAAATTCTGGTACACTATAGGAGTCCCTTCCAAAGATGGCTACTACATCAACTGATCTAAACAAATGATAATAACTATGGAGATAACTAGTATCTTAAGAACTTAAAAGAGTCATTGCAACCCCCAAATAAAGGCGACTTTCTGAAGAACTTTGTTAAACTTGTATACACCATGTAGTAAAAAAAAAAAAAAAAAAAAATTGTAGAATGAAATAGAACAATGGGAAATGAACTTCTTCATATAGATGAAGTGCTATTCTTCCCCTTTCCCTTACTGTTCCTGCCATCCCGCTCTTTTTGAACATTTGAAATTTAAAAATTAAAAATTTAAAGTTATTCTTCCTTGTCTTAATGCATTGAAGAATAATGCTTTCTTCATTTATAACCATCAACACCATTCCTGATGTGCTGATTCCCATTCATTGTCAAGTAGACACTGTCTGACTTCTCAGGCTGGGTTAAGTCTCCTTCTTATCATCCCATACTTTCTTATTTTAACATCCTCACAATTGTATTCACTTGCTGTCTATCTTGTCACTATACTATAAGCCCAGCAGGGTTGGGGACCAAAGATACTCATTTAGTGACTGATGTGTCTGGTACCTCGCATACTACTTGGCACAGTTTTTGATGTATCCATTTACCTAGCTGTTAAATGAAAGAATACATAGAAGATGACAAGGTTATCAGTTCTCAGTGAAGGTCCTACCTCTAAAAATTTGTAACAAGAGGCATTTAGAGATATTACAGACAAATATTAAGAGATATTAAGTGACTAGCTCCCATGATGCTGTAAGTTATCAGTTAGTGGCAAACGCTGGATCGGTCCTCAGGTTCACCAACCAGGTTTGTTCTTTTAGTCACTGGACCACTGGGCACATGAACCACAGAAGCTGTTCAAATGCGTAACGCTGTCTCCTACACCTGAAGAGTTCCCATTCAATATGCAGGGCCAAAGAACCTATTAGGCACAGTAAACACAAGGCATGGAGCCTACATATTTTCAGGGGCCTATGAAAATATTTTAATATTTAAAAAAAATCGTAAGAAAAAATGAACGGTCAGGCTAAAGACAAAAATTTGAATATATAATATTAATATATTTGTCTTTATACTAACACATATGTAAACAAATTATTTTCAGTATGTTCTTAAAGAGAAAGTGGCCCATGGAGGAAAAAGTATGTAAGTTCCACAAATGTCATAAAATGGCCCTGTAAGTCTGAGTTGAACAATTTTAGGAACTTTCTCAAATGATTTTGAAAAAGGTAGCCCTTAGGACCACATTTAAGCTGTACACTAGATTTTTCTGCTTTAGTCCTGACTTAGGTTTATTGTTTAATTTTCTAAAGAAAAAGATCCCCTTATTAAAATCAGTGTTTCTTAATATAGAAAATGATTGTAATACACAAAAAGGATGTAAACATATCTTTGTCACATTAGGAATAAACACATTAAATCAAAGTAGCAGTTAAGTTCATTAGTAGAGATATTGAAATTATAAATGACATTTCAGCTCACTTCACAGGGTAAAAAAAAAAACATTTTCATTATGACTGAGTAAGACTTAGTACAGCCAAGAAATTCTGGCATAACACAGGAGAGATTATTAATATAATTCATTACATTCGTAGGAAATATAGTAAAAAAATAATATTATTACCTTCATAGATAATGAGAAGAAATGATAAAATTCTACATCTATTCTTGAGGAAAACACCAAAAACTATGTTTGGAGTATTTCTTTCTTAGCATGACAAAGAATACATATTTAAAACCTAGAGCTAGCATTATAATTAATGGAGAAACATGGTTAATGTACTCTGTACCAATTCTTACTTAATAACATACTAGAATGTACCGGGCCCTAACTATTCAAAAAGGAAAAAAAAATTAAGATAGAAATACAGCAAGATTTTGAAAAATAGAAGAAGCTTTCTGAGAATACAATTATGTATCTAAACTCAAGGAAATCAACCGAAAAATATCCAAGGCAATAAAATGATAAAATAAGAAAGCCATGAAAACAGCTAAATATCAAGGTACACATGAAAACTAACAGAGTGAGAAGAAATATTACAAGCTGGTTGTTCCACTTTTTCCACACCCACTTCCAATTTATGGTGAATTTATATGATGTACTTTGAACTAGATTCTGAAGCCAAGACAGAGCTAATTCATTGGCATCTCCAAATTATCAGCACACAACTCACCATCTGTACATATGCTTTGTGGGAGAAGGGTGACATTCGTTCCCGAGCGCTCACTCAACCACGCATAAACACAAATGCATGCACATAAAACATACACACCCACTCAAGTACACACATGAAAACACAAACATACACATTTATACACACATAAACACACATATACACTCATATATGTTTGCACATGTGCCCATAAAATGCATATGCACACGTGCCCCTGTCCTCTTTCAGAAGACTATCTGGCAAATGTCCACAAGGATTAAAGCCAGAATCTTCATGGACAAAAGCTAGAAGGTGATGGGAGTAAAGTTCACATTCCCATAGTCTGGCTATGGAATCCATGCTATGAATCACAGTACTTTGAGTCCACTTCTGTAACCTGAGTGAGAATATCTGCCTTAAAGGGGTTTATCGAGCGTTATGAGTGATAATATTCGTGAAGTGATTAACACAATGCTGGCACATAGTACAAACCTACTGAATGTTACACATGGTTATTTCATTAGTACTCATTTTCACATAATGTCATTATCTAAAATTCATGACAGCTCCACAGCAGTCTACGATCATTGCTACTTCTCTAAATCTTAAGGGCTTGGAGACCCACCAAAAGGAGACACTTGCAACCACTATCAAAGATGAAGTATTTCATTCCTAGACCGCTACAACATACTGATGATTGTCAGGGGAAAATGTGTTCAGTCCACAGCGTGGTCAGGCTGAGTGGTAGTGAAAGGGAATGTTATAAGTAAAGTCAGGGGCACCTGGGTGGCTCTGACTCTTGATTTCTGCCCAAGTAATCTCACGGTTCATGAGTCCAAGCCCCGCATCTGTCTCTGTGCTGATAGCACAGAGTCTGCTTGGGATTCTCTCTCCCTCTCTCTGCTCCTTCCTGCTCATTCTCTCTCTCAAAAACTAAATAAACATTTAAAAAAGGTAGTAAAGTCTCTAAGTACAAACGGGGAGGAGCAATGCTTCAACGGGATAGAGAAGAAGGTATCGAATGTAAGATCATAATGAGAGCAGTAGTATTTGCTACATTTGATTTGAGGAGAGGTGAAGATGAGTTCAAAGTTGCTGTGGAGGTACAACAATAAGGCAACTCTGGTTCTTCAAATACTGAGGAAAATTTGGTACAGCTGTTATTTAAGTGTTGAGGTTGAAGAGACAGCAGGGTATTCAAAATCAATATGATCAAAATGAGTAAGGTAGATGATTTGATACAGTGTAAAAAGTTTTAGACCTTGAATCTGAATACTTGAGTTTACTGGGGAGCCTGTCACACATCATTTCACTTGAGTACCAGCTGTCACAAGTGTTACAATAATTCTTTCTTACCTAAGAGAGTTGTTGTGGATCATAAATGATACAATATTTACTTGCCTTAGTCTTTAATTGCAAAAGTTTTTCAATGTAAGAATTGAAATCCCATTCATTTATCTCCATAATGAAACATTTGTGACCTGTTTCCAGTATTGGCGATTGAGGATATAGTTTTAATTTCTAACAACTTGCCTAGAACCTAGTAAAAAGAAATTTAGGAAATTTAAAAAATGGATGTTGACTTCTATCTGCAAGAAATAAGGAAAGCCTAATAAAATAATTGCATATGTGGTTGGATAGGTGAATAAATAAGTAATATATATATTACATGCATACTTTTTTACTGTCTCTGGGTTTATATTTTTCTTCCATACACTCAGCCTGACACTTTGCTTAAGACTCTTGATTATCAGGTTTACTCCATGTGGCATTATTTTTACCCCAAGCGTAGTTGTATTAGGCTAATAAGAATGTTGTGGGATCTGTTTATTACCTTGGCTTGCTCATTAATGAGACTCATGTGGCTTTCAGTGTGTAATTATCCACCTTAAGGGAATGAGGTGGTTTCCTGCCCGGGAGTCAATCTGGCTACCAGGGAAGAGTAGCTTTATTCCATCCCAGCAGTTCTATTCTCCTTGGAGATAATAATATAAGTGACATAATATCACGTTGATAATTCTCAGCGTATTTTATCAACATCAAGTGATTTATATTTAACAAGGCTGTTTGCTCATCCGAGTAGCCAGTTACGAATATAACTTTGAAAAAGGTACTTTTTGAGGATAAAAGCTAGGGAAGTTAGACAACTGCCCTGGAAGTACCTAACAGTGTAAGTTATCCGTGATGCTGTCTTATTTAAAGAACTCATAAAATGATAGGTAGTTTTTGAATTGCAATAAAGCTCCATCCTCAAAGTGTTACTTTTTAAGGAACATAGTATTCATTTCTTGAGAAATCTACTTAAAATGCTGTTTAGGAACTCAGGTCCACGAAAATACGTTGACTGTTTAATGGACTGGAACTATACGTAGGAATACACTGGTTTCACACAAACTAACCTCAGTGAAAAATATATTCCAAATTTCAACTTTGATAGCACAATATATGGCATTGAGAAAAGAAACCCATTCCATATTCACTGAACTCTCATCCATAGAGAAGAATTAGCCTCCTCTGGTCCCTGGACTAGTAGCGGTTCTAGTTAGGAGGGCAAAGGTGTTATAAACTCTAAGGCACAGATTGGCAAGCTTTTTATGTAAAAGCCCAGATAGTAAATATCTTGGCTTTGTGGGCCAAGAGGCAAAATTTATAAACAAGAGAGAAAACAAACTTCAACATTTTTTCATTGACACGTTAAAAATATAGTAATAGAGTACTTTCTGTAATTCAGGGCTACTAGTGAGAAAATGAACTCCTATTTTAGGGTAGTATTTGCTTAATTTTGTTTCAGTTAATATTTTCTATCGCCGAAGTTAACTGCAAATATACTTCTGTTAAAACTGATCTGTAAGGAGATTTTACATATTTCATCCTGAAAAAAACCTTTTTTCACACAGATAAGGACTGACAAATACTGATGGCAGTCCTTGAGTTATCACCTTAAACATTTTTTCACTTGGAAGGCATTTATAGAATTCTATTATTCTTCTGTCATCAGGCATTTACCAGGTCATTAATGCACAGATTAATTACTTCCAATAGAAAATTAGGTGGAGCTTCTCAGTTGCACAGTTAAATGGATTCTGAAATACAGAAATTTCTTTGGCACTTGCATTGAGGTCAGAAAATGCTACTGAAATTGTAATTTGAGTTTATAAAATATAACCACTAAAATATTTTGTGCAAATGGACTTCTCACCTCGTTTTAAGTTCTATTATTGTGGGAAGTGTATTAAGCAACACACAGTGGCTGCTGTTACAAATGGCAATATTTCATTCTTTTCTATGGCTGAATAGTATTTCTGTGTGTGTGTGTGTGTGTGTGTGTGTGTGTGTGTGTGTCTGTGTGTATACACACATACAACTTTTTTATCCATTCATCTATCCATGGACACTTGGGCTGCTAGGACTTCCAGTATGATGATGTTTTGTTTTTTAACTTCTTATTGATCTAATCCAGTAACCAGATAATCTATACTCTACTGTGTCTTAGATATAGAATATAATAAGTTCACTTTTCCCTTCTTTTTCTGTTTAATGCAATGCATATGCACTGTAGTAAAAATAGTAAAGGTCATGGGATGGAGATATGTGTGGCACTTAAAACACTGAGAATTTATAATTGCGTTACTATGTTGGTAGTGCCTTGAGCAGTAGCATGAACCACTGAGAGAGCCACATGTGGTCTCTGTAGCCCAAATAGGCTTAGAAAATATGACAATAAAACATTATTCGTGAATACTGAAATAAGAATTGCATACAATTTTCACATATCATGAAATATTACGTTTTTTCTCAAACTATTTAGAAATGTACGCACCATTCTTGGCTCTCAGACAATATTTAAAAAGGTGGCAGGCTGGATTTGGCCCATAGGCTGAGGTTTGCTGACTCCTGCTCTTAGTGATAGATCTAGAGAGGGTGAGGGGGAGGCATCAATGTTTCATACAAAGACAAACACCTAGGGCTAGGCTAATACTCTTCTGAGTATTGCCCTATACTCTTCTGAGACAGGGCAAGTCTGTGTATATGTGTGTGTATTGTGTGCGAATGTAGGTGTACATATGGTGAGCGTGTATGTGTACATGTTTTAAGAGTGGGCAAATGTAGGCATATATATGTGTTCATGTCTACGTGTGTGGGTGTTTATATGCACAGGTGCAGAAGTGTTTTTATGCATGTTCGTGTGTTTATGTACCATTAAGAACTCATAAACAAATCTTACCTTCTTCCCACAAGGTATATGAACAAATGGTTGTATGTTGACAATTTTAAAATGGCATATATTACTTCTATCTTGATTTGGGGATCTAGTTCAAAATTATACTTTGCTATCTTCTTTCAAAAGAGTCTAGATATGTCCCTTTCAATAGCACTGCTCTTTTGACCAGCTAGCCAGAAACTGAGTTGTCACATACATATCCAGACAACTACACCACATTTAGTGCCAAAATTTAAATGTCCGCACCTCCAAGTCATGTCTCTATTTATTCCCAGCTTTAAATAAATCTTATCTTAAGAGATATGTCTTCCTAGGAGTTATGCAACTTAATTTGTCTTCTGGTTACAATTTTTGTTGTCTCTTTCAAATATGTTATTTAACTTTCTGAAGTGTTTGGAGGCGCTCTGAATAAATGAGGGAAAATATCAAGTGAAAAAGTTTTTTTTCATCCCGTATGACTATATGCAGGGAGTGACAGGTCAGCACACATTTTCTTGCCAATTCCATATGTGAAATTCATGGGATACTCAGAAATAGTGCGCGCCTCCATCTACTCAGCTGGAAAGTTGGATTTTAAAAAATGGCGTGCAGAGTGAATATGGAAGGTATGGGGTCTGGCAATTGAAGGTGTCTGTAGGAGATTCCCAACACATTATATGTCTCAAATGATGAGCACGCCAAGTAATCTAACAAGGAGAGAAAGGTTATTATCAAATACAGCCTTAGTCAACAAGAGGATTTCCTGCTGTCTGTGGACACAGAGGGACGAGAAAACATGAAGTCACGGTGAGTACTGTTTGCTCTAAGATATTTAGAAGTAATTTTATCATAAAATTTACTTCTATACTGTAAGCTTCCAGAACCCTTGGAAAGGAAACAAAGGGTCCTTTGGGTGGAGGAACAGTCCCTGGATCCATCATGTATAAATCTCTCCAAATAATATAGATTTTTTATTCAACATCTAATTATTTCAGGTTTGTGGGCTGGCTTTTTGGGGGGGTAAAGGGGAATTTTTGATCTCTTTTTATATAAAAATATTATCTTCTTTTATTTCTGAGATATTCTAATAATTGCCTTTTACCCTTTTTTGAAATTATAGCATTTTTTCTTATGTTATGCTTCTAGTAATACATGACAAAACAGGAAATCAACTTGATAAATAATGTATCAAAATTTTCACCTGCACAAGTGACTTGCCTGGCTCAAAGAGGACAGATTTGTACCTATAATTAAAGGTAAAAGAAACTGCTGGCTCCCAAATACATGTATGCGCCTATGCTTCCTGAAGACAAAAAAAGAAAAAAAAAAGTCAACCTAATAAATTAAAACAACAAGAATGAATATACCAATCATTATTTGTAACTCTAAGTATAGAGAACACAACATATTAGACGTTATATGGGAAAGGTGTAAAGTCCTACACTTATGATATTGGTGAATGATCTTTATTTTTTAAAGCTTATTTATTTTGAGAGGGAGGGAGGGAGAGAGAGAGACAGCCTGCACACATGGGGGAGCGGCACAGAGAGAGAGAATCCCAAGCAGGCTCCTCACTGTCAGTGTAGAGCCTGGCACAAGGCTCAAACTCACGAAATGTGAGATCATGTCCTGAGCAGAAATCAAGAGTTGAACACTGAACCCACTGAACCACCCTAGCGCCCCTGGTGAATGAGCTTTAAGTGCACAATTTCTGCTCGCCGGAATTGTTTCTATGTTAAAATTACCAGTAACAGGGGTTTTCAGAATCTGCAGAAAATAGATTCTGAATTGCAACTGAAGGTGAGTGTTTACTTCCATTCCTATTTAGATCTGAAAGCCAGTTCTGTTACAGGTCAGGTGTGCAAAGCTAAATAAAGTTAATACACGCCCCTCCTCCCCAACCAAACTGCTCAAATACCAACTCTGAGTGTTTGGCATCCTTGAGAAGTAAAGAAGTAAAAACAGGAGATCTAGAGAAAAATCTACATTACATTTAATTAGCTCACAGATTGATCAGACACTGATCTCTTGAGTTAACTGTGGGTGACTTATCCTACCTAGCCCCAGATTGGGCCTTTGTAATCAGCCACTATTTCAGAAACGTCCACACCCCATGAGTGTGTCTGTCTCTTTAAATGTCTCAGTTTGATATGAAAAAGAGTTAGAGTTTACAACAAAAATTAAATATATAAAAATTTAATGCTTGATCTTAGCTGAACCTGTAAGTTTTCTTTCTGTTTACAGATAAGGACGTTTTCTCCTAAACTGTTAGATTTTATCATCTATATGAAATACATCTTTTCATCTCTATACTATGAAAACATCCATATGGATATGCATCATTGCTTTTCAGGTGTCAAAATTTGTTGATAAATATATAGTTCATAAGAAGCATATAAGTGGCAAGTAAACAACTGTGACTAGTAAACTAATATGAAATTCAAATAAAAATGCATGTGTGGTCTAACAAAGCTGCTGGCCCAAGTTCAAAGTTAGGGATGAACTAGTTCTGTGGGTAGAAATCTTTTACCTAGACATACCTGTAGGACAGTAAGAAAAAAAGCAAGAACTTATTGCACATTACAAATTAAGTCTGGGTTCTTGATAAATCAGTCAACATCCTTTGTACTGAAATTCTCTCTCTCAACACATGATTGTTTCCAGTTCATGTTATGCTTACAGAGGATAGATTTTCATCACATCGAATGGTTTAATTTGATTAATTGTGTTTCTTTTTCATTATACCATCTGTTTGAGTCAGGGTTGGAGATAACTGAACTACTCTGGTTATTTTAAGCAGAACAGGATTTAACGCAAGAATTAAGTTTGTACAAACTTATTGGAAAACCTGAAAGGCAGGCTCCACTACTATAGAAGTAATCCACCAGGTGAATCTCTTCCTCTATTATAATTAAGAATTTAGGGCACTGTCATTGCAAACATAGGATCCAGGAATGTATTATTATAGCTGTTGCAATCTCTAAATTATAAAACCATGCATGTTGACTCTAGAGTCACATTATTCCTATATATTGACAAACACGGATACCCTGAGTTTTCTTAATATTCACAAATTAACTATGGGGCACCGGGATCTCTGCAAATGGTGTTACAGAAAAATCCAGGGCCTCTTTGAGTAGGATGACAAAAAAAAAATGGCAGGAATGGTAGACCTGTGGCCTCCCCATTTCTTCCCCTTCCTTAGATATGAATGTCGCCCAACTGTCCAAATCTAAACCACATTCTGAGCCCCGTTTTCAAAAGAGATTTACAAATGCAGGTTTTAGCTTCTCAACCTCAGAAGTGAAGGAAAGAATACTAGGAAACCGGTGAGTGGATAATGAGCAGTGTCCCCTGACCATTCAGGTTTCTCTTTCCATGCATAAATTTCCAAACAACAGTAGCAGCAACAACTGATTTTCATTCAACACAACTATTCCCCCGTATACATGAAAACCTATTATCCTGCCCCCAAGAGAATAAATTCAAGCTGCTATTAGTCATAGAATCCTTCTCTAGGTGATGTTCCTTCCTCCTCTGGTTCACTAGCTTTCCCATCTACATACCCTACAAACTTCTCAAAGAACAATATATAATATAAAATGAGGAAACTGATTGGCAGAAAGGAAATATACTTACATAGACATAAATACATAAAGAACAAGAGGCTCTTCCAGCTTTAATTTCTTCACATGGTCGTAAGATCATGTTTGCTATTTAAAGCATGCTTTTACACACTCTGAACCCATGTTGCCTCAGCTGTTTGAAGTTAAATGATGGGTGGGTTAAAGGAAACCTTCATTCCTGATAGCCTGGGACATTAATGGTCCTGCCTGTTTTGGATTGCTGGGATTGTACCAGAATTTATACCTGAGGACATGGTAATATCAAGACACATCCCTAAATACCCCTCCCATTCCACATACTCACATGCTACTGCCCCTGACACATCTTAACAGCAGCTCTATGTCTCTATAGAAGCAATATTAGTCTTCTTATCCAACAAGAGAAACCACTTTTTTTTCCTCCTGTTACTTTAAGGTCGTAAGGAGTCCACAAATGGCCTTATGGCAGACTCTTCTTCCAGTTCTAGAAACCAATGTGTCATCTGGCAGAACCATTACTTTCCTGGAGATTACAGCCCCTAAACCAGTATAGGTAAAAATTGTGAGAAGAACAAGGAAATTTTTGCAAGAGGATACACCCTCCAATCCCACATTATAGGGGCACCTGGGTGGCTCAGTCCATTAAGCGTCCAACTTCGGCTCAGGTCATAATCTCGCAGTTTTGAGTTCTAGCCCCGCATCGAGTTCTGTGCTGACAGCTGGGAGCCTGAAGCCTGCATCAGATTCTGTGTCTCCCTTTCTCTCTGCCCCTCCCCCGCTCTTGCCCTGTCTCTATCTCTACCTCTCTCTCTCTCTCTCTTTCTCAAAAATAAACATTAGAAGAATTTTTAAAAATTCCGCATTATAAATTTGCATATAGAAGATTCACCCAAATGAATGTCGGACACTTTACTTCTCCACAACTATGAAGTTGAGGACACTGGGACCAATGCTGCCACAGTAAAGTCCAATGTCACCATGACCATGCTTGCCACCAAAACAGCAGAAGTAATGGAAGCATAGCTTCACTTTTCTTCTACTTTCCAATGTCCTATGAGTCCCTCTGATTCTCTTACCCTAGATGACATCCAGACTGTACCTGCAGGGGAGTCTGGAAAACACAACACTGGAAGGAAGGTGGAATGATCTTGAGTATCAGCCCATTCTTCCCACCACCTTATTTAATTTTACCACTACAATATTCGTTTTAATTCAGGTCATGTGTCACCCAATTCTAAATTTTTTTTAAATGTTTATTTATTTTTGATACAGAGGGAGACAGAGCGTGAGTGGGGGAGGGGCAGAAAGAGGGACACACAGAATCCAAAACAGGCTCCAGGCTCTGAGCTGTCAGCACAGAACCCGATGCAGGGCTCGAACCCACGAACCATGAGATCACGACGTGAGCTGAAGTAGACGCTTAACCGACTGAGCCACCCAGGTGCCCTGTGGGTCATCCAATTCTAAAAGCCAGAGGTCATGAATTAGTTTTCTGTTTATCATTCAAAATGGCAAAAAAAATCCTTTTTCCCAATGGGATCCCCAATTATTCAACTGCTTTTATTTATTGCTTTACCTTAGATACTAATTTTGCTTCTGCCAGGCAAGCCTTCTTGTCCAATTTGAATGTCTTCACTTGGCAACCAAGATTTGAATATCATATTATGTTTGCAATGGGCCACCTCAGCTTATCTTGCTCCCAAGCTCTTATTTGTATCTCCTTATTGTTTTTTGCTCGTCTCTTTTTAAATAATTTCCCAAATGAAGTTTTCCTGTGCCTGCTCATCCAGATACCAGCTACCTAATTCCACAGACAACACTATGTATCACTAATTATCTTTAGCCAAATACTGCATATAGATATATTATTAAACAGTTTTGAAATTTTTACTCTTGAATGTTTCATTTATATAGTCTCCTTTATACAAGTATAAACACTTTTTCTTTTTTTCATTCACCAAATGTTTACTCAGTGCTATCATGTGCAGAATGAATTAATTGTGCCCATGGCGATAGGAAAATGTACAGCCTGATAAATATGAAACAGTACTGTGTACATGCAATTTTCTGAGTAATTAGGATTCATTATATTACCTAAAAAGTTACAGAATGATGGTCAGAGACACCAATCATATAAATCTAACTCATGCATTCATAAAGTTAAACATCACACTTCAGATTGAAATCTAAATGTAAAGAAATGAAGTTTAATGGGTTCAAATATTTCTTACTTTGCTATCCAAGTATTTCATCTTATAAATGGAAATAAACACTACATAGGTAGATATAAAAAAAATTCACCTACTAACAACATTATTCTACTTTATATTGCCAGTTTCATTGTTTAGTTCTTTTGAATTCAAGGATTATTCCACAAAGGGAAATTTATTTTTTTAAAGATTTTTTTAAAGAATAGTTTGGCAGTAATTGATTCTTTTATTTCTCCTTTCTGCTTAGTGGGCTTCAGGAAGTCAAGTCTCTTCATAAAAAGGAGATAAAAACATATCATAATATTACCTTGTTCCTAACTCTGCTTTTAAAATATCTAGTAATATTTATTCCAAAATAATTTGAGTGAATTTTCTTTATGTCTTGGTTGGTGTTTGGGGCCAATTTGGCTCAAGATTTTAAGAAAGAAACTTAATTGTCCATATAAGATTATAAGATCTACAAAATGATGTAAAATGATCAATGACTAATATATTTATATGTCTATATTCAGATAAAAGTGATCAATAAGACTATATATATATACATATACCTACATGTCTATATAGCCACACACACACGTGCATTAAAATATGTTGTTTATTTGGGGAAAATGCTTTAGAATATACCAGGTGACTCCTTAATTTCTGCCCACATCTATCCAGTTCTTAAAAGGAGAAATTGCCAGTAACTTCCCTTCTCCCAGAAATTAAATGAATAATTATGTGCCCACTAAACTGATTTTCTTACTTCTCTTATTTACTCATTTAACTTATTCAGACTGTAGAAATTTTAACTTCTTCTAGGAGACACAGTTAGCCTATAGCTAAATACAGCTTATGTGTTAGGAAAAGAATAGTAGCTGTAGATTCAAGCTTACTTTAAAATATTTCTAGGTCATACACAGGAAATATTCAAGTCCAATCTTAAAAAAATTTTTGATGTTTATTTATTTTTGAGAGAGAGCGCGCGCGCAAACAGGGGAGGGGCAGAGAGTCAATCTCACTAGAAATCATAAAACACAATCAGGATTGTATTAGCCTATTCACAAATAAATCAGTTAACAATGTAGAACTGTAGACTCGTATCTTTATGTCTCTGTAATTGTCAACCACTAGTACAGGCATCAGGGTGTAATTGGACTGTTTCGTAGTGTGAAGTGGTGAGGTCTTCTTTTTAGGTCCTTGTACCTGTAAATCAGAGCAGGTAACGCGTCTTACAACGGAGGTGGCAGAACGGACGCATGCGTTCACACACACTTGGTGCAAGTGTTCGCACTACGTCCTACAGAGTGCTGTAATATCGGTCAATTAATATCACTGATACTTAAAAGCTTTAAGCATATTTAATTTCCTCAAAATCGCTTGGAAGAGTTTAGAGTCACAGACAAGAGTCACTTCTTGAGTCTTGGTCCATTACTGGATTTTAAAACTAGTTTCAGGTAGGCCCAGGTAACTTAGTAGGTGGAGAAGGGACAAGTCTCATGAGAATTCTGAGCTCTTTTGTGCCTTTCTGCAGCTCTTCTCATTAGTCTGTTGTGGAGCTGGAGCAACGGGACCAAACTGCAGGTTAGTCTTCCAAGGAACTGAACAAATTATGATTCATCTGCACGTAGTCATAAAATGGATTCATTCCAGTAAAAAACTATTTATTTTCTAGAGCTTTAGAATATTTCTTGATGTGTTGAGCATTAATCAGCTGCACTGGTGTTATAGGACTCATTGGTAAAATGCAGCTCCTGTACCTTACCCACAGATTAGTGTATTAGACCTTCTAACGGTAGAAGAAAGAAGTGGTTCTTTTATACTCCACAGTTTAATTACTAACAGAAAAATGAGAAGCAGTTAAGGTTTACATAATAGAGCACTTTTAGATAGTGGGTAGACATCAGTATGAAGAGTTTGCTATTCAAATTCTCTTGGATCTGGGCCCTGGGCCCAACTGATGTTTACCAGTGACACAGTGCTCTTTGGTTTCCACAGTCCAGAGGTTATGGAACAGCCCAGCAATTACAAAATGGGAGCCTCAATAAGCAAGTCCTGTTGCGATATAGACACCAATATCTGATAGTTGAGCTATGTTATTGAATTAAGATCAGAGTCAGGAAAAAGTTAAGCAATATGTTGACTAATCATGTTTGCGAAGAAAATGGAGCCAAAATAAAGAATGGATTAGGAAGAATAGTGAATATATTGAATTTTATGCTTTTAAATTGGTGATCATAAAATGGAGATGAATTATATATAGGATTTAATTTTAAGAGTACCTCTAAGTCATACTGAAAATATCACTGGAGAAGATAATTCTATTCTCTAACGAAGTATAAATTAATTAAATGTATTCCAGGGAGAAAAAGATGATGCTCCTCCGCAAAAGCAAACTATTTCCTCTCTCCTTATAGCATCAAAATTAAATTAATCATGAGATTTTGGTTCTTGTTGATGATAGAATGGCAGATTGTTAAATCATTTTTAAAAGTGTAAAAATACTTTAGTATCTATATTAATCAGCAAAAATAATCAAGACATTAATTTATAGAAAAGGTCTTCAAAGTGTAAATGGACTTCTCTTTGGTAGATAAATTACTGAACATGGATGTCACTTTGAGACATTTATGGCCTGAATATAGAACTACAATGGCATTTTATTTTAATGCTGTGGTAATTAATGCTAAGTTATGATGATAAAAGTACAAATAGCAATGAATAGCAAATGAGCTAATACAATAAATAGCAAATGAATCAATCCTGACACAGAACTTATCAGACTGATAAAGTTACAATTTTTTTAGTTACTTGGACATATTCTTTGAAACAAAAAATTTTTACAACAAGCTATAACTTTTGATAGTATAATTGTTATTTCTTTCAAAGGGATTATATTTTATAGTGTCTTTCTTTTTTTATGTTTGTTTATTTTGAAAGAGTAAGAGAGAGGGAAAGAGCAAGGGAGAGAGAGAGAAGGGGCAAAGAGAGAGACAGAAAGAAAGAGAGAGAGAGAGAGAGAGAGAGAGAGAGAGAGAGAGAGAGAGAGAAGGAGAGAGAAAGAGAGGGAGAGAGAGAATTCCAAGCAGGCTCCATGCTCACCGTGGAGCCAGACACGAGGCGCGATGTCCCGACCATGAGATCATGGTCTGAGCCGAAATCAAGACTCGGATGCTTAACCGACTGTGCCACCCAGAAGACCCCTATAGTAGATTTCTGAGTGATGATTGACCTAAGAGTACCTAAGGATTTCAGCCTTTCAGAGTGCACCAGGTAAATAAAAGTAAATCTGTTCACAGGATTAAAAACAGTATGCTACATCCATTTTATAATCAGTTCTGTATCTCGACTCCTAAAACATATCCTAAGTAGCATTTTTATGGGAATAAAGAGTCATGTTGTTAGCCCCTTTTCTCTGCAGAACTTTTCCCCATTTGCCTCATATGACATTTGTAGGTAGTTGTAGCACATTTCTTCTCTATTAGGAAGGTATGGACCTGAGTCACCAAAAACTCCTCAGCCTCTAATCAAGTACCCACCATGTACTCAGACAACGCCCCTGAGACAGCCCTCTACTTTAATCACAGCCCACTACAGAGAGGTCTATGCCCTGAGAGCTACATGCATTTGTGCGTTCCTCTCTATCGTCCTAAAAAAGACCATTTAGGACCAAGTTGAGGAACCAGTGAAGTGGCTTGGGGTGAGGAGGGACTATGAGGAGGAATTGAAGGGATACAACCACTCCTTTTGCCTATGAAGAGAGTTCATAAACTCACCTGATAGACTGGAAATTATGCTCTTCAAGGGGCTGAGATCTAATGTGTAACCTTAAAAGAACTGAAGGGTGGAGAAACCAGGGAAGCCAATGGTGAGAAATAATGGGAAAGAGAAGTGGGACACAGTGTAAAGAAATTCTGATGCCAAAAACCGGAAAGCTTTCTCACATTGTCCTTCTGTGGCTGTGCCAGTGTGTGATAGACTTACTAAAATATTATATATATATATATATATATATATATATATATATATATATATATATATGTAAATAAAAGTTTCTCAACGGCCATGATTTTACACATTTCATTGGGGTCTATAACACAACTTTAAAAATTGCATGTTCTACTACTGTTATTAATAAAATTTGGTTACATCTTCTCCCTTTCTATCTCTAGGCTGCAAAACATCTGAGTATACAATTAACAAGAAAAATTCTAGCCAATAAAGACATGTATTGATTCAGTATATTTCAATATGGCAATTTCCACACTCTTTCCAGATTACAGAGAATTTTGTTACACTTGCATGAGTGGGAAGCACAGAATTGCAAAAAGCTCCAAATTGGTAAGACATTTCCCATTTTATTACCAGCATTTTCATTAAAGGAACACATTAAATGCCTGCTCCTTTTTGAATAATTCATATTCGTTTTGTATTATTAAACTTTTGCTTCTCAGATTGATCTTCATTCACAAAAGCAAATTTATATAATGGCTTGGTTGGTGATATATAGCAATTTCAAAACCACTTTTCATAAGACTTTAAAAAGAGTTAACTAACTTCCCTTTCAAAATACATTTCTCCATGTATAGACTATGTTGACATTAAATGAACATGATAGGGCAGTTTTTGATGTAATACAGTAGTACTAGACAAAACAGTGTTTTATGAATTAGTGCTATATATTAATAACTGCTCCTCATGATGTATCTTTCTGTTATTAGTGTCATTGCAAGAGCAGTTTAGACAAGGTTAAAAATCCACAAGATGACATCAGTTAATACAGTGAAGACAGCTGAAAATGTAGAGCATTCATACAGGAGACAATGTATTGTAATGGAGATTTCCGTTTCATCTCTCAGCAGAGAGCAGCCACTGTCTTTGTGTTTAGACAGACATATGGATATATGAAAAATTATAGAATAGGATAGAGGACATGGCAATCTAATGAGTGTTCTGACCGAATGTTCTAACCTATGAAATTATCAGTCCATAACTACACGTTCAGAACTTATGAGCAACGTTATCCTGCATTATATCAGTAAGCACATTAAAGGAAATAGCTGAAGAATAAAATTAAGAAAAGTAAAAAAGACTTTTACTTAAAAAAGCTTCTTTTCAGGAATGGTAGGAGTTTTTCCCCAAACCATCTTAATTTTAAAGTGGCTTTAAGAACCCAGAGAGTGGTTCTAAAAGTAACTAAAAGTCTCTTAAGAGGTACTCACTGTTCAAAGCTATTGCTGAGATTCAAGTTAAATTAAGTGTGTGCAAAGAAAAATGTGTAGAAAGTTATTTTAGTAACCTTGACTACTTGCTCTGATTTAGACCCTTAGACTTCTTTTTTTCTCTTCCGAAGTCCACATTAATGAAATGTTAAATCTTAAATCAAGAAGCATGGAAAGGAACACATATATCACGGACTGTAAACTTCATTCCTATTAAGAAAAACATTAAGTCCCAGTACATACTGTAAGGACTCGGTTTTGTTTTGTAGAATGGCTTTGGTAAATAGAAGTTGCTTTTTTTTAGGGGCTTAGAGGTGGGTGTCACATCATTGATTGCCGGGTAATGGAGAGAATATTAGTTACTTGACAGTGTTTGTTGCATTCTTCAGCATAATTACGAGTATGTAGTTGTGTTATACCACACTCACTTGGTGGATGTTCTGTTCAACTCAGCAGGAAATGTTACCAAAAATACACGGATGTAAAATTAGTGGGTAGAAGTTAATGTAAATTAAACTATATCATTTAAAAAAATATTCTTTAATCCTTTTAATTCACTATCCACTCAAACCACACAGAAGCTGGATTTATCTAATGCTTTAGAATAGCCATGCACATGACAAGCAACAAAAGGTGAAATACTTTTTCCACACTTGAATAGAGGAGTTGGAAGCCTATACTGTTCTAACTCCTGTGTAAGAATTAACCTACAAACAATATACTTTCTATTTGTTTTCTTTTGCACATTTACTTTCAAGTGTTGTAATTTTTAAAATTATGCATTGATTCATTCAATAATCAGCTATAGCTGGAACCTCACATGCCAGGCATGGGGTGAGATACTGAGGGGTCAGATACTGAGGGTCCCCACCAGAACTTCCATTCTGATCAGACAAGGCCAGCAAAACAAATAAAGACCTAAAGAGAATTTCAGAGAAGACAAGATATAAGCCAGACACAGAAAAAAAAAATACTGCACAGCATCATATGAAGAATGTAAAGTACTCAAATTCACAGAAGCAGAGAATACAAGAGAAGGGGAAGCAGGGAAAATGAGATGTTGGCCAAAGAGCACAAAGCTGCAATTATTTAGAAGGGATAAGTTCCAGAGATCAAAGGTACAACATGGTGACTATAGATAATACTCTATTAAATACTGGAAATTTACTAAGAGAGTAGATCGCAAGTGTTCTCATCACACACACACACACACACACACACACACACACACACGGTAACTATGTGAGGAGATGGATAGGTTAATTAGACTGTAATAATTTCACTAGGCATATATAGTGAAAATGTCATGTTCTGGATGTTAAATATACACAATTTTTATTTCAAACCAGTTATAAATGATAGAAAAACTTGGGGGACTTTGATGAGATATTGAGGACTAAAATAGGAGATCAACAAATTTTGAAATGGACTCATTTTGTATGGTGAGGGAATAACTTTTAACTGTATTTACTCCTATGTCTTCATGTGATGTGAATCTACCGAAACCGTTCCAGGAATACCTTGATTTGGAACTGATTTTTAAAGTTTATGTGTTAGAAAATGCTTGGTTTAGGGCAAGAGGTGCTGTGGGAGCAGCACCTTCAGATTAGATGGTAAGGGAAGGCCTTTCTGAGAGGACATTTGAGCTAAGAACTAACGATGAGAAAAGGCCAAGCATGGGAAAGCCAAGGGGAAGGATAATCCCAGCAGAAAGAACTGGAGGAACAAAGGCAGAGGACAGCAAGGGGGAGGAGCCGTTCAGGAAATGAAACAGGTCAATGAGGCTGGGGTCAAGAGTGCTAACTGGAAAAGGTATAAAAAGGTAAGAGAAGCAGGCAGCTGACACATTATCAGCAACTTTGTAACCCATGATAAAAGTCATGGATTCTATTTTAAAGGAGTGGGAAGCTATTATATAATTATAGGTGGTAGAGTGAGGTTGTCTGAACTATGAGGGGTTTCTACTTTGTTAATGAAGGAAGGGAGTGAGTTGAGGAGGAGTGCAGATGATTTGAGAAGAAAAGATGCAAAACTGCTGTTTAGAAAACCAGAAAAGAACATGCTCAAGCAATAATGGGGTCTAGTTGAGATCCGTAGGGACAGGATCAGACCACTGTTATTTCATGTAGAACGAATCAGCCTGTAACGAGTGACAGTCTTTATCCCTCTCTGCTGACTCTTTTCTGTATCAAGGACTTGTTCTACTTCACGTTAAAATTTGTTAATGCATTCAACGATGCCTCCCCAATTTTTATAAGTTCCTTGAGGACACAGATGATGTCTTGTACTTTATCGTATGCTTTGCTGTCCCTAACAATACCTTTAAAATAGCAAAACACTCAATGTTCTCAAATGAGAACAACTTGTAGTTCAACTGACCTAGCCTCTGTATATAACATGTTGCATCTAAGAAATGAACACGATCGGTGCCAAAATACAAATTTCTTTTAGTGCCACCTGCAATATTTTCCGAAAGAAATTGATGAATATGTATGCACAGATTGAAATGCTGGTCTTCAACGGAGTATTTGTCATTACATTTTCAAATGAATCCATAGCAAATGATCTCAGGAGGATCTTCCTCTTTGACAAACTCAGCTTATTAACACACGTTTTGTGTTCAGACTGGAAGCTTTAAAACTCCATTGCTCAATAAAGACACTTAACTTTATTCCTTTCAAATTTTAATATGACCAATTACTGGACAGAAGAGATGTTAACTAACATAAGCTCAAAGAGCATGTGTAGCTCCAGGAGATTCTTTAATTCCTGTTTTAACTTTGACACCTTTTTTTTTTCTCCCATATTTCACTCAGAGGAGGAAAAAAGGGTGGGTTGTCTTTGTGTTTGAGAGTAATCATGGCCTCCTTCAATTGTCAGCCATTATTGACACGATGTTGCTCTTTCAAAGAGTGCAGCAAGCCATTTTCCTGGACAGTATTTTAGTGAAACTTGATATGATGTCACAGCATCATTGAAAACTTAGGGCAGAAAGGGCCCCTGTTAAGTCAACTGCGTGCATCAGCTCCTGCTGAATGCTGATAGATTCCAGGGTGTACAGAATAGACCTAATTGGTCTTAAAAACTACAGATTGAAAATTTTAAATGTTTTTTCCCTTTCACATATAGCCAAGGCTTTGTTTTCTGTGGTTGACCTTTCTGTTCAAGCGTTTTCTACTACGTAAACTGGTATTCTACAACAACTCAAATCCAGTCTTTCTGATGATCTCATCGCCAGAGAACAAAAATAATTCCCCTCCATCTGAGAAACGTTATTTTATGTATTTTATGCTAACATTACATCCATCCCTCTTCCTCTTCAAATCATCTAGGCTGCATATTTAGTTGCCATGCATTCTTATATTTTATTTCCTTTCTGTTTGTCATCGTCTTTGTTTACTGATTGGGTTATACAGCTGCACCTATTAGCATTCTGGGCCCAATTATGACTTTAATTTCATAATACTCTGTTGCTTTAGTGGGTAAATAAAATCACTGGCTTCTGATATCACATTAGGACTTGTGTGGCAACCTTCTTTCCAACAATTTTACATCTGCCATATTTGTAAATCCTAAAACACATTTCTGGTATAGGACTTTTTTCCCTCCACAGCGCTACTCCTCCCACCGTATTATAGATGGATAACAAGACGAGTGAAAAGGAGAGTGAGGTTAATGGAAGATGTGCAACAGCTCCCCAACCCTAAGATGGCCATTTATGGAATAGTGGTCAAGGGGGTGGGCTCTGGAAGATGACAGACCTGAATCTAACCTCTGGTTCTGCTATTTACTTCTGCCACCATGGCAAGTGACTAAATTTTGAAGATATCACTTTTCTTATTTATAAAATGTCTGCCCACTGATTATAAGTTAACATAGAGCTCTTTCTGATATCTCTTAAGTGTGTGCTGTCTGCTCACCTCCCCAGGATCACCTTTCTTTCCTGTTTTCTTCGTTATATTCCACAATACCTTTCTGATGATACAGTGCTGATTGATGTTTCCATGCATTACTTCATCCATTTCCTCTGCCTGGTTTCCCCATCTTTTTTGTTCATGTCGTCTCCTTTAAGACTCAAGTGGAACATCATATTCTTAAAAATAACTTCCCTCTCTGATGCCTCTCTAGATGGACTAATTTTCCTTCTTTTATGTTCCCCTTGCACCCAATGCCTCTCTCTATAATTGCACTTAACAGGTAGTGCTGTAATTCCATGATTATCTGTCTGTTGCTCTCCTGAACCATAAGCTTAGAGGACACAGGCCAAATTCTGCTCATGTTTGTTTATCTAGTGCCAAGCTTCAAGTGACCTCTTTACTTTTGCTAACATTAGGGAAGTCACTAGAAATGCCACTGCCATTGAGTGGCAAACACATTAATATCAAGTCCTTCAGAGATATCCTCAAAGTATTTTGACCTCTTAGAGTGAATAATGTCTCTGCACCTCCACACACTTCAGAGGGAAACCTGTGTTGACCCAATAATGAGATATTCTGAAAGAACTGTGGGAAAGGTCTTTGAGGATGTGGGTGACTGCTCTTTCTCCCTGGACTGCACAACCCCCTTTGCTCATTCGGTCAAATCTCCTCAAAACCTACTAATGTTGCCTTTTCATTAGCTGCCCATGATTAGCTGTTCCCTGCTCTGTGCTTCTAAGAAACTTTGTTTATCCATTTAGTTTAGTCTTTACCACATAACATTGTAATGATCTGTACATGTCTATCTCCTCCTCTGGGACATAGGTTTCCTAAGAGCACACAGGGCAGGTCTTCCTCATTTACACTTTGCAACTGTTATCAGGCCCAGCAATCATAAGCACTCAAATACCAAATAGACGATTCAATTCTGCCAAGTGCCGTGCTTGGGTGAGTTGATTCAATATTACCTGCTGGTCAGGAGGAATAAGAGTATATCAAGATGCATTTCAGAGAGCAAATACAAGACTAGCTTCTCAGTATGCTGAGTGTTTTCAGTGCCTTCTTAAATGTCAAAGGGTAAATCCAGATCATGATGTTCCCAAGAATTTAAAGCAAGAAAAAAAAATTATATGTATGCCTTAGATATTCCAGGACTCTTGTATTTCCGATTTTGAATGGAACTTTTCTGTGTAGTAAAGAGACTCGACTCATCTGGATATAAGGGAATTTTCTGAATATACTGGATCCTCAAGCTGCTGGTTGTGATTTTCTTACGATTGTGGTGCTTGCTTCCAGGTTCTTCCTGTTCTCACTTGTAGTGTGTTTTTTGTTGTTGTTTTCTTTAAAGTAGAATTCACCTGAAGCCAGTTTTCACACTGCAGAGCTAATTTCTATGCAAAAGTGAATGATGTCTCACATTAAATATTCCTTAGAGCATAAAGCTGACATCGAATGTATAATTTTAAGCAGCTCAAGCAGTATTCACGGAAGGGCTGACACAAGAACCAGGATCACAGGAAAATGTAGGTGAGAAGAGAAAGGATGCACACGCTAAGGCTTTTCCCCTCATCTCAGCACTGTCATGCCCTCATTTATCTCGCTTTATACATGGGGTTCAATTCTTATTTTTTAGAACTGGGTCAGATCCCTTAGGGAGAGCTAGAGCTTTGCACAAAGATTAGGGGTCTTGAGATTCGTTAACTCTTTGAGGCCACCGGGAAGATGATGTTGCAAAAAAGGGCAGTAGCACAGTTTGCCTTATAACATCTTAATTGTCTGAAATCCAAATGAAAATTTTTCATTACCAAGACTTGAAGGGCAAAGCAACCACCTCGTGTTGAAGGTACAGTTGTTGACATGTCTAATTCCTACATGGACATGTTGGTGAAGAAACCTGCTTCACACAGCGGACTCACAAGTGAGTAATTCTAATAATTCAGAGCTGGCGGAAATTCCACATTTTATGGCATAAAAGAGTTAGATACCCTGTACCTAGGACAATTTTGGATTTAGTTCTAGCAAAAGAATTAGTGATTTAAATAATTGGAGCCTACAGACCTTTTACAAAGCCTATTAACTGAAGGGAAGAGTGTGCCTTTGGTTAATTTCATACATGGCCAGTTACGAAAAAACTATGAATCCTTTTAAATTCATACGTAACACAATGTATCCATCTAGATTGCCCTTTGTATTTGAAGGTGACTCTGCTGTTATCGTCTCTGCTATTTTCTGTGTGTTCAGATCTGGCTGTTTGATTGGCAATTCCTACTGTGTACCGTCTGTGTATGTGTCAACTAACAAGTGCAGCCATTGCCTAGAGGGCTTGATTGCTGGGTTGTTCAATATTTATTAAGCACCCAAGAAGTGCTAGGTGCTGTATTGAACAGTGCAAGTGTCTAACTGACACTTCCCTCTAAAAATTCTATTCCAAGGTGACTAGTGGAACGCACATGCTTCTTGTTTTTTTTGTGTGAATTCACTCAAACTATGTAATTAGAAAACGGAACACTATTTACCAGCTGTTGTCCTGAGAGAGGTGGCTAATGTCTTTCCTATTCACTTGAAGTGTTCGGGTTAGAAGTCCATGTTTGAAAGAACCTACTCTAATGGTCTATGCCATGTGAAGACCAAAGAAGGGTGATGTGAAAATCTGTTATCGTTAGGGCAGAGTAAGATTTGGAAAGAACTGTGGAACAGGGGAACTTTGTTTAGAGAAAAATGGAGAAAAGAATCCAGTAATGTTTTCAAGGTTTTGTCATAGTAAGCTTCTGGGTCAAATTGAGCCACCCCACCTTTGGCCACTGCTCACACTGAATTCTGATCTCATTTCTGTATATTTTAATCCTAATATTTATGTTGATCATGAGATTTTATAAGATAATGGAAACCAGTGGACTCAAATGACAATATTTGTTTTTTTAAGTTTGGGTGCACTCCTAGATTTCCTCAAGGATTTGACACCAAATCATAAAGTTTCCCCTTAGTGACAATTGAATTTAAAAATAATTAAACAGGAGTTAATAAATAGGATAGAGGTTTAAGAAACTGGTTCAAGACTATGCAGTGCTGTTTACAGTCAATGTTAACCCAAGCATGTCATTAAAAGACAAAAAGGTACTTCAATGTATACATAAAATTGCTCTATTTTTTTTTCATGCTTATTCATTTTGAGAGAGAGCACACACGTGAGCAGGGTAGAGAAGAGAGAGAAAGGGAGAGAGAATCCCAAGCAGGTTCCACACTGGCAGCACAGAGCCCAACTCAGGGCTTGATCTCACAAACTGTGAGATCTTAACCTGAGCTGAAATCCAGATCTGGATGCTAAACCAACTGAGTCACCCAGGTGTGCCAAATTATTATATTTTTAAATGTACTTCTCTTAACTCAAGCCTGAGCGTACTTATACTCAATTGAGTTATTTACAAGTTGTTTACTAAATATACTCAGAAATATATTAGACTTTGAAGTGTTTTTGTAGAAAACATGACGAAAGATTTTGTATAGATTTGAAAAATGTGTTGCACTTTCATTGCAATTGAAGGAGAGCATATTTAAGTTTAAAGTTTAGAAATTTTTGTTTTGATACTTTTCAAATGACAAAGATGTCACCTACATAATCAAAATAACTCTTATTTTTACATGCAAGCAATTTAAAGGCACTTAGTTCAAAATACCCTTAATAAGAGCTGATAAAGAGTGCTAATGCAATGTCTTTTCTTCAGTCATAATTATTACAAAGTGAATGTTACACAAAGAAGCCTTGGTCAGGACATGAGGAATAATGTAGTATTGACAGCCAGACTGCACTCTCTTCAGATTCTGGGATTTAAGGAAAGTGTAAGAATGCTGACACCCACTTTGCAGCTACTAATCTAAAAGCTACTCATCTAATGGGTTATGCATTAATTCTTTTAACTGACTTAAATATTATCCACGTTTTAGTGTAATTATATGGCCATAACTTCTCCTGTAACTATGGGAGCAGAATTAAGAAAAATCCAGAAACCAGTTAGAGCTTTGGTACATGAGCTGAATAGTTGCAAAGGTAAAATGAAGAAAGTGAAGGTGACAGACGGAAGAGGAGGGGACTTGAGAGGGTGTGGGTCAGTGGAGAGAAGATGGTATGAAGGAACTGGTAAAACAAAAAACAAACAAAACAAAAACAAAAAACAAAAATTTGAATACAACATGGAATCTTAAACTGTTTTCTCTTCAGATGTAGGGGGGGTTCTAAGTCTATGTAAATAAAACACTATTGTTTCAGTACAGTTATTTTTTTGTATGTTTTGCCTCATTTTATCGGCACATTTTTTTCTCATACATCATGAATGTAAGTCTTAGTTCAGAGAGGCATGGGTAATCTCTATTTCAGAAACCTGTTAGTAGACAACAAAGTATTTTTCTCGCTCTCCTAATCTTTCTCCCATTAATGAAGGCTCTAATCAAAATTCTATGCCTTTACTGAAATAATCAAAGAGATCAAGGGCCCTGACTCCAGTAATCATGGTAACACTATCTTTTTGGAGGCTATTTGATAAGATTTTCATCACACACAAGAGGAAATAAATTATATGAGGCTGCCAAAACTCTATGGGTAATAAATGTAGGACCCAGAGCCAGAAACGAGGAACTGAGGTCTGTTGCCATCTTGAAGAAACGGGTTTCTAAACAGTCATTGACAGAGCTGTGGGATTCTCAGACTCCTTTTAATAACAGTCAGTTTGTAACAGAGAGAGAGAGGTAACTGGATCAAAGAGGTGTTCTCCACATGGCTCACTTCCCTAAGAGCAAAAGCACTTTGATTCGTCAGGTATGCTGGAGTTTCCCTGGTTTTATTTTTTGAACAAAGAATAGCAGGACTAAATAAACTGGTCCAAAGTATTTAGGTACTTTTTGGCAACTTTCTGCATATCTGAAACTGAACCAATACATCATATAGTACATCTAGGAGTTAAATATAGTTAAGATTTTCATGAGTTCAGTTTTGCAGATAAGGAAACAGTGGCACCGAGAAATAAAGTGCCTTTCCCGGAGTCTCAAAGAGAGTCAGAGTCCTGGATGAATACAATTTCCGAAGTCAGGCATCTCTAGTTCCGTGTTCTATCCACTAGACAACACTACCTCTTTGCTTTTACAGTTGTTTATATTTGGTTTAACAGCAGTTTCCATTAATGCCTCTTAAATGATTGAAATATAGTTTTAAAAACCTGAATTGTTACAACTGCATTGTTACCTTTGTCTTTATTAGTAAAACAATCTTTTTCTTGTTTACTCTGTTAAGTGCTAATGTAAATAACAGCTTTTATTTAGCATAGTTTTGCTGACTGTTTTTACACTTTTTTGCTACCTCTAGCCTAACCATATTTGTCTCATTCTTTTGCAAATCTTCTAATTCTAAATTAAATGAAGCTAGGGTTTATTCTAAAAGGAATGGTACAACAGTGCTCTGTTTTCCAATTCCAATTAAAACCTTCAACTCCCTTGCAAGACTCCCTTGCGCTTACACTTTCGTGAATTTCATCACTGCTGTGCAAATTCTATTGCAGTTCACACGGGAAGAGAATTAAGATGATCTAATATATTGTTTGCTGAGAAACTAAATGTATTCTCTTTAGACTCTCACCAGTTTAACTTCCAGGTATCAAAAAAAATGTTATTTATCAGTTCGTGGCTCCTAAAGAGTATTCTTATTCTTGGTACAATCATCTAAATATTTTTTTCTCCTTCCAGTATTTCCTGATTGCTTAAAATTACAATTCTGGTGCTAATAAGCTGTACCGTTCTAAAAAAGCCACTTCATCTCCTCAAGGCTTTTGTTTCTCCAAAGGGAGATGTATTAGAGAAACACTCCCCGCCTCTCTGTGGTACAGGGTTCAGAGAGGTACTGAAGGGTGCTTCAACCTTACTACCTTTCTATCTGGGTTCCAGAGGGTGAGTCCCTACCCCTTTGGAGGTAAAGCTTCCACACAAGCCAAATTAGCACCGGAGGGGAAGTGTTTGTTTCAGCTCATGCTGAATCAGTGAGCCCAGAAAAGTACACAACCATGGGCACCCAGTTGTAGCACCCTTCTGCTTTGGGCATAAATTTTAGTGTCCTCATCTTGGGGGCAATGGTCATTAGAGGCACAAGGGACCACTGTCTGCTCAATTGATAGCAAGGTCTTTAAGCAATCTGAGTTCCAGTGGAACAGAAAGGTAGATGTGTCTGTACCTGAACATAGGACTATCTCATTTTCTGGAACAACAGAAATACGGAGCCATCAGACCATTAACCTGAAGTAATAGCTACCAAGAACAAAGGTGAACCAAAGTCAAAGTGCAAAAGGTGGTTGTTTTCCTATCCTGTTCAGAAATAGACCACACAGGAACCATTTAAGAGAGATTCCTCAACTCGTCCTCAGGGACTAATACCTTGGATCATACACAGGGTCCCTCTCACAGGATGGGTGCTTGGTATCTGTGGGCTTCTGCCACCTTCCTAAGCCAGCCTTATGAACACCAGCCTCTCTGCCCCTGCACAGTTGCCTCTTCAGGACAGGAGAGCTGCACCGCATCCAAAGTCAGGGCTTTACTGGCACTCTTTTTCTTCTTCAGCACCTGTCACTTACTCATTTACTCACAAGAACAGTTAAAAACAAGAGAAACAGATGTTGTTGAGCTCATCAAACTGTGCACTTTTCTTCAGTTGAATCTCACTTAGCTTCAAATGGGAACAAGATGTTCTTTCTGCTATGGATGTTCTTCTACTGCTAATTTCGAATTCCGACAATTTCCCCAGGTCTCATTTCAATAAAAGGTATAAGTCCCTAGTAAATGGTGTCTGTATGAGGGCAAAACCCTTCCTTTCATGAAGAAGAGCCTTTAGGAATGGATACTTATTCCTTGATAGCAATTCACACTTCTCAAGAAAAAAAAAAAACAACAACAATAGAAGTACAGACTTGTACACGGTGGGAAAGAATGAGTAATTTTCAAAATTTTTTTCCCCATGAACCTCACTTTGCAACAATTGGTACATGGTAGATTTTGATAGGTATCTCAGTCTTCAGGGGTTTTTTTCCTAATGGCCTCAGTTTCTCATGCATTCTGGTCTTCCTATTATTTGCAGGTTTGACAGCTAGAGGAGAGGTTTTCAAAACATGAAGATTTTAGAGGAAGCACCCTAGGGTGTTCTTATTGTCTAATTCACCGGTGTCATAGGAATTCAAATCTAATGTAATAATCTAAGGAATAATAGCTATTATTATTCAAGAACTCATAATAGTAGCAATCATTTACTCAACAATATGTGCAGAATCTGGATTAGAATTGTTCAGTCAACAAATATACATGGAAAATATACTATTCGCTAGGCACTGCTAAAAACTCTTGGAATAGAACTGTGAGAGAAACAAACAAAATTCCCTACCTGTATTGTGTGGTAGGCAGTCTCTAAGATGCTCCCCAAGGATCCCTTCTTACCAGTGTTCACCTAGTTGGGTAAAACCCTTCCCTTGAATGTGGGCTGGACCTAGTGACATACTTTAATGGAGTATGGCAAAAATGTCCCTTTAGAGATGGCAAACACACTGTGGCTTGCATCTGGGAATTCTCCCCCACTCTTGTGCTTTCTCTCTGAGGAAAGTGAGCTGTCATGTGGTAATTGTCTTGTGGAAAGATGTATATGACATAAAGCTAGGGGAGACCTCTGGCCAACTTCTAAAGAAGAACTGAGTCCCTCAGTCCAATAGTCCACAAAGAAGTGAATTTTGCTAACAACTGTCTGAGTGAACTTGGAAATGTGTTTTTCCTGGAGCAAACCTCAGGTAAGGTCATAACTATATAGCTATAAACTTGACTGAAATCTCTTAAGAGACTGAACCGTAGGTATCTAGCTGCACTATGCCAGGAATACTGACACTCAGCAAATGTGACAAAATCAATTTTTTATATTTGTTTTTTATAAGCCACTATGTTTTCGGGTAAATTGATAGAATATGCCATGACAGATAATTAAAGGAGACAGAAGGGAGGTAAAGGAGAGACGTAAGTAGTACTGGAAATGGGGAGTAAGGAGGCGTCACATTTAAATAGCGAGGTCACAAGATTTAGATAGTAACATATAAGCAAAAACCTGAAGGAAGTGAGAGGGTAAACTGTCATTGTATCTGGGTAACAAGTTCCTAGACAAAAAAAAGGAGAGTAAATTCAAAGGCCCTGAGGCAGAAGTAATTCTAGAAGACTAAAAAATGCAAGGACGCCAGTATGACTAAAAAGGAAGTAGTGAGAGAGAAATTACCAAGAACTGAGGTGATAAAGACAAGGAGAAGCCGTGTGTGTGTGTGTGTGTGTGTGTGTGTGTGTGTGCGCGCGCGCGCATGTATGTGCATTTTGGAGGGAGGCATAGAAATTTTGGTGCTGTTGGTTCATTGTAAAGACTATGGATTTTTTTAAGAGCAAGATTGAAAAACTTTTTATGTTTTTTAGTAATGATTATATCAAATGGGGAAGCCAATCTGAAGCACTGTTAAGGACATACAATACATGTTAAATATTTAATTTACTCCTTAGAACCACGAGATACAGATAGCACTAACTATACCTTAAATGCAAATAATTCAGAATAGTGAGGGGACATGCCCAAGGCCATAAAGCTAAAGCAAGAATCACAATTTGAGCTCATGCTCTTTTGTCTCCAAACTGGAATCTGTATTTCAGAGTAATATCCACCATTATCTGCTCCTTCCCCCAGCATATGTAAAATGCTGAAAGATATACAAACTGGAAAGAAAAAGAAAGAACAAGCAACAAATAGGTTGAGATAGATAGGGAATGGAATTACCTAATTTTTCTACTCAGTAGTAGTCAAGAAGTACTTCTTTGACCTCTTTTAAAGCTGGAAACATTACATGTGAAGAGCTCAGCCTATGTTACGTGACTTATCTAAAAATCACTGAAGTCAATAGAAGGGACAGAAATAGAGCTTAGTTCTCTGAACTCTCAATTTCTTGTTGAACCGCCAGAGAACACGCCTTTCTATTAGTTCACCTGTGTAAGGTATTTTGCTGATGAAAAGTGCTATTACCTTGGAGCTTAAAAAAAAAAATAAGACAAAAAACATTTTTAAAACAATTATAATTGATTATGCCATCCTTGTACTTTAGCTGAAGTTCACCAAATTATAGTGTACTAATAAATGAAGATAGTACTTCATTAAAGACTTTAGACATTTTCTGAAAGGAATTGAAATTAACAAAAGGATCTAAAGGGTGAAATGGAAATCTTCTGTAAAGTTCTTTTCTAAAACTGTTCAAAAGCCCAAGTGATTAATACAGCAGATTAGTATGAATTTAAAACAACACAAGTGAACTTTGAAATCAAATAATGAAGAGTTTTCACAATTTTTTTTATGTCCAGACACTGTTAACTTATTACAACATAGATTTTGGCTGATAAATTTATTCTGTGTAGGAACACAGGAAAAAATGATCTCTAAGCTGAATCTATCCTATTTCTCTGATAAAATATTATTAGTGGATGGATACCTTTTGGTTTATTAGATAAAGCCTCTAAGTAATAATACCTAGTAGGTACAGGCACTGTAACTCAGGACATACATCGCTTCTAATCTTTCCAAACAATACTAAAAATATTAGCTTTGTTTAGACAATTGAGAAAATGAGGATCAGAAAAAACCATCACACAACCAATAAATGGGAAGGCAGGATTTCTGGCCTGCTGACTTAACCACCAAAGTCCATACATTTCAGCTAAGGTTTTTAGTTAGAGAGTAATAACTCCGGGTGATTTCCTATTTATTGTGTGCACATGCGTGTGTTTCTGTGTGTGTGTGTGTATATATATATATATATATATATATATGAGAGAAAGAGAGAAAAGACCTTAAAATATCTGATTTTTAAGTACCTGTTTATATCTCCTATGTCTCAGGTATAAAACACAAAGTGGTAATCAAAAGATGTTGCCTGGACCTATCTATCTGGATTATTCAGCTCAGCCTTTCATGACGTTTTGTTGCCTCATAGACACCTACTCAAAATGTCCTCCAAGAAAGCCTCCTTTAAGTAAGTCAGTCAAGGTACTAGTAAATTTCATTCGTTGCTGATTTTAGCCCCAATCTTACTTGGTGGATGTTGCTCTTTGATGCTTTGAAAACCTTTACCATTTAAAAATCCTCTGTATCATTACTATGATTCAAACTACTGTGTCAATATTGTTACTATTGTTTTATTTTTTTAAGTTTATTTATTTTTGGGAGAGACAGAGTGTGAGCAGGGAGAGGGGCAGAGAGAGAGAGAGGGACAGAATCTAAAGTAGGCTCCAAACCCAAAACAGGCTTGAACTCACCAGCTTTGAGATCATGACCTGACCTGAAGTCAGACTCTTAACCAACTGAGCTACCGAGGTGTCTCTATTACCATTATTAAAATCAAAAGAAGGCTGAGCTACCCAAACAGAGTGGCTCAGCTGTAAGCCATTACCCCTCCATTTGTTGTTTTCCCTTCAGAGACCTCATAGCATTTCCAAAATTATCTTCCACTCTAGTCCTACACACACTTCTTAACTACATGGCTTCCCTTTGGGAAAGGTTAACTGAATAGTCAATTCCCCGAGCTTTTTTTTATATTAAAATTTGAAAAATTGAAAAATTTTATTTACAGGACCCAGGGCAATGACGGAGGTAATAGAGGCCCCAAAACTGTTTGCTGGATAAATGGGATAATTTCATACAAATAAAGTATTTGTTTGCTAGGAATCGAGGTTTCGTTTTCTAAAACTTTTCTGCAAAAACACTAAGCTCAATCTCCCCATACTGAGGACAGCTTTTAGAAAAGGTGAGCTTTCTCATATCTGAAGACAGTATCTGTTTCTTCAAGGCCCACATTACATGGCGGTCAGAAGTGGGATCTGAAGGAGATGAACCCCAAAGGAATTAAGGATCCTGGCACGGGAGGCTCCCTCTGGAGCCCTTTGTCTCTCCACTTTCGTTATCTTTTGCCTATCAGAATTGGGCTCCCTCCTTTTGGTTGAGCTCTCCAACTTTAGTAGGAATTTCAAGGCTTCATCCTCTGTTTAAAGTCTTTGTCCCTCTGCTAAACACTCACTTTTGTATTTATTTTTCAACATCTGGCTCAGAATAATGGGACCTCAATCTGCTAGATTCTTCCAAGAGGGTCCTCCTTCCTAGGACCTTGACAGATTTTATGTTTAAAAACAAAGATTACCCTGGGGTGCCTGGGTGGCTCAGATCATGATCTCAAGGTTAATGGGTTCAAGCCCTCTGTGGGGCTCTGCATTGATAGAGAAGAGCCTGCATGGGATTTTCTCTCTCTCCATTTCTCGCTCTACCCTGCCCCCCACTCTCTCAGTCTCTCAAATAAACTTAAAAAAAGTTCCCCCTTCATACACATTTTTAACTAGTTGAACTGACTTAACCAAAAATATATTGTAATTCCAGTGGCCATTATGAGGAAATTTCGATCTTCCCAAACTTGCTTTTCTTAGAACCAGGTAAGACAAGATCGCTAAAATAAAACAAACACATGCCTGATAGAAACCTATTTCAATCGGTATCTTGAGGCTTCCAAACATATTCAGGTCACTAAAGTCACTTCTTTACAAAATACTGTTTCTAAATTAACAGAGTCAAACAATTGGAAAAAGAAAAGAGATAGGAAAGCATCAGAACTCTAGCCCTTTCACCTCCATCACTAACATCTTTTTCCCCTACTACATCTTCCGTTTAGTCAAAGATTTTCCCGAGGTAACAGAGGATTCTGACAGAATTACTGAAGAATTTAAGAGAGTCATGCACACTCACCCACCAGAGTTCTCAGATTTATACCGGCTAGTTCACCTGCTTGTTGGAAGGGGCGGAGTCCAAACCCACATCCAACAAGGGAAAAAGCAACCAATACCATGCCTTGTTATGTGATCAGGTTCAGCAATCACTAAATGACTTCACATGGCAATCTAATCCCTGGGGCTTTCCCAAAACCTTTTGACAGGAATAAGATTCAGGCTCATACTCAGAAGCCCAGTGAGACCATGCATGATTATTATAGCCAGTGCCAAATTCTTTTTAAGAAAAATTGTGGCCTTCCTATGGGTGTTGAATCCACTTGGATAGCCTTCAACTCTACGTTCATTAACAGGCTAAACTGACCTCTCTCCCTTCTAGTTAAAAAGACCAGGATGGAATGGAAAACTGTGTCCACACTAGATTTAGTTAATTTAGCAAATCAGCTTGCCTGCCCTCTAGATGATTCAACTAAAAGGAAAAACACTATAATCCTTAATTTTCAATTCCAACAAAAAAGGAGGCTCCTAAACAAATCAAACTTTCCTGGTCTTTGTTAATACTGTGAAGAGCCAGGACACTGGCCTACTTGCAGGACTCTGAAGAACTACAGGGGCTTTTCTCAATCTTTCTTAACCGGTTTAGAAAGACAACTCTCCAGATTGAGAATGAATCTTACCAACACTGGAGATATATATAGTCTTGGTGCTCAATCACACTATTAAACAGTGCCTCAGAACTAACTAACAGCACCTCAGAACTAACAGCGCCTGAAAACTAACTAACATGGTTCTTACTTCCTCCACCCCTGTTCATTTATTGGGCTGAAATTTCTTAGAGGAATATCATGGCAGACTTTATTCCTTCTGAAAGGGGAAATAATTCTCGAATTTGAGAGCGACGCCAAAATAGTCAAGCAGGTGAAGCAAATGAGCCTTCAACATGTTTTACTGGTTCCACCTCTGACAACACTAAAGCTAATTTTAAGGATGCTATTTGTGCCTGTTGGGTCAGCTGTAAGGCCTAAAGCCCCTAAAAGATGGTTATAAGGCTCGGGGCCTCATTATCCTGCACTAGTATCTCTGGTCACCTCACTGTTCCAAATTTCTATACTTCCTTAGCCTCCATCTCCACTGAAAGCAAATTTTTCATTGTTATTTATTCACGTACCACCTTCTCTAGCATCCGTGTGGATAAGACCAGCAAATATCTCTGCCTTTACTTGAGAGGGAAAAAAAATCCTTCCTATTTATTATCAACTTTAAAAGCTATTTGGATGTGTAGGCCTCTTTACAGAAAGACAGCATGCACCTGTTAAACTTTTAACTTTAAGAGACAACAGAGTCCCCAAGCAGAAATTGCAGTTTGCTAAAACTCACGATCCATATTGGGACACCTAATCTCAGAAAAAGGGCTACATTTAGATCATGGCATCCCAAACTTCCCAAAACTCAAACTAAGAAAAAAAAAAAGACATGACCCTATTATTTTGGAAGATCAAGATGCCTTAGCCTTTAAAGCCCTAAAAGAAAGCTTGATAAATCCCCCTACTCTTGGATCAGCTTCCCTTTTCCCTTTTTGTATTTCAAAAGGCAGGAAACAGCCTTGGTGTACTCATGCAAAAACAAGGGGTCAGCCATCAATCCACAGCCAACAGCTAGACCTCATGGCACCAGGATATCCCCCTTCAGAGCCATTCCCATCAATGCCCTTTTAATTAAGATCACTAAAAAGACATTTATGGAATCCCCTATAACCATCTTTGTTTTTGTTGTTGTTTTAGTTGAACATCTTACTCTGGAATATACTTGCGAAGATATGTGAACACATGCACGCGCAATTCGATAATGATAATAAAATAAATATGCACATATCCACCACCAGGTTAAGAAATGGCACTTGCCTAGTGCCTTAAGAGTACCCTGAGTTGTACCCCTCTGATAATGTTTTTGAAATTGAAGTATAGTTGACACACAGTACTACATTAGTTTCAGGTGTACACAGTGATTCAACAGATTTATACTTTTGCTATGCTTACCACAATGCTTACCACAATGCTACCACAAGGTCACCATATAATACTATTACAATATCATTGACTATATTTCTTATGCTATGCCACTTATTCCCATGACTTACTTACTGCCTAACTGGAAAACTGTACCTCATGCAGTAGAAGCTCTTCTGAATTCTCATTATTCTCAACACCTTTTTGCAACTGTTTGTCATACAACTTTCTTTCTGTAATAATCTTAAAAATTTGTTTTTAAATGTTTACTTATTTTTGAGATAGAGAGAGACAGAGCGTGAGCTGGTAAGGGGCAGAGAGAGAGGGAGACACACAATCTGAAGCCGACTGCAGCCTCTGAGCTGTCAGCACAGAACCCGACACAGGGCTCAAACCCACAAATGGGAAGATCATGACCTGAACCAAAGTCGGATGCTTAACCAACTGAGCCACCCAGGCACCCCATCTCTCTGTAATAATCTTAACCCTGCCACCCTTCTTCCCTCCTCTATGGACAACCCTCCTGATGACTGTTTGACTCAGACAGATTACCTCTTGATAATGTTTTTCTTGGTTTACCAATGGCTCTTATTTAAAAGGTGAAAATGGTAAATATTATGCTGCCATAATGGTAAATAGTATTCCATTGCAACTCTATGAAGTTTTTGAGGCAGCACCTTTGTCCTCAGCTACCTCAGCCCAAGTGGCTAAGTCATACACCCAAGGTTGGGCCTCCATTTAGCCAAAGGCAAAACTGCAAATATCTATACTGACGGTATGACATTGGAGTAGGTCATGCTTTTGGAATGGTATGGAAACATTGAGGCTTCCTCACTTCCAGTGTGGACAAAATTAAAAATACCCTTTATGTCTAGGAATTGTTAGGTGTCATAAATTTACCAGCTGCCTTCATCATTATTGAGGCTGATGGGCACTCCAAACTTGATTCCCTGGAGGCTAAAGGAAACCACTTCACTGATATCTCCACAAAGAACACTGCTCTCAAAGGAACCAATGACTTCTGTCATAGTCCAAAGGGATGCTCCCCCAAGTGATAATCTATGAAAATTGACTAGAGATGTCCAACAATTGGCCCCAGAAAAGGAAAAACAATATTGGAAACTTAATAACTGTTGATTCAATTTAAACAAGAAAATTCTGGATTGGGCCAAATAATAATCCAGTCTTGCCAGAGATTCTAAAGTTCCCATTACTGACTACTATACACTGGCCTACTAATACAATGATAACCTTTATGAATCAGTATTTGTGGGGAAGTATTAACAAGGCACAGAGTGCCTACTTTGATTTCCCCACCTGCCTGAAGTAGAATTTAGGAAAACCTGTCTGCACTGCTCCTAGACACTTTAAATTGCCCAATGGACCATTCAAGTTTTGGTAAATGAACTTTTTATAGTCTTCCCATGGGTATAAAAATGTATTGTTAATGGCTTGTATCTTTTAAAATTTCATCCCTGGCGACCTCACCCCCTCAAACTTCACAGTGACTGGAGAATTCATTTCACTAGTCAGTGCTTTAATAGATCAGTGCTATTTGGCCAATATCATGACACTTTCACTGCACCTACCACTCTCAATCCTCTGGGCTAGTTTAAAACACTAATGATATTATTCAAGGTTTGGAGAGATGCTCCAAATACCCTGGCCAAAGGCACTGCCATTTCCTTCCAGTGTACCCTTTTTGGAACCCATAAACTCCCACCCTTTGAGATAATCACAAGATGCCCAATGCACATGGCCCCTGATCTTTTGATCCACAGCTGGCAAAATGGGATATACTTCAATATTGCAAATGCTTCCTTGAGAATAATCATACTTTAGTAGACCAGTCTTTCCTCCACATGCTTCCAGAAGACAAAGATCTTAAACATTATACCTAGAGTCTAGAGAGTTTGTCTACTGAAAAAGATACCTCTAGAAAGACTCTCTTCAACTTCATTAAAAAGGAATCAAGCCTTGTGCCATCAAACTCCAAGGAATAGATTCTTGGATTCATGTGTCACATCTGAAAAGAGCATCAAAACCTGACTGAGTCTACATAGCAACTGGTAACCTGAAAATAAAGATTTCCATGAACTGAAGCAACAACAGCTGAAGGAGATAGCTTTCCAAAGATGACCAGATCAGGCTTACATACCCTTTTCTCACTGTTGCTTTCCATCTTAATGCCCACTTCTCTTTCTTGGACCAATCTGTTGCAATAGGGGGACAAATTTTTGATCTTTAAATAAGTTACAATAAAATCTGATCTGTCCATAATGTTGTAGATACCTTGATCTTCAATCCATTCCTCTGCACTCAAGAGAAACATAAGCAAGCTAAATCTTCTTTTCAAGTCTTTTAGGAAAGATCCCTTTAGTCTGAGATGGTTCCTTGCAGAATGCATACTCCTCATCTTATTCTGTAGAATCATTTTAGGTTTTATATCTGTTGACTGTCAAATTCTGTAGAAACAATGTGCCAGTAGGGTGACATTAGCTCAGTGTTTTGAGATGATCTCCATCCAATGCTTAAGATATAGATCTCAGATAGGAAATGCCTGAGAGTTCTCCTTCCTACCCTTTCTCATTACTCAATCATGGCCCCATCAGTTTCTAACCTGTGCACTTTACTTCCAGTGTGGGACATGACAACCAGGAAGGGTCCTTCCTGGCAACAAGGGTTCAAACCACTTTAGTAAACAAAACCACTGAATACAAAAACCAAACCAAACCAGACAAAACAAAGAAAAACAAACAAACAAACAAACAAAAAAACAAAACTGACTCTTGATCAGTGACATTTTCAAAGAAAGATCTTGATCAAAAAAGGAGAAGTGTGAAAATAAATAAAGGAAGCCTCATTTAAAATGGATTCAGGAACTTTGGCCACAGCAACTTCTTACTCAACATGTCTCCTGAGGCAAGGGAAACAAAAGCAAAAATGAACTACTGGGACCTCATCAAAATAAAAAGCTTCTGCACAGTGAAGGAAACAATCAGCAAAACTAAACAGCAACTGACAGAATGTGAGAAGATATTTGCAAACGACATATCAGATAAAGGTTTAGTATCCAAAATCTGTAAAGAACTTATCAAACTTAACACCTAAAAAACAAATAATCCAGTGAAGAAATGGGCAAAAGACAGGAATAGATACTTCTCCAAGGAAGACATCCAGATGGCTAACCGACACATGAAAAAATGCTCCACATCACTCATCATCAGGGAAATACAAATCAAAACCACAATGAGATACCATCTCACACCTGTCAGAATGGCTAACATTAACAACTCAGGCAACAACAGATATTGGCGAGGATGCGGAGAAAGAGGATCTCTTTTGCACTGCTGGTGGGAATGCAAACTGGTGCAACCAGTCTGGAAAACAGTCTGGAGGTTCCTCAGAAAATTAAAAATATAACTGCCCTATGACCCAGCAATTGCACTACTAGGTATTTATCCAAGGGATACAGGTATGCTGTTTTGAAGGGGCACATGCACCCCAATGTTTATAGCAGCACTATCAACAATAGCCAAAGGATGGAAAGAGCCCAAATGTCCAATGACTGATGAAAGTATAAGTAAGATGTGGTGTATATATATATATATATATATATATATAATATGTATATGTATACACACACACACACACACACACACACACACACACACAATGGAGTATTACTCGGCAATCAAAAAGAATGAAATCTTGCCATTTGCAACAATGTGGATGGAACTAGAGGGTATTATGCTAAGTGAAATAAGTCAGTCAGAGAAGGACAAAAATCATATGACTTCACTCATATGAGGACTTTAAGAGACAAAACAGATGAACATTAGGGAAGAGAAGCAAAAATAATATAAAAACAGGGAGGGGGGACAAAACATAAGAGACTCTTAAATATGGAGAACAAACAGAAGGTTACCGGAGGGGTTGTGGGAGGGGGGATGGGCTAAATGGGTAAAGAACATTAAGAAGTCTACTCCCAAAGTCACTGTTGCCCTATATGCTAACTTGGATATAAATTAAAAAAAATAAATTAAATTTTAAAAAATGTCCCATTAAAAATTAAATTAAAAAAAATGGGGTCAGGAAGCCCTGAAGGGAGAGCTCTCACACACTACCACTCACTGTTAAGAAGCACACCTTTTGTTCCCCAACAGGAAGAAGATTATTTTACATACTCCAGCAGGAGGAAGGAAGAATTTCTCTTTGCCCAGAAACACCACCACACTCAGCCAATGAGAAGCCATCATAGTTCCCTTCCATAGTCCTCCTTTCTTCTACAAAAGCAAGCTCCTCTCCCCTGTTCTCCTGACTTGCCTATGTTTCGCCGTAATGTTTGCATGTCCTGAGTTACAATTTTCTGCTTCTCCCAAGTAAACTCTTTGCTGGTAAAATAGCTGGCTTTTTTAAGGTATTATATTATATATAATATCATATTATGTTTTGCAACAGAAGACTTTTTGGATATATATGTATTAATGTATGTATATGTACATATATATCCCCCAAATTACTCCATCTGGATGGAGAAGAGAGTAAGCTAGCAAGATCTCTTACTGTTTGAAACATAAGGTTTCTTGTACTCTTTTTGGTATAGGATTCTCATTCCAATGGTTCTCAAGGGTAGTTAAATCTCTTCACCACTATGCCCATCCCCCATCTTTGTCATATTTTTTGAGAACAGGGTCAGATTGAGAGAAGATTAGGCAATTTGGGCCTATAAAAAAATCTTAATATCTCTCTGAATTGAATCTTGAATCTCTAAATTCAATCTTAAATTAAGCCAATTTTATATTCACATATTATAAACCATGTCCAAAAATATCTCCTATAATTCTAGCAATTAATAGTTTCTTTCTTCTTTTACATTTTTCTTAGAAACTAAGGGGCAATGACTACTGGGGTGCTAAGTCCTGGAAAATTAACTCTCCCTGACTTTTGTGTATTTGTTCCCAAGTTTCTTCTTAGTCTATGGCATTCCTTAGATTGATTCTCACTTAGCTTACAGACAATCAATCTCCTTTCTTTTGTTGACTTCTTTTCAAGCTTCACTTCCTGAGAAGAGCAGTCTAGAAAGCCAATAAGCCTACTAGAAGCAAATGAACACCCAACACATATTCTATTTTGAATGAACAAGGTTTAACCCAACTGTGACCACATTGGTTACATAGCAATTGTGGAAGGACAGCATATAGTCCTGAAAGACATATAGCCTGATATAGTAAAAGAGGACAGAATCAATTCTGTTCCTAAGATGACTTGGTAGGAGTCTACCTAAAATCCTCTATCTTTATCCACCTGGTGACATCCTGCTATCCTTCAGGATGAATTCATCCTTCATATGAATTGCTTTTGCAGCCTCTCCCAGCCCTCCCCCAGACTCAGTTACTAGCAAGTGTTTCCTCTGTGCTGTCACTATTCTTTGTATACATATTATTATATGTCTGTTAGCCCCATTGACTGTAAACATTCTATTGAAAGAACCATGTTATTCAATTTCATTCAGTATATATATTTTAAAGCAAGAAGAGTGGGGAGGATGAGGCACAGAAGAAGAAAGACATAAAGAAGGGAAACAAGGAAGGAAAGATAGAAGGAAAATATACTAGGATTTGGGCTGGAATACTGTGTTGTCTGTTTTCAGGACTTTGGCACATGTTTTTTTTTGTGTGATTTGTCTGTATAACCACAACAACTAATAAATTTTGGAGGAACATATGTTTCAAAAGGTCCACTGATACTAGTTCACTGATTAGAAATTATTAGAGTGCAAACAAAAAAATACGTAACTTATTTGTTGTTGTTTTTCTTTGATAGTCCTTATATTATGATGGATAATGTCAGCACTGAAGAATGTTACGTAAATTTAAACAAAGCCTGTGTCATTAAAAATTCACAACAACAAATTTGGAAAGTAAAAAAATAGCTTAACACATTTGGTTGGAATAAAAATTATGCCTTATGTATATATATTGGAAATTTACATTGAAAAGTTTATTCTCCCTATTTGGATAGGAATAAAACATTTTGATTTAACAGAAATGATTAATCAAACAGTAGTTATAATGGCTGAAGCATTAAGTATTGGTACAGTCACAGGGAACACGAATCCTTGTTTTTCTATTTGTTTACTCATCTACCTATATTTAGTAGGTTGAATGCATTAATGGATTGTCTCCACTTAAGGTGCCCCCATTTTGTTCTAATCTGAATCTATTTGACCTTTTAAGTCAGACTTTTCTCTGTCCAGCTCATTTATGTTGCTTTTCCAATCCAGTTACAGACCAATTTATAATCCAAAGAGAATGCTCTTCATCTAAGGCCTGAAGACTAATATTGTAATGTATTCTGAATTGTCCCACATTTAAAACATTCTCAATCCTTTTAATACCTATGCAAACTTTTATGCTAATAGTTTACTTTTATTATAAAATGTATATTCTTTCTTTTTATGTATCAAGTACATCATTCATATGTTTACTTTTCTTCAAACTAGAATGTGTTACAATCTGTTTCTACTTAGCATGTGATAATAGCACAGAACGCAGCAGCAGATAAGGGAAGAAAATGAAGGAGAAAGTTGGCATTTATCCAGTTTATTTGATTACTCTAGAATGTTGGTCTGTATAATTCAATCTCCATAGTTTTATTTTTTTTAACACTTGATTTATATAGTTCAATAATCTGCTAATTGTTAAGCAGATAATCATCTTTATTTTAAAACAACAAAGGTCTTCAAAGCACTGGGTTTAATTTTTATCAGGATAAATTGTGATAGTTTTAATGTTTAAACAGTGACAAGATTGTTTAAAGCGTCATAGAAAAAATCAAAGCCCTGGGGAAGCTATTAACAATTTAGCTTTTCCAATGCATGTGATAATATGAATTCTACTTTCCTAAGATAATTTTATAGATGTGTTTAATAATATGAGACCATCTCAGCTGCCAGTGGGCATCTCTGCTATGTGTCCTTGACTCTATCATCTGACATTATCACCACATGTACAGGTCTTTCACCAGGCCTTAAATAGTTTGTTCTATCAGCCAATTTATACACAGGCTGATTGGCTTAATTAATGAAAACAGAATGAGTAGAAAAAGTTAATATAGACTCTTATGGAATGTCAAACTTTCAAATAACTTACTAATTCTGAGAGGAAGAAAAAGTGGTTTAAATTCTAGTTACGCTTAAAAAAAAACAACTTTGATTCTGGACAAGAAACTTCACATCTATGGACTACAACTTCCTAAGGTATTCTGTAAATGGGTTGTGCTTTAAATCTTTAAGTTTCCTTCTGGATCTAAAATTATTTGTTGTATTATAAAGCATCATATTATATCATATCACACTATATTGACAATTCACTCATTCAGGAAATAAGGATGTTGTCCTGAACTATAAATGATTATACTTAAGCACATTTTGAAATTTGATGTAAGAGCATCAGTAACAAACATGAATTTAACAATATTTAAATAAGCTGTATTTCCAACACCTTTCTGTAATCATCTGATCTGATCTCAAAATACCTATCAAACACGTTTTGCTATTACCCACATTTTGTGGATGAGGAAAGTGAGGCATGGAGAAGTTAGTATCAGACTTCAAAGTCTACACTGTCTGCATCTTGGATCACAAGATATTGTTTGAGACAGTTTGTCCCTGCAGCCCACTGTTTTGAAATCTACCAACCAGGCTGTCACCATTAAGAAGGATGGTAGGGCCACCTTTTCCATAGAGAGGAAATATTTCTAGCAAACTTTCCTAGCTTCATGGTACTAAAGTACTCTTCACTCATGAACGCAAAGAGGCCAGCCCACAGGGCAACAGTTCTTTCCCAGATTTCTGAAGTGACAATTCTTCAAATTAGCAGATACAGAATCTGACTTTGGTGCTCTATCATGCATAAAAGGTCAAAAGAAAGAAAGACTTCATTTTCCGCTGGATAGTTTTTCAAGTTTACATTCTCTTTTAGAGTTTTTCCTTTAAAAGCCAAAAATTATGGGCAACTTTTACTTTCAAATATCAGTGCCTTCATTCTTTGATTGCCTTGGAAATATTATACAGCTAATACTTTTATGTGTTTTGAATGAATTCTCTGTCTCCTAAATATTGTCTTTCCTGGATTATAGGTTGGGATCAAGTCATAGAATGTATAAATTACAATTGGGGAGGGTGGATTCAACCTAAGAGTTAAATGTAGAAAAACATAAAATTTCTCATTTTTGTTATGTTGAATAAATTGAGTGCTGTATATTGATGATCTAAATATACATGTAATTACTGCTTTAATTATACATGTGATTGCTGCTTAACTTTATTATACATTGTTACCATGGAACTGAGAGATTTTAATTTTAAAGAACATTTTATATTAATTTCTCTTCATTTTATGAATTTCTTTCTTAGCAGCATGTTTAAGAAAAAAATGCCACATCTATTGTGGCATTTATATAGTTGTATACATAATGATCATTTAGATTCTATTTAATGTTCTTATAATATTGAAGAAAGTTTTCAGCTGTGTAAAGAATTGTTCTAATTTCCAAATGAGATTTAATATTCACCATTTCTTTCTAATTGTAAACACTGAAAACTGGCTCTACAGGGGCATATTTTTCCATACCATATTGAAAAGGTCTGGTGTTCAGAAATGCATTCACATTCAGGTGAATATATGACATATAATTAGCTATATTTTCCACCAAGATGGTATTATTTATGAAGGATGATTTGGCATTGGACAGATTTCTTACTCTCATTCAGAAGTAGATATCTCCCTTACCCATATGCTTTTCCCACTTCATAAGAACCAAAGTTCTACCTTGTAGAACTTATTCTAATGGACCTACATATATAAATTATGCTTTGAAAGAACTCCCGGGGTGTCTGAGTGGCTCAGTCGGTTGAGGTTGAGCGTCAGACTTCCGGTTCAGGTCATGATCTCATGGTTCATGGGTTTGAGCCTCGTGTCAGGCTCTGTGCTGACAGCTTGGAGCCTGAAGCCTGCTTTGGATTCTGTGTCTCCCTCTCTCTTTGTCCCTCCCCTGCTTACTCTCTCTCTCTCTCTCTCTCTCTCTCTCTCTCTCGAAAGTGAATAAATGTTTAAAGAATTAAAAAAAGAAATAACTCCCATTATCTTTTTTAATAGCTAGTTTTTCTCCACCAATAATAGAAACTAAATTATTGGCCAAACTTTCAAGGTCAAGAGCAAGCAGAGAGCCCAGATAGCTGGGGAGACCTTGCAGAAGGGTGACACAGACACTATTGGGTAACAAGCCCATGGCAGTTCCCGCACTTGGCTCTGCCCCATGGCTTAAATCCTTCAAATGAGTTCCTTTCTGTATTTTATTTCACGTGTGTGGTGCAAATATAAGGCTGCAATTGGATGCTGTTACCTTGTCTGCCATTCACAGGAGGGAGACTTCCTTCCTGAACTGTGATGTAAAGAGTGAGCTCTATAATCACTGTTTCTTTTATCCTTATTCCATGAAATTCACATTTTTCTTCTCCATTCTGGACTGTTGGCACCTTCCTCTCTCTAGGAATACAGTGCTGTCCTTCCTGTTTCTGCCTTTGGCTGCTTTCCCAATAGGAGAAGATAGAATTAGCACATACTCCCTGAGGAGCATGGGAGGGGACTCAGCAGGGTGCTTCCTCAGTCCCTTCAACCACTGGCAGGGAGTATTCACTAAGGCACCCCTGGAACCAGCTAACATTGTATTTTGTGATGAGTAGTACCAGTGCCTCTGTATTCATGCACAGCCAGCTAAGGGAAATAATACACAAATATTAATTATTTAGAGATAATAATATGTGTACAGCTCTTGATCTGTGTGTACAACTCCCATTGATATTCCATTAAGAAAACAAAAACACATTCACAGTCAGTGTTTGCCCAACTTATTTTTAAAAAAGTGTGGGTGTCTGCTAAAGGGAAAGGTATAAAGAATCACTGCTTAATAAAAACACACGCCTGTGTATAATTTTAATAGTCAAAGTTAGACTATAGCCTTAAGTGTTTTGCATGCTATTAATGAGAAATAATGCTAAACTACTACTTTTTCTGTGTAAGCAAAATATCCAAATTAAATGAATAAATTTGACCAAGTTTTGCTTACATAGTCTAGATCTGCAGAATAATCAAGAGGAAAGAAAGTGAGTTATAAAATAATTATACATAGAATTGGACAACAAATCATACGGAGAAGGTTTAATATACTTTTTCCAATGGTATGGGGTGGATGTATTTCTAAATGGTGTAGCTTATTTTTCATCTCTCCCAGGTTTACTTCCTGGGGATAGTCAATGGGATTTCTAAATACAGTGGTGTCCTATGATTTTCCCCTCTGCTAACACTGGTAGAGGCTTCTCTAGACATTCCTACTAGACCGATTTGTGATAGCTCCATTTCACATCTCTGTTTCAGTACAATTCCATGCTGATAGATCTCGCTGGAGAGAAGAATGTGGCAAAGAGGCTTCTGACATAGCTGGAACACAACTAACTAAATTAATTAATTAATTGTTTGTGGTATTAAATAATGTTGGAGAGGTTATGGAGGATCAGGTGATGCAGGGCCTTTAGACTATGGTAAGCTCTTCATTTTTCATGCTGTGTGAAGTGGCAAGCAAATGGAAAATGTGGAGCCTAGAATTGATTATCTCCTGATTTTTTCACCCTGGCAGTTCTCAGAAGTGATTATAAAGGAGTATGGTCAGATGAATAATTGTCCTCCCAAAAGATGCCCAGGTTCTAATCTCCAGAACCTGTGAATGTTACTTTTTATGGCAAAAGGGATTTTGCAGATGTGCTAAAACTAAAGATTTTGAGATGGGGAGATTATCCCGGATTATCAGGGTGAGCCAATATAACCACAACATATTTATAAGAGGGAGGCAGGAGATCAGAGTGAGTAGTAAACTGACGTGACCATGGAAACAAGAAGGGGTGACACAAGGAAGGGGTCATGAGGCAAGGAGTGCAGTTGGCTTCTAGAAGCCATAAAAGACAAGGAAATGGATTCTTCTTCCAGATCCTCCAGAAGGAATCAGCCCTGCCAACATCTTAACTTTAGCCCAGTTAAAACTAATTTTGGACTTAACGATCTCTAGAATGGTAAGAGAATACATTTACATTGTTCTAAACCACTAAGTTTGTGGTCATTTGTCAAGGCAGTCACAGGAAATGAACCAGGGAGCAAGGATACCACATGGAAGGCCAGCTAAGAGGCTTGAGTCTGGGGACTGAGATGGTTTGCACTAAAGTGACAATGGTGGAGGTGGTGAGAAGAGGTGAGATCCAGGATTTGTTTTGAAGACTTCCTGGTGGCATTTGATAATGAATTGGATGTGGAGTGTGCAAGAAAGACAGGAATCAGCGATGATTTTAACAATTTGGGCCTGAGCAACTGGTGGGGGGAAATTTCTATGGCCGAGATGGCAAAGACTGGGGAGGTCATGAACAAACATTTACTGTGTGCCTACTAAGTCCCAGGCATTGTTCGATGGATGTGGAGGTAAAGATAGACATGCCTTCATAAAATTTGCAATCCAGTATAGTGTTTCTCAAGTGTGCCCCCTGGAACACCTACATCAGAATCACCAGGGTGGAGGAGGATGCTTAATAATACAAAATTTTTAGACCTTAACCATAGAGAATACATTAGAATCACTTGACTTAGGGCCCAATGCTATGCTTTCTTGCCTCCCCCCCCCCCCCATCTCTGGATTAAATTTTTATTTACCAGTTTCACAGGTGTTCAATGATTACAAAAGTAATATATTTTCTTTGTAACATGCCCATAGTTTACTGAAAAGCACAAAATAAATCCCTTGTAATTCTATCATTCAGTGAATAACAGCTGGTAATTTCAGTGTGCAGCCTTTCAGACTTTATATGCACATACACACATATATGCATATTACAGAAAGAAGGAATCATAGTTTAATAATGCCATTTTTACTTGATGATGGTCTTTTAAAATTTTTTTTATTGTTTATTATTTTTGAGACAGAGAGAGAGAGAGAGAGAGAGAGAGAGAGACTGAGAGCAAGCTGGGAAGGGGCAGAGAGAGAGGGAGACACAGAATCGGAAGCAGGCTCCAGGCTCTGAGCTCTCAGGACAGAGCCTGACGTGGAGCTCCGACTCACAGACTGCAAGATCATGACCTGAGCTGTAGTCGGCCACCCAAATGACTGAGCCACCCAGGCGCCCCTGATGATGATCTTTCTAAAATAAAGCTATTGTGTTTATGAATAGTCTCGTTGAATTCTATTTTATGGACATTGCCCAATATCATAAACTTGTACCCAGTATTTTAGCCTTTTGATCCCCTTTACTCATTTCTCCCACCCTTCACCCCTACCTCTGGCAACCAATCTGTTCTCTATATCTTGGAGCTTGTTTTCTAGCAAGCTCCTCAGAGCTTCTCATATTCACTAGGTTTGTGGAATACTGATCTAGTGGCTCTTTATTATTTTAATTTTATTTTAGAACACTTGGTTTTCTTTTATTGGGATGCAGACATATCATTAACAGGTTTATTACAAAGTTACTGTTTAGCTCTCCAATGCAACAGGGTTTTTGTTTTGTCTTTTGTGTGTTGGAGCAATGGAAGAAGCAAAAGGAATTAAGATATACAACTACCTGCTTAAATGATATTGCTCAGGGTGGAATTAGCAGAAATGTGAACAAGGCAGCAGATACGTGATTAGCTTGGAAGAAAGTGATGTGGAAACTGCAGAAGGTTTGAGCAAGATAGAACTGTTTTCATGCGGGGCAAAAAAAAGGGAGAATAATGTGAGGTTAGGGGATATGTGTGATCTAAATATGCATAAATCTGAGTGGGTTTTTTCCCCTTATTCAGCTCCATTGTACTTTTAGTCAATTGCAAAACCGAATACCAGAAAATGCCCCTTTGTATATGTTAGCCCCACACTAACAACTAAGAGGTAGGTAGGTGGCAGTGGTGACAGCTGCTGATGGAAATGGGGTTGAGATCATAGGATTCCTTGTTACCCTTGTTGTACAGATGAAATAGTAAAGCTAAAGAGAGAGATAATGCAATATATTTATAACATTGCCATCATTTAAAAAAACAACCTAATATTCTGGTTTAGTATAATGTGAACAAATCCTTTCTCAAATTGATATATTATTGCATATTATGTCGCTCCTGATTGAGAGTATCTTAATATTTTTCTGTGGCTTTTTTTTTTCATTACATAAGAGTATGAAGTGGCATGAAAAACTTGAAATTCAAATCTGACATATTAGGTAATGATTTACTTTGGGACATCATGATGATTTTTTTTCTGTAGCTATTTTTTTTTTAAATGAGGGCTTAGGGGAGCCTGTTTAGTCAGTTACACTTCCGACTCTTGATTTTGGCTCAGGTCATGATCTCATGGTTTGTGAGGTCTGTGAGTTCAAGCCCCATCTTGGGTTCTGTGCTGAGAGTGCAGAGCCTGCTTGAGATTCTTTCTCTCTCCTCTCTCTCCATTCCTCCCCTGCCTGTGCTCTCTCTTCCTCTCAAAATAAATAAATAAACTAAAAAAAATCTTTTTTTAAAAAATGAGGGCTTAAAACAGCCAGTAGTGAAAAAATAGGTAGCACTTCCCAGTGGAAAAAAAATGATACAAAAAAAATGTGTTAAGATGAGAGACTGATTTACAGATAGCTGGTAAGAGCCCTACAAACCAACTTTGTGCCTAATGTTCTGAAAAAAAAAATTCTACATATCTTTTCCTTGACACTTCAAACTCTAAACCTGGTTCATAATCTGGATTTGTTTAAAGTTTATCAAGTACTTACTATATGCTAAACACTGTGTTAAGCAATTTACGTGAAATGGCTCACTTTACCCTTGTAAAATGTTTTTAGTTAGATGATACGACCACTTTATTTACTACTGCTGCAGAACTTGTAGCTCTTGTATCAATGAAGAGTCTCACAAAATTCTCTAGGTAGTCTCACGGAACATTAGAGAGACATTCATTCAGGAATTACATGTGGAATTGGAAACTCCCCTACTGTAACTCCATAATGTTGAATTCCCCATTTTATGTTTGTCACTTGGTTCTCAAAGGACAAAAAAATGTGGGAAACCTCTGTGTTTGAGCTACTCCATTCCAACTTGGGCTCTCTGACATTTCTATGTTTTCGACTTCTCCACCAGCTAGGACATAGTTGGTTTAGTCTACCCGGCAGTGGAGTTAACCACTCTGAAATCTGTGACTTATACCTGCAAAATTCACCACAACATTGTTGGGGAGGGTCCTAATTTCCCTTCACCATTTTCTCCAGTCATTGGTTACTCTTCCCCTCTCGGCACCCACCAAAGCCATTTTCTGTTGTTTCTATTTTCTCTCATGTAACACAGTCACCTTGCACTGATGGGCAGATATGTTTTCAAACAGGGCCTCTCACAGTGCTGTGGAAGGTATGATGGTTATTCTGTTTAACCTGGACCATTGCCTTGTATGCACACTATTCCCAGAGCATAGGAATTTAAAACCTTCTGCATGCCTCTGAAAGAAAATGCACTGCTTAACCTATATATTCACAACTCTGATATTGAAAGTGTAATCAACCTCAAAACAAGGTTATTTTTTGCAATTACAGCTTTACATTTATAATTGTATATTCATTGCAAACTATAGCTATGAAGATACCACAAAGAGAGACAACTGATACTACCTAAAATAGCCTGTATTAAGATATGGGTTTGGCTGCCTTAAAAAGTGATTCCAAAAGAAATTGGCTTAAGAATAAACATTTTGATGAAGTCAGAAGTGTTGCAAGGGAGAACTGAAGGCACCCTGTCCAGATCAACTCCCCAGTTTAACTACCTTAAAAGAAATACTTTGAAAAAAATCCATGACCACTGCATCAACACCAGCACACTGGCCTGTTACCCCCCTGCCCCCAAAATATGGTCTTGGTAACCAGTCAAGAAAGGTACAACGGTTTGATGGCACTGGGGATTCTTGCTATTTCTGTGTTAGTGTTTCACTATTGCCCAAGTTTGCTCCCATATATAACCAAAACAGGTCTGTAGGCCAGTATGATGCAAAGAAGAGAGGAGAGGATGCAGTCCTTCCCTCTAGAAGCATATCCTAGGAGTTGCCCATATCAGTTCTTTCACATTTCATGGATAAGAACCTACTCCCATGGGGACACCTAAATTCAAAAAAAGCTATGCAACTAATTCTTTAGATAGATTAACCTATGCTCAGCTAAACTTCTATTACTATAGAAAAAGCAGACATCAGATATTGGCAGGATAACTATTAGCCGCAGCCACAGAGGAAATGACCATATTTTGCATCACATACTGTGAGGTTTTCTCTCCTTTGCATTTCACTCTTTCCCCTACCTACGCTGCCCTTTATACTTTCATCTGTCAAAATGTGACTGAATCATTGAGGCCCAACTTTCATCTCCTTTCTGAAATATTATGTGGTAGAGATAGTCATATTTACCAAGCGTGAAATCTATTTGTATTTCCCAGCCATCATCTCACAGTACATTGGGGATGGGAATGGCTGGAGGGTGGTGGGAAGATTGACTAGTTCTGACTGATGGGCTGTGAGTTGAAGTAATGTGGGCCTCCCTGCCCATTCCCCTATCAAGGTCAATGTGGAGATTTGTGTTCCAGATGAGGGGACTAAGAGAGGATAGAGGCTTCTTTGGTCAGGATTCCTGAATGGCAAACCAACTTGAGTTTGATGTTGTTTATTGCCTCAATAGCCAAGTCACTCTTTAGTCCTTCCAGTTGGATTTGATTGTCCTCTCCTTTGTATACATATATGGGCTTTGCACTTATCACATTGTACTTCTTTTTGTCTGAGTGTTTGCGGTTTCTTGAGAAAATTGGTCAGTTCCAATGATGTCTGGAAAACAGAAGAGCTCAATAAAAACGTGATTGTTTAGATAGTGTTTTAAAGCTGAAAGTGGAAGCAAGAAGCAAGGGGTTATCAGAGAAGATGAGATTTAGACTGAAAATAGGAGAAGGTATGTCATGATGTAATAATTTAGATACCTACACTTAACTAGAAGATAACATTCCTGTTTATTGGCCTCTGCTTTCGTGAAAACTGGTAGACAAGATTACCTTTATACTCTTTCTGATGGATAAAGTACCTACTTAAACAATCTTTTTAATATTTATTTGTTTTTGAGAGAGAGAAAGACAGAGTGCAAGCAGGGGAGGTGCAGAGAGAGAGGGAGACACAGAATCTGAAGCAGGCTCCAGGCTCCGAGCTGTCAGCACAGAGCCCAACGTGGGGCTCGAACTTATGGACAGTGAGATCATGCCCTGAGCCGAAGTCGGACGCTCAACAGACTGAGCCACCCAGGCTCCCCTAAAATACCTACTTTTTAATGCAGCATTTTAAATAAACTTTTAAATTGCTTTTGTGTTGAAGGATTACAGTAAAAATTATCCACCTGTTTTAGTGCTGTAAGGGCTTACATATTCTAAAATGATAGAGTTATTCTTTCTAATCAGGAAACCAGAGCACATGATACAATACTCCAAATAAAAATACTGTACTTTGTATACTATCGTGCCTGCTATCACCATGATTTGGTGATTTAGGGATTATCATTATCCTCATTTCATATATCAGAAAACAGATTGGATTTTAATGCTATGGACTAGATGTCTAGATTATCATGGAGCCATTCAGTAATTTATGCAATTACTTCATGTAATAATACAAAAATTTATAATAATATAAATTTCAACATTTGAGGTATTCTTTTCAATTTACCCTGACTACTCAATATATTTCATTCATTTACTTTTTTATCAATAATAAAAATTAAATTTCTCTACTTTGATTTATAATTTGTACTTGAAATATGAACTACTTTATGAAAAGATCAACATATACCATGAAAAGTATAGAACCGTTGTCTGAAGGGTTATGCTTAAATTGTTTATCACATTGAAATACTCAGGGATAGCCAAGGGAGGAAAGAAGTAACCCCAGAAGTTAAAATGATCTTTCTTACAGACATTTAAAAAGAACAAAGACCTGTAGATTATATCAAAACTTGTCTGAGTTTATCCACTCCCCACATGCAAGTGGGTTTTATAACTTGTATTTACTAAGATGATATAGTAGGAAACCCACAGTTTAACTTGATGTTTTATCAGCAACACACAGTTGTTTAAGGCTAAAATTAAATAAAAGAACTTGGAGCTGCTTTTCAAGTCAGAGTGGAAGAAAACATTTTAAGAAACTGAGATGTAATTATTTAAACATAAACTTGGCAAAAGAGAGAGAGAGAGAGAGAGAGAGAGAGAGAGAGAGAGAGAGAGAAGTCAGTCATTTCATCTGGTTTCTTTTTCATATGACATGAGGACTGGCTTTCATCATTATTTATATCTATCCTTTTTATTCCATGAACGTATTAAAAGGCATTAAAAAATTGTAGCATATCCTCAGAAAGAGAAAAGGGAGAATGTTCCACTCAGTATAAGATTTATGCTTGCTGAAGGCAGCAAGAATTGCTGTGAATATTTTAGAGAAGAACTTGGATCCTGGCTACAAAAGTTCAAGTAACCACTTAGAATTTCTCATTGAGAACTACCGTATGCAAACACATGAGCTGTGGATTGATTCTTACTTAATTACCAGACCACCAACTTTGCCAGTGCCATTAGCTGCAATACAATCTGGGACAATGTGAGAAACCATCATTTTTCCTTCTGATCTCTCTGGTATGTTTCAGACCATCTATGGAAGCTCAGAAGTAGTACATATAATTTCACAGTTATGTGTCAGGTTGATGGAAAAAGTGGGCATGCTACAATGCTTTCAGAGTTACAATTCAAGTGAGAAACCCAACTGCATATTAAATTCATGGATGAACAATGGAATCTTGAAAGCCATAATTTGAAGTTTTATTTCTGTAGGTATGGGCATATGACACCAAATTATTAAATCTAGCACAATATAAAAGTGAACACATGAGAGATTTACATAGAGAAGAGAGAATTGTGAAGTTTGGGAATGTGAAAAACTGTGCAATACTTTCATAATAGCAAACTTTAATATAGAATAAGCTGAACAATAGTTTTCAAATACAACTCCCTCCTGATTTATATGGTAACTTACCTATGTTGTAGCCCTCATAAATGCGCAAGAAAGTACTGAAATGCAAAAACAATGTGAAGTACCACATAGACGCTTGCTTTGGTTGCTTATGCATACGGATAGCTAGTAATCCCACACAAAAAATACCTTTAGCATACAAAATTTTCTGGATAAAAGGGGTGGTGATGGATTTTCATAAGTAATATTCTGTCCAGAAGTTTTTTCTTTGTGCTTCAAACTAGGGAAGTTTATAAATCATTTCCCTTATAATGTCAGCAGTGAAGAGAGAGAGTATGTCATTGAAAAAAATATTTCTGCACTTTTATAAGATGGCATGGCAGGTATATTTGCTATAGCAAATTAAAAAATCTACTTAAGAAATATAGCTGACAAAGAGTTTATTTTTTTAAATTTTTTAAACATTTATTTATTTTTGAGACAGAGAGACACAGAGCATGAACAGGGGAGGGGCAGAGAGAGAGGGAGACACAGAATCCGAAGCAGGGTCAAGGCTCTGAGCTGTCAGCACAGAGCCCAACTCGGGGCTTGAACACACGTACCGCGAGATCATGACCTGAGCAGAAGTTGGACGCTTAACCGACTGAGTCACCCAGGCGCCCCAGACAAAGAATTTAAAGCATAGATCATGGGTCAGAAGACTTAATATTGTTAAGATGGTGATATTTACCAAACTGATCTATAGATTCAGTGCAATCCCTATTAAAATCTCAGCTGACTTTTGTAGAAGTTGACAAGCTGACTCTAAAATTCATATGGAATTGTAAGAGATCCAGACTAGCTGAAACGATCCAGGAAAAGAAGAAAGTATGTGGACCCAAATTTCCCAAATTCAAAACTCACTACAAGGCAATTGTAATCAAGACAGGGTAGTGCTACACAAAGATAGACAGATAAATCAGTAGAATAAAATTGAGGGTTTAGAAATAAGCCCATGTATCTACAGTCAAATGATTTTTGACAAGGGTGACAAGACCATTTAATGGGGGAAAAATAATCTTTTCCACAAATGGTACTGGGACAACTGTATATCCACATGTAAAAGAATGAAGTTGGATCCTTACCTCATACCATATAAAAAATAACTAAAAATAAATTTAAAAATCTACATGGAAGAGCTAAAACTATAACACTTTTGGGAAGAATATATAGGGGCAAATCCTCCAAACCTTGGATTTGGCAAAGATTCTTAGATAAGACACCAAAAGCATTAATAACCAAAAAAAAAAAAAGTAAGTTGAGCTTAATCAAAATTAAAATCTCTGTGCTGATTCAAAGGACACAATCAAGAAAGCAAAAAGATATCCCGCAGCCTGGGGGAAATATTCGCAAATCATACTTGATAAGAAGTTTTTCTAAACTATATGAGGAACACCTAAAATCCAACAATAAAAGGATAAAACGCCCAATTAAAAAGTGGACAGAGGGGGAGCCTGGGTGGCTTAGCAGTTAAGCATCTGATTCTTGATTGTGGCTCAGTTCATGATCTCCTGGTTTGCAGGATTGAGCCCTGCATAGGGCTCTGTGCTGGACATAGAGCCTGCTTAAGATTCTCTTTCTCTCTCTCCTCTGCTCCTCCCCTGCTCATACTCTCTTTCAAAAACAAACAAAAAAAAATGGGAGAAAACTTCAATAGATACATCCCCAAGGAAAAACTAAATATGGCCAATAAACATGTGAAGAAAGTCTAAGCATGATTAGCAAGCAAGGAAATGCAATTCAAAAGCACAATGAGAAATCACGTCGCAAGTACCAGGACAACTATCATCAAAATGTCAGATAAGTGCTGCTGAGAATATGGAAATGTCAGAGCCCTCATGTCTGTTGATGGGACTGTAAAATGGTGCGGCTGCTTTGGCAGTTCCTCAAACATTCAAACATAGAGTTAGCGTATGACTCAACAATTCTACTCCTAGATTATATCCAAGAGAAATGGAAATATATACCCACACTAAAAGTTGTATACAGATGTTTATAGTAGCATTATTCAGAATAGCCAAAAGGTAGATACATGCAAATTCATCAACAAATGAATGCATAAATAAAATGCCATATATACAATGGAATACTTTTTAGCCATAGAAAAGAGATGAAGTATTGATACATGTGCCAACTTAGATGAACCTTGGAAACATTACCCTAAGTGAAAGATGCCAGTCACAAAAGTCTACATATTACATGAGTCTGTTTACATAGAAGTCCAGAATAAAAAAAATCAATAGGGACAGAAAGTAGATGAGTGGTTGTTTAGGACTGGAGGTGGGGGCAAAAGAGGAGGGAGCGGAGAGGTGGTAATGGCTAAAGGTTACAGGGTTTATTTACACGTGATAGAAAATGTTCTAAAATTGGAGTGATGGTTACATATGTCTGTGAATATACTAAAATCCATTGATTTGTATACTTTAAATGGTATAATTATAGCAAGTGAATTATATCTTAATAAAACTGCTTTTTAAATAGAAACATTGGTAGTTTTGTTAATTCATGCTATACATTTAACTCTAAGGCTAAACAGCAACTATGCAGAGACATATAATATGAATTCTGGGGAAAAAAACATATATGGTAATGTGTCAAATTACAGAACTGAATATTCACCTTCTATTATACTGAAGCAAATTATTTGCCAATATTAAATAAATGAGGTAGGAAGAATAGAAGCCAAGGGTTGGTTTCTATTGTAAAAAGTAATTATAAACTGGAGGCTATCATGAACCCTTATTTACTACCATTGAAATTCAAGAGAGCTATCAGAGATGGCCTCTGAAACAGTACATTCAGAAATAAATTCTCCAGAGAAGAAACAGAGAAAGAAATAAGAGAGAGAGAGACCAGAGATTGCATCCATAACGAAAAGAAAGAAAAGGTAGCTGAGGTATATGTGCTATGTAATCACTGAGATTTTATATTCAAGAGGGTATGTATGGTTGTAAACAAAGCAGACCTGAAGATCAAGAACACTGCTGTAAGTGAGGAGCATAAATGGGAAAATCAAAGCATTCCAATGCACTGTACATATAAGCTTGAAAATAGATACAGTCAACACTATCAGCTTCAAGGCAGTAAAAGTCTGCTGGTGCCTAAAAAATTTTGTTATTTGGTCAAAGGCACACAGAGGAAAGACTGAGGCACTTCCAGGAGGGTGGTGGGTGTTTTAGGGGAGATTCTAGTCCTATTAAAAAATACGGCTTCATTACTAGGATGTAGGTGGGCCTATATTTACAAGACTGTGTTTATCATAAGTAGGATTTAAAGCTCTTTATGAATAAAACAGAGAAAACTGAAATGTTATATTTTTGGTAACAATCCAAATTTATATTAGAAAATGGTTTTATCTAGAGTGATACAAAGACTAACGGAAACACAAAAACGGCTTATAGTTTTCACTATAGAACCAGTGTCAACGTGGATACATAATAAAAAGAGAATTTGGTGGAGGTTATACTCAGAGTAAATAGAGGTAAAATGACCATGAAATGTAGCATAAAGTAGTAAAAGGAGAAGGAGTAATGTAGAAAGATAGGCCAATACAAGACGTTAGAAATATTGTCCCACTGTAATTTATGTGTATAGATTTTCTTTTTTCTTTCTTTTTTTTTAAATGTTTATTTGAGAGATAGCGTGCTTGTGCATGGGTGGAGGAGGGGCAGAGAGAGAGGAAGAGAGAAAATCCTAAGCAGGCTCTGCACTGTCAGTGCAGCGCCCAATGCAGGGCTTGATCTCACTAACTGTGTTGATCTCACCAACCTCGAGATTGTGACCTGAGTCAAGATTAAAAGTGGGAAACTTGTGACTGAGCCACGCAGGTGCCTCGATGTGTATAGGTTTTCTTAAGAGTTCAGCCCTAATTTAATCCTAATTTACATTGAATCTGGGTAAATGCTTACTAATTATAAACTGAATGAATGAATTTCAATTACTACACTAGAAACATACTATTTATCAGAATTCCTTCTTTCCACAGTATTCCTCATTCCTTATCTTCCCTCTCTCCAGCAGAGTGTAATAGAAGGTGTGCTTGCTTTGCATCAGAGAGGCCTGGGTTTAAATTTCAACACTCTGACTTACTAGCTCTGTGATCTTAATGCTCTCAGTAAGGAACTATTTCAGCATGGTCATTTGCTTATCTTCTCTCTCTGTAGAGGTGGAGATGAGACAAGGATCAAGATGTGGGAAAGATGACTGGTTGGACGGAATTAAAGGGAGAAGGAAGGTATGACTATAGGTTAACTAAGAGTTCGGTTGCTTGTAGGGGCCTAGCTAATTCAAATCTTCAGCAGTGGTTTAGGCTGACTCTGTATGCCCATGACTCCTCATTCTGGGAGTAAACTCAGGCCTTCCTTTCCTCCCCTCTCTTCACAGGAGCTCCATGGCCTTTGCTGGATTGTTCTTTCTTCCTTTCATCCTAGACTCTTCTGGTTCACCCTGATAAGTACTGTAACATCCTAGGCCACTGTCTTAATGATGAAAAAGCAAAAGGCTATCCCCTCCCCACTACTGTTTTGTGGGCATAACTTAAAAGTGGATGTCTTGACAATACATGTGCCTTTGCTCCCCGTCTTTGTAACTGATTCCACAATTTCAGATTAGGGTGGCAGCAGGGTGGTGGGGGAACAGGACAACTATTTTGCTGCTGATGGGGACTTCATTGGTATTGCATTATCATACCTTTTAGAGGCTACACTACTCTGAATCTTTCCAGGAGAATACAACATAGCTGATCTTTCCATCACAGGCTAACCAGAAATACACAAATGCCAAACTTGATTGTATTTATGAAAACTTCTGTTCATTCCTCTCCAGGTCAGAGACCATATGAAAATGGGAAGCACTAAAACCCACTTTGAATATGAACAGGTACCTGTGAAAGACCTGTGAATTATTTCTCCAATTTCTCTAATCAAAACATTGTTTGATAAGAGCTAGTTGATAGTCAAGTAGCCTTTTAAACGATATTACTTAAATCAAGAAAGGTGACTTGGAAAGCCTGTATTATAACACTGTTGAGGTGATTAATATTATTATGTATGCTCTATCAAAACTCACTTCTGCAACAAAGGGCTGTTTGTGTAATATCTCTTTTCATTTTCAACAAAGTGCTTTAACAAAGAAACAGCAGAATTCCAGCCTCAAGACATTGTTGCATGGTGTGGTTTTTTTGTTTGTTTGAGCTTTCAGTTTTCATTATTAAAAAAAAAAAAAAGATTTAGCAGATGGTATAATCCCAATATAATACATAATAATCTAAAAAAACTTTCTTGAGATTAAGTCTTTTCTAAGTAATAAAAGGAAAATGAGTTATTCTTGTATCAATGACAAAGCAAAATTATGAAGACAATCGTGCAAGACCTGAAATTAGACCAAAATTACATCTGTTAATGTGATTCCATTAAGAGATGTATGTGTTTATACAATATAATTCAATTAATTTTTAAAAACTTTAACAGATTTATTTTCATTTCTATTTAGGGTTGCCAGATTACATACAGAGGCCCACTTAAATCAGAATCTCAGATAAAAGCACTTTTTTGGCCTAAGTATACCGTATGGCCAATATGTGGCCTGCCTTGTGTGGGCTATCCTAATACTAAAAAAGTCATTGTTTATCTCACATTCAAATAATTGTGTGTCCTGTATTTTATCTGGAAGATAGTTGGTCTAGAAGCCTTCTTCTCTCCTTTACTCCAACCTATGAATAAAAAACAAATCCTAAAATAAAATATCTGTTTTAGTTTAAGTTGGTGCTTGTCTCTTCACTAAACATCATGTACATATTTCTGCTTTTAGGTGTATATCCATTTTCTTCTTTCCTTTGTGCTCTGCCTTCTTCCCTCTTTCTCTTCCTCCCTCCTCCTCTTTCCCTTCTATCATTTCTCTTACTGATAACGATTTCATTTTTTCCTCCACTCTTGAAAACTACCCTTCTTTCACACATATTTAGTTTCTGACACACTTTCTCTATAGGTTTTCCCCCTGGATCGTTCTTATGAATTAATTAATTGCTAAGAAATCATTGATACTATTAAACTTTATCATATATTTCATTTTAGGAAGCAACTTACTAGAAAATGTAAAGAAAATAAAGTATTTTCTTGAATTAAAAAAAACAACATTTAAGACCCTGCCTTAAGGAAGATAAAATTAGAGATAAAATATATCTAGTTTCTACCAACTTACAAAATGCTAATAACGTATACAAATATATGAGACAAAGGATAATCAATTTCCCTTTTATAAGAGAACATTTTATCTTGGGAAGGAGATGTATGTTTTAAACTGGGAGCTTGTATTGAACTCTTGTTCTCAAGCTAATTTCATGCAGTACAAAATAATATCTCTTGATATGCTCAAAAAGCAGCAAAGAGCAGCTCACAGTATTGAGACTTACCATCATTATATTTCCTTTGTTGCTTTTGCTTAGGTGATACCCCAATCCACCTTTAGTGTTTAAGAAATGTCTGGTCCAGGTGCTCTTTCTGCACACAGCTTCAGGTGTACCTTAGACCTCTAACTCCTTTTCTACCATATTTTAAATTTAAGGTGACATACACTTTGAACAAAAGATCTATGAATTTAAGTAGCCTCTTTTCATTACCCTATCTACCCCATAAAGGGTAGGAAAGAGCAAAAATAGACCAAGAGAATAGATGCTGTGTACAATGAACCCAAGATGCTCCTAAATTGCTCAGAATTATAGGGCAGCACTCAGATTTGGACTGCAAGATTACTTTCCGTAGACCACCCATTTGACTTTGACTAGAGTGTTTCATTATCAATTTACCTATAGCTATCAATTATCTGTAATTAGGTATATATCCTAAGCAAGTTATAAATAAATGAACTTATCCATACTCACCATCAGTATTATTTTTAGCTGACATAGTATTGCAATTTTAAAGGTTAAGATTTCCTTTTGATTGCAAGGGGGTTATTGTATGAGAAGCAGTTCAAATCTATTAGAGGCTTTTGTTAGAAGAGCAAAGACTCTTCAAGACCCCCATGTATATAAATATTATACAGTATGATAATGAGAAACATTGAGAATTATTTTAAAACTATTAACAATTCAGAGGAATGTAGGGGCGCTTGGGTGGCTCAGTTGGTTAAGGGTCTGACTTTGGTTCAGGTCATGGTCTCACAGTTCATGAGTTCGAGCCCTGCAATGGTCTCTGTGTTGAAAGCACAGAGCCTGGAACCTGCTTCAGATTCTGTGTCTCCCTCTCTCTCTGCCCCTCCCCTGCTCACACTCTGTCTCTCTCTCTCAAAAATAAATAAATGTTAAAAAAATTAGTAAGAATTCAGAGGAATGCATACTATAAATTAAGAGATGGAAAAACATATCATACAATTTTAAGCAATTGTAGTGTTTAAAAACTGTTTATGCATTAGGATATTATTTTGACAGAATTCAATATTTAAGCCTCTGTTATCTGAATTTTCATCTAGACTCACACAACATAGGAAATTGATGGTTGTAGAGTACAATCATTGTGTTAAGCAATTTACATATTTCTTCCTAATAACTCTGTGAAATAATTTTTTATAGCCATTCTATAAACAAAGAAATTAAGGGCAAGAGAACTCAGGTAACTTCTCTATGGTATCAGAGCTATTAAGCAGCAAAGCTGGATTTGAATTCAGATTGAAGATGTGTTTTTTTCTGCTACATAATGCAAATTCTGAATTTCACAAATGGAACAGCATGAGGAAATATGGAATAAATAAGCAATTACCATGGCTATATTCAAAAATTTCTAAAGCTGTTTTGGAATTTTTCAGAAAAACCTGGATTTTTTGCACAATATCTAAAGGAGCTACCTGGTAACTCTTTTAGTATAGGCACTAAGTTAGAGAAAGAGAGGGAGAGATAAAAAGAGAAGGGAAGAGAAAGAAGATAAAGTAGAAATAGAAATGACACATAGGGGAAAATATCATTATTACTTTTTAAGATGATTTAATAAATATCAAGAATTATGGTGAAATGGAATATGAAAAACCTGATGACCTGTAGTTTTATGACTTAGATACTGAACTTTGCTAGTGTTATGCTGAATAATAAGGGAAACATAGTAATTGTTATTAGTTTCCTCCACCTGAGGGGTAGGCAGGGGCTGTAGCTAATCAGTTGGGAGAATCAGGAAGGTAGAAACATCCATGAGAAAGGCAAAGGGAGCTTCCCGAAAGTCTCATATGATACTCATGCTAAACGTCTGTGAATATCAGGAAATCTTTTCCCTGGCTGGGAGTGGGACTGTGTCTCTTACTCTGCCGGTGTCTGTTAGCATCTTTTTGTCAAATTCATCATCACCCACATGTGACAACTACACAGGGCCACAGAGGACAATGCCAAAGCCAATGAAGGAAAATAGTCAACAGTAGGTTCACCTGTTGGCTACCTCACTCGAGGTATGATCCTCTCACTACCGAATCAACAGACTTTCTTATTTCCCGTTCTTTCTGTATTAACATTTCATATTCTTCCTAGAAAATCATTTCCCCCTGTTTCCATATACAATGCTGTCCTCATTCCTCATCTACCCCTTTAAAGTCTTTTGCTTCATTTGCTACTCAAGGCTATGAATGTCTTCTGAGAGTATATCATTGGCCCTTTGCTCTCTCTCTTTTTGTATATACTTAATAAAATATTCAGTCCCATGGCTATTATTCCTGTTCTGTGCTAAAACTAAATTCACATCTCCTTTCCTGACCCATCTTACAAGTCTACTTCCTCTCCACTATCCTGCTTTTACTTCCAAGTCTATGTGTAGAAAACCAAAATTAATACGTACTCCAATAAAAAATGCCAAGACACAAACAGAAATGCACAAAATGAAAAAGAAAAATGACTAACAAGCATAAGATATTCAAAATCACTAGTTATCAAAGAAATGCAAATCAAAACAAAAAAGGCAAACCATTTACACCTATCAAGTTGTCAAATACTATTTAAAAATTATAATACAGAGTATTGGCAAGAGTGTAAGGAAATGGTCACTTTTACATTCTGTTGACAGAAAGGTAACTTGACAAAACTTTTCTGAAATGACATTTGGCAATATATATCAAAGCCTTAAAATGATGCAGTAAATATAACCCAGTAATTTCATTTCTCAGCATATATTTTAGGTTAAAAATATGTGATTGATATCATATATCTCATAACGTTGTTTATATAAATGAAGATCAGAAATAATGTAATTATGCAACAGAGGGGATTGCTTAAGAATAATGGTATATCTACACAATAGAATATTATACAGCCAAATAAATGCAGTTATGGAAGAAATGTGATGTGAGAAGATGTTCTTGATACATTGATGGTCACGGTATGTTCATGTTTAGTTTATATAAAATGGAAAGTGTAGGCAATAGTACAGTGGATAGAATGTAACTCCGTATTTGTAAAAACATATGTATATCTGTATGTTTATATATATAAGACTATATATCTGTAGAGAAAGATGGAGAAAGGAAAAGATTTGGGAGAATATATATCATAGAGTACAGTATAGTTGTATACTACGTACACATAATTTATTTTAGTTTCTCTTTATTGTATTTTCCATTTATTTCCATGATGAGTGTATGAGTGTGGTTTTATAGTAAGAAAATAATATTTTTAAAAAAACAATTCATTTCCCTTCCAAAATTCAGCCTTTTTCTGAATTTCTAGTGATGCCAATGGCATCATCATTCTTGCTCATCCATAATCAAAACCATTTTATATTCATCTCCCTGACACATATATACTTTTATCCAAATATCAAGTTTTGTGAATTTGTTTCTATTCTGCACCCCACTGAGAGATTCATCTTTAAATATTTTTTTTTCAAATCAATTTCTATGCTGAAAACCTGTCCCATGCAGAAGGGAGAAGTTTTGGGGTTCTGATTTGCATGTAGTTAGACAGTAGAGGCATGTTCAGTTTGTGAAAATTTATCCACTTCTATACCTATGATTTATACTGTATTGAGTGTATGTCATACTTTGATAAAAAGCGAACAAGCAAATCAAAACAAAAATCTGCATGTTACCTACAAGGTAAATTCCAAAATCCTTAGCTTAATATTGAATCCTTCTATAATCTGATCTCAATCCTCTTTAACCAGGATCATCTCCAATATACCTCATCATAAAACCTGCTAATAGCATTGACTATGCGGTCCTTAAGCACTTTATATCAATTGTCTCATTTGATTATCCTAGTCCTCTGGAGTATGTACCAGTATTATCCCCATTAAACTAATGAAGATATGGAGACTGAGTAAGAGTAAATTACTTGTAGTTGTGGAAATTTGCTAGCTTTGTCCACTTAGTATGCATTGCATTATTTTCTGGTAATAGCTCCCAGTTTCATAACCTAGAAGATCTGTCATTCAAGGTAATTTGCTCTCTTCAGCCAAAGAATAGAGTGAGACTTTTCAGATACTCTTACTGGATACAAATTTCAAGAGCAATAATAAATAGGGTGACTATAGCAGCATATTGCGAGAATGCATATTAGTTTCTGCTACAAACCCACCAGAGACTCCAGGTTCCTGCCATTGGAGCAAGATTCCATTTAAGTCCCTTAGTTACCCCATATCCAGGGACAAATTCGTTCCTTCCCTTCTCTTCTCTTCCCTTTGAACCTCCCTCTCCACCCTCTTTCTCTTTCTTTTGCATAAATCAACCAAAGTATGTTTCTATTGCCTACAATCCAAGGAATTGAATGTGACACTTGCTCTAGAGTATTCAGCCAGAACATGTGTTAAGTGCTGAAATTTGAACTTAAGTCTAGATAACTCCAAAGTTTGTTTTCTTAACCGTTATATTTTATACTGTGACTGCAATGCTCAAGTGCACCTCTGGTTATTACTGCTTGAATGCACACGTATTCAATGTTATCCAATTTTGCACAAGCTACTTTCTCTACTAAGATAGGCTTTCTTGGGGCGCCTCGGTGGCTTGGTCAGTTAAGCGTCCGACTTTGGATCAAGTCATGATCTCACGGTCCGTGAGTTCGAGCCCCGCGTCGGGCTCTGTGCTGACAGCTCAGAGCCTAGAGCCTGTTTCAGATTCTGTGTCTCCCTCTCTCTCTCTGCTCCTCCCCTGTTCATGCTCTGTCTCTCTCTGTCTCAAAAATAAATAAACGTTAAAAAAAATTAAAAAAAACTAAGACAGGCTCTCTTTGCTTTTCTTTTCCTCCCAGTTCTACTGAAATCCTTCCACTGACCATCAGAGTACCCACTTCCTCTAAAATATTAAATTCTTTAAACCATAGAGACACTCTCCTTATGACAATTATTATTTACTGGTGTAATTTGAGACAGAAGGATCAAAGCCAAGAATAACTCTTTAGCTTGAAAAACCACCATTGGTTCCCTATGACTTGCAAGATAAAATCTAAACCTCAGAACTTCACATGCAAAGCATTTTTCAGTCTGGTCCAAATCTACCTCCCTAGTTACATCTATGCTACTTACTCCCTTCCTCCTTCTCCTCAGACTTCAAGGGCTTCCTCTCCAGCTACACAAATCAGTCTCTTCTCATAATCAGGTGTAAATCTGTTAGCCTTTTACACATAATGCCCTAACAAACTTTATTGTAAAGCTTCCTTGTGACAAATCTTTTTTACATTTTCTTGTATCCTCCTCCTCCTTGTAGCTAAAGTGGTATTTATTTATTTATTTATTAGATTTATTTATTGAAATAAATCTAATAAATAAATAAATAAATAAATCTGAGTGAATTAACATACAGTGTAGTATTGGTTTCAGGAGTAGAACCCAGTGATTTATCACATATAACATCCATTGATCTTCTCAACAAGTGCCCTTCTTAATGCCCATCACCCATTTAGCCCATCCCCCCATCTTTCCTCCCCAATGTTGATAGCAGTACTATCAACAATAACCAAATTATGAAATGTCCATTCACTGATGAATGGATAAAGAATATGTGATATCTATAGATATAGATATAGATTAGATATATATAACAGAATGCTACTCAGCAATCAAAAAGAATGAAATCTTGCCATTTGCAACAACATGGATGAACTAGAGTGTATTATGCTAAGCGAAATAAGTCAAGCCTAGAAAGACAAATATCTTCTGATTTTCCTCATATGCGGAATTTAAGAAACACAATAGATGAACATAGGGGAAGGGAAGGAAAAATAAGATAAATGCACTGTCTTGCATCCTTGCATTGAAATGCACTGTCTTGCATTGAAATATTTACTTTCATGTGTGGTGTAGAGCAAAACAGACACCATTCAGGCAGTGAGAAAACCAGATTAGTTAGCCGCTTCTGATCTGAAGAGTTTACATAACTTATTACTCTATTTTTATAGCTAGGAATTCTAATTAATTTATTAATTATGTGGAAAGTGTATGGGGAGAATGGCTGTTAACATGATAAATCTGAGTTACCCTCAAAGGAGCACTTACTCATTCTATAGAGAAATCATACTATATCATTGTTTAAATCCACAAATAAATATTATAACAGAAACAGTGAAAAAAAAATTCACATTTTTTGACATTTTATTAAAACAATGCCGAAGCTTATGTCATCATTAGTGATATTTTGCCTCAAGGCTTTTGGCTCTTTGAACACAACATCATGTTGTACAAAATACAATGGAATATTTTCCTATAGGTTAGAAGGAGTATGGTGTAAACTGCTGGAAATAAGTTATCTGAGAATAAATATATTAGGAGATACAGAATGCCTTTTGTATGCTTATAAAGAAAGAAGACATCAGATGCCTAGAACTTGATGTTAACAGTTTATATAGTAAATGCAACACCTCAACTTGTCCTTGAAGCACAATGACTTTTAACACAAGACTTAAGCAGTCAGTCATAGCTTCTTTTCTCTACTTTAAGAGAAGGTGGAACACGTTTGCTGCTTTCTTACTTTGGTACTGATTCAAATAAATATTGGTGTATTTTAGGTTTCTAGATTTTTGGGGCATGGGGATTGAGCATGGGACTTCTTTGCAACCGTGTCCCCAGATGTTAGGACTTTTTCCACTGTGCATAGAAATATGAATATATTTATATATCGGAGTGACACTTCTACAGGAAGCCTAGAGACCTATCTGTTTACTACATGTCACTGAAGTTGAAGTGTAAGTGTGGGTAAATTTCACTTCTTGTTTAGGCTTTAGGAATATAATTACTAAGTGTTAGACAATAAGAAATGGAAAACACTTAAGTGGCTTTCTTATACCTGGATCTGTTGATTTTGTTTTGTCAATGAGGGCTTTCATTAAGAGCCACTGAAGGTTAGTCTCTCTCAATTGATGTGGTGGTAACAATTTACTCTCTCCTGCCATAGTAAAGATAGAACCTGTCCTTCAATCTGTTTGTGGTAGAGATTTTTTTTTTTAAAGTATAAACATTGAATTCCTCTGCTTATTTGGAGATGGAAGGTCATTAACAGGGCACTTGAGCAGATTGGAATTACAGTCAATTGAGACGCTAAAACATCCTAAATGGCCTAATGCAGCAACTAAGTGCTTCTTAAATTCCAAAACTTTTACTTGAGCACAGCAATCATGAGTTTCCACTGCCTTTAGTAAATACTGTTTTTTATAGTTTTGTGTGAGGAAGCAACACAAATTTAAATTACTGAGTTCAGATTTTTTTGCTTACCCATATTCATTCGTCAAGATGTAAATGTGAAATTTGATTCTAACTTAATTATATGGTTAAATCTTGAAATTAATAGAAAAGTTAGTAAAAAGTAATTTAGTGGTACAGCTAATGTCACTGTAATTTACTTGAACTGTTTGAGATTTTATATTAAGTTTGTACTGTTATAGCCATACATATGGAGAATATGTATATATGTATGTGTATTTCTTTTCTAGCTTATAATCTCTTAAATGTTGGTTTAACTCCTAGAAAAAGGAAACTCATTTCCAGCACACAAAGATAAAAAGATTTTTGTGGTTCAAGGTAGAGAATGGACTACAGAATATAAAGAAAGAAAACCCAACATAATACACTCAAACATTAATAGGTTACAGATATCAGATTTATAATTCCAGTGAGCAAACACTAGGAAACGTGCTACAGAAATCCCAAAGAGCCACTGATGGAAGAATATGAGGCCCAGAGGACAAATAAAAGAGCCATTTTTGAGTTAACAAGGACATCAGTTCCCCCATTTTTTTCTTTAAATGTTCTACTTAATTTTTCTTCTATTTTTTAATTTTTTTGATGTTCTACAAATATGTTTTATGCATTTTTCTCTTCGTTGCACCTTTGATCTTCATGCCATAAAAGACAAAGACAATTAAAGGGAGGGAGCCAAGAAAGCATTGTGGAAGTGTAAGCAGCAATCATGTTTATCTGAGGCCAGACAAAATACAGCATATGAAAATGATGCATATCTAAAGTTCTACCATAAATAACTCTAGTAGATATAACAATGAATTACTAAGAAGAGTTGGATCTTAGTCCTGGTATCATCACTCACCAACAGTAAGATCAAGGTCATTTGACTTTTCTTGCCTTGGCGTTCCACATCTGCTAAATGGAAGGATCTCATTAGATGACCTGTGAGGTTATAGACAACTCTAAAATCTATGATGTTAGGTGAACTTAAAAGTTGCTGAAATTATTTCTTTGTCATTTATTCAACAAATTCAAGTTGCTAATGAAAATAAGTTAATAGGATTTTTGATAATTACTACAGTATGAATTCGAGAATGCAGTCTCTGTTAACAACAATGATGGAATAAGCGAGACATGGAGAAGGGTAGGTTGTGAGGAAGGCATATTTAGTCTTACAATACGAACTCAAAAACTGAAATGATATACAGTGATAGGCACTGTATCGATAATAGTTCAGCGCTGTGAGTTCTTGAAAGGCTGAACTTTTGGAGATGGAAACTGTGAGCTAGGAAATAGGATGCCAGTGGTACAGGTGTAGACATCTTTCTGAGATCAGAGTTAAATGGGAGGCAGGAAATGAGGTGGCAATTAAGTAATCGACTGCTGTCAAGATTAGATTTTTTTCAAGACAGTCTAGGTCAAGGTCAAAGGTAATGGCAGGGTTGAACAAAATAAGAATCAGATTTTTTTTTTCCATTTCCTAGATAAATATATCTGAAAAACTTCTATAGATTTTATTCTGGGGCAGCAATGCATATTTTGTAAACACAAATTTTCAAGCCTCATACTAGTAAATAATATGTTTGAGACTCACTTGTGCATACCTGGCATGGCCCCAGAATAGTACTGAGAAAACAACACCTCTTTTATCATGCTTGGGTACAAAGTCTACCAAATAATAATACGCATTTTTTGAAATGACTAAATATATACTTACATAGCAGACTATTCAAAGCCATTATAGAGTAGTAAGCAAATAATAAATGTTCAAAAGTCCATAACTACACATTCATGTAATATACAGCTGTCACCTTCAATAGATTAAATAATGTAACTTCTCAACCATGGTTCTTTAACCAGTATCTGTAACAGCTTAAATAGATAACTTTTAAACCTAATCTTGAATATGTAGAGGAAAAAGGTATTTACCTTTCTTAGGTAGAAGTTGTTGCAATTATTATTTAACTGTTTGTTGCAACAACATTTAACTGTTGTTTGCAAAACATTTTGATTTTGAATGCTATTGTTGTAAAATGTTATTAACTTTTTAAATGTTTATTTATTTTTGAGAGAGAGAGAGAGAGAGAAAGCGAGCAGGGAAGGGCAGAGAGAGAGGGAGACACAGAATCTGAAGCAGACTCCAGGCTCTGAGCTGTCAGTGCAGAGCCAGATACGGGGCCCTAACTCAAGAACTGTGAGATCATGACCTGAGCAGAAGTTGGATGCTTAACCAACAGAGCCACCCAGATGCCCTGTAAAATATTACTTTATTGCATATAAAATATATAATAATGAAAATTGCTCATAAAATAAATTATTGAAGGACAAAGAAAGACCATCACTTTTAATGTGTTCATTGATAATCAGTAGGGATTTGCTTAAAACAAAATGTTTTTGCTGATGATGTGAACTTGACCCGCTCCCTACCAGTAGGTATAAAACAGGAATTTACTTTCCCACGGAACTGTGGTTGTTATCTTCAACAATTCAAGAGGATATGTTTCCAGAAAAATTTTAATGGGTGATAAGGTACTTACTTAGATCTTAAAATATTTTAAACTATATTTAAGAAATTCATTTTATCATTTCATTGTTGGGATTTGTGGATAACTCTATTCATATTTCATATTAGTAAGTCAACAGATCATGATAACTTTCTGTATTTTATCAGGTCTCCATTCTTGCTCCAGTAGACAGCTGAACATTTCTTAGCACTCTCTGAAGGTAAAATAATCATATTCACTGCATTACCTATCTGTAAGTCTGTGTAGCAAACAATGACAGGAAAAGGTTAAAAAGTTATGGGTTGTTTTCAATGCTTTCTTAAGCATTGTGTCATTTTGTTTTACTACTATTTCAGACAAAACCCTGGTTGTAGTCCTAGGTGGTGGCTTGGCAGTACATAGTTTATGCAAGTTGTAAACATCATAAAAAATCAGTCTTAGGGGCGCCTGGGTGGCGCAGTCGGTTAAGCGTCCAACTTCAGCCAGGTCACGATCTCGCGGTCCGGGAGTTCGAGCCCCGCGTCGGGCTCTGGGCTGATGGCTCAGAGCCTGGAGCCTGTTTCCGATTCTGTGTCTCCCTCTCTCTCTGCCCCTCCCCTGTTCATGCTCTGTCTCTCTCTGTCCCAAAAATAAATAAACGTTGAAAAAAAAAATCAGTCTTAGCAGTAAAGCACATCTGCCTGATGCATCTCTGTCAGAGTAGTCCCTCCATCTTTCTATCTCTCTGCTACTTGGAGTTTGCCTAATTTAAACCTACCTGTAAAACACAGGAAATGTTGTTCCTTAAGTTAAAAATGCTTTTAATTTGTGATAATCATAAACCCTTCCCAACACCAATATCAGACTGCAAGAGACTTTGCTCCTATTTAGGGAGGAAATTAAAGCTTTGGTGAAAGACTCATCTCAACCACCCATTCATTCTCTGAACATCTGCTTTCTTTCTCCTACTCCCTTAGCCTCTTTCTTTCTAGTGGTGCCTTTGCTCAGTCTAAAAACTTTTCTAATTCTCTTGCACTAAAACTATTTTCTTTCATATATCTTTTGTCATTCACTATATTCTCTTTCCCTCCCACCCACACTTACTGAACAATTGGTTTCATCTCAGATGTCTGTTACCTCATCCCACATTCATCCTTCAACTGCTTGCAACCTAACTTCTGTCCCCATCACTCTGAGAGACTATTTGTGCTGAGGTCACTGGGGATCAAACCCAATGTACAGTTCAATCTTTATCTTACCAGACGGTTCTTTTTCAGTGAATACTAATGATGACCTTCTCTCCTGAAACTTTTCTATTCCCTAATATTCCATGACACTATACTCACTTGGTTCTTCTTTTCCTGTCTCATTCATTTAGTTTGGCCCTTACGTAACTGCTATTAAACATTACATCCATGATCATGATTTCAAGCCTACTCAACCTATGTGTAGATGATTTCCAAGTCTCTATCTCCAGCCTATATTTAATTTGTACTTTATTTAGGCTACATATTCTCAGTTGCAAACACCCCCTAGAGCGTCAAACTCAACAGACCTGAAAGGAAACTTACTTTTTCCCCCCCTTAAAGGAGTTCATATCCTATATTTTCTGCCTAATTTGCCTGGATCAATTTCTGTTCCATCACTTAAGCTTGAATCCTAGTTCTTGACTTCTTTCACTCTCTTTTTCTCTCCACATTTGAAACCTTAAAGTATTGTATTTCAGCAATTATAGATGTAGATTTCACATTTTAACATCTCTGAAATCAGGATACATCTCAATAAGCAACAATTAATGTATTGTTATAGTTTGATTAGCAGAGATTTTATTCCCTCTTAGTGGCACAAAGAGAAATGTTGTATACTATAGTTCAGCCCATGGTGCCTTACATTAGATGAAATACAGTACTTAATAAATCTATCTCAGTATCTCCAACTGCACTACTATTCCTAGAATTCAAAAGTCTTCCTGCCTTCTGTCTAACAATTTTATTCATTATTCTCAACATTTTGAGAGTCTTGTGTTTATAATGCAATCTGATTATGGAATTGTTCTATTTTAATCTTTCAGTTACTCCCTATCACCTGGGGAATAAAACCCAGTTATTTACATGGATTCAAAGCTGCCCATGCTCTAATCCCTAATTTTCCACATCAGTCTCCTAGGGAAAGATCTTTTCTCTTGTGCTCCCTCTCCTTGAAAGCTTTCCCTTCACACACATGATGAACATACCTCTTTAAGACTCAGCATCTAGGAAAGGAGACACTTTATCTAAAGAGGATTAGATGTCCCACAATAATTTAGGCATATCTACATCATTGTGCTTCCCTCATGTACCATGAGTTTTATCAATCTGCCTCCTTGACAGTGTTTTTTTTTTTGAGGGCAGATTCTATATTAATTTTTGTATCTCTGGAACCCAATATAGAACCTGGAACCTGGAAGAATCATGGTAGCTATTTATTGACTAAAAATACTGAATGGGATATATCAGTGGAAAAATGAAAGTTAAAACATTGTTGAAAGATATGATTGCTCATGAATAACACACGATGGGAAAATAAAAGTTTAAGAATTCTGGAGAACACGCATATTTAAGGGGTGTACAGAGGAAGATGTGCCTAGAAAGGAGACTGTGAAATAGAGAGTAGAGATCTATAATCTTGATTGAATTAGTGGTGGCATAGAATCTTATCTTGTTCTGTCAACCACAGTTGTCCTTCCCTCCCAAACTCCCATAATCACTCCGTCCCTATTCCTCATCCATCTGCCCTGATGAGTTGATGCCTGAGCTATGGTCTGAAGGATGTTAATCAGATTCAGAGCAAAGGAAAGAATATTTCAGGCAAACAGTCTGGCATGTGCAAGTTTCCTGTGCATGGCTGATGCGGAAAGGTGTGGGTGAGTATAAAATGAGGCTGGAGAGTAATTGGGGCCAGAGAATGCAAGGCCTCCCGAATCATATTCTGGAATTTTTCCCTTGGTGCCATGGAAAGTCAGAGAGGAAGGTTTTAACTCTTAGCACAGGAGGTCATGTGATACATTTCCTCAAGGTCATCCTGTCTTAATTGGAAGGGAACTAAAGTGGACATGGGAGAACAATGAAAGGAAATCAGTAAAGCATAGAAAAAGGAAACAATGGGGCACCTGGGTGGCTCAGCTGGTTAAACACCTGACTTTGGCTCACGGCATAATCTTGCAGTTTGAGAGCTAAAGACCCGCGTCAGGCTCCTCTGCTGTCAGCATAGAGAGTGCTTCAGATCCTCTGTACTCTTCTTTGTCTGCCCTTCCCCTGCCTGTGTTCTCTCTCTCTCTCTCTCAAAAATAAAATAAACATTTAAAAAATATTAAACAGAAAAAGAACACGGGATTTATGGCTAAGCAGGCTTGAGACAGACCCAGATTGTGGCATTTTTATGACACTATGATGATTAAATGAGAAAACTTACAAGAAACTTGACAAGCATTAG